>NC_090177.1:48026477-48755643 GCF_024679245.1 Pseudorasbora parva
CTTCTTTTATCTTCAGTTGATTTAATCTAAAGCTGTGGCTGAAGTCAGTTGTAGTTCTTGTGTTTCTCTGTCCTTCAGTGATTCTTGCTAACAGGTGTTCTCAGTTATCACTTAATTAATCTCTTAATTATCTCATGAACTTCAACAATGCTTCAATTACTCTAACACTCTGTAGTGTGTACACTCTTCAGTGTTCATTTAAAACTGAAGATTTTGCTGTGGGGTTAAAAGGGTTAAAGGGGTTAGATGAAAAAACCCACAGTGGGAACCGTAAATTAACAGTAAGAAACTGTAAATTAATTTACAGAAAAGTTCTGTAAAAAAACAGCACTTTACTGGCAACCAGAGCTGCCAGTAGATTACCGTTAAATCAAGGAAAAACAGTAATATACTGTAAAACATAACAGTCAAATTTATCAGATGAATCAAGATATTTTCACTGAAATATTAGTGAAAGTTATTAGAAAAAAGTTGTGCAAAGTCAGTAACTGATAAGGAGAGTAAATATTAAAATGACCTGAGTTTATGTGTTGTTGCACAAGATGATATAGAAGAGATCTTTTAGATGAATTCATTAGTTTTGTGGGTTACCGTTGTGCTGAAGAGTAGAGCCTGTGCTTCAGTCCAGGATGAGCAGAGAAACATTGATGATATGCTGCCTGATGCTTTATTTAACGGCAGTGACTGTGTTTGCTGATGCAGTTATGAGCCGTTTGTTGAGTAATTTATCACATACGTGTGTGCTATTGCTCACAATGAACCGCAAAAAGTGAAGTTAAAGTCATGTTTCTAAATCATTTTACTACTACACCTTACACGTGTGAAATGACTCAAATGTAGTTTTACGATACAAACACCTATAAATACTAGTTTTAAAATGAGAACTGTTTGAAGCAATCAGTTTTCCAAATGAAAAGTTATCTTTCATGGTATTATTACGGTAAAATACTGTAAAAAATGAGAGCTGTATATAAACAGTAGAGGGCTGTAAATTAACAGTACATTGCTGGCAACCACAGCTGCCAGTAGATTACCGTTATTTTACGACACAATTTTTTACAGTGTGGGTTTATTATAGTCTGCATGTAACCATGGTTTTATTATAGCGTGCATGCAACCTTGGTTTTATTATAGTTTACATGCAACCATGGGTTTATTATAGTCTGCATGTAACCATGGTTTTATTATAGTGTGCATGCAACCATGGGTTTATTATAGTGTACATGTAACCATGGGTTTATTATAGTGTGCATGCAACCATGGTTTTATTATAGTCTGCATGTAACCATGGTTTTATTATAGTGTGCATGCAACCATGGTTTTATTATAGTTTACATGCAACCATGGGTTTATTATAGTGTACATGTAACCATGGTTTTATTATAGTCTGCATGTAACCATGGTTTTATTATAGTGTGCATGCAACCATGGGTTTATTATAGTGTACATGTAACCATGGTTTTATTATAGTCTGCATGTAACCATGGTTTTATTATAGTGTACATGTAACCATGGTTTTATTATAGTGTGCATGCAACCATGGGTTTATTATAGTGTACATGTAACCATGGGTTTATTATAGTGTGCATGCAACCATGGTTTTATTATAGTCTGCATGTAACCATGGTTTTATTATAGTGTGCATGCAACCATGGTTTTATTATAGTTTACATGCAACCATGGGTTTATTATAGTGTACATGTAACCATGGTTTTATTATAGTCTGCATGTAACCATGGTTTTATTATAGTGTGCATGCAACCATGGGTTTATTATAGTGTGCATGCAACCATGGTTTTATTATAGTGTACATGTAACCATGGGTTTATTATAGTCTGCATGTAACCATGGGTTTATTATAGTACATGTGCAGAAACCTTGGTTTTATTATAGTGTACATATACAGAAACCTTGGTTTTATTATAGTGTACATATACAGAAACCTTGGTTTTATTATACAGTACATATACAGAAACCTTGGTTTTATTATAGTACATGTGCAGAAACCTTGGTTTTATTATGTAACCTTGGTTTTATTATAGTGTACATATACAGAAACCTTGGTTTTATTATAGTACATGTAACCTTGGTTTTATTATAGTGTACATATACAGAAACCTTGGTTTTATTATGTAACCTTGGTTTTATTATAGTACATGCAACCTTGGTTTTATAATAGTGTACATATACAGAAACCTTGGTTTTATTATAGTACATGTAACCTTGGTTTTATTATACAGTACATATACAGAAACCTTGGTTTTATTATAGTACATGTAACCTTGGTTTTATTATACAGTACATATACAGAAACCTTGGTTTTATTATACAGTACATATACAGAAACCTTGGTTTTATTATAGTGTACATGTGCAGAAACCTTGGTTTTATTATAGTACATATAACCTTGGTTTTACTATAGTGTACATGTTCAGAAACCTTGGTTTTATTATAGTACATGTGCACTATAACGGGCTTGCGGCCGTTATAGTAGTAAAATAGACGTTACCGTTAGCTGACGCTGTCTATTCATTCTCATTCAGACAATTCACGGAATAAAATCAATGAAAATATAGCATTTCTTTGCATTTTAACACTGTGTGAATATTATAATACATAGTTCTTACCACAAACGCTGAATAAAATGTAGATGAAAGTAATGTTGTATTGCGTGTGACAGATGATCTTCTGACAGGATCGTTGAATGTTCTCATGTGTTTGCGCGGCCGCTTTCTGACGCACCCGATTGGCCGAAAGTCTACAGTTGCCGCGGGTAATGTAGACTTTCGACCAATCAGAAGCCCGAACTGTCTACAGTGTGTAGACTTTCGACCAATCGGATGACCGAACTGTCTACAGTCTACAGTCTACAGTCTACACAGTTGCACGTTGCTCGCGCTGACATCTGCGAATTCCCCAAATGTGGGAATCTCGACTGCATAATTTATGGTAGTGGGGGACTGCGTTCGCGCTCTCCCCTGTACACACTGGTTAAAAGCAGATAGCGTGGAGGGAAAAAGCGTGCGGTTCTTGACGCTTGTGGCGCCGCCCACTGCCCCAAAGGGTGAAGTTGCACCAGTTTTGTTATGTTTCTGTCTCTTTCTGCTGTGTCAGCCAGTGACCCGGAGAGTTCAGAGAACTGAACTGCGTTTGTTTTCATCGAGGTTGTCGAAACCTGCGACCGGTTTGCCGAATGTGGTTTTTCCCACAAACTTTGATATTCAACGGACGAGTTGATTGACAGCAGTGGTCCCAAAGGCAAAGTTGTTCGGATGGAGGTTTTCTGTCGTATGGTACGACTGTCTCGTGCGCGTGCTGTGAAAAAGCACGCGACATACGTTCGCCTATAGCCGCTCTCATGTTGTTGCTTTTTCATTTTAAAGCGCCACTAGGTGGCCATTCACCGCGTCCTTTCTCGCCTGACCCCAGACTGAGCCCGTGCACGGGTGTACCGGCTTGGGTGAAATTGTCTCGTTCCGTCCAAGAGCTATAGCCGTTCTAGCAGACCCCGCCTCGCCCAGCCCGTAGGTTTCGGCCTGCCGCCGCCAAGCTGAATCGAAATTCCCACTTTTTTTCCGATCTGGACGGACAGTCAGACTCCAGAGAATCTTTCTGCACTGGTTTGGGCCAGATCGGGCAAAAGACCTAGGACTAGTGTGCAAAAGTAGGTTTTTCACAAAATCCCAAATACCCGAAAATTTCGCCAGCGCAACCTTCGAATCCGAGGCATGCGTCTCGCTCGGCTCGAGCCAAGGATTCCGATGATATAAGACACTTGGTTCTGCGGCGTGCGGTTTGGGAGCTACGAGCCATTTCGTGCCGGGCCCATCGGGGGGCCAGCCTTGGTGATGTTGTAGAGCGAGTGGCTAGTACCATCCCTCAAAGTTTCAGGTCTCTACGACGTAAGGCCTTTGCCAACCCTCCCCCCCTCACCGCTTCCCAGATGGGCGTCGCCTTTGCCGGCTCCCCTGCCGCTGCGTCATTGTGTCATCGCTTCTCGGCCTTTTGGCTAAGATCAAGTGTAGTATCTGTTCTTATCAGTTTAATATCTGATACGTCCCCTATCCGGGGACTGCATATTAAATTGATTTTTGGCACATGGAGCCGGAACCGGGGCTTGCTCCGTCCACTCCACGCATAGACCTGGTATTGCAGTGCCTCCAGGAACGGTGTGCTTCCCCTTTTTGGGGACTGCGAATTGTTGTGACTAATAGAAGAACCAACAACACCACTGGAATTTTTTTTGTCAGAGAATACAGAAATACGCAGGAAGCGCATACAGAACGACGATGAGGTGACGCAACGATGACCGTGCCACAGAGAAAGCAGCAAGCTGCGGTCATATGAGCATAGGGAAAAAAGAAGAACAAAAGCGTCGGTTGCCGGCCGGCTGACTCATCACCGTCACAGCACGTTTTTTGATGTCCCTCTTATTTGAGAGTCTTTACCAACGAGCTGATGAGTCGAATCAGGGGTTTGTGTTGGATGGATTAGGGACACCTGATTCAAATCAAGGTCACGCACGCACGCAGCAGTCAAGCAATGGAAGGTGCCCCGTCCTTCCTTTTCTTGGGGGAGGGGAAGGTCACCGTGTTTGAGGATGGCGAAGGGGGATAGGGGGCCTCTGCCTGGAGGCCAGGCAACTCATACTTACCTGGCAGGGGAGACACCATGATCAGGAAGGTGGTTCACCCAGGGCGAGGCTCGGCCATTGCACTCCGGTTGTGCTGACCCCTGCGAATTCCCCAAATGTGGGAATCTCGACTGCATAATTTATGGTAGTGGGGGACTGCGTTCGCGCTCTCCCCTGTACACACTGGTTAAAAGCAGATAGCGTGGAGGGAAAAAGCGTGCGGTTCTTGACGCTTGTGGCGCCGCCCACTGCCCCAAAGGGTGAAGTTGCACCAGTTTTGTTATGTTTCTGTCTCTTTCTGCTGTGTCAGCCAGTGACCCGGAGAGTTCAGAGAACTGAACTGCGTTTGTTTTCATCGAGGTTGTCGAAACCTGCGACCGGTTTGCCGAATGTGGTTTTTCCCACAAACTTTGATATTCAACGGACGAGTTGATTGACAGCAGTGGTCCCAAAGGCAAAGTTGTTCGGATGGAGGTTTTCTGTCGTATGGTACGACTGTCTCGTGCGCGTGCTGTGAAAAAGCACGCGACATACGTTCGCCTATAGCCGCTCTCATGTTGTTGCTTTTTCATTTTAAAGCGCCACTAGGTGGCCATTCACCGCGTCCTTTCTCGCCTGACCCCAGACTGAGCCCGTGCACGGGTGTACCGGCTTGGGTGAAATTGTCTCGTTCCGTCCAAGAGCTATAGCCGTTCTAGCAGACCCCGCCTCGCCCAGCCCGTAGGTTTCGGCCTGCCGCCGCCAAGCTGAATCGAAATTCCCACTTTTTTTCCGATCTGGACGGACAGTCAGACTCCAGAGAATCTTTCTGCACTGGTTTGGGCCAGATCGGGCAAAAGACCTAGGACTAGTGTGCAAAAGTAGGTTTTTCACAAAATCCCAAATACCCGAAAATTTCGCCAGCGCAACCTTCGAATCCGAGGCATGCGTCTCGCTCGGCTCGAGCCAAGGATTCCGATGATATAAGACACTTGGTTCTGCGGCGTGCGGTTTGGGAGCTACGAGCCATTTCGTGCCGGGCCCATCGGGGGGCCAGCCTTGGTGATGTTGTAGAGCGAGTGGCTAGTACCATCCCTCAAAGTTTCAGGTCTCTACGACGTAAGGCCTTTGCCAACCCTCCCCCCCTCACCGCTTCCCAGATGGGCGTCGCCTTTGCCGGCTCCCCTGCCGCTGCGTCATTGTGTCATCGCTTCTCGGCCTTTTGGCTAAGATCAAGTGTAGTATCTGTTCTTATCAGTTTAATATCTGATACGTCCCCTATCCGGGGACTGCATATTAAATTGATTTTTGGCACATGGAGCCGGAACCGGGGCTTGCTCCGTCCACTCCACGCATCGACCTGGTATTGCAGTGCCTCCAGGAACGGTGTGCTTCCCCTTTTTGGGGACTGCGAATTGTTGTGACTAATAGAAGAACCAACAACACCACTGGAATTTTTTTTGTCAGAGAATACAGAAATACGCAGGAAGCGCATACAGAATGACGATGAGGTGACGCAACGATGACCGTGCCACAGAGAAAGCAGCAAGCTGCGGTCATATGAGCATAGGGAAAAAAGAAGAACAAAAGCGTCGGTTGCCGGCCGGCTGACTCATCACCGTCACAGCACGTTTTTTGATGTCCCTCTTATTTGAGAGTCTTTACCAACGAGCTGATGAGTCGAATCAGGGGTTTGTGTTGGATGGATTAGGGACACCTGATTCAAATCAAGGTCACGCACGCACGCACGCAGCAGTCAAGCAATGGAAGGTGCCCCGTCCTTCCTTTTCTTGGGGGAGGGGAAGGTCACCGTGTTTGAGGATGGCGAAGGGGGATAGGGCGCCTCTGCCTGGAGGCCAGGCAACTCATACTTACCTGGCAGGGGAGACACCATGATCAGGAAGGTGGTTCACCCAGGGCGAGGCTCGGCCATTGCACTCCGGTTGTGCTGACCCCTGCGAATTCCCCAAATGTGGGAATCTCGACTGCATAATTTATGGTAGTGGGGGACTGCGTTCGCGCTCTCCCCTGTACACACTGGTTAAAAGCAGATAGCGTGGAGGGAAAAAGCGTGCGGTTCTTGACGCTTGTGGCGCCGCCCACTGCCCCAAAGGGTGAAGTTGCACCAGTTTTGTTATGTTTCTGTCTCTTTCTGCTGTGTCAGCCAGTGACCCGGAGAGTTCAGAGAACTGAACTGCGTTTGTTTTCATCGAGGTTGTCGAAACCTGCGACCGGTTTGCCGAATGTGGTTTTTCCCACAAACTTTGATATTCAACGGACGAGTTGATTGACAGCAGTGGTCCCAAAGGCAAAGTTGTTCGGATGGAGGTTTTCTGTCGTATGGTACGACTGTCTCGTGCGCGTGCTGTGAAAAAGCACGCGACATACGTTCGCCTATAGCCGCTCTCATGTTGTTGCTTTTTCATTTTAAAGCGCCACTAGGTGGCCATTCACCGCGTCCTTTCTCGCCTGACCCCAGACTGAGCCCGTGCACGGGTGTACCGGCTTGGGTGAAATTGTCTCGTTCCGTCCAAGAGCTATAGCCGTTCTAGCAGACCCCGCCTCGCCCAGCCCGTAGGTTTCGGCCTGCCGCCGCCAAGCTGAATCGAAATTCCCACTTTTTTTCCGATCTGGACGGACAGTCAGACTCCAGAGAATCTTTCTGCACTGGTTTGGGCCAGATCGGGCAAAAGACCTAGGACTAGTGTGCAAAAGTAGGTTTTTCACAAAATCCCAAATACCCGAAAATTTCGCCTCACCGCTTCCCAGATGGGCGTCGCCTTTGCCGGCTCCCCTGCCGCTGCGTCATTGTGTCATCGCTTCTCGGCCTTTTGGCTAAGATCAAGTGTAGTATCTGTTCTTATCAGTTTAATATCTGATACGTCCCCTATCCGGGGACTGCATATTAAATTGATTTTTGGCACATGGAGCCGGAACCGGGGCTTGCTCCGTCCACTCCACGCATCGACCTGGTATTGCAGTGCCTCCAGGAACGGTGTGCTTCCCCTTTTTGGGGACTGCGAATTGTTGTGACTAATAGAAGAACCAACAACACCACTGGAATTTTGTCAGAGAATACAGAAATACGCAGGAAGCGCATACAGAACGACGATGAGGTGACGCAACGATGACCGTGCCACAGAGAAAGCAGCAAGCTGCGGTCATATGAGCATAGGGAAAAAAGAAGAACAAAAGCGTCGGTTGCCGGCCGGCTGACTCATCACCGTCACAGCACGTTTTTTGATGTCCCTCTTATTTGAGAGTCTTTACCAACGAGCTGATGAGTCGAATCAGGGGTTTGTGTTGGATGGATTAGGGACACCTGATTCAAATCAAGGTCACGCACGCACGCACGCAGCAGTCAAGCAATGGAAGGTGCCCCGTCCTTCCTTTTCTTGGGGGAGGGGAAGGTCACCGTGTTTGAGGATGGCGAAGGGGGATAGGGCGCCTCTGCCTGGAGGCCAGGCAACTCATACTTACCTGGCAGGGGAGACACCATGATCAGGAAGGTGGTTCACCCAGGGCGAGGCTCGGCCATTGCACTCCGGTTGTGCTGACCCCTGCGAATTCCCCAAATGTGGGAATCTCGACTGCATAATTTATGGTAGTGGGGGACTGCGTTTGCGCTCTCCCCTGTACACACTGGTTAAAAGCAGATAGCGTGGAGGGAAAAAGCGTGCGGTTCTTGACGCTTGTGGCGCCGCCCACTGCCCCAAAGGGTGAAGTTGCACCAGTTTTGTTATGTTTCTGTCTCTTTCTGCTGTGTCAGCCAGTGACCCGGAGAGTTCAGAGAACTGAACTGCGTTTGTTTTCATCGAGGTTGTCGAAACCTGCGACCGGTTTGCCGAATGTGGTTTTTCCCACAAACTTTGATATTCAACGGACGAGTTGATTGACAGCAGTGGTCCCAAAGGCAAAGTTGTTCGGATGGAGGTTTTCTGTCGTATGGTACGACTGTCTCGTGCGCGTGCTGTGAAAAAGCACGCGACATACGTTCGCCTATAGCCGCTCTCATGTTGTTGCTTTTTCATTTTAAAGCGCCACTAGGTGGCCATTCACCGCGTCCTTTCTCGCCTGACCCCAGACTGAGCCCGTGCACGGGTGTACCGGCTTGGGTGAAATTGTCTCGTTCCGTCCAAGAGCTATAGCCGTTCTAGCAGACCCCGCCTCGCCCAGCCCGTAGGTTTCGGCCTGCCGCCGCCAAGCTGAATCGAAATTCCCACTTTTTTTCCGATCTGGACGGACAGTCAGACTCCAGAGAATCTTTCTGCACTGGTTTGGGCCAGATCGGGCAAAAGACCTAGGACTAGTGTGCAAAAGTAGGTTTTTCACAAAATCCCAAATACCCGAAAATTTCGCCAGCGCAACCTTCGAATCCGAGGCATGCGTCTCGCTCGGCTCGAGCCAAGGATTCCGATGATATAAGACACTTGGTTCTGCGGCGTGCGGTTTGGGAGCTACGAGCCATTTCGTGCCGGGCCCATCGGGGGGCCAGCCTTGGTGATGTTGTAGAGCGAGTGGCTAGTACCATCCCTCAAAGTTTCAGGTCTCTACGACGTAAGGCCTTTGCCAACCCTCCCCCCCTCACCGCTTCCCAGATGGGCGTCGCCTTTGCCGGCTCCCCTGCCGCTGCGTCATTGTGTCATCGCTTCTCGGCCTTTTGGCTAAGATCAAGTGTAGTATCTGTTCTTATCAGTTTAATATCTGATACGTCCCCTATCCGGGGACTGCATATTAAATTGATTTTTGGCACATGGAGCCGGAACCGGGGCTTGCTCCGTCCACTCCACGCATCGACCTGGTATTGCAGTGCCTCCAGGAACGGTGTGCTTCCCCTTTTTGGGGACTGCGAATTGTTGTGACTAATAGAAGAACCAACAACACCACTGGAATTTTGTCAGAGAATACAGAAATACGCAGGAAGCGCATACAGAATGACGATGAGGTGACGCAACGATGACCGTGCCACAGAGAAAGCAGCAAGCTGCGGTCATATGAGCATAGGGAAAAAAGAAGAACAAAAGCGTCGGTTGCCGGCCGGCTGACTCATCACCGTCACAGCACGTTTTTTGATGTCCCTCTTATTTGAGAGTCTTTACCAACGAGCTGATGAGTCGAATCAGGGGTTTGTGTTGGATGGATTAGGGACACCTGATTCAAATCAAGGTCACGCACGCACGCACGCAGCAGTCAAGCAATGGAAGGTGCCCCGTCCTTCCTTTTCTTGGGGGAGGGGAAGGTCACCGTGTTTGAGGATGGCGAAGGGGGATAGGGGGCCTCTGCCTGGAGGCCAGGCAACTCATACTTACCTGGCAGGGGAGACACCATGATCAGGAAGGTGGTTCACCCAGGGCGAGGCTCGGCCATTGCACTCCGGTTGTGCTGACCCCTGCGAATTCCCCAAATGTGGGAATCTCGACTGCATAATTTATGGTAGTGGGGGACTGCGTTCGCGCTCTCCCCTGTACACACTGGTTAAAAGCAGATAGCGTGGAGGGAAAAAGCGTGCGGTTCTTGACGCTTGTGGCGCCGCCCACTGCCCCAAAGGGTGAAGTTGCACCAGTTTTGTTATGTTTCTGTCTCTTTCTGCTGTGTCAGCCAGTGACCCGGAGAGTTCAGAGAACTGAACTGCGTTTGTTTTCATCGAGGTTGTCGAAACCTGCGACCGGTTTGCCGAATGTGGTTTTTCCCACAAACTTTGATATTCAACGGACGAGTTGATTGACAGCAGTGGTCCCAAAGGCAAAGTTGTTCGGATGGAGGTTTTCTGTCGTATGGTACGACTGTCTCGTGCGCGTGCTGTGAAAAAGCACGCGACATACGTTCGCCTATAGCCGCTCTCATGTTGTTGCTTTTTCATTTTAAAGCGCCACTAGGTGGCCATTCACCGCGTCCTTTCTCGCCTGACCCCAGACTGAGCCCGTGCACGGGTGTACCGGCTTGGGTGAAATTGTCTCGTTCCGTCCAAGAGCTATAGCCGTTCTAGCAGACCCCGCCTCGCCCAGCCCGTAGGTTTCGGCCTGCCGCCGCCAAGCTGAATCGAAATTCCCACTTTTTTTCCGATCTGGACGGACAGTCAGACTCCAGAGAATCTTTCTGCACTGGTTTGGGCCAGATCGGGCAAAAGACCTAGGACTAGTGTGCAAAAGTAGGTTTTTCACAAAATCCCAAATACCCGAAAATTTCGCCTCACCGCTTCCCAGATGGGCGTCGCCTTTGCCGGCTCCCCTGCCGCTGCGTCATTGTGTCATCGCTTCTCGGCCTTTTGGCTAAGATCAAGTGTAGTATCTGTTCTTATCAGTTTAATATCTGATACGTCCCCTATCCGGGGACTGCATATTAAATTGATTTTTGGCACATGGAGCCGGAACCGGGGCTTGCTCCGTCCACTCCACGCATCGACCTGGTATTGCAGTGCCTCCAGGAACGGTGTGCTTCCCCTTTTTGGGGACTGCGAATTGTTGTGACTAATAGAAGAACCAACAACACCACTGGAATTTTGTCAGAGAATACAGAAATACGCAGGAAGCGCATACAGAACGACGATGAGGTGACGCAACGATGACCGTGCCACAGAGAAAGCAGCAAGCTGCGGTCATATGAGCATAGGGAAAAAAGAAGAACAAAAGCGTCGGTTGCCGGCCGGCTGACTCATCACCGTCACAGCACGTTTTTTGATGTCCCTCTTATTTGAGAGTCTTTACCAACGAGCTGATGAGTCGAATCAGGGGTTTGTGTTGGATGGATTAGGGACACCTGATTCAAATCAAGGTCACGCACGCACGCACGCAGCAGTCAAGCAATGGAAGGTGCCCCGTCCTTCCTTTTCTTGGGGGAGGGGAAGGTCACCGTGTTTGAGGATGGCGAAGGGGGATAGGGCGCCTCTGCCTGGAGGCCAGGCAACTCATACTTACCTGGCAGGGGAGACACCATGATCAGGAAGGTGGTTCACCCAGGGCGAGGCTCGGCCATTGCACTCCGGTTGTGCTGACCCCTGCGAATTCCCCAAATGTGGGAATCTCGACTGCATAATTTATGGTAGTGGGGGACTGCGTTTGCGCTCTCCCCTGTACACACTGGTTAAAAGCAGATAGCGTGGAGGGAAAAAGCGTGCGGTTCTTGACGCTTGTGGCGCCGCCCACTGCCCCAAAGGGTGAAGTTGCACCAGTTTTGTTATGTTTCTGTCTCTTTCTGCTGTGTCAGCCAGTGACCCGGAGAGTTCAGAGAACTGAACTGCGTTTGTTTTCATCGAGGTTGTCGAAACCTGCGACCGGTTTGCCGAATGTGGTTTTTCCCACAAACTTTGATATTCAACGGACGAGTTGATTGACAGCAGTGGTCCCAAAGGCAAAGTTGTTCGGATGGAGGTTTTCTGTCGTATGGTACGACTGTCTCGTGCGCGTGCTGTGAAAAAGCACGCGACATACGTTCGCCTATAGCCGCTCTCATGTTGTTGCTTTTTCATTTTAAAGCGCCACTAGGTGGCCATTCACCGCGTCCTTTCTCGCCTGACCCCAGACTGAGCCCGTGCACGGGTGTACCGGCTTGGGTGAAATTGTCTCGTTCCGTCCAAGAGCTATAGCCGTTCTAGCAGACCCCGCCTCGCCCAGCCCGTAGGTTTCGGCCTGCCGCCGCCAAGCTGAATCGAAATTCCCACTTTTTTTCCGATCTGGACGGACAGTCAGACTCCAGAGAATCTTTCTGCACTGGTTTGGGCCAGATCGGGCAAAAGACCTAGGACTAGTGTGCAAAAGTAGGTTTTTCACAAAATCCCAAATACCCGAAAATTTCGCCAGCGCAACCTTCAAATCCGAGGCATGCGTCTCGCTCGGCTCGAGCCAAGGATTCCGATGATATAAGACACTTGGTTCTGCGGCGTGCGGTTTGGGAGCTACGAGCCATTTCGTGCCGGGCCCATCGGGGGGCCAGCCTTGGTGATGTTGTAGAGCGAGTGGCTAGTACCATCCCTCAAAGTTTCAGGTCTCTACGACGTAAGGCCTTTGCCAACCCTCCCCCCCTCACCGCTTCCCAGATGGGCGTCGCCTTTGCCGGCTCCCCTGCCGCTGCGTCATTGTGTCATCGCTTCTCGGCCTTTTGGCTAAGATCAAGTGTAGTATCTGTTCTTATCAGTTTAATATCTGATACGTCCCCTATCCGGGGACTGCATATTAAATTGATTTTTGGCACATGGAGCCGGAACCGGGGCTTGCTCCGTCCACTCCACGCATCGACCTGGTATTGCAGTGCCTCCAGGAACGGTGTGCTTCCCCTTTTTGGGGACTGCGAATTGTTGTGACTAATAGAAGAACCAACAACACCACTGGAATTTTGTCAGAGAATACAGAAATACGCAGGAAGCGCATACAGAATGACGATGAGGTGACGCAACGATGACCGTGCCACAGAGAAAGCAGCAAGCTGCGGTCATATGAGCATAGGGAAAAAAGAAGAACAAAAGCGTCGGTTGCCGGCCGGCTGACTCATCACCGTCACAGCACGTTTTTTGATGTCCCTCTTATTTGAGAGTCTTTACCAACGAGCTGATGAGTCGAATCAGGGGTTTGTGTTGGATGGATTAGGGACACCTGATTCAAATCAAGGTCACGCACGCACGCACGCAGCAGTCAAGCAATGGAAGGTGCCCCGTCCTTCCTTTTCTTGGGGGAGGGGAAGGTCACCGTGTTTGAGGATGGCGAAGGGGGATAGGGGGCCTCTGCCTGGAGGCCAGGCAACTCATACTTACCTGGCAGGGGAGACACCATGATCAGGAAGGTGGTTCACCCAGGGCGAGGCTCGGCCATTGCACTCCGGTTGTGCTGACCCCTGCGAATTCCCCAAATGTGGGAATCTCGACTGCATAATTTATGGTAGTGGGGGACTGCGTTCGCGCTCTCCCCTGTACACACTGGTTAAAAGCAGATAGCGTGGAGGGAAAAAGCGTGCGGTTCTTGACGCTTGTGGCGCCGCCCACTGCCCCAAAGGGTGAAGTTGCACCAGTTTTGTTATGTTTCTGTCTCTTTCTGCTGTGTCAGCCAGTGACCCGGAGAGTTCAGAGAACTGAACTGCGTTTGTTTTCATCGAGGTTGTCGAAACCTGCGACCGGTTTGCCGAATGTGGTTTTTCCCACAAACTTTGATATTCAACGGACGAGTTGATTGACAGCAGTGGTCCCAAAGGCAAAGTTGTTCGGATGGAGGTTTTCTGTCGTATGGTACGACTGTCTCGTGCGCGTGCTGTGAAAAAGCACGCGACATACGTTCGCCTATAGCCGCTCTCATGTTGTTGCTTTTTCATTTTAAAGCGCCACTAGGTGGCCATTCACCGCGTCCTTTCTCGCCTGACCCCAGACTGAGCCCGTGCACGGGTGTACCGGCTTGGGTGAAATTGTCTCGTTCCGTCCAAGAGCTATAGCCGTTCTAGCAGACCCCGCCTCGCCCAGCCCGTAGGTTTCGGCCTGCCGCCGCCAAGCTGAATCGAAATTCCCACTTTTTTTCCGATCTGGACGGACAGTCAGACTCCAGAGAATCTTTCTGCACTGGTTTGGGCCAGATCGGGCAAAAGACCTAGGACTAGTGTGCAAAAGTAGGTTTTTCACAAAATCCCAAATACCCGAAAATTTCGCCTCACCGCTTCCCAGATGGGCGTCGCCTTTGCCGGCTCCCCTGCCGCTGCGTCATTGTGTCATCGCTTCTCGGCCTTTTGGCTAAGATCAAGTGTAGTATCTGTTCTTATCAGTTTAATATCTGATACGTCCCCTATCCGGGGACTGCATATTAAATTGATTTTTGGCACATGGAGCCGGAACCGGGGCTTGCTCCGTCCACTCCACGCATCGACCTGGTATTGCAGTGCCTCCAGGAACGGTGTGCTTCCCCTTTTTGGGGACTGCGAATTGTTGTGACTAATAGAAGAACCAACAACACCACTGGAATTTTGTCAGAGAATACAGAAATACGCAGGAAGCGCATACAGAACGACGATGAGGTGACGCAACGATGACCGTGCCACAGAGAAAGCAGCAAGCTGCGGTCATATGAGCATAGGGAAAAAAGAAGAACAAAAGCGTCGGTTGCCGGCCGGCTGACTCATCACCGTCACAGCACGTTTTTTGATGTCCCTCTTATTTGAGAGTCTTTACCAACGAGCTGATGAGTCGAATCAGGGGTTTGTGTTGGATGGATTAGGGACACCTGATTCAAATCAAGGTCACGCACGCACGCACGCAGCAGTCAAGCAATGGAAGGTGCCCCGTCCTTCCTTTTCTTGGGGGAGGGGAAGGTCACCGTGTTTGAGGATGGCGAAGGGGGATAGGGCGCCTCTGCCTGGAGGCCAGGCAACTCATACTTACCTGGCAGGGGAGACACCATGATCAGGAAGGTGGTTCACCCAGGGCGAGGCTCGGCCATTGCACTCCGGTTGTGCTGACCCCTGCGAATTCCCCAAATGTGGGAATCTCGACTGCATAATTTATGGTAGTGGGGGACTGCGTTTGCGCTCTCCCCTGTACACACTGGTTAAAAGCAGATAGCGTGGAGGGAAAAAGCGTGCGGTTCTTGACGCTTGTGGCGCCGCCCACTGCCCCAAAGGGTGAAGTTGCACCAGTTTTGTTATGTTTCTGTCTCTTTCTGCTGTGTCAGCCAGTGACCCGGAGAGTTCAGAGAACTGAACTGCGTTTGTTTTCATCGAGGTTGTCGAAACCTGCGACCGGTTTGCCGAATGTGGTTTTTCCCACAAACTTTGATATTCAACGGACGAGTTGATTGACAGCAGTGGTCCCAAAGGCAAAGTTGTTCGGATGGAGGTTTTCTGTCGTATGGTACGACTGTCTCGTGCGCGTGCTGTGAAAAAGCACGCGACATACGTTCGCCTATAGCCGCTCTCATGTTGTTGCTTTTTCATTTTAAAGCGCCACTAGGTGGCCATTCACCGCGTCCTTTCTCGCCTGACCCCAGACTGAGCCCGTGCACGGGTGTACCGGCTTGGGTGAAATTGTCTCGTTCCGTCCAAGAGCTATAGCCGTTCTAGCAGACCCCGCCTCGCCCAGCCCGTAGGTTTCGGCCTGCCGCCGCCAAGCTGAATCGAAATTCCCACTTTTTTTCCGATCTGGACGGACAGTCAGACTCCAGAGAATCTTTCTGCACTGGTTTGGGCCAGATCGGGCAAAAGACCTAGGACTAGTGTGCAAAAGTAGGTTTTTCACAAAATCCCAAATACCCGAAAATTTCGCCAGCGCAACCTTCGAATCCGAGGCATGCGTCTCGCTCGGCTCGAGCCAAGGATTCCGATGATATAAGACACTTGGTTCTGCGGCGTGCGGTTTGGGAGCTACGAGCCATTTCGTGCCGGGCCCATCGGGGGGCCAGCCTTGGTGATGTTGTAGAGCGAGTGGCTAGTACCATCCCTCAAAGTTTCAGGTCTCTACGACGTAAGGCCTTTGCCAACCCTCCCCCCCTCACCGCTTCCCAGATGGGCGTCGCCTTTGCCGGCTCCCCTGCCGCTGCGTCATTGTGTCATCGCTTCTCGGCCTTTTGGCTAAGATCAAGTGTAGTATCTGTTCTTATCAGTTTAATATCTGATACGTCCCCTATCCGGGGACTGCATATTAAATTGATTTTTGGCACATGGAGCCGGAACCGGGGCTTGCTCCGTCCACTCCACGCATCGACCTGGTATTGCAGTGCCTCCAGGAACGGTGTGCTTCCCCTTTTTGGGGACTGCGAATTGTTGTGACTAATAGAAGAACCAACAACACCACTGGAATTTTGTCAGAGAATACAGAAATACGCAGGAAGCGCATACAGAATGACGATGAGGTGACGCAACGATGACCGTGCCACAGAGAAAGCAGCAAGCTGCGGTCATATGAGCATAGGGAAAAAAGAAGAACAAAAGCGTCGGTTGCCGGCCGGCTGACTCATCACCGTCACAGCACGTTTTTTGATGTCCCTCTTATTTGAGAGTCTTTACCAACGAGCTGATGAGTCGAATCAGGGGTTTGTGTTGGATGGATTAGGGACACCTGATTCAAATCAAGGTCACGCACGCACGCACGCAGCAGTCAAGCAATGGAAGGTGCCCCGTCCTTCCTTTTCTTGGGGGAGGGGAAGGTCACCGTGTTTGAGGATGGCGAAGGGGGATAGGGGGCCTCTGCCTGGAGGCCAGGCAACTCATACTTACCTGGCAGGGGAGACACCATGATCAGGAAGGTGGTTCACCCAGGGCGAGGCTCGGCCATTGCACTCCGGTTGTGCTGACCCCTGCGAATTCCCCAAATGTGGGAATCTCGACTGCATAATTTATGGTAGTGGGGGACTGCGTTCGCGCTCTCCCCTGTACACACTGGTTAAAAGCAGATAGCGTGGAGGGAAAAAGCGTGCGGTTCTTGACGCTTGTGGCGCCGCCCACTGCCCCAAAGGGTGAAGTTGCACCAGTTTTGTTATGTTTCTGTCTCTTTCTGCTGTGTCAGCCAGTGACCCGGAGAGTTCAGAGAACTGAACTGCGTTTGTTTTCATCGAGGTTGTCGAAACCTGCGACCGGTTTGCCGAATGTGGTTTTTCCCACAAACTTTGATATTCAACGGACGAGTTGATTGACAGCAGTGGTCCCAAAGGCAAAGTTGTTCGGATGGAGGTTTTCTGTCGTATGGTACGACTGTCTCGTGCGCGTGCTGTGAAAAAGCACGCGACATACGTTCGCCTATAGCCGCTCTCATGTTGTTGCTTTTTCATTTTAAAGCGCCACTAGGTGGCCATTCACCGCGTCCTTTCTCGCCTGACCCCAGACTGAGCCCGTGCACGGGTGTACCGGCTTGGGTGAAATTGTCTCGTTCCGTCCAAGAGCTATAGCCGTTCTAGCAGACCCCGCCTCGCCCAGCCCGTAGGTTTCGGCCTGCCGCCGCCAAGCTGAATCGAAATTCCCACTTTTTTTCCGATCTGGACGGACAGTCAGACTCCAGAGAATCTTTCTGCACTGGTTTGGGCCAGATCGGGCAAAAGACCTAGGACTAGTGTGCAAAAGTAGGTTTTTCACAAAATCCCAAATACCCGAAAATTTCGCCAGCGCAACCTTCGAATCCGAGGCATGCGTCTCGCTCGGCTCGAGCCAAGGATTCCGATGATATAAGACACTTGGTTCTGCGGCGTGCGGTTTGGGAGCTACGAGCCATTTCGTGCCGGGCCCATCGGGGGGCCAGCCTTGGTGATGTTGTAGAGCGAGTGGCTAGTACCATCCCTCAAAGTTTCAGGTCTCTACGACGTAAGGCCTTTGCCAACCCTCCCCCCCTCACCGCTTCCCAGATGGGCGTCGCCTTTGCCGGCTCCCCTGCCGCTGCGTCATTGTGTCATCGCTTCTCGGCCTTTTGGCTAAGATCAAGTGTAGTATCTGTTCTTATCAGTTTAATATCTGATACGTCCCCTATCCGGGGACTGCATATTAAATTGATTTTTGGCACATGGAGCCGGAACCGGGGCTTGCTCCGTCCACTCCACGCATCGACCTGGTATTGCAGTGCCTCCAGGAACGGTGTGCTTCCCCTTTTTGGGGACTGCGAATTGTTGTGACTAATAGAAGAACCAACAACACCACTGGAATTTTTTTTGTCAGAGAATACAGAAATACGCAGGAAGCGCATACAGAATGACGATGAGGTGACGCAACGATGACCGTGCCACAGAGAAAGCAGCAAGCTGCGGTCATATGAGCATAGGGAAAAAAGAAGAACAAAAGCGTCGGTTGCCGGCCGGCTGACTCATCACCGTCACAGCACGTTTTTTGATGTCCCTCTTATTTGAGAGTCTTTACCAACGAGCTGATGAGTCGAATCAGGGGTTTGTGTTGGATGGATTAGGGACACCTGATTCAAATCAAGGTCACGCACGCACGCACGCAGCAGTCAAGCAATGGAAGGTGCCCCGTCCTTCCTTTTCTTGGGGGAGGGGAAGGTCACCGTGTTTGAGGATGGCGAAGGGGGATAGGGCGCCTCTGCCTGGAGGCCAGGCAACTCATACTTACCTGGCAGGGGAGACACCATGATCAGGAAGGTGGTTCACCCAGGGCGAGGCTCGGCCATTGCACTCCGGTTGTGCTGACCCCTGCGAATTCCCCAAATGTGGGAATCTCGACTGCATAATTTATGGTAGTGGGGGACTGCGTTCGCGCTCTCCCCTGTACACACTGGTTAAAAGCAGATAGCGTGGAGGGAAAAAGCGTGCGGTTCTTGACGCTTGTGGCGCCGCCCACTGCCCCAAAGGGTGAAGTTGCACCAGTTTTGTTATGTTTCTGTCTCTTTCTGCTGTGTCAGCCAGTGACCCGGAGAGTTCAGAGAACTGAACTGCGTTTGTTTTCATCGAGGTTGTCGAAACCTGCGACCGGTTTGCCGAATGTGGTTTTTCCCACAAACTTTGATATTCAACGGACGAGTTGATTGACAGCAGTGGTCCCAAAGGCAAAGTTGTTCGGATGGAGGTTTTCTGTCGTATGGTACGACTGTCTCGTGCGCGTGCTGTGAAAAAGCACGCGACATACGTTCGCCTATAGCCGCTCTCATGTTGTTGCTTTTTCATTTTAAAGCGCCACTAGGTGGCCATTCACCGCGTCCTTTCTCGCCTGACCCCAGACTGAGCCCGTGCACGGGTGTACCGGCTTGGGTGAAATTGTCTCGTTCCGTCCAAGAGCTATAGCCGTTCTAGCAGACCCCGCCTCGCCCAGCCCGTAGGTTTCGGCCTGCCGCCGCCAAGCTGAATCGAAATTCCCACTTTTTTTCCGATCTGGACGGACAGTCAGACTCCAGAGAATCTTTCTGCACTGGTTTGGGCCAGATCGGGCAAAAGACCTAGGACTAGTGTGCAAAAGTAGGTTTTTCACAAAATCCCAAATACCCGAAAATTTCGCCTCACCGCTTCCCAGATGGGCGTCGCCTTTGCCGGCTCCCCTGCCGCTGCGTCATTGTGTCATCGCTTCTCGGCCTTTTGGCTAAGATCAAGTGTAGTATCTGTTCTTATCAGTTTAATATCTGATACGTCCCCTATCCGGGGACTGCATATTAAATTGATTTTTGGCACATGGAGCCGGAACCGGGGCTTGCTCCGTCCACTCCACGCATCGACCTGGTATTGCAGTGCCTCCAGGAACGGTGTGCTTCCCCTTTTTGGGGACTGCGAATTGTTGTGACTAATAGAAGAACCAACAACACCACTGGAATTTTGTCAGAGAATACAGAAATACGCAGGAAGCGCATACAGAACGACGATGAGGTGACGCAACGATGACCGTGCCACAGAGAAAGCAGCAAGCTGCGGTCATATGAGCATAGGGAAAAAAGAAGAACAAAAGCGTCGGTTGCCGGCCGGCTGACTCATCACCGTCACAGCACGTTTTTTGATGTCCCTCTTATTTGAGAGTCTTTACCAACGAGCTGATGAGTCGAATCAGGGGTTTGTGTTGGATGGATTAGGGACACCTGATTCAAATCAAGGTCACGCACGCACGCACGCAGCAGTCAAGCAATGGAAGGTGCCCCGTCCTTCCTTTTCTTGGGGGAGGGGAAGGTCACCGTGTTTGAGGATGGCGAAGGGGGATAGGGGGCCTCTGCCTGGAGGCCAGGCAACTCATACTTACCTGGCAGGGGAGACACCATGATCAGGAAGGTGGTTCACCCAGGGCGAGGCTCGGCCATTGCACTCCGGTTGTGCTGACCCCTGCGAATTCCCCAAATGTGGGAATCTCGACTGCATAATTTATGGTAGTGGGGGACTGCGTTCGCGCTCTCCCCTGTACACACTGGTTAAAAGCAGATAGCGTGGAGGCAGACCCCGCCTCGCCCAGCCCGTAGGTTTCGGCCTGCCGCCGCCAAGCTGAATCGAAATTCCCACTTTTTTTCCGATCTGGACGGACAGTCAGACTCCAGAGAATCTTTCTGCACTGGTTTGGGCCAGATCGGGCAAAAGACCTAGGACTAGTGTGCAAAAGTAGGTTTTTCACAAAATCCCAAATACCCGAAAATTTCGCCAGCGCAACCTTCGAATCCGAGGCATGCGTCTCGCTCGGCTCGAGCCAAGGATTCCGATGATATAAGACACTTGGTTCTGCGGCGTGCGGTTTGGGAGCTACGAGCCATTTCGTGCCGGGCCCATCGGGGGGCCAGCCTTGGTGATGTTGTAGAGCGAGTGGCTAGTACCATCCCTCAAAGTTTCAGGTCTCTACGACGTAAGGCCTTTGCCAACCCTCCCCCCCTCACCGCTTCCCAGATGGGCGTCGCCTTTGCCGGCTCCCCTGCCGCTGCGTCATTGTGTCATCGCTTCTCGGCCTTTTGGCTAAGATCAAGTGTAGTATCTGTTCTTATCAGTTTAATATCTGATACGTCCCCTATCCGGGGACTGCATATTAAATTGATTTTTGGCACATGGAGCCGGAACCGGGGCTTGCTCCGTCCACTCCACGCATCGACCTGGTATTGCAGTGCCTCCAGGAACGGTGTGCTTCCCCTTTTTGGGGACTGCGAATTGTTGTGACTAATAGAAGAACCAACAACACCACTGGAATTTTTTTTGTCAGAGAATACAGAAATACGCAGGAAGCGCATACAGAATGACGATGAGGTGACGCAACGATGACCGTGCCACAGAGAAAGCAGCAAGCTGCGGTCATATGAGCATAGGGAAAAAAGAAGAACAAAAGCGTCGGTTGCCGGCCGGCTGACTCATCACCGTCACAGCACGTTTTTTGATGTCCCTCTTATTTGAGAGTCTTTACCAACGAGCTGATGAGTCGAATCAGGGGTTTGTGTTGGATGGATTAGGGACACCTGATTCAAATCAAGGTCACGCACGCACGCACGCAGCAGTCAAGCAATGGAAGGTGCCCCGTCCTTCCTTTTCTTGGGGGAGGGGAAGGTCACCGTGTTTGAGGATGGCGAAGGGGGATAGGGCGCCTCTGCCTGGAGGCCAGGCAACTCATACTTACCTGGCAGGGGAGACACCATGATCAGGAAGGTGGTTCACCCAGGGCGAGGCTCGGCCATTGCACTCCGGTTGTGCTGACCCCTGCGAATTCCCCAAATGTGGGAATCTCGACTGCATAATTTATGGTAGTGGGGGACTGCGTTCGCGCTCTCCCCTGTACACACTGGTTAAAAGCAGATAGCGTGGAGGGAAAAAGCGTGCGGTTCTTGACGCTTGTGGCGCCGCCCACTGCCCCAAAGGGTGAAGTTGCACCAGTTTTGTTATGTTTCTGTCTCTTTCTGCTGTGTCAGCCAGTGACCCGGAGAGTTCAGAGAACTGAACTGCGTTTGTTTTCATCGAGGTTGTCGAAACCTGCGACCGGTTTGCCGAATGTGGTTTTTCCCACAAACTTTGATATTCAACGGACGAGTTGATTGACAGCAGTGGTCCCAAAGGCAAAGTTGTTCGGATGGAGGTTTTCTGTCGTATGGTACGACTGTCTCGTGCGCGTGCTGTGAAAAAGCACGCGACATACGTTCGCCTATAGCCGCTCTCATGTTGTTGCTTTTTCATTTTAAAGCGCCACTAGGTGGCCATTCACCGCGTCCTTTCTCGCCTGACCCCAGACTGAGCCCGTGCACGGGTGTACCGGCTTGGGTGAAATTGTCTCGTTCCGTCCAAGAGCTATAGCCGTTCTAGCAGACCCCGCCTCGCCCAGCCCGTAGGTTTCGGCCTGCCGCCGCCAAGCTGAATCGAAATTCCCACTTTTTTTCCGATCTGGACGGACAGTCAGACTCCAGAGAATCTTTCTGCACTGGTTTGGGCCAGATCGGGCAAAAGACCTAGGACTAGTGTGCAAAAGTAGGTTTTTCACAAAATCCCAAATACCCGAAAATTTCGCCTCACCGCTTCCCAGATGGGCGTCGCCTTTGCCGGCTCCCCTGCCGCTGCGTCATTGTGTCATCGCTTCTCGGCCTTTTGGCTAAGATCAAGTGTAGTATCTGTTCTTATCAGTTTAATATCTGATACGTCCCCTATCCGGGGACTGCATATTAAATTGATTTTTGGCACATGGAGCCGGAACCGGGGCTTGCTCCGTCCACTCCACGCATCGACCTGGTATTGCAGTGCCTCCAGGAACGGTGTGCTTCCCCTTTTTGGGGACTGCGAATTGTTGTGACTAATAGAAGAACCAACAACACCACTGGAATTTTGTCAGAGAATACAGAAATACGCAGGAAGCGCATACAGAACGACGATGAGGTGACGCAACGATGACCGTGCCACAGAGAAAGCAGCAAGCTGCGGTCATATGAGCATAGGGAAAAAAGAAGAACAAAAGCGTCGGTTGCCGGCCGGCTGACTCATCACCGTCACAGCACGTTTTTTGATGTCCCTCTTATTTGAGAGTCTTTACCAACGAGCTGATGAGTCGAATCAGGGGTTTGTGTTGGATGGATTAGGGACACCTGATTCAAATCAAGGTCACGCACGCACGCACGCAGCAGTCAAGCAATGGAAGGTGCCCCGTCCTTCCTTTTCTTGGGGGAGGGGAAGGTCACCGTGTTTGAGGATGGCGAAGGGGGATAGGGCGCCTCTGCCTGGAGGCCAGGCAACTCATACTTACCTGGCAGGGGAGACACCATGATCAGGAAGGTGGTTCACCCAGGGCGAGGCTCGGCCATTGCACTCCGGTTGTGCTGACCCCTGCGAATTCCCCAAATGTGGGAATCTCGACTGCATAATTTATGGTAGTGGGGGACTGCGTTCGCGCTCTCCCCTGTACACACTGGTTAAAAGCAGATAGCGTGGAGGGAAAAAGCGTGCGGTTCTTGACGCTTGTGGCGCCGCCCACTGCCCCAAAGGGTGAAGTTGCACCAGTTTTGTTATGTTTCTGTCTCTTTCTGCTGTGTCAGCCAGTGACCCGGAGAGTTCAGAGAACTGAACTGCGTTTGTTTTCATCGAGGTTGTCGAAACCTGCGACCGGTTTGCCGAATGTGGTTTTTCCCACAAACTTTGATATTCAACGGACGAGTTGATTGACAGCAGTGGTCCCAAAGGCAAAGTTGTTCGGATGGAGGTTTTCTGTCGTATGGTACGACTGTCTCGTGCGCGTGCTGTGAAAAAGCACGCGACATACGTTCGCCTATAGCCGCTCTCATGTTGTTGCTTTTTCATTTTAAAGCGCCACTAGGTGGCCATTCACCGCGTCCTTTCTCGCCTGACCCCAGACTGAGCCCGTGCATGGGTGTACCGGCTTGGGTGAAATTGTCTCGTTCCGTCCAAGAGCTATAGCCGTTCTAGCAGACCCCGCCTCGCCCAGCCCGTAGGTTTCGGCCTGCCGCCGCCAAGCTGAATCGAAATTCCCACTTTTTTTCCGATCTGGACGGACAGTCAGACTCCAGAGAATCTTTCTGCACTGGTTTGGGCCAGATCGGGCAAAAGACCTAGGACTAGTGTGCAAAAGTAGGTTTTTCACAAAATCCCAAATACCCGAAAATTTCGCCAGCGCAACCTTCGAATCCGAGGCATGCGTCTCGCTCGGCTCGAGCCAAGGATTCCGATGATATAAGACACTTGGTTCTGCGGCGTGCGGTTTGGGAGCTACGAGCCATTTCGTGCCGGGCCCATCGGGGGGCCAGCCTTGGTGATGTTGTAGAGCGAGTGGCTAGTACCATCCCTCAAAGTTTCAGGTCTCTACGACGTAAGGCCTTTGCCAACCCTCCCCCCCTCACCGCTTCCCAGATGGGCGTCGCCTTTGCCGGCTCCCCTGCCGCTGCGTCATTGTGTCATCGCTTCTCGGCCTTTTGGCTAAGATCAAGTGTAGTATCTGTTCTTATCAGTTTAATATCTGATACGTCCCCTATCCGGGGACTGCATATTAAATTGATTTTTGGCACATGGAGCCGGAACCGGGGCTTGCTCCGTCCACTCCACGCATCGACCTGGTATTGCAGTGCCTCCAGGAACGGTGTGCTTCCCCTTTTTGGGGACTGCGAATTGTTGTGACTAATAGAAGAACCAACAACACCACTGGAATTTTGTCAGAGAATACAGAAATACGCAGGAAGCGCATACAGAACGACGATGAGGTGACGCAACGATGACCGTGCCACAGAGAAAGCAGCAAGCTGCGGTCATATGAGCATAGGGAAAAAAGAAGAACAAAAGCGTCGGTTGCCGGCCGGCTGACTCATCACCGTCACAGCACGTTTTTTGATGTCCCTCTTATTTGAGAGTCTTTACCAACGAGCTGATGAGTCGAATCAGGGGTTTGTGTTGGATGGATTAGGGACACCTGATTCAAATCAAGGTCACGCACGCACGCACGCAGCAGTCAAGCAATGGAAGGTGCCCCGTCCTTCCTTTTCTTGGGGGAGGGGAAGGTCACCGTGTTTGAGGATGGCGAAGGGGGATAGGGGGCCTCTGCCTGGAGGCCAGGCAACTCATACTTACCTGGCAGGGGAGACACCATGATCAGGAAGGTGGTTCACCCAGGGCGAGGCTCGGCCATTGCACTCCGGTTGTGCTGACCCCTGCGAATTCCCCAAATGTGGGAATCTCGACTGCATAATTTATGGTAGTGGGGGACTGCGTTCGCGCTCTCCCCTGTACACACTGGTTAAAAGCAGATAGCGTGGAGGCAGACCCCGCCTCGCCCAGCCCGTAGGTTTCGGCCTGCCGCCGCCAAGCTGAATCGAAATTCCCACTTTTTTTCCGATCTGGACGGACAGTCAGACTCCAGAGAATCTTTCTGCACTGGTTTGGGCCAGATCGGGCAAAAGACCTAGGACTAGTGTGCAAAAGTAGGTTTTTCACAAAATCCCAAATACCCGAAAATTTCGCCAGCGCAACCTTCGAATCCGAGGCATGCGTCTCGCTCGGCTCGAGCCAAGGATTCCGATGATATAAGACACTTGGTTCTGCGGCGTGCGGTTTGGGAGCTACGAGCCATTTCGTGCCGGGCCCATCGGGGGGCCAGCCTTGGTGATGTTGTAGAGCGAGTGGCTAGTACCATCCCTCAAAGTTTCAGGTCTCTACGACGTAAGGCCTTTGCCAACCCTCCCCCCCTCACCGCTTCCCAGATGGGCGTCGCCTTTGCCGGCTCCCCTGCCGCTGCGTCATTGTGTCATCGCTTCTCGGCCTTTTGGCTAAGATCAAGTGGTCTGGTCTGACGGTAGAGACAGCGATCGCCTCTTGTGGGACCTTTGTCTCGTGTGTTGCTTGTCACACGGGACATACAGCCTTCAGGAGGTACATTGACAAGCGGCTTTTAGGGGACGACTCGTTCTTCGAGGAATCTACTTGGTTTTAAAGGTAAGCAGGTTTTTATATTATTTATTTATTTATTTATTTATTTATATAAATTATTGCTTATTTTATTGCTTGATTTTAGCCGCAGCGTGCTGTTGGTGCCTCCATCATGTCGGCTGCTCGTGCCGGCGTGAGGAGGCACCACAGTGTGCGTTTTAAATTTAAGAGAAAAGAGGATGGTACTCTCCAGGGCATGTCCAGACTGGACTTTTCCAGGAAGTACATCCAACAGACTCTGGGTTTTAAAGCTACAGACATAAACTGTTTATTGACTCTGCCCCTGAACCATGGTTTTGATGTGAGTTTTACATCTGCTTCTCTGTTGAGTACTTTCTGGTCTCGGTTTGAAACATGTAAAGCCAATTTCTCCATGTTCACAGTGGAAAAGCTAACTGATAATTCACTGAAAGTGGTGATTGTCAGGATGTTTAATGAAACTGTGAGTGGAGAGGACATTGTTGTATGGTTGGCAAGATATTGCTCTATTCGTGGACCACCAGTCAAGGTTTTAGATGAGGACGGTATCTGGAGCTGTGCGTGGAGAGTGCCCATCAAACAATGGGCAGATCCCAACAGCTACCATGGTCTGAGTCAAATACCATCAATGATTGTGTTGGGCGAGAATAGAGGCTACATCCACTACCAAGGGATGCCCAAGCTTTGCCGCAAATGTGGCAAACTTGGACATCTCGCCGAGGCATGTCAGGAAGTAATATGCAGAAAGTGTAGAGAAATTGGACACACCTTTGAAGAGTGCCAAAATGGCAGAAAGTGTAACCTCTGTGGAGAATCAACCCATCTCTACAGAGATTGCCCTAAAAGTTTTGCCAACAAGTTGAAAAACAACAAAATGGCCGCCCCACCCAATGTACAAACAAGTGAGGAGGCGGGCCCTGAGGTTTTGGCGGGAAATTCTATATCCCAGCCAGCCTCAGGGATTGGACAGGAAGGAGGAAGTGGGGTGGCCACAGGGGCGGAGTCAATTTTAGCAGTTGAACGAGGGGAGGAAGCCAATCCTCAAGAAGAAAGTAAAGATAAAATGGAGCAGGAAGAGGAGGAAACGGCTTCCTCCCTAGAAACAGTCCCGGAGCTGAGTGTTGTGGACAGTGGGAGTGGAACTGATTGTTCTCTCCCCAATGCTCAAGTGCAGAAAAGGTCTGCGAGATCTCCTCTGGTTCAAACAGAGGAGAAAAGGCTGAGGGCATCGCATCGGCTAGATAGTTCCTCTTCGGAAGATCTAGACCGTATGTGGCCCCCAGAATCTCCAAATGAAGTCTCTTTTCTGCACATAAAGCTAAGAACATCGTCGCCAAAGGAGTGGCAAGAGTTCCCCTCTGTGGCTCCTGAGGCGCCAAGCACTTGCCTTCCTGATTCCAGTATTTCTGGGGAAAAGGAAAGAGAAGTGCAACAAGATGTAACATGATTTTAATTCTGTCTTTGTAGTCCACTCTTGTTTTATCTTTTAAATGACTTGTACCTTTTTAGCCATACTGCTCATGGCTCTCACTATCTCTACAATTAATGTGAGAAGTGTGAAGAGCAATATGCGAGCACAGAGCGTCTTATCCTTTTTAAATTATTTTAAGTCAGATGTGTTTTTATTGCAAGAATGTGGTTTGCCGTTTTTACCAAATTACAGGAAATGGGAGGAGCTCTGGACCCCAGGACCTTCCATTTGGAGCGGGTCCAATTTTAACAAAAATGATGGTGTTGCTATTTTAATTAACAATAAGAATATCTTGGTGAAGGGCAGCACTGTGGTGAAGGACGGGCGGGCAATTTTAGCAAATCTGACTTTTTTAGGTAAGGATTTTAACGTTTTAAATGTATATGGTTTTACGGATAAAAATGAAAGGTATGAGTTTTTAGAAGACCTGCAGCCCCACATGCTAGGTAGGGCTCCTTTAGTGGTAGCAGGGGATTTTAACTGTGTTTTATCAAAGACGGACAGAAAGAGGGTGGGAGATGATTTTAAGATTGATAAGACATCGGTTTTATTACAAAGCTTAGTTAGAGATTTTAGGTTAGTTGACTGTTTTAAAATAATGCATCAAAGAGAGGAGGGCTTCACCTGGTTCAGTAGTGACGGCACCAAAGCCTCTCGAATCGACTACCTATTTACAAGAGATTTCCCGCCAACCGATGCTACATTGACCCCACTCTTCTTCTCAGACCACTTAATGCTATCTTGCACTCTTTCACTGCCCACTGGTGTGACAGTAGGGGGAGGTCTGTGGAAGCTGAACTGCTCCCTCTTAGAAGATGAGGAGGTAGTCAGAGGATATAGGGAGCAGTTCAGCCAATGGCAGACCCTCCAAGACTTTTATGACTCACGTGCACAGTGGTGGGAGATGGTGAAGGAACGGACAAGACTTTTTTTTAGAAAGACAGGCAGAGACAAAAAGAATAGATTTAAACGACGCATGATGGGGCTGCAAAAACGACTACAAAGGTATTTTAATCTTTTAAATGACGGGTTTGATTTTAATGAAGATATTAAAATGGTAAAAGAGGAGATGTCAGTTTTATCCAAAATAGAAAGCAAAGGTGTCATTTTAAGGAGCAGGGAGAGGGAAACAGAGGAAGGAGAAAAGTGTACTAGGTATTTTTTTAAAAAGATAATTTCACAAGGTGGGGCAATTACTGTTTTAAAAAGTGGAGGGAGGGAAGCACACAGCACAAAAGACATTTTAAAAGAAACTGAAGAATTTTATGAACAATTATACAATACCAAAGAAGTACACAATGACGCGATAAAGGAAGTTTTAGAGTTTTTAGAAAAGAAATTAGACAAATGTGCTATTTTATCTCAAGATTTTAACATTTTAGAGATGGACAAAGCTCTTAAAAGTTTTAAACGAGGAAAGTCCCCAGGAATAGATGGACTTCCTCTAGAGTTTTACTCCACTTTTTGGGATATTTTAGCACACGACTTACTGACTGTTTTTAAGGAATTTGAGACTCTGGACAGACTTCCTGACAGTTTTAGAATAGGGATAGTTTCACTCTTGCTAAAAAAAGGTGACAAGACTGACTTAAAAAACTGGCGACCCATTACTCTTTTAAACTTTGATTGTAAGATTTTTAGCAAAATTTTATCCATGCGCATGTCGACTGTTTTAGAGGACGTAATTCACCTGGATCAAGCATGTGCTGTGCCCGGAAGGAAGATCACGGACAGCCTGGTACTGATCAGAGATGCTATCTGTTATGCGAGAGACAGAAATATTCGGCTAGTAGTCCTAAATTTAGATTTTGAAAAAGCATTTGACCGCATCTCGCACCAGTTCCTCTTTAAGGTACTGGAGAAAATGGGGTTTCCAGGGAGGTTTATAGCCTGGGTGGGACTGCTTTACAATGGTCTGGTTAGCAGGATTTTGGTTAACGGGCATTTGTCCAAAGCTGTAAATATCCACAGCGGTGTCCGTCAGGGGTGTCCTTTATCTCCCCTTCTGTATGTGGCCTGTATTGAGCCACTGGCACAAATCTTGAGAAGGGATAAATGGATTAAAGGACTGGACGTCCCAGGGACTGGTGGACTGACAGCAACCTGCGTTTTATATATGGACGACATAACCCTTTTAGCGACTGACCTTTTATCGGTACGAAGAGCATTGGACTTGACTGACTGGTACGGTCGGGCCTCGGGCGCCAAGCTCAATAGGAACAAGTCCGAGGCCCAGCTCTTCGGGCCGTGGGGGGACGTCGACACAGGTGGACTGGATCTGGTTTTTAAAGACAACGATTTGAAAGTTTTAGGTGTAAAATTTGACAGAGAGGGTGGAGGACGGGGAAACTGGACTGACATCTTAGGGAAAGTTAGGCAAAGACTGGGTTTTTGGGGACTAAGACAGATGACAATGGAAGGGAAGGTTTTAATTTTTAAAGCCATAATTTTACCACTGATTTTACTTGTCTGTTCTGTTTTTAGTCCCCCAAGAAGATTCCTGGCCAACCTGGAGAGGGCGGTATTTTATTTCCTGTGGGGGTCCAAGTGGGAACGACTGAAAAGGGAGGTCTTTAAAAAAAGAAAGGAAAATGGTGGGAAAGGCCTTCCTGACCCCCACTTGTTTTTAGGTAGCCGCTTTACCGCCCTCCACATCGGATACGCGCTGACCCCATCCAGAGAGAATAAGACAGCGGCCATGGCTCGTTTCTGGATGGGGTCCTACCTAAGAAGCCTAAAGATTTTACCTACTGATTTAAAAACCCCAGTGTCTTTTAACTTGCCAAAAGAGTATATTTTTATCAAGACATTTTTAAAGAAATACTTTTTAGAAACAGAAGATGTGACGATTTTAACTAACCATAAGTCTCTTATCTCTCTTGTGCAGGATCGAGAAAAGGTGAGCCCAGTTCCAGGCCTCACGCCAAGTGAGGCCAAAGAAGTTTGGAGGAACGTTGCCCACCCAGCTCTCCAGAACAGGCTTAAGGACTTGGCGTGGATGGTGGCTCATGAGATCCTCCCGGTCAGGGCGGTTATGCACTCCAGAGGCATGGCCAAAAATCCCACCTGCCCACGGTCCGGGTGTAAATCCCCGGAGACCGTCTACCATCTGCTCTGGGAGTGCGGTGCTGCGCGGGACCTGTGGGCCAGGGCCGGCCCCCTGTTTTTCCCGTGCCTGCCAGCGGGTGGGGCCCAGGTGGATTACAAGCTCGCCATCCTAGGGGTGGGTCAGGGCCTAAAAGCCCTAACAACACAAGAATTTGCATCGCTCTGGCTCACCCTTAACCTGATAAAGGATGCCATCTGGGTCACCAGAAACCTGCTGGTGGGGAAACGCGTGACGGTCCCCCTCCACGCGAGCGAGCAGAGGATAAGATCAGCGCTGCAGGGTGGGCCGCACGTCGTTATTCGGATGGGGGGGCCGAGGCCACACGAGAAGGTCCCGGCCACCACCGACCTTGGCCGCCCGTAGATGCACCCTCACCACTCTGGCTACGGGAACAGCGGGCCAGCGGGCCGGAGGAGAGGGGATCTCCGCTGGGCTCTGGAAGCGAGGAGCCTTGAGCCTGTTCTGGAGAACTGGAGTGAATGGACATGTTTTGTAGGGGCTCACCCTTGATCCTGTACAAGAGACGAAGTTTTAATTGTCACGTTTTAGTCTGTTTTATCATGAATATATTTATTGTTTTCATTCATTTTATTCCTCTTTTAACACCACACTGACATACAAGGACTTTTACACAACACATCAACTGATTTTAACAAAAAAGTGACTTGTGTTTTAATGGATGTAACCATGTATGTTTATTTTATTTTTTAAAGAAGAAAGAAATGTGTGGCATAAACATGAAAATGAATTGAAATCAATATGGAAAAATGTAACAATAAAACTTTTCGAAAGAAAAATCTGTTCTTATCAGTTTAATATCTGATACGTCCCCTATCCGGGGACTGCATATTAAATTGATTTTTGGCACATGGAGCCGGAACCGGGGCTTGCTCCGTCCACTCCACGCATCGACCTGGTATTGCAGTGCCTCCAGGAACGGTGTGCTTCCCCTTTTTGGGGACTGCGAATTGTTGTGACTAATAGAAGAACCAACAACACCACTGGAATTTTGTCAGAGAATACAGAAATACGCAGGAAGCGCATACAGAATGACGATGAGGTGACGCAACGATGACCGTGCCACAGAGAAAGCAGCAAGCTGCGGTCATATGAGCATAGGGAAAAAAGAAGAACAAAAGCGTCGGTTGCCGGCCGGCTGACTCATCACCGTCACAGCACGTTTTTTGATGTCCCTCTTATTTGAGAGTCTTTACCAACGAGCTGATGAGTCGAATCAGGGGTTTGTGTTGGATGGATTAGGGACACCTGATTCAAATCAAGGTCACGCACGCACGCACGCAGCAGTCAAGCAATGGAAGGTGCCCCGTCCTTCCTTTTCTTGGGGGAGGGGAAGGTCACCGTGTTTGAGGATGGCGAAGGGGGATAGGGGGCCTCTGCCTGGAGGCCAGGCAACTCATACTTACCTGGCAGGGGAGACACCATGATCAGGAAGGTGGTTCACCCAGGGCGAGGCTCGGCCATTGCACTCCGGTTGTGCTGACCCCTGCGAATTCCCCAAATGTGGGAATCTCGACTGCATAATTTATGGTAGTGGGGGACTGCGTTCGCGCTCTCCCCTGTACACACTGGTTAAAAGCAGATAGCGTGGAGGGAAAAAGCGTGCGGTTCTTGACGCTTGTGGCGCCGCCCACTGCCCCAAAGGGTGAAGTTGCACCAGTTTTGTTATGTTTCTGTCTCTTTCTGCTGTGTCAGCCAGTGACCCGGAGAGTTCAGAGAACTGAACTGCGTTTGTTTTCATCGAGGTTGTCGAAACCTGCGACCGGTTTGCCGAATGTGGTTTTTCCCACAAACTTTGATATTCAACGGACGAGTTGATTGACAGCAGTGGTCCCAAAGGCAAAGTTGTTCGGATGGAGGTTTTCTGTCGTATGGTACGACTGTCTCGTGCGCGTGCTGTGAAAAAGCACGCGACATACGTTCGCCTATAGCCGCTCTCATGTTGTTGCTTTTTCATTTTAAAGCGCCACTAGGTGGCCATTCACCGCGTCCTTTCTCGCCTGACCCCAGACTGAGCCCGTGCACGGGTGTACCGGCTTGGGTGAAATTGTCTCGTTCCGTCCAAGAGCTATAGCCGTTCTAGCAGACCCCGCCTCGCCCAGCCCGTAGGTTTCGGCCTGCCGCCGCCAAGCTGAATCGAAATTCCCACTTTTTTTCCGATCTGGACGGACAGTCAGACTCCAGAGAATCTTTCTGCACTGGTTTGGGCCAGATCGGGCAAAAGACCTAGGACTAGTGTGCAAAAGTAGGTTTTTCACAAAATCCCAAATACCCGAAAATTTCGCCTCACCGCTTCCCAGATGGGCGTCGCCTTTGCCGGCTCCCCTGCCGCTGCGTCATTGTGTCATCGCTTCTCGGCCTTTTGGCTAAGATCAAGTGTAGTATCTGTTCTTATCAGTTTAATATCTGATACGTCCCCTATCCGGGGACTGCATATTAAATTGATTTTTGGCACATGGAGCCGGAACCGGGGCTTGCTCCGTCCACTCCACGCATCGACCTGGTATTGCAGTGCCTCCAGGAACGGTGTGCTTCCCCTTTTTGGGGACTGCGAATTGTTGTGACTAATAGAAGAACCAACAACACCACTGGAATTTTGTCAGAGAATACAGAAATACGCAGGAAGCGCATACAGAACGACGATGAGGTGACGCAACGATGACCGTGCCACAGAGAAAGCAGCAAGCTGCGGTCATATGAGCATAGGGAAAAAAGAAGAACAAAAGCGTCGGTTGCCGGCCGGCTGACTCATCACCGTCACAGCACGTTTTTTGATGTCCCTCTTATTTGAGAGTCTTTACCAACGAGCTGATGAGTCGAATCAGGGGTTTGTGTTGGATGGATTAGGGACACCTGATTCAAATCAAGGTCACGCACGCACGCACGCAGCAGTCAAGCAATGGAAGGTGCCCCGTCCTTCCTTTTCTTGGGGGAGGGGAAGGTCACCGTGTTTGAGGATGGCGAAGGGGGATAGGGGGCCTCTGCCTGGAGGCCAGGCAACTCATACTTACCTGGCAGGGGAGACACCATGATCAGGAAGGTGGTTCACCCAGGGCGAGGCTCGGCCATTGCACTCCGGTTGTGCTGACCCCTGCGAATTCCCCAAATGTGGGAATCTCGACTGCATAATTTATGGTAGTGGGGGACTGCGTTCGCGCTCTCCCCTGTACACACTGGTTAAAAGCAGATAGCGTGGAGGCAGACCCCGCCTCGCCCAGCCCGTAGGTTTCGGCCTGCCGCCGCCAAGCTGAATCGAAATTCCCACTTTTTTTCCGATCTGGACGGACAGTCAGACTCCAGAGAATCTTTCTGCACTGGTTTGGGCCAGATCGGGCAAAAGACCTAGGACTAGTGTGCAAAAGTAGGTTTTTCACAAAATCCCAAATACCCGAAAATTTCGCCAGCGCAACCTTCGAATCCGAGGCATGCGTCTCGCTCGGCTCGAGCCAAGGATTCCGATGATATAAGACACTTGGTTCTGCGGCGTGCGGTTTGGGAGCTACGAGCCATTTCGTGCCGGGCCCATCGGGGGGCCAGCCTTGGTGATGTTGTAGAGCGAGTGGCTAGTACCATCCCTCAAAGTTTCAGGTCTCTACGACGTAAGGCCTTTGCCAACCCTCCCCCCCTCACCGCTTCCCAGATGGGCGTCGCCTTTGCCGGCTCCCCTGCCGCTGCGTCATTGTGTCATCGCTTCTCGGCCTTTTGGCTAAGATCAAGTGTAGTATCTGTTCTTATCAGTTTAATATCTGATACGTCCCCTATCCGGGGACTGCATATTAAATTGATTTTTGGCACATGGAGCCGGAACCGGGGCTTGCTCCGTCCACTCCACGCATCGACCTGGTATTGCAGTGCCTCCAGGAACGGTGTGCTTCCCCTTTTTGGGGACTGCGAATTGTTGTGACTAATAGAAGAACCAACAACACCACTGGAATTTTGTCAGAGAATACAGAAATACGCAGGAAGCGCATACAGAACGACGATGAGGTGACGCAACGATGACCGTGCCACAGAGAAAGCAGCAAGCTGCGGTCATATGAGCATAGGGAAAAAAGAAGAACAAAAGCGTCGGTTGCCGGCCGGCTGACTCATCACCGTCACAGCACGTTTTTTGATGTCCCTCTTATTTGAGAGTCTTTACCAACGAGCTGATGAGTCGAATCAGGGGTTTGTGTTGGATGGATTAGGGACACCTGATTCAAATCAAGGTCACGCACGCACGCACGCAGCAGTCAAGCAATGGAAGGTGCCCCGTCCTTCCTTTTCTTGGGGGAGGGGAAGGTCACCGTGTTTGAGGATGGCGAAGGGGGATAGGGGGCCTCTGCCTGGAGGCCAGGCAACTCATACTTACCTGGCAGGGGAGACACCATGATCAGGAAGGTGGTTCACCCAGGGCGAGGCTCGGCCATTGCACTCCGGTTGTGCTGACCCCTGCGAATTCCCCAAATGTGGGAATCTCGACTGCATAATTTATGGTAGTGGGGGACTGCGTTCGCGCTCTCCCCTGTACACACTGGTTAAAAGCAGATAGCGTTGAGGGAAAAAGCGTGCGGTTCTTGACGCTTGTGGCGCCGCCCACTGCCCCAAAGGGTGAAGTTGCACCAGTTTTGTTATGTTTCTGTCTCTTTCTGCTGTGTCAGCCAGTGACCCGGAGAGTTCAGAGAACTGAACTGCGTTTGTTTTCATCGAGGTTGTCGAAACCTGCGACCGGTTTGCCGAATGTGGTTTTTCCCACAAACTTTGATATTCAACGGACGAGTTGATTGACAGCAGTGGTCCCAAAGGCAAAGTTGTTCGGATGGAGGTTTTCTGTCGTATGGTACGACTGTCTCGTGCGCGTGCTGTGAAAAAGCACGCGACATACGTTCGCCTATAGCCGCTCTCATGTTGTTGCTTTTTCATTTTAAAGCGCCACTAGGTGGCCATTCACCGCGTCCTTTCTCGCCTGACCCCAGACTGAGCCCGTGCACGGGTGTACCGGCTTGGGTGAAATTGTCTCGTTCCGTCCAAGAGCTATAGCCGTTCTAGCAGACCCCGCCTCGCCCAGCCCGTAGGTTTCGGCCTGCCGCCGCCAAGCTGAATCGAAATTCCCACTTTTTTTCCGATCTGGACGGACAGTCAGACTCCAGAGAATCTTTCTGCACTGGTTTGGGCCAGATCGGGCAAAAGACCTAGGACTAGTGTGCAAAAGTAGGTTTTTCACAAAATCCCAAATACCCGAAAATTTCGCCAGCGCAACCTTCGAATCCGAGGCATGCGTCTCGCTCGGCTCGAGCCAAGGATTCCGATGATATAAGACACTTGGTTCTGCGGCGTGCGGTTTGGGAGCTACGAGCCATTTCGTGCCGGGCCCATCGGGGGGCCAGCCTTGGTGATGTTGTAGAGCGAGTGGCTAGTACCATCCCTCAAAGTTTCAGGTCTCTACGACGTAAGGCCTTTGCCAACCCTCCCCCCCTCACCGCTTCCCAGATGGGCGTCGCCTTTGCCGGCTCCCCTGCCGCTGCGTCATTGTGTCATCGCTTCTCGGCCTTTTGGCTAAGATCAAGTGTAGTATCTGTTCTTATCAGTTTAATATCTGATACGTCCCCTATCCGGGGACTGCATATTAAATTGATTTTTGGCACATGGAGCCGGAACCGGGGCTTGCTCCGTCCACTCCACGCATCGACCTGGTATTGCAGTGCCTCCAGGAACGGTGTGCTTCCCCTTTTTGGGGACTGCGAATTGTTGTGACTAATAGAAGAACCAACAACACCACTGGAATTTTTTTTGTCAGAGAATACAGAAATACGCAGGAAGCGCATACAGAATGACGATGAGGTGACGCAACGATGACCGTGCCACAGAGAAAGCAGCAAGCTGCGGTCATATGAGCATAGGGAAAAAAGAAGAACAAAAGCGTCGGTTGCCGGCCGGCTGACTCATCACCGTCACAGCACGTTTTTTGATGTCCCTCTTATTTGAGAGTCTTTACCAACGAGCTGATGAGTCGAATCAGGGGTTTGTGTTGGATGGATTAGGGACACCTGATTCAAATCAAGGTCACGCACGCACGCACGCAGCAGTCAAGCAATGGAAGGTGCCCCGTCCTTCCTTTTCTTGGGGGAGGGGAAGGTCACCGTGTTTGAGGATGGCGAAGGGGGATAGGGCGCCTCTGCCTGGAGGCCAGGCAACTCATACTTACCTGGCAGGGGAGACACCATGATCAGGAAGGTGGTTCACCCAGGGCGAGGCTCGGCCATTGCACTCCGGTTGTGCTGACCCCTGCGAATTCCCCAAATGTGGGAATCTCGACTGCATAATTTATGGTAGTGGGGGACTGCGTTCGCGCTCTCCCCTGTACACACTGGTTAAAAGCAGATAGCGTGGAGGGAAAAAGCGTGCGGTTCTTGACGCTTGTGGCGCCGCCCACTGCCCCAAAGGGTGAAGTTGCACCAGTTTTGTTATGTTTCTGTCTCTTTCTGCTGTGTCAGCCAGTGACCCGGAGAGTTCAGAGAACTGAACTGCGTTTGTTTTCATCGAGGTTGTCGAAACCTGCGACCGGTTTGCCGAATGTGGTTTTTCCCACAAACTTTGATATTCAACGGACGAGTTGATTGACAGCAGTGGTCCCAAAGGCAAAGTTGTTCGGATGGAGGTTTTCTGTCGTATGGTACGACTGTCTCGTGCGCGTGCTGTGAAAAAGCACGCGACATACGTTCGCCTATAGCCGCTCTCATGTTGTTGCTTTTTCATTTTAAAGCGCCACTAGGTGGCCATTCACCGCGTCCTTTCTCGCCTGACCCCAGACTGAGCCCGTGCACGGGTGTACCGGCTTGGGTGAAATTGTCTCGTTCCGTCCAAGAGCTATAGCCGTTCTAGCAGACCCCGCCTCGCCCAGCCCGTAGGTTTCGGCCTGCCGCCGCCAAGCTGAATCGAAATTCCCACTTTTTTTCCGATCTGGACGGACAGTCAGACTCCAGAGAATCTTTCTGCACTGGTTTGGGCCAGATCGGGCAAAAGACCTAGGACTAGTGTGCAAAAGTAGGTTTTTCACAAAATCCCAAATACCCGAAAATTTCGCCTCACCGCTTCCCAGATGGGCGTCGCCTTTGCCGGCTCCCCTGCCGCTGCGTCATTGTGTCATCGCTTCTCGGCCTTTTGGCTAAGATCAAGTGTAGTATCTGTTCTTATCAGTTTAATATCTGATACGTCCCCTATCCGGGGACTGCATATTAAATTGATTTTTGGCACATGGAGCCGGAACCGGGGCTTGCTCCGTCCACTCCACGCATCGACCTGGTATTGCAGTGCCTCCAGGAACGGTGTGCTTCCCCTTTTTGGGGACTGCGAATTGTTGTGACTAATAGAAGAACCAACAACACCACTGGAATTTTGTCAGAGAATACAGAAATACGCAGGAAGCGCATACAGAACGACGATGAGGTGACGCAACGATGACCGTGCCACAGAGAAAGCAGCAAGCTGCGGTCATATGAGCATAGGGAAAAAAGAAGAACAAAAGCGTCGGTTGCCGGCCGGCTGACTCATCACCGTCACAGCACGTTTTTTGATGTCCCTCTTATTTGAGAGTCTTTACCAACGAGCTGATGAGTCGAATCAGGGGTTTGTGTTGGATGGATTAGGGACACCTGATTCAAATCAAGGTCACGCACGCACGCACGCAGCAGTCAAGCAATGGAAGGTGCCCCGTCCTTCCTTTTCTTGGGGGAGGGGAAGGTCACCGTGTTTGAGGATGGCGAAGGGGGATAGGGCGCCTCTGCCTGGAGGCCAGGCAACTCATACTTACCTGGCAGGGGAGACACCATGATCAGGAAGGTGGTTCACCCAGGGCGAGGCTCGGCCATTGCACTCCGGTTGTGCTGACCCCTGCGAATTCCCCAAATGTGGGAATCTCGACTGCATAATTTATGGTAGTGGGGGACTGCGTTCGCGCTCTCCCCTGTACACACTGGTTAAAAGCAGATAGCGTGGAGGGAAAAAGCGTGCGGTTCTTGACGCTTGTGGCGCCGCCCACTGCCCCAAAGGGTGAAGTTGCACCAGTTTTGTTATGTTTCTGTCTCTTTCTGCTGTGTCAGCCAGTGACCCGGAGAGTTCAGAGAACTGAACTGCGTTTGTTTTCATCGAGGTTGTCGAAACCTGCGACCGGTTTGCCGAATGTGGTTTTTCCCACAAACTTTGATATTCAACGGACGAGTTGATTGACAGCAGTGGTCCCAAAGGCAAAGTTGTTCGGATGGAGGTTTTCTGTCGTATGGTACGACTGTCTCGTGCGCGTGCTGTGAAAAAGCACGCGACATACGTTCGCCTATAGCCGCTCTCATGTTGTTGCTTTTTCATTTTAAAGCGCCACTAGGTGGCCATTCACCGCGTCCTTTCTCGCCTGACCCCAGACTGAGCCCGTGCACGGGTGTACCGGCTTGGGTGAAATTGTCTCGTTCCGTCCAAGAGCTATAGCCGTTCTAGCAGACCCCGCCTCGCCCAGCCCGTAGGTTTCGGCCTGCCGCCGCCAAGCTGAATCGAAATTCCCACTTTTTTTCCGATCTGGACGGACAGTCAGACTCCAGAGAATCTTTCTGCACTGGTTTGGGCCAGATCGGGCAAAAGACCTAGGACTAGTGTGCAAAAGTAGGTTTTTCACAAAATCCCAAATACCCGAAAATTTCGCCTCACCGCTTCCCAGATGGGCGTCGCCTTTGCCGGCTCCCCTGCCGCTGCGTCATTGTGTCATCGCTTCTCGGCCTTTTGGCTAAGATCAAGTGTAGTATCTGTTCTTATCAGTTTAATATCTGATACGTCCCCTATCCGGGGACTGCATATTAAATTGATTTTTGGCACATGGAGCCGGAACCGGGGCTTGCTCCGTCCACTCCACGCATCGACCTGGTATTGCAGTGCCTCCAGGAACGGTGTGCTTCCCCTTTTTGGGGACTGCGAATTGTTGTGACTAATAGAAGAACCAACAACACCACTGGAATTTTGTCAGAGAATACAGAAATACGCAGGAAGCGCATACAGAACGACGATGAGGTGACGCAACGATGACCGTGCCACAGAGAAAGCAGCAAGCTGCGGTCATATGAGCATAGGGAAAAAAGAAGAACAAAAGCGTCGGTTGCCGGCCGGCTGACTCATCACCGTCACAGCACGTTTTTTGATGTCCCTCTTATTTGAGAGTCTTTACCAACGAGCTGATGAGTCGAATCAGGGGTTTGTGTTGGATGGATTAGGGACACCTGATTCAAATCAAGGTCACGCACGCACGCACGCAGCAGTCAAGCAATGGAAGGTGCCCCGTCCTTCCTTTTCTTGGGGGAGGGGAAGGTCACCGTGTTTGAGGATGGCGAAGGGGGATAGGGCGCCTCTGCCTGGAGGCCAGGCAACTCATACTTACCTGGCAGGGGAGACACCATGATCAGGAAGGTGGTTCACCCAGGGCGAGGCTCGGCCATTGCACTCCGGTTGTGCTGACCCCTGCGAATTCCCCAAATGTGGGAATCTCGACTGCATAATTTATGGTAGTGGGGGACTGCGTTCGCGCTCTCCCCTGTACACACTGGTTAAAAGCAGATAGCGTGGAGGGAAAAAGCGTGCGGTTCTTGACGCTTGTGGCGCCGCCCACTGCCCCAAAGGGTGAAGTTGCACCAGTTTTGTTATGTTTCTGTCTCTTTCTGCTGTGTCAGCCAGTGACCCGGAGAGTTCAGAGAACTGAACTGCGTTTGTTTTCATCGAGGTTGTCGAAACCTGCGACCGGTTTGCCGAATGTGGTTTTTCCCACAAACTTTGATATTCAACGGACGAGTTGATTGACAGCAGTGGTCCCAAAGGCAAAGTTGTTCGGATGGAGGTTTTCTGTCGTATGGTACGACTGTCTCGTGCGCGTGCTGTGAAAAAGCACGCGACATACGTTCGCCTATAGCCGCTCTCATGTTGTTGCTTTTTCATTTTAAAGCGCCACTAGGTGGCCATTCACCGCGTCCTTTCTCGCCTGACCCCAGACTGAGCCCGTGCACGGGTGTACCGGCTTGGGTGAAATTGTCTCGTTCCGTCCAAGAGCTATAGCCGTTCTAGCAGACCCCGCCTCGCCCAGCCCGTAGGTTTCGGCCTGCCGCCGCCAAGCTGAATCGAAATTCCCACTTTTTTTCCGATCTGGACGGACAGTCAGACTCCAGAGAATCTTTCTGCACTGGTTTGGGCCAGATCGGGCAAAAGACCTAGGACTAGTGTGCAAAAGTAGGTTTTTCACAAAATCCCAAATACCCGAAAATTTCGCCAGCGCAACCTTCGAATCCGAGGCATGCGTCTCGCTCGGCTCGAGCCAAGGATTCCGATGATATAAGACACTTGGTTCTGCGGCGTGCGGTTTGGGAGCTACGAGCCATTTCGTGCCGGGCCCATCGGGGGGCCAGCCTTGGTGATGTTGTAGAGCGAGTGGCTAGTACCATCCCTCAAAGTTTCAGGTCTCTACGACGTAAGGCCTTTGCCAACCCTCCCCCCCTCACCGCTTCCCAGATGGGCGTCGCCTTTGCCGGCTCCCCTGCCGCTGCGTCATTGTGTCATCGCTTCTCGGCCTTTTGGCTAAGATCAAGTGTAGTATCTGTTCTTATCAGTTTAATATCTGATACGTCCCCTATCCGGGGACTGCATATTAAATTGATTTTTGGCACATGGAGCCGGAACCGGGGCTTGCTCCGTCCACTCCACGCATCGACCTGGTATTGCAGTGCCTCCAGGAACGGTGTGCTTCCCCTTTTTGGGGACTGCGAATTGTTGTGACTAATAGAAGAACCAACAACACCACTGGAATTTTTTTTGTCAGAGAATACAGAAATACGCAGGAAGCGCATACAGAATGACGATGAGGTGACGCAACGATGACCGTGCCACAGAGAAAGCAGCAAGCTGCGGTCATATGAGCATAGGGAAAAAAGAAGAACAAAAGCGTCGGTTGCCGGCCGGCTGACTCATCACCGTCACAGCACGTTTTTTGATGTCCCTCTTATTTGAGAGTCTTTACCAACGAGCTGATGAGTCGAATCAGGGGTTTGTGTTGGATGGATTAGGGACACCTGATTCAAATCAAGGTCACGCACGCACGCACGCAGCAGTCAAGCAATGGAAGGTGCCCCGTCCTTCCTTTTCTTGGGGGAGGGGAAGGTCACCGTGTTTGAGGATGGCGAAGGGGGATAGGGCGCCTCTGCCTGGAGGCCAGGCAACTCATACTTACCTGGCAGGGGAGACACCATGATCAGGAAGGTGGTTCACCCAGGGCGAGGCTCGGCCATTGCACTCCGGTTGTGCTGACCCCTGCGAATTCCCCAAATGTGGGAATCTCGACTGCATAATTTATGGTAGTGGGGGACTGCGTTCGCGCTCTCCCCTGTACACACTGGTTAAAAGCAGATAGCGTGGAGGGAAAAAGCGTGCGGTTCTTGACGCTTGTGGCGCCGCCCACTGCCCCAAAGGGTGAAGTTGCACCAGTTTTGTTATGTTTCTGTCTCTTTCTGCTGTGTCAGCCAGTGACCCGGAGAGTTCAGAGAACTGAACTGCGTTTGTTTTCATCGAGGTTGTCGAAACCTGCGACCGGTTTGCCGAATGTGGTTTTTCCCACAAACTTTGATATTCAACGGACGAGTTGATTGACAGCAGTGGTCCCAAAGGCAAAGTTGTTCGGATGGAGGTTTTCTGTCGTATGGTACGACTGTCTCGTGCGCGTGCTGTGAAAAAGCACGCGACATACGTTCGCCTATAGCCGCTCTCATGTTGTTGCTTTTTCATTTTAAAGCGCCACTAGGTGGCCATTCACCGCGTCCTTTCTCGCCTGACCCCAGACTGAGCCCGTGCACGGGTGTACCGGCTTGGGTGAAATTGTCTCGTTCCGTCCAAGAGCTATAGCCGTTCTAGCAGACCCCGCCTCGCCCAGCCCGTAGGTTTCGGCCTGCCGCCGCCAAGCTGAATCGAAATTCCCACTTTTTTTCCGATCTGGACGGACAGTCAGACTCCAGAGAATCTTTCTGCACTGGTTTGGGCCAGATCGGGCAAAAGACCTAGGACTAGTGTGCAAAAGTAGGTTTTTCACAAAATCCCAAATACCCGAAAATTTCGCCAGCGCAACCTTCGAATCCGAGGCATGCGTCTCGCTCGGCTCGAGCCAAGGATTCCGATGATATAAGACACTTGGTTCTGCGGCGTGCGGTTTGGGAGCTACGAGCCATTTCGTGCCGGGCCCATCGGGGGGCCAGCCTTGGTGATGTTGTAGAGCGAGTGGCTAGTACCATCCCTCAAAGTTTCAGGTCTCTACGACGTAAGGCCTTTGCCAACCCTCCCCCCCTCACCGCTTCCCAGATGGGCGTCGCCTTTGCCGGCTCCCCTGCCGCTGCGTCATTGTGTCATCGCTTCTCGGCCTTTTGGCTAAGATCAAGTGTAGTATCTGTTCTTATCAGTTTAATATCTGATACGTCCCCTATCCGGGGACTGCATATTAAATTGATTTTTGGCACATGGAGCCGGAACCGGGGCTTGCTCCGTCCACTCCACGCATCGACCTGGTATTGCAGTGCCTCCAGGAACGGTGTGCTTCCCCTTTTTGGGGACTGCGAATTGTTGTGACTAATAGAAGAACCAACAACACCACTGGAATTTTTTTGTCAGAGAATACAGAAATACGCAGGAAGCGCATACAGAATGACGATGAGGTGACGCAACGATGACCGTGCCACAGAGAAAGCAGCAAGCTGCGGTCATATGAGCATAGGGAAAAAAGAAGAACAAAAGCGTCGGTTGCCGGCCGGCTGACTCATCACCGTCACAGCACGTTTTTTGATGTCCCTCTTATTTGAGAGTCTTTACCAACGAGCTGATGAGTCGAATCAGGGGTTTGTGTTGGATGGATTAGGGACACCTGATTCAAATCAAGGTCACGCACGCACGCACGCAGCAGTCAAGCAATGGAAGGTGCCCCGTCCTTCCTTTTCTTGGGGGAGGGGAAGGTCACCGTGTTTGAGGATGGCGAAGGGGGATAGGGCGCCTCTGCCTGGAGGCCAGGCAACTCATACTTACCTGGCAGGGGAGACACCATGATCAGGAAGGTGGTTCACCCAGGGCGAGGCTCGGCCATTGCACTCCGGTTGTGCTGACCCCTGCGAATTCCCCAAATGTGGGAATCTCGACTGCATAATTTATGGTAGTGGGGGACTGCGTTCGCGCTCTCCCCTGTACACACTGGTTAAAAGCAGATAGCGTGGAGGGAAAAAGCGTGCGGTTCTTGACGCTTGTGGCGCCGCCCACTGCCCCAAAGGGTGAAGTTGCACCAGTTTTGTTATGTTTCTGTCTCTTTCTGCTGTGTCAGCCAGTGACCCGGAGAGTTCAGAGAACTGAACTGCGTTTGTTTTCATCGAGGTTGTCGAAACCTGCGACCGGTTTGCCGAATGTGGTTTTTCCCACAAACTTTGATATTCAACGGACGAGTTGATTGACAGCAGTGGTCCCAAAGGCAAAGTTGTTCGGATGGAGGTTTTCTGTCGTATGGTACGACTGTCTCGTGCGCGTGCTGTGAAAAAGCACGCGACATACGTTTGCCTATAGCCGCTCTCATGTTGTTGCTTTTTCATTTTAAAGCGCCACTAGGTGGCCATTCACCGCGTCCTTTCTCGCCTGACCCCAGACTGAGCCCGTGCACGGGTGTACCGGCTTGGGTGAAATTGTCTCGTTCCGTCCAAGAGCTATAGCCGTTCTAGCAGACCCCGCCTCGCCCAGCCCGTAGGTTTCGGCCTGCCGCCGCCAAGCTGAATCGAAATTCCCACTTTTTTTCCGATCTGGACGGACAGTCAGACTCCAGAGAATCTTTCTGCACTGGTTTGGGCCAGATCGGGCAAAAGACCTAGGACTAGTGTGCAAAAGTAGGTTTTTCACAAAATCCCAAATACCCGAAAATTTCGCCAGCGCAACCTTCGAATCCGAGGCATGCGTCTCGCTCGGCTCGAGCCAAGGATTCCGATGATATAAGACACTTGGTTCTGCGGCGTGCGGTTTGGGAGCTACGAGCCATTTTGTGCCGGGCCCATCGGGGGGCCAGCCTTGGTGATGTTGTAGAGCGAGTGGCTAGTACCATCCCTCAAAGTTTCAGGTCTCTACGACGTAAGGCCTTTGCCAACCCTCCCCCCCTCACCGCTTCCCAGATGGGCGTCGCCTTTGCCGGCTCCCCTGCCGCTGCGTCATTGTGTCATCGCTTCTCGGCCTTTTGGCTAAGATCAAGTGTAGTATCTGTTCTTATCAGTTTAATATCTGATACGTCCCCTATCCGGGGACTGCATATTAAATTGATTTTTGGCACATGGAGCCGGAACCGGGGCTTGCTCCGTCCACTCCACGCATCGACCTGGTATTGCAGTGCCTCCAGGAACGGTGTGCTTCCCCTTTTTGGGGACTGCGAATTGTTGTGACTAATAGAAGAACCAACAACACCACTGGAATTTTTTTTGTCAGAGAATACAGAAATACGCAGGAAGCGCATACAGAATGACGATGAGGTGACGCAACGATGACCGTGCCACAGAGAAAGCAGCAAGCTGCGGTCATATGAGCATAGGGAAAAAAGAAGAACAAAAGCGTCGGTTGCCGGCCGGCTGACTCATCACCGTCACAGCACGTTTTTTGATGTCCCTCTTATTTGAGAGTCTTTACCAACGAGCTGATGAGTCGAATCAGGGGTTTGTGTTGGATGGATTAGGGACACCTGATTCAAATCAAGGTCACGCACGCACGCACGCAGCAGTCAAGCAATGGAAGGTGCCCCGTCCTTCCTTTTCTTGGGGGAGGGGAAGGTCACCGTGTTTGAGGATGGCGAAGGGGGATAGGGCGCCTCTGCCTGGAGGCCAGGCAACTCATACTTACCTGGCAGGGGAGACACCATGATCAGGAAGGTGGTTCACCCAGGGCGAGGCTCGGCCATTGCACTCCGGTTGTGCTGACCCCTGCGAATTCCCCAAATGTGGGAATCTCGACTGCATAATTTATGGTAGTGGGGGACTGCGTTCGCGCTCTCCCCTGTACACACTGGTTAAAAGCAGATAGCGTGGAGGGAAAAAGCGTGCGGTTCTTGACGCTTGTGGCGCCGCCCACTGCCCCAAAGGGTGAAGTTGCACCAGTTTTGTTATGTTTCTGTCTCTTTCTGCTGTGTCAGCCAGTGACCCGGAGAGTTCAGAGAACTGAACTGCGTTTGTTTTCATCGAGGTTGTCGAAACCTGCGACCGGTTTGCCGAATGTGGTTTTTCCCACAAACTTTGATATTCAACGGACGAGTTGATTGACAGCAGTGGTCCCAAAGGCAAAGTTGTTCGGATGGAGGTTTTCTGTCGTATGGTACGACTGTCTCGTGCGCGTGCTGTGAAAAAGCACGCGACATACGTTCGCCTATAGCCGCTCTCATGTTGTTGCTTTTTCATTTTAAAGCGCCACTAGGTGGCCATTCACCGCGTCCTTTCTCGCCTGACCCCAGACTGAGCCCGTGCACGGGTGTACCGGCTTGGGTGAAATTGTCTCGTTCCGTCCAAGAGCTATAGCCGTTCTAGCAGACCCCGCCTCGCCCAGCCCGTAGGTTTCGGCCTGCCGCCGCCAAGCTGAATCGAAATTCCCACTTTTTTTCCGATCTGGACGGACAGTCAGACTCCAGAGAATCTTTCTGCACTGGTTTGGGCCAGATCGGGCAAAAGACCTAGGACTAGTGTGCAAAAGTAGGTTTTTCACAAAATCCCAAATACCCGAAAATTTCGCCAGCGCAACCTTCGAATCCGAGGCATGCGTCTCGCTCGGCTCGAGCCAAGGATTCCGATGATATAAGACACTTGGTTCTGCGGCGTGCGGTTTGGGAGCTACGAGCCATTTCGTGCCGGGCCCATCGGGGGGCCAGCCTTGGTGATGTTGTAGAGCGAGTGGCTAGTACCATCCCTCAAAGTTTCAGGTCTCTACGACGTAAGGCCTTTGCCAACCCTCCCCCCCTCACCGCTTCCCAGATGGGCGTCGCCTTTGCCGGCTCCCCTGCCGCTGCGTCATTGTGTCATCGCTTCTCGGCCTTTTGGCTAAGATCAAGTGTAGTATCTGTTCTTATCAGTTTAATATCTGATACGTCCCCTATCCGGGGACTGCATATTAAATTGATTTTTGGCACATGGAGCCGGAACCGGGGCTTGCTCCGTCCACTCCACGCATCGACCTGGTATTGCAGTGCCTCCAGGAACGGTGTGCTTCCCCTTTTTGGGGACTGCGAATTGTTGTGACTAATAGAAGAACCAACAACACCACTGGAATTTTGTCAGAGAATACAGAAATACGCAGGAAGCGCATACAGAATGACGATGAGGTGACGCAACGATGACCGTGCCACAGAGAAAGCAGCAAGCTGCGGTCATATGAGCATAGGGAAAAAAGAAGAACAAAAGCGTCGGTTGCCGGCCGGCTGACTCATCACCGTCACAGCACGTTTTTTGATGTCCCTCTTATTTGAGAGTCTTTACCAACGAGCTGATGAGTCGAATCAGGGGTTTGTGTTGGATGGATTAGGGACACCTGATTCAAATCAAGGTCACGCACGCACGCACGCAGCAGTCAAGCAATGGAAGGTGCCCCGTCCTTCCTTTTCTTGGGGGAGGGGAAGGTCACCGTGTTTGAGGATGGCGAAGGGGGATAGGGCGCCTCTGCCTGGAGGCCAGGCAACTCATACTTACCTGGCAGGGGAGACACCATGATCAGGAAGGTGGTTCACCCAGGGCGAGGCTCGGCCATTGCACTCCGGTTGTGCTGACCCCTGCGAATTCCCCAAATGTGGGAATCTCGACTGCATAATTTATGGTAGTGGGGGACTGCGTTCGCGCTCTCCCCTGTACACACTGGTTAAAAGCAGATAGCGTGGAGGGAAAAAGCGTGCGGTTCTTGACGCTTGTGGCGCCGCCCACTGCCCCAAAGGGTGAAGTTGCACCAGTTTTGTTATGTTTCTGTCTCTTTCTGCTGTGTCAGCCAGTGACCCGGAGAGTTCAGAGAACTGAACTGCGTTTGTTTTCATCGAGGTTGTCGAAACCTGCGACCGGTTTGCCGAATGTGGTTTTTCCCACAAACTTTGATATTCAACGGACGAGTTGATTGACAGCAGTGGTCCCAAAGGCAAAGTTGTTCGGATGGAGGTTTTCTGTCGTATGGTACGACTGTCTCGTGCGCGTGCTGTGAAAAAGCACGCGACATACGTTTGCCTATAGCCGCTCTCATGTTGTTGCTTTTTCATTTTAAAGCGCCACTAGGTGGCCATTCACCGCGTCCTTTCTCGCCTGACCCCAGACTGAGCCCGTGCACGGGTGTACCGGCTTGGGTGAAATTGTCTCGTTCCGTCCAAGAGCTATAGCCGTTCTAGCAGACCCCGCCTCGCCCAGCCCGTAGGTTTCGGCCTGCCGCCGCCAAGCTGAATCGAAATTCCCACTTTTTTTCCGATCTGGACGGACAGTCAGACTCCAGAGAATCTTTCTGCACTGGTTTGGGCCAGATCGGGCAAAAGACCTAGGACTAGTGTGCAAAAGTAGGTTTTTCACAAAATCCCAAATACCCGAAAATTTCGCCAGCGCAACCTTCGAATCCGAGGCATGCGTCTCGCTCGGCTCGAGCCAAGGATTCCGATGATATAAGACACTTGGTTCTGCGGCGTGCGGTTTGGGAGCTACGAGCCATTTTGTGCCGGGCCCATCGGGGGGCCAGCCTTGGTGATGTTGTAGAGCGAGTGGCTAGTACCATCCCTCAAAGTTTCAGGTCTCTACGACGTAAGGCCTTTGCCAACCCTCCCCCCCTCACCGCTTCCCAGATGGGCGTCGCCTTTGCCGGCTCCCCTGCCGCTGCGTCATTGTGTCATCGCTTCTCGGCCTTTTGGCTAAGATCAAGTGTCTTGTCGAACGGTTGAGACTGCGATCGCCTCTTTAAGGTTTCCTGGCTCGAGAGCTTCTGGTGTCCCGAGCCGTACAACTTTTTAGAGGGAGAGTGACCCTGCTGGTTTTACAGGTTAGCAGTTTTAAGGTAAGACTTTTAGTCTTTTATCTATTTATTGTATTTATTGTTCTTTTACGTTTTTTTTTAGGCTGTCGGTGCCTCCACCATGTCGGCTGCTCGTGCCGGCATGCGGAGGCACCACAGCGTGCGATTTTTATTTAGAGAGGTGGAGGGTAAGCTCCTGGGGTTGTCTCGTTTAGACTTCTCCAGGAAGCTCATCCAAAAAACCCTCAATTTTAATGCCAGTGATTTAAATTGTTTAATGACTCTGCCCCTGAACAAAGGTTTCGATGTCAGTTTTAGATCTGCTTCCTTGTTGCAAGATTTCTGGCAACGATTTGAGCATTGCAAGACCCAGTTCTCCATGTTCAATGTTGAGAAACTTTCTGACAATTCTATTAAAACAGTGATTGTTAGAATGTTCAATGAAACAGTGAGTGGAGATGATGTTGCTGTATGGCTGGGTAGATTTTGCACGGTTCGAAGTCCACCAGTCAAGGTGCTTGACGAAGACGGCATCTGGAATTGCGCTTGGAGAGTTCCCATTAAACAGTGGGAAGATCCAAGTGGATTCCAGGGTCTGAGTCATTTACCCTCAATGATTGTGCTGGGAGAGAACCGCGGCTACATTCATTATCAGGGAATGCCCAAATTGTGCCGAAAATGTGGGAAAATGGGACACCTCGCTGAGGCATGCCAAGAAATTGTGTGTAGGAAGTGCAGAGAAATTGGTCACATTTTTGAGGAATGTACCAATGGCAGACGGTGTAATCTCTGTGGAGATGCTAACCATTTCTACAGAGATTGCCCTAAAAGTTTTGCCAACAAGTTGAAAGGGAACAAAAGGGCCGCCCCACCAAAGGAACAATCAAAAGAACAAAGAGAGGAGGAGGCGGGCCCTGAGGTTTTGGCGGGAATTTCACATTCCCAGCCAGCCTCAGGGATTGGACAAGAAGAAAGAAGTGGGGCGGCCACAGGGGCGGAGTCAGAATTCGTTAATGAAAAGGGGGAGGAAGCCACTCCCCAACAAGAAAAAAGCAAAGACAAAATGGAGGAGGAGGAAGATGAAACGGCTTCCTCCCTCTACACCGTATCGGAGGTTAGTGGGGTGGATAGTGGGAGTGAAACCGAGTGTTCACTCCCAAATGCTCAAGTGCAGAAAAGGTCTGCGAGATCTCCTCTGCTTCAAACAGAGGAGAAAAGGCTGCGGGCATCGCATCGGCCAGATAGTTCCTCTTCGGAAGATCTGAACCGTATGTGGCCTGCAGACTCTCCAAATGAAGTCTCCTTTCTGCACTTTAAGCTAAGAACATCGTCACCAAAGGATCCACAAGAGGTTTCCTCTGTGGATTCTGAGGCGGCGAGCACTTGCCCTCCTGACCCCAGTTTATCTGGGGAAAAGGAAAGGCAGGTGCAACAAGAAGTAACATGATTTTAATGCAATTTCTGTAGTCTTTTTATCTGTTTTTATTTTCATCAATGCTTGTATTTTTAACCATACTGCTCATGGCCCTCACTATCTCTACAATCAATGTGAGAAGTGTGAGGTCTACTTTGCGAGCACAGAGTGTTTTATCATGTTTAAATAATTTTAAGTCAGACATCTATTTATTGCAAGAGTGTGCTCTGCCCTTTTTAACCAATTACAGAAAATGGGAAGAGCTGTGGACCAAAGGACCCTCCATCTGGAGTGGCTCCAATTTTAACAGAAATGACGGTGTGGCCATTTTAATAAAAAATCCCAACATCTTGGTGAAGGGCAGCACTGTGGTGAGGGATGGGCGGGCAATTTTAGTTAATCTGACTTTTTTAGGTAAGGATTTTAATGTTTTAAATTTGTATGGTTACACAAGTAAAAATGACAGATACAAGCTTTTAGAAGATTTGCAGCCCCACATGTTAGGTAGGGCTCCCCTAGTGGTAGCAGGGGATTTTAACTGTGTTTTAACAAAAAAAGATAGGAAAAGGGTAGGAGAAGATTTTAAGGTCGACAAGACATCGGTTTTATTAAATAAATTGGTCAAAGATTTTAAGTTAGTCGACTGTTTTAAAACAATGCATCAGAGAGAGGAGGGCTACACCTGGTTCAGTGGTGATGGCGCCAGAGCCTCTCGTATCGACTATATTTTTACAAGGGACTGCCCGCCAACCGATGCAACATTGACCCCCCTTTTCTTCACTGACCACATGATGGTCTCCTGCACCCTTTCACTACCCACGGGTGTGACAGTAGGGGGAGGGCTGTGGAAGCTGAACTGCTCCCTATTAAAAGATGAGGAAGTGGTTCGAGAGTATAGGGAGCAGTTCAGCCAATGGCAGACCCTCCAAGACTTTTTTGACTCACGAGCACAGTGGTGGGAGATGGTAAAACAAAGGACAGGACATTTTTTTAGAAAAATAGGAAAGGAGAAAAAGAATAAAGAAAAAAGACGCATGATGGGGCTGCAAAAAAGACTGCAGAGATATTTTAACCTTTTAAATAATGGATTGGATTTTAAGGAGGAAATAAAGGAAGTAAAGAAAGAAATGTCAGTTTTATCCGAAACTCAAAGTAAGGGAGTAATTTTAAGATGCAAAGAAAAAGAGATAGAAGAAGGAGAAAAGTGTACAAGATATTTTTTTAAAAAGACTATTTCACGGGGAGGCTCAATAACAATCTTAAAAACTTTTAGAGGGAGGGAGGCAAAAAATATGGAGGACATTTTAGGGGAAATAGAACTTTTTTATAGTGATTTATACAGCCCAAAGAATGTACACAATGGCATCTTAAATGAAGTTTTAGAATTTTTAGAAACAAAGATAAAGAGTCCAAATGTGCTTTTAGCCCAGGATTTTACTCTTTTAGAATTAAATAAATCTCTCAAAAGTTTTAAAAAAGGGAAGTCCCCAGGAATGGATGGACTTCCCTTGGAGTTTTATTTGACTTTCTGGGACATTTTAGCACATGACTTACTGACAGTTTTTAAAGAATTTGAGACTCTCGACAGACTTCCGGACAGCTTTAGAGTAGGGATAGTTTCGCTTTTATATAAAAAAGGAGACAGGACTGACTTGAAGAACTGGAGACCAATCACGCTTTTAAATTTTGATTGTAAACTTTTTAGTAAGATTTTAGCTACACGCATGTCAACTGTTTTAGAGGACGTAATCCACCTGGATCAAGCATGCGCTGTGCCCGGTAGGAAGATCACAGACAGCCTGGTACTGATTAGAGACGCCATCTGTTACGCGAGAGACAGAAACATTCGGCTAGTAGTCCTAAATTTAGATTTTGAAAAAGCTTTTGACCGCATCTCGCACCAGTTCCTTTTTAAGGTACTGGAAAAAATGGGGTTCCCAGGGAGGTTTATAGCTTGGGTGGGACTGCTATACAACAGTCTAGTCAGTAAATTTGCAGTTAATGGGCATTTATCCAAAGCTGTAAACATTCACAGCGGCGTCCGTCAGGGGTGTCCTTTATCTCCCCTACTGTATGTGGCCTGCATTGAGCCACTGGCACAAATCTTGAGAAGGGATAAATGGATTAAAGGACTGGACGTCCCAGGGACTGGTGGACTGACCGCAACCTGTGTTTTATATATGGACGACGTAACCCTTTTAGCGACTGACCTTTTATCAGTACGAAGAGCACTTGACTTGACTGACTGGTACGGTCGGGCCTCGGGCGCTAAGCTCAACAGGAGTAAGTCCGAGGCCCAGCTCTTCGGGCCGTGGGGAAACGTGGACACAGGCGGACTGGATTTGGATTTTAAAGGCAACGACCTGACAGTTTTAGGAGTAAAATTTGACAGAGAGGGTGGAGGACGGGGAAACTGGACTGACATCTTAGGGAAAGTTAGGCAAAGACTGGGGTTTTGGGGACTCAGACAACTGACAATTGAAGGCAAGGTTTTAGTTTTTAAAGCTGTAATTTTACCACTAATTTTACTTGTTTCTTCTGTTTTTAGTCCCCCAAGGCGATTCCTGGCCAACCTGGAGAGGGCGGTATTTTATTTCCTGTGGGGGTCCAAATGGGAACGAGTAAAAAGGGAGGTCTTTAAAAAAAGAAAGGAAAATGGCGGAAAAGGCCTCCCGGACCCCCACTTGTTTTTAGGTAGCCGCTTTACCGCCCTCCACATCGGATATGCGCTGACCCCATCCAGAGAGAATAAGACAGCGGCCATGGCTCGTTTCTGGATGGGGTCCTACCTAAGAAGCATAAAAATTTTATCAATCGACCTGAAAACCCCAGTGTCTTTTAATTTGCCAAAAGAGTACAGTTTTATAAAGAAATTTTTAAAAAAATTCCTTTTAGAGACAAATGATGCAAGCATTTTAACTAACCACAAATCCCTCATCTCTCTTGTGCAGGACCGGGAAGTGGTGAGTCCAGTTCCAGGCCTCACACTAAGTGAGGCCAAAGACGTTTGGAGGAACGCAGCCCACCCAGCTCTCCAGAACAGACACAAGGACTTATCGTGGATGGTGGCTCATGAGATCCTCCCGGTCAGGGCGGTTATGCACTCCAGAGGCATGGCCAAAAACTCCATCTGCCCACGGTCCGGGTGCAACCACCCGGAGACCGTCCACCATCTGCTCTGGGAGTGCGGTGCTGCGCGGGACCTGTGGGCCAGGGCCGGCCCCCTGTTTTTCCCGTGCCTGCCAGCGGGTGGGGCCCAGGTGGACTACAAGCTCGCCATCCTGGGGGTGGGTCAGGGCCTCAAAGCCCAAACATCGCAAGAATTTGCCTCGCTCTGGCTCACCCTCAACCTGATAAAGGATGCCATCTGGGTCACCAGAAACCTGCTGGTGGGGAAACGCGTGACGGTCCCCCTCCACGCGAGCGAGCAGAAGATAAGATCAACGCTGCAGGGTGGGCCGCACGTCGTCATTCGGACGGGGGGGCCGAGGCTGCACAAAGAGGTCCCGGCCACCACCGACCTTGGCCGCCCGTAGATGCACCCTCACCACTCTGGCTACGGGAACAGCGGGCCAGCGGGCCGGAGGAGAGGGGATTTCCGCTGGGCCTTTGAAGCGGGGAGTCCTGAACCTGTTCTGGAGACCTGGAGTGAATGGACATTCTTGATAGGGACTCACCCCCGGTCCTGCACAACAGAGATTTTTAAACAGAATGATTTTATTGTGTTTTAACTGGCTTGTATTTATTTGCTATTTATACTTTTATCCCTTTTTCTAACACCACACTGACTTGCATACATGGACTTTACACAACACACTACACTGACTGATTTTAACTAAGAATGCAAAACTGTTGGTTTTAATCTGTGTAAACATGTATGTTTAAAAAGAAAAGAAATGTGAGGTTTGAATGGAAAAAAAGAAATGTGTGACAATAAAACTTTTTTCGAAAGAAAAATCTGTTCTTATCAGTTTAATATCTGATACGTCCCCTATCCGGGGACTGCATATTAAATTGATTTTTGGCACATGGAGCCGGAACCGGGGCTTGCTCCGTCCACTCCACGCATCGACCTGGTATTGCAGTGCCTCCAGGAACGGTGTGCTTCCCCTTTTTGGGGACTGCGAATTGTTGTGACTAATAGAAGAACCAACAACACCACTGGAATTTTGTCAGAGAATACAGAAATACGCAGGAAGCGCATACAGAATGACGATGAGGTGACGCAACGATGACCGTGCCACAGAGAAAGCAGCAAGCTGCGGTCATATGAGCATAGGGAAAAAAGAAGAACAAAAGCGTCGGTTGCCGGCCGGCTGACTCATCACCGTCACAGCACGTTTTTTGATGTCCCTCTTATTTGAGAGTCTTTACCAACGAGCTGATGAGTCGAATCAGGGGTTTGTGTTGGATGGATTAGGGACACCTGATTCAAATCAAGGTCACGCACGCACGCACGCAGCAGTCAAGCAATGGAAGGTGCCCCGTCCTTCCTTTTCTTGGGGGAGGGGAAGGTCACCGTGTTTGAGGATGGCGAAGGGGGATAGGGGGCCTCTGCCTGGAGGCCAGGCAACTCATACTTACCTGGCAGGGGAGACACCATGATCAGGAAGGTGGTTCACCCAGGGCGAGGCTCGGCCATTGCACTCCGGTTGTGCTGACCCCTGCGAATTCCCCAAATGTGGGAATCTCGACTGCATAATTTATGGTAGTGGGGGACTGCGTTCGCGCTCTCCCCTGTACACACTGGTTAAAAGCAGATAGCGTGGAGGGAAAAAGCGTGTGGTTCTTGACGCTTGTGGCGCCGCCCACTGCCCCAAAGGGTGAAGTTGCACCAGTTTGTTATGTTTCTGTCTCTTTCTGCTGTGTCAGCCAGTGACCCGGAGAGTTCAGAGAACTGAACTGCGTTTGTTTTCATCGAGGTTGTCGAAACCTGCGACCGGTTTGCCGAATGTGGTTTTTCCCACAAACTTTGATATTCAACGGACGAGTTGATTGACAGCAGTGGTCCCAAAGGCAAAGTTGTTCGGATGGAGGTTTTCTGTCGTATGGTACGACTGTCTCGTGCGCGTGCTGTGAAAAAGCACGCGACATACGTTCGCCTATAGCCGCTCTCATGTTGTTGCTTTTTCATTTTAAAGCGCCACTAGGTGGCCATTCACCGCGTCCTTTCTCGCCTGACCCCAGACTGAGCCCGTGCACGGGTGTACCGGCTTGGGTGAAATTGTCTCGTTCCGTCCAAGAGCTATAGCCGTTCTAGCAGACCCCGCCTCGCCCAGCCCGTAGGTTTCGGCCTGCCGCCGCCAAGCTGAATCGAAATTCCCACTTTTTTTCCGATCTGGACGGACAGTCAGACTCCAGAGAATCTTTCTGCACTGGTTTGGGCCAGATCGGGCAAAAGACCTAGGACTAGTGTGCAAAAGTAGGTTTTTCACAAAATCCCAAATACCCGAAAATTTCGCCAGCGCAACCTTCGAATCCGAGGCATGCGTCTCGCTCGGCTCGAGCCAAGGATTCCGATGATATAAGACACTTGGTTCTGCGGCGTGCGGTTTGGGAGCTACGAGCCATTTCGTGCCGGGCCCATCGGGGGGCCAGCCTTGGTGATGTTGTAGAGCGAGTGGCTAGTACCATCCCTCAAAGTTTCAGGTCTCTACGACGTAAGGCCTTTGCCAACCCTCCCCCCCTCACCGCTTCCCAGATGGGCGTCGCCTTTGCCGGCTCCCCTGTCGCTGCGTCATTGTGTCATCGCTTCTCGGCCTTTTGGCTAAGATCAAGTGTAGTATCTGTTCTTATCAGTTTAATATCTGATACGTCCCCTATCCGGGGACTGCATATTAAATTGATTTTTGGCACATGGAGCCGGAACCGGGGCTTGCTCCGTCCACTCCACGCATCGACCTGGTATTGCAGTGCCTCCAGGAACGGTGTGCTTCCCCTTTTTGGGGACTGCGAATTGTTGTGACTAATAGAAGAACCAACAACACCACTGGAATTTTGTCAGAGAATACAGAAATACGCAGGAAGCGCATACAGAATGACGATGAGGTGACGCAACGATGACCGTGCCACAGAGAAAGCAGCAAGCTGCGGTCATATGAGCATAGGGAAAAAAGAAGAACAAAAGCGTCGGTTGCCGGCCGGCTGACTCATCACCGTCACAGCACGTTTTTTGATGTCCCTCTTATTTGAGAGTCTTTACCAACGAGCTGATGAGTCGAATCAGGGGTTTGTGTTGGATGGATTAGGGACACCTGATTCAAATCAAGGTCACGCACGCACGCACGCAGCAGTCAAGCAATGGAAGGTGCCCCGTCCTTCCTTTTCTTGGGGGAGGGGAAGGTCACCGTGTTTGAGGATGGCGAAGGGGGATAGGGGGCCTCTGCCTGGAGGCCAGGCAACTCATACTTACCTGGCAGGGGAGACACCATGATCAGGAAGGTGGTTCACCCAGGGCGAGGCTCGGCCATTGCACTCCGGTTGTGCTGACCCCTGCGAATTCCCCAAATGTGGGAATCTCGACTGCGTAATTTATGGTAGTGGGGGACTGCGTTCGCGCTCTCCCCTGTACACACTGGTTAAAAGCAGATAGCGTGGAGGGAAAAAGCGTGCGGTTCTTGATGCTTGTGGCGCCGCCCACTGCCCCAAAGGGTGAAGTTGCACCAGTTTGTTATGTTTCTGTCTCTTTCTGCTGTGTCAGCCAGTGACCCGGAGAGTTCAGAGAACTGAACTGCGTTTGTTTTCATCGAGGTTGTCGAAACCTGCGACCGGTTTGCCGAATGTGGTTTTTCCCACAAACTTTGATATTCAACGGACGAGTTGATTGACAGCAGTGGTCCCAAAGGCAAAGTTGTTCGGATGGAGGTTTTCTGTCGTATGGTACGACTGTCTCGTGCGCGTGCTGTGAAAAAGCACGCGACATACGTTCGCCTATAGCCGCTCTCATGTTGTTGCTTTTTCATTTTAAAGCGCCACTAGGTGGCCATTCACCGCGTCCTTTCTCGCCTGACCCCAGACTGAGCCCGTGCACGGGTGTACCGGCTTGGGTGAAATTGTCTCGTTCCGTCCAAGAGCTATAGCCGTTCTAGCAGACCCCGCCTCGCCCAGCCCGTAGGTTTCGGCCTGCCGCCGCCAAGCTGAATCGAAATTCCCACTTTTTTTCCGATCTGGACGGACAGTCAGACTCCAGAGAATCTTTCTGCACTGGTTTGGGCCAGATCGGGCAAAAGACCTAGGACTAGTGTGCAAAAGTAGGTTTTTCACAAAATCCCAAATACCCGAAAATTTCGCCAGCGCAACCTTCGAATCCGAGGCATGCGTCTCGCTCGGCTCGAGCCAAGGATTCCGATGATATAAGACACTTGGTTCTGCGGCGTGCGGTTTGGGAGCTACGAGCCATTTCGTGCCGGGCCCATCGGGGGGCCAGCCTTGGTGATGTTGTAGAGCGAGTGGCTAGTACCATCCCTCAAAGTTTCAGGTCTCTACGACGTAAGGCCTTTGCCAACCCTCCCCCCCTCACCGCTTCCCAGATGGGCGTCGCCTTTGCCGGCTCCCCTGCCGCTGCGTCATTGTGTCATCGCTTCTCGGCCTTTTGGCTAAGATCAAGTGTAGTATCTGTTCTTATCAGTTTAATATCTGATACGTCCCCTATCCGGGGACTGCATATTAAATTGATTTTTGGCACATGGAGCCGGAACCGGGGCTTGCTCCGTCCACTCCACGCATCGACCTGGTATTGCAGTGCCTCCAGGAACGGTGTGCTTCCCCTTTTTGGGGACTGCGAATTGTTGTGACTAATAGAAGAACCAACAACACCACTGGAATTTTGTCAGAGAATACAGAAATACGCAGGAAGCGCATACAGAATGACGATGAGGTGACGCAACGATGACCGTGCCACAGAGAAAGCAGCAAGCTGCGGTCATATGAGCATAGGGAAAAAAGAAGAACAAAAGCGTCGGTTGCCGGCCGGCTGACTCATCACCGTCACAGCACGTTTTTTGATGTCCCTCTTATTTGAGAGTCTTTACCAACGAGCTGATGAGTCGAATCAGGGGTTTGTGTTGGATGGATTAGGGACACCTGATTCAAATCAAGGTCACGCACGCACGCACGCAGCAGTCAAGCAATGGAAGGTGCCCCGTCCTTCCTTTTCTTGGGGGAGGGGAAGGTCACCGTGTTTGAGGATGGCGAAGGGGGATAGGGCGCCTCTGCCTGGAGGCCAGGCAACTCATACTTACCTGGCAGGGGAGACACCATGATCAGGAAGGTGGTTCACCCAGGGCGAGGCTCGGCCATTGCACTCCGGTTGTGCTGACCCCTGCGAATTCCCCAAATGTGGGAATCTCGACTGCGTAATTTATGGTAGTGGGGGACTGCGTTCGCGCTCTCCCCTGTACACACTGGTTAAAAGCAGATAGCGTGGAGGGAAAAAGCGTGCGGTTCTTGACGCTTGTGGCGCCGCCCACTGCCCCAAAGGGTGAAGTTGCACCAGTTTTGTTATGTTTCTGTCTCTTTCTGCTGTGTCAGCCAGTGACCCGGAGAGTTCAGAGAACTGAACTGCGTTTGTTTTCATCGAGGTTGTCGAAACCTGCGACCAGTTTGCCGAATGTGGTTTTTCCCACAAACTTTGATATTCAACGGACGAGTTGATTGACAGCAGTGGTCCCAAAGGCAAAGTTGTTCGGATGGAGGTTTTCTGTCGTATGGTACGACTGTCTCGTGCGCGTGCTGTGAAAAAGCACGCGACATACGTTCGCCTATAGCCGCTCTCATGTTGTTGCTTTTTCATTTTAAAGCGCCACTAGGTGGCCATTCACCGCGTCCTTTCTCGCCTGACCCCAGACTGAGCCCGTGCACGGGTGTACCGGCTTGGGTGAAATTGTCTCGTTCCGTCCAAGAGCTATAGCCGTTCTAGCAGACCCCGCCTCGCCCAGCCCGTAGGTTTCGGCCTGCCGCCGCCAAGCTGAATCGAAATTCCCACTTTTTTTCCGATCTGGACGGACAGTCAGACTCCAGAGAATCTTTCTGCACTGGTTTGGGCCAGATCGGGCAAAAGACCTAGGACTAGTGTGCAAAAGTAGGTTTTTCACAAAATCCCAAATACCCGAAAATTTCGCCAGCGCAACCTTCGAATCCGAGGCATGCGTCTCGCTCGGCTCGAGCCAAGGATTCCGATGATATAAGACACTTGGTTCTGCGGCGTGCGGTTTGGGAGCTACGAGCCATTTCGTGCCGGGCCCATCGGGGGGCCAGCCTTGGTGATGTTGTAGAGCGAGTGGCTAGTACCATCCCTCAAAGTTTCAGGTCTCTACGACGTAAGGCCTTTGCCAACCCTCCCCCCCTCACCGCTTCCCAGATGGGCGTCGCCTTTGCCGGCTCCCCTGCCGCTGCGTCATTGTGTCATCGCTTCTCGGCCTTTTGGCTAAGATCAAGTGTAGTATCTGTTCTTATCAGTTTAATATCTGATACGTCCCCTATCCGGGGACTGCATATTAAATTGATTTTTGGCACATGGAGCCGGAACCGGGGCTTGCTCCGTCCACTCCACGCATCGACCTGGTATTGCAGTGCCTCCAGGAACGGTGTGCTTCCCCTTTTTGGGGACTGCGAATTGTTGTGACTAATAGAAGAACCAACAACACCACTGGAATTTTGTCAGAGAATACAGAAATACGCAGGAAGCGCATACAGAATGACGATGAGGTGACGCAACGATGACCGTGCCACAGAGAAAGCAGCAAGCTGCGGTCATATGAGCATAGGGAAAAAAGAAGAACAAAAGCGTCGGTTGCCGGCCGGCTGACTCATCACCGTCACAGCACGTTTTTTGATGTCCCTCTTATTTGAGAGTCTTTACCAACGAGCTGATGAGTCGAATCAGGGGTTTGTGTTGGATGGATTAGGGACACCTGATTCAAATCAAGGTCACGCACGCACGCACGCACGCAGCAGTCAAGCAATGGAAGGTGCCCCGTCCTTCCTTTTCTTGGGGGAGGGGAAGGTCACCGTGTTTGAGGATGGCGAAGGGGGATAGGGCGCCTCTGCCTGGAGGCCAGGCAACTCATACTTACCTGGCAGGGGAGACACCATGATCAGGAAGGTGGTTCACCCAGGGCGAGGCTCGGCCATTGCACTCCGGTTGTGCTGACCCCTGCGAATTCCCCAAATGTGGGAATCTCGACTGCGTAATTTATGGTAGTGGGGGACTGCGTTCGCGCTCTCCCCTGTACACACTGGTTAAAAGCAGATAGCGTGGAGGGAAAAAGCGTGCGGTTCTTGACGCTTGTGGTGCCGCCCACTGCCCCAAAGGGTGAAGTTGCACCAGTTTTGTTATGTTTCTGTCTCTTTCTGCTGTGTCAGCCAGTGACCCGGAGAGTTCAGAGAACTGCTTTTGTTTTCATCGAGGTTGTCGAAACCTGCGACCGGTTTGCCGAATGTGGTTTTTCCCACAAACTTTGATATTCAACGGACGAGTTGATTGACAGCAGTGGTCCCAAAGGCAAAGTTGTTCGGATGGAGGTTTTCTGTCGTATGGTACGACTGTCTCGTGCGCGTGCTGTGAAAAAGCACGCGACATACGTTCGCCTATAGCCGCTCTCATGTTGTTGCTTTTTCATTTTAAAGCGCCACTAGGTGGCCATTCACCGCGTCCTTTCTCGCCTGACCCCAGACTGAGCCCGTGCACGGGTGTACCGGCTTGGGTGAAATTGTCTCGTTCCGTCCAAGAGCTATAGCCGTTCTAGCAGACCCCGCCTCGCCCAGCCCGTAGGTTTCGGCCTGCCGCCGCCAAGCTGAATCGAAATTCCCACTTTTTTTCCGATCTGGACGGACAGTCAGACTCCAGAGAATCTTTCTGCACTGGTTTGGGCCAGATCGGGCAAAAGACCTAGGACTAGTGTGCAAAAGTAGGTTTTTCACAAAATCCCAAATACCCGAAAATTTCGCCAGCGCAACCTTCGAATCCGAGGCATGCGTCTCGCTCGGCTCGAGCCAAGGATTCCGATGATATAAGACACTTGGTTCTGCGGCGTGCGGTTTGGGAGCTACGAGCCATTTCGTGCCGGGCCCATCGGGGGGCCAGCCTTGGTGATGTTGTAGAGCGAGTGGCTAGTACCATCCCTCAAAGTTTCAGGTCTCTACGACGTAAGGCCTTTGCCAACCCTCCCCCCCTCACCGCTTCCCAGATGGGCGTCGCCTTTGCCGGCTCCCCTGTCGCTGCGTCATTGTGTCATCGCTTCTCGGCCTTTTGGCTAAGATCAAGTGTAGTATCTGTTCTTATCAGTTTAATATCTGATACGTCCCCTATCCGGGGACTGCATATTAAATTGATTTTTGGCACATGGAGCCGGAACCGGGGCTTGCTCCGTCCACTCCACGCATCGACCTGGTATTGCAGTGCCTCCAGGAACGGTGTGCTTCCCCTTTTTGGGGACTGCGAATTGTTGTGACTAATAGAAGAACCAACAACACCACTGGAATTTTGTCAGAGAATACAGAAATACGCAGGAAGCGCATACAGAATGACGATGAGGTGACGCAACGATGACCGTGCCACAGAGAAAGCAGCAAGCTGCGGTCATATGAGCATAGGGAAAAAAGAAGAACAAAAGCGTCGGTTGCCGGCCGGCTGACTCATCACCGTCACAGCACGTTTTTTGATGTCCCTCTTATTTGAGAGTCTTTACCAACGAGCTGATGAGTCGAATCAGGGGTTTGTGTTGGATGGATTAGGGACACCTGATTCAAATCAAGGTCACGCACGCACGCACGCAGCAGTCAAGCAATGGAAGGTGCCCCGTCCTTCCTTTTCTTGGGGGAGGGGAAGGTCACCGTGTTTGAGGATGGCGAAGGGGGATAGGGGGCCTCTGCCTGGAGGCCAGGCAACTCATACTTACCTGGCAGGGGAGACACCATGATCAGGAAGGTGGTTCACCCAGGGCGAGGCTCGGCCATTGCACTCCGGTTGTGCTGACCCCTGCGAATTCCCCAAATGTGGGAATCTCGACTGCGTAATTTATGGTAGTGGGGGACTGCGTTCGCGCTCTCCCCTGTACACACTGGTTAAAAGCAGATAGCGTGGAGGGAAAAAGCGTGCGGTTCTTGACGCTTGTGGCGCCGCCCACTGCCCCAAAGGGTGAAGTTGCACCAGTTTGTTATGTTTCTGTCTCTTTCTGCTGTGTCAGCCAGTGACCCGGAGAGTTCAGAGAACTGAACTGCGTTTGTTTTCATCGAGGTTGTCGAAACCTGCGACCGGTTTGCCGAATGTGGTTTTTCCCACAAACTTTGATATTCAACGGACGAGTTGATTGACAGCAGTGGTCCCAAAGGCAAAGTTGTTCGGATGGAGGTTTTCTGTCGTATGGTACGACTGTCTCGTGCGCGTGCTGTGAAAAAGCACGCGACATACGTTCGCCTATAGCCGCTCTCATGTTGTTGCTTTTTCATTTTAAAGCGCCACTAGGTGGCCATTCACCGAGTCCTTTCTCGCCTGACCCCAGACTGAGCCCGTGCACGGGTGTACCGGCTTGGGTGAAATTGTCTCGTTCCGTCCAAGAGCTATAGCCGTTCTAGCAGACCCCGCCTCGCCCAGCCCGTAGGTTTCGGCCTGCCGCCGCCAAGCTGAATCGAAATTCCCACTTTTTTTCCGATCTGGACGGACAGTCAGACTCCAGAGAATCTTTCTGCACTGGTTTGGGCCAGATCGGGCAAAAGACCTAGGACTAGTGTGCAAAAGTAGGTTTTTCACAAAATCCCAAATACCCGAAAATTTCGCCAGCGCAACCTTCGAATCCGAGGCATGCGTCTCGCTCGGCTCGAGCCAAGGATTCCGATGATATAAGACACTTGGTTCTGCGGCGTGCGGTTTGGGAGCTACGAGCCATTTCGTGCCGGGCCCATCGGGGGGCCAGCCTTGGTGATGTTGTAGAGCGAGTGGCTAGTACCATCCCTCAAAGTTTCAGGTCTCTACGACGTAAGGCCTTTGCCAACCCTCCCCCCCTCACCGCTTCCCAGATGGGCGTCGCCTTTGCCGGCTCCCCTGCCGCTGCGTCATTGTGTCATCGCTTCTCGGCCTTTTGGCTAAGATCAAGTGTAGTATCTGTTCTTATCAGTTTAATATCTGATACGTCCCCTATCCGGGGACTGCATATTAAATTGATTTTTGGCACATGGAGCCGGAACCGGGGCTTGCTCCGTCCACTCCACGCATCGACCTGGTATTGCAGTGCCTCCAGGAACGGTGTGCTTCCCCTTTTTGGGGACTGCGAATTGTTGTGACTAATAGAAGAACCAACAACACCACTGGAATTTTGTCAGAGAATACAGAAATACGCAGGAAGCGCATACAGAATGACGATGAGGTGACGCAACGATGACCGTGCCACAGAGAAAGCAGCAAGCTGCGGTCATATGAGCATAGGGAAAAAAGAAGAACAAAAGCGTCGGTTGCCGGCCGGCTGACTCATCACCGTCACAGCACGTTTTTTGATGTCCCTCTTATTTGAGAGTCTTTACCAACGAGCTGATGAGTCGAATCAGGGGTTTGTGTTGGATGGATTAGGGACACCTGATTCAAATCAAGGTCACGCACGCACGCACGCACGCAGCAGTCAAGCAATGGAAGGTGCCCCGTCCTTCCTTTTCTTGGGGGAGGGGAAGGTCACCGTGTTTGAGGATGGCGAAGGGGGATAGGGCGCCTCTGCCTGGAGGCCAGGCAACTCATACTTACCTGGCAGGGGAGACACCATGATCAGGAAGGTGGTTCACCCAGGGCGAGGCTCGGCCATTGCACTCCGGTTGTGCTGACCCCTGCGAATTCCCCAAATGTGGGAATCTCGACTGCGTAATTTATGGTAGTGGGGGACTGCGTTCGCGCTCTCCCCTGTACACACTGGTTAAAAGCAGATAGCGTGGAGGGAAAAAGCGTGCGGTTCTTGACGCTTGTGGCGCCGCCCACTGCCCCAAAGGGTGAAGTTGCACCAGTTTTGTTATGTTTCTGTCTCTTTCTGCTGTGTCAGCCAGTGACCCGGAGAGTTCAGAGAACTGCTTTTGTTTTCATCGAGGTTGTCGAAACCTGCGACCGGTTTGCCGAATGTGGTTTTTCCCACAAACTTTGATATTCAACGGACGAGTTGATTGACAGCAGTGGTCCCAAAGGCAAAGTTGTTCGGATGGAGGTTTTCTGTCGTATGGTACGACTGTCTCGTGCGCGTGCTGTGAAAAAGCACGCGACATACGTTCGCCTATAGCCGCTCTCATGTTGTTGCTTTTTCATTTTAAAGCGCCACTAGGTGGCCATTCACCGCGTCCTTTCTCGCCTGACCCCAGACTGAGCCCGTGCACGGGTGTACCGGCTTGGGTGAAATTGTCTCGTTCCGTCCAAGAGCTATAGCCGTTCTAGCAGACCCCGCCTCGCCCAGCCCGTAGGTTTCGGCCTGCCGCCGCCAAGCTGAATCGAAATTCCCACTTTTTTTCCGATCTGGACGGACAGTCAGACTCCAGAGAATCTTTCTGCACTGGTTTGGGCCAGATCGGGCAAAAGACCTAGGACTAGTGTGCAAAAGTAGGTTTTTCACAAAATCCCAAATACCCGAAAATTTCGCCAGCGCAACCTTCGAATCCGAGGCATGCGTCTCGCTCGGCTCGAGCCAAGGATTCCGATGATATAAGACACTTGGTTCTGCGGCGTGCGGTTTGGGAGCTACGAGCCATTTCGTGCCGGGCCCATCGGGGGGCCAGCCTTGGTGATGTTGTAGAGCGAGTGGCTAGTACCATCCCTCAAAGTTTCAGGTCTCTACGACGTAAGGCCTTTGCCAACCCTCCCCCCCTCACCGCTTCCCAGATGGGCGTCGCCTTTGCCGGCTCCCCTGTCGCTGCGTCATTGTGTCATCGCTTCTCGGCCTTTTGGCTAAGATCAAGTGTAGTATCTGTTCTTATCAGTTTAATATCTGATACGTCCCCTATCCGGGGACTGCATATTAAATTGATTTTTGGCACATGGAGCCGGAACCGGGGCTTGCTCCGTCCACTCCACGCATCGACCTGGTATTGCAGTGCCTCCAGGAACGGTGTGCTTCCCCTTTTTGGGGACTGCGAATTGTTGTGACTAATAGAAGAACCAACAACACCACTGGAATTTTGTCAGAGAATACAGAAATACGCAGGAAGCGCATACAGAATGACGATGAGGTGACGCAACGATGACCGTGCCACAGAGAAAGCAGCAAGCTGCGGTCATATGAGCATAGGGAAAAAAGAAGAACAAAAGCGTCGGTTGCCGGCCGGCTGACTCATCACCGTCACAGCACGTTTTTTGATGTCCCTCTTATTTGAGAGTCTTTACCAACGAGCTGATGAGTCGAATCAGGGGTTTGTGTTGGATGGATTAGGGACACCTGATTCAAATCAAGGTCACGCACGCACGCAGCAGTCAAGCAATGGAAGGTGCCCCGTCCTTCCTTTTCTTGGGGGAGGGGAAGGTCACCGTGTTTGAGGATGGCGAAGGGGGATAGGGGGCCTCTGCCTGGAGGCCAGGCAACTCATACTTACCTGGCAGGGGAGACACCATGATCAGGAAGGTGGTTCACCCAGGGCGAGGCTCGGCCATTGCACTCCGGTTGTGCTGACCCCTGCGAATTCCCCAAATGTGGGAATCTCGACTGCGTAATTTATGGTAGTGGGGGACTGCGTTCGCGCTCTCCCCTGTACACACTGGTTAAAAGCAGATAGCGTGGAGGGAAAAAGCGTGCGGTTCTTGACGCTTGTGGCGCCGCCCACTGCCCCAAAGGGTGAAGTTGCACCAGTTTGTTATGTTTCTGTCTCTTTCTGCTGTGTCAGCCAGTGACCCGGAGAGTTCAGAGAACTGAACTGCGTTTGTTTTCATCGAGGTTGTCGAAACCTGCGACCGGTTTGCCGAATGTGGTTTTTCCCACAAACTTTGATATTCAACGGACGAGTTGATTGACAGCAGTGGTCCCAAAGGCAAAGTTGTTCGGATGGAGGTTTTCTGTCGTATGGTACGACTGTCTCGTGCGCGTGCTGTGAAAAAGCACGCGACATACGTTCGCCTATAGCCGCTCTCATGTTGTTGCTTTTTCATTTTAAAGCGCCACTAGGTGGCCATTCACCGCGTCCTTTCTCGCCTGACCCCAGACTGAGCCCGTGCACGGGTGTACCGGCTTGGGTGAAATTGTCTCGTTCCGTCCAAGAGCTATAGCCGTTCTAGCAGACCCCGCCTCGCCCAGCCCGTAGGTTTCGGCCTGCCGCCGCCAAGCTGAATCGAAATTCCCACTTTTTTTCCGATCTGGACGGACAGTCAGACTCCAGAGAATCTTTCTGCACTGGTTTGGGCCAGATCGGGCAAAAGACCTAGGACTAGTGTGCAAAAGTAGGTTTTTCACAAAATCCCAAATACCCGAAAATTTCGCCAGCGCAACCTTCGAATCCGAGGCATGCGTCTCGCTCGGCTCGAGCCAAGGATTCCGATGATATAAGACACTTGGTTCTGCGGCGTGCGGTTTGGGAGCTACGAGCCATTTCGTGCCGGGCCCATCGGGGGGCCAGCCTTGGTGATGTTGTAGAGCGAGTGGCTAGTACCATCCCTCAAAGTTTCAGGTCTCTACGACGTAAGGCCTTTGCCAACCCTCCCCCCCTCACCGCTTCCCAGATGGGCGTCGCCTTTGCCGGCTCCCCTGTCGCTGCGTCATTGTGTCATCGCTTCTCGGCCTTTTGGCTAAGATCAAGTGTAGTATCTGTTCTTATCAGTTTAATATCTGATACGTCCCCTATCCGGGGACTGCATATTAAATTGATTTTTGGCACATGGAGCCGGAACCGGGGCTTGCTCCGTCCACTCCACGCATCGACCTGGTATTGCAGTGCCTCCAGGAACGGTGTGCTTCCCCTTTTTGGGGACTGCGAATTGTTGTGACTAATAGAAGAACCAACAACACCACTGGAATTTTGTCAGAGAATACAGAAATACGCAGGAAGCGCATACAGAATGACGATGAGGTGACGCAACGATGACCGTGCCACAGAGAAAGCAGCAAGCTGCGGTCATATGAGCATAGGGAAAAAAGAAGAACAAAAGCGTCGGTTGCCGGCCGGCTGACTCATCACCGTCACAGCACGTTTTTTGATGTCCCTCTTATTTGAGAGTCTTTACCAACGAGCTGATGAGTCGAATCAGGGGTTTGTGTTGGATGGATTAGGGACACCTGATTCAAATCAAGGTCACGCACGCACGCAGCAGTCAAGCAATGGAAGGTGCCCCGTCCTTCCTTTTCTTGGGGGAGGGGAAGGTCACCGTGTTTGAGGATGGCGAAGGGGGATAGGGGGCCTCTGCCTGGAGGCCAGGCAACTCATACTTACCTGGCAGGGGAGACACCATGATCAGGAAGGTGGTTCACCCAGGGCGAGGCTCGGCCATTGCACTCCGGTTGTGCTGACCCCTGCGAATTCCCCAAATGTGGGAATCTCGACTGCGTAATTTATGGTAGTGGGGGACTGCGTTCGCGCTCTCCCCTGTACACACTGGTTAAAAGCAGATAGCGTGGAGGGAAAAAGCGTGCGGTTCTTGACGCTTGTGGCGCCGCCCACTGCCCCAAAGGGTGAAGTTGCACCAGTTTGTTATGTTTCTGTCTCTTTCTGCTGTGTCAGCCAGTGACCCGGAGAGTTCAGAGAACTGAACTGCGTTTGTTTTCATCGAGGTTGTCGAAACCTGCGACCGGTTTGCCGAATGTGGTTTTTCCCACAAACTTTGATATTCAACGGACGAGTTGATTGACAGCAGTGGTCCCAAAGGCAAAGTTGTTCGGATGGAGGTTTTCTGTCGTATGGTACGACTGTCTCGTGCGCGTGCTGTGAAAAAGCACGCGACATACGTTCGCCTATAGCCGCTCTCATGTTGTTGCTTTTTCATTTTAAAGCGCCACTAGGTGGCCATTCACCGCGTCCTTTCTCGCCTGACCCCAGACTGAGCCCGTGCACGGGTGTACCGGCTTGGGTGAAATTGTCTCGTTCCGTCCAAGAGCTATAGCCGTTCTAGCAGACCCCGCCTCGCCCAGCCCGTAGGTTTCGGCCTGCCGCCGCCAAGCTGAATCGAAATTCCCACTTTTTTTCCGATCTGGACGGACAGTCAGACTCCAGAGAATCTTTCTGCACTGGTTTGGGCCAGATCGGGCAAAAGACCTAGGACTAGTGTGCAAAAGTAGGTTTTTCACAAAATCCCAAATACCCGAAAATTTCGCCAGCGCAACCTTCGAATCCGAGGCATGCGTCTCGCTCGGCTCGAGCCAAGGATTCCGATGATATAAGACACTTGGTTCTGCGGCGTGCGGTTTGGGAGCTACGAGCCATTTCGTGCCGGGCCCATCGGGGGGCCAGCCTTGGTGATGTTGTAGAGCGAGTGGCTAGTACCATCCCTCAAAGTTTCAGGTCTCTACGACGTAAGGCCTTTGCCAACCCTCCCCCCCTCACCGCTTCCCAGATGGGCGTCGCCTTTGCCGGCTCCCCTGCCGCTGCGTCATTGTGTCATCGCTTCTCGGCCTTTTGGCTAAGATCAAGTGTAGTATCTGTTCTTATCAGTTTAATATCTGATACGTCCCCTATCCGGGGACTGCATATTAAATTGATTTTTGGCACATGGAGCCGGAACCGGGGCTTGCTCCGTCCACTCCACGCATCGACCTGGTATTGCAGTGCCTCCAGGAACGGTGTGCTTCCCCTTTTTGGGGACTGCGAATTGTTGTGACTAATAGAAGAACCAACAACACCACTGGAATTTTGTCAGAGAATACAGAAATACGCAGGAAGCGCATACAGAATGACGATGAGGTGACGCAACGATGACCGTGCCACAGAGAAAGCAGCAAGCTGCGGTCATATGAGCATAGGGAAAAAAGAAGAACAAAAGCGTCGGTTGCCGGCCGGCTGACTCATCACCGTCACAGCACGTTTTTTGATGTCCCTCTTATTTGAGAGTCTTTACCAACGAGCTGATGAGTCGAATCAGGGGTTTGTGTTGGATGGATTAGGGACACCTGATTCAAATCAAGGTCACGCACGCACGCACGCAGCAGTCAAGCAATGGAAGGTGCCCCGTCCTTCCTTTTCTTGGGGGAGGGGAAGGTCACCGTGTTTGAGGATGGCGAAGGGGGATAGGGGGCCTCTGCCTGGAGGCCAGGCAACTCATACTTACCTGGCAGGGGAGACACCATGATCAGGAAGGTGGTTCACCCAGGGCGAGGCTCGGCCATTGCACTCCGGTTGTGCTGACCCCTGCGAATTCCCCAAATGTGGGAATCTCGACTGCGTAATTTATGGTAGTGGGGGACTGCGTTCGCGCTCTCCCCTGTACACACTGGTTAAAAGCAGATAGCGTGGAGGGAAAAAGCGTGCGGTTCTTGACGCTTGTGGCGCCGCCCACTGCCCCAAAGGGTGAAGTTGCACCAGTTTGTTATGTTTCTGTCTCTTTCTGCTGTGTCAGCCAGTGACCCGGAGAGTTCAGAGAACTGAACTGCGTTTGTTTTCATCGAGGTTGTCGAAACCTGCGACCGGTTTGCCGAATGTGGTTTTTCCCACAAACTTTGATATTCAACGGACGAGTTGATTGACAGCAGTGGTCCCAAAGGCAAAGTTGTTCGGATGGAGGTTTTCTGTCGTATGGTACGACTGTCTCGTGCGCGTGCTGTGAAAAAGCACGCGACATACGTTCGCCTATAGCCGCTCTCATGTTGTTGCTTTTTCATTTTAAAGCGCCACTAGGTGGCCATTCACCGAGTCCTTTCTCGCCTGACCCCAGACTGAGCCCGTGCACGGGTGTACCGGCTTGGGTGAAATTGTCTCGTTCCGTCCAAGAGCTATAGCCGTTCTAGCAGACCCCGCCTCGCCCAGCCCGTAGGTTTCGGCCTGCCGCCGCCAAGCTGAATCGAAATTCCCACTTTTTTTCCGATCTGGACGGACAGTCAGACTCCAGAGAATCTTTCTGCACTGGTTTGGGCCAGATCGGGCAAAAGACCTAGGACTAGTGTGCAAAAGTAGGTTTTTCACAAAATCCCAAATACCCGAAAATTTCGCCAGCGCAACCTTCGAATCCGAGGCATGCGTCTCGCTCGGCTCGAGCCAAGGATTCCGATGATATAAGACACTTGGTTCTGCGGCGTGCGGTTTGGGAGCTACGAGCCATTTCGTGCCGGGCCCATCGGGGGGCCAGCCTTGGTGATGTTGTAGAGCGAGTGGCTAGTACCATCCCTCAAAGTTTCAGGTCTCTACGACGTAAGGCCTTTGCCAACCCTCCCCCCCTCACCGCTTCCCAGATGGGCGTCGCCTTTGCCGGCTCCCCTGCCGCTGCGTCATTGTGTCATCGCTTCTCGGCCTTTTGGCTAAGATCAAGTGTAGTATCTGTTCTTATCAGTTTAATATCTGATACGTCCCCTATCCGGGGACTGCATATTAAATTGATTTTTGGCACATGGAGCCGGAACCGGGGCTTGCTCCGTCCACTCCACGCATCGACCTGGTATTGCAGTGCCTCCAGGAACGGTGTGCTTCCCCTTTTTGGGGACTGCGAATTGTTGTGACTAATAGAAGAACCAACAACACCACTGGAATTTTGTCAGAGAATACAGAAATACGCAGGAAGCGCATACAGAATGACGATGAGGTGACGCAACGATGACCGTGCCACAGAGAAAGCAGCAAGCTGCGGTCATATGAGCATAGGGAAAAAAGAAGAACAAAAGCGTCGGTTGCCGGCCGGCTGACTCATCACCGTCACAGCACGTTTTTTGATGTCCCTCTTATTTGAGAGTCTTTACCAACGAGCTGATGAGTCGAATCAGGGGTTTGTGTTGGATGGATTAGGGACACCTGATTCAAATCAAGGTCACGCACGCACGCACGCACGCAGCAGTCAAGCAATGGAAGGTGCCCCGTCCTTCCTTTTCTTGGGGGAGGGGAAGGTCACCGTGTTTGAGGATGGCGAAGGGGGATAGGGCGCCTCTGCCTGGAGGCCAGGCAACTCATACTTACCTGGCAGGGGAGACACCATGATCAGGAAGGTGGTTCACCCAGGGCGAGGCTCGGCCATTGCACTCCGGTTGTGCTGACCCCTGCGAATTCCCCAAATGTGGGAATCTCGACTGCGTAATTTATGGTAGTGGGGGACTGCGTTCGCGCTCTCCCCTGTACACACTGGTTAAAAGCAGATAGCGTGGAGGGAAAAAGCGTGCGGTTCTTGACGCTTGTGGCGCCGCCCACTGCCCCAAAGGGTGAAGTTGCACCAGTTTTGTTATGTTTCTGTCTCTTTCTGCTGTGTCAGCCAGTGACCCGGAGAGTTCAGAGAACTGCTTTTGTTTTCATCGAGGTTGTCGAAACCTGCGACCGGTTTGCCGAATGTGGTTTTTCCCACAAACTTTGATATTCAACGGACGAGTTGATTGACAGCAGTGGTCCCAAAGGCAAAGTTGTTCGGATGGAGGTTTTCTGTCGTATGGTACGACTGTCTCGTGCGCGTGCTGTGAAAAAGCACGCGACATACGTTCGCCTATAGCCGCTCTCATGTTGTTGCTTTTTCATTTTAAAGCGCCACTAGGTGGCCATTCACCGCGTCCTTTCTCGCCTGACCCCAGACTGAGCCCGTGCACGGGTGTACCGGCTTGGGTGAAATTGTCTCGTTCCGTCCAAGAGCTATAGCCGTTCTAGCAGACCCCGCCTCGCCCAGCCCGTAGGTTTCGGCCTGCCGCCGCCAAGCTGAATCGAAATTCCCACTTTTTTTCCGATCTGGACGGACAGTCAGACTCCAGAGAATCTTTCTGCACTGGTTTGGGCCAGATCGGGCAAAAGACCTAGGACTAGTGTGCAAAAGTAGGTTTTTCACAAAATCCCAAATACCCGAAAATTTCGCCAGCGCAACCTTCGAATCCGAGGCATGCGTCTCGCTCGGCTCGAGCCAAGGATTCCGATGATATAAGACACTTGGTTCTGCGGCGTGCGGTTTGGGAGCTACGAGCCATTTCGTGCCGGGCCCATCGGGGGGCCAGCCTTGGTGATGTTGTAGAGCGAGTGGCTAGTACCATCCCTCAAAGTTTCAGGTCTCTACGACGTAAGGCCTTTGCCAACCCTCCCCCCCTCACCGCTTCCCAGATGGGCGTCGCCTTTGCCGGCTCCCCTGTCGCTGCGTCATTGTGTCATCGCTTCTCGGCCTTTTGGCTAAGATCAAGTGTAGTATCTGTTCTTATCAGTTTAATATCTGATACGTCCCCTATCCGGGGACTGCATATTAAATTGATTTTTGGCACATGGAGCCGGAACCGGGGCTTGCTCCGTCCACTCCACGCATCGACCTGGTATTGCAGTGCCTCCAGGAACGGTGTGCTTCCCCTTTTTGGGGACTGCGAATTGTTGTGACTAATAGAAGAACCAACAACACCACTGGAATTTTGTCAGAGAATACAGAAATACGCAGGAAGCGCATACAGAATGACGATGAGGTGACGCAACGATGACCGTGCCACAGAGAAAGCAGCAAGCTGCGGTCATATGAGCATAGGGAAAAAAGAAGAACAAAAGCGTCGGTTGCCGGCCGGCTGACTCATCACCGTCACAGCACGTTTTTTGATGTCCCTCTTATTTGAGAGTCTTTACCAACGAGCTGATGAGTCGAATCAGGGGTTTGTGTTGGATGGATTAGGGACACCTGATTCAAATCAAGGTCACGCACGCACGCAGCAGTCAAGCAATGGAAGGTGCCCCGTCCTTCCTTTTCTTGGGGGAGGGGAAGGTCACCGTGTTTGAGGATGGCGAAGGGGGATAGGGGGCCTCTGCCTGGAGGCCAGGCAACTCATACTTACCTGGCAGGGGAGACACCATGATCAGGAAGGTGGTTCACCCAGGGCGAGGCTCGGCCATTGCACTCCGGTTGTGCTGACCCCTGCGAATTCCCCAAATGTGGGAATCTCGACTGCGTAATTTATGGTAGTGGGGGACTGCGTTCGCGCTCTCCCCTGTACACACTGGTTAAAAGCAGATAGCGTGGAGGGAAAAAGCGTGCGGTTCTTGACGCTTGTGGCGCCGCCCACTGCCCCAAAGGGTGAAGTTGCACCAGTTTGTTATGTTTCTGTCTCTTTCTGCTGTGTCAGCCAGTGACCCGGAGAGTTCAGAGAACTGAACTGCGTTTGTTTTCATCGAGGTTGTCGAAACCTGCGACCGGTTTGCCGAATGTGGTTTTTCCCACAAACTTTGATATTCAACGGACGAGTTGATTGACAGCAGTGGTCCCAAAGGCAAAGTTGTTCGGATGGAGGTTTTCTGTCGTATGGTACGACTGTCTCGTGCGCGTGCTGTGAAAAAGCACGCGACATACGTTCGCCTATAGCCGCTCTCATGTTGTTGCTTTTTCATTTTAAAGCGCCACTAGGTGGCCATTCACCGCGTCCTTTCTCGCCTGACCCCAGACTGAGCCCGTGCACGGGTGTACCGGCTTGGGTGAAATTGTCTCGTTCCGTCCAAGAGCTATAGCCGTTCTAGCAGACCCCGCCTCGCCCAGCCCGTAGGTTTCGGCCTGCCGCCGCCAAGCTGAATCGAAATTCCCACTTTTTTTCCGATCTGGACGGACAGTCAGACTCCAGAGAATCTTTCTGCACTGGTTTGGGCCAGATCGGGCAAAAGACCTAGGACTAGTGTGCAAAAGTAGGTTTTTCACAAAATCCCAAATACCCGAAAATTTCGCCAGCGCAACCTTCGAATCCGAGGCATGCGTCTCGCTCGGCTCGAGCCAAGGATTCCGATGATATAAGACACTTGGTTCTGCGGCGTGCGGTTTGGGAGCTACGAGCCATTTCGTGCCGGGCCCATCGGGGGGCCAGCCTTGGTGATGTTGTAGAGCGAGTGGCTAGTACCATCCCTCAAAGTTTCAGGTCTCTACGACGTAAGGCCTTTGCCAACCCTCCCCCCCTCACCGCTTCCCAGATGGGCGTCGCCTTTGCCGGCTCCCCTGCCGCTGCGTCATTGTGTCATCGCTTCTCGGCCTTTTGGCTAAGATCAAGTGTAGTATCTGTTCTTATCAGTTTAATATCTGATACGTCCCCTATCCGGGGACTGCATATTAAATTGATTTTTGGCACATGGAGCCGGAACCGGGGCTTGCTCCGTCCACTCCACGCATCGACCTGGTATTGCAGTGCCTCCAGGAACGGTGTGCTTCCCCTTTTTGGGGACTGCGAATTGTTGTGACTAATAGAAGAACCAACAACACCACTGGAATTTTGTCAGAGAATACAGAAATATGCAGGAAGCGCATACAGAATGACGATGAGGTGACGCAACGATGACCGTGCCACAGAGAAAGCAGCAAGCTGCGGTCATATGAGCATAGGGAAAAAAGAAGAACAAAAGCGTCGGTTGCCGGCCGGCTGACTCATCACCGTCACAGCACGTTTTTTGATGTCCCTCTTATTTGAGAGTCTTTACCAACGAGCTGATGAGTCGAATCAGGGGTTTGTGTTGGATGGATTAGGGACACCTGATTCAAATCAAGGTCACGCACGCACGCACGCAGCAGTCAAGCAATGGAAGGTGCCCCGTCCTTCCTTTTCTTGGGGGAGGGGAAGGTCACCGTGTTTGAGGATGGCGAAGGGGGATAGGGCGCCTCTGCCTGGAGGCCAGGCAACTCATACTTACCTGGCAGGGGAGACACCATGATCAGGAAGGTGGTTCACCCAGGGCGAGGCTCGGCCATTGCACTCCGGTTGTGCTGACCCCTGCGAATTCCCCAAATGTGGGAATCTCGACTGCATAATTTATGGTAGTGGGGGACTGCGTTCGCGCTCTCCCCTGTACACACTGGTTAAAAGCAGATAGCGTGGAGGGAAAAAGCGTGCGGTTCTTGACGCTTGTGGCGCCGCCCACTGCCCCAAAGGGTGAAGTTGCACCAGTTTTGTTATGTTTCTGTCTCTTTCTGCTGTGTCAGCCAGTGACCCGGAGAGTTCAGAGAACTGAACTGCGTTTGTTTTCATCGAGGTTGTCGAAACCTGCGACCGGTTTGCCGAATGTGGTTTTTCCCACAAACTTTGATATTCAACGGACGAGTTGATTGACAGCAGTGGTCCCAAAGGCAAAGTTGTTCGGATGGAGGTTTTCTGTCGTATGGTACGACTGTCTCGTGCGCGTGCTGTGAAAAAGCACGCGACATACGTTCGCCTATAGCCGCTCTCATGTTGTTGCTTTTTCATTTTAAAGCGCCACTAGGTGGCCATTCACCGCGTCCTTTCTCGCCTGACCCCAGACTGAGCCCGTGCACGGGTGTACCGGCTTGGGTGAAATTGTCTCGTTCCGTCCAAGAGCTATAGCCGTTCTAGCAGACCCCGCCTCGCCCAGCCCGTAGGTTTCGGCCTGCCGCCGCCAAGCTGAATCGAAATTCCCACTTTTTTTCCGATCTGGACGGACAGTCAGACTCCAGAGAATCTTTCTGCACTGGTTTGGGCCAGATCGGGCAAAAGACCTAGGACTAGTGTGCAAAAGTAGGTTTTTCACAAAATCCCAAATACCCGAAAATTTCGCCAGCGCAACCTTCGAATCCGAGGCATGCGTCTCGCTCGGCTCGAGCCAAGGATTCCGATGATATAAGACACTTGGTTCTGCGGCGTGCGGTTTGGGAGCTACGAGCCATTTCGTGCCGGGCCCATCGGGGGGCCAGCCTTGGTGATGTTGTAGAGCGAGTGGCTAGTACCATCCCTCAAAGTTTCAGGTCTCTACGACGTAAGGCCTTTGCCAACCCTCCCCCCCTCACCGCTTCCCAGATGGGCGTCGCCTTTGCCGGCTCCCCTGTCGCTGCGTCATTGTGTCATCGCTTCTCGGCCTTTTGGCTAAGATCAAGTGTAGTATCTGTTCTTATCAGTTTAATATCTGATACGTCCCCTATCCGGGGACTGCATATTAAATTGATTTTTGGCACATGGAGCCGGAACCGGGGCTTGCTCCGTCCACTCCACGCATCGACCTGGTATTGCAGTGCCTCCAGGAACGGTGTGCTTCCCCTTTTTGGGGACTGCGAATTGTTGTGACTAATAGAAGAACCAACAACACCACTGGAATTTTGTCAGAGAATACAGAAATACGCAGGAAGCGCATACAGAATGACGATGAGGTGACGCAACGATGACCGTGCCACAGAGAAAGCAGCAAGCTGCGGTCATATGAGCATAGGGAAAAAAGAAGAACAAAAGCGTCGGTTGCCGGCCGGCTGACTCATCACCGTCACAGCACGTTTTTTGATGTCCCTCTTATTTGAGAGTCTTTACCAACGAGCTGATGAGTCGAATCAGGGGTTTGTGTTGGATGGATTAGGGACACCTGATTCAAATCAAGGTCACGCACGCACGCACGCAGCAGTCAAGCAATGGAAGGTGCCCCGTCCTTCCTTTTCTTGGGGGAGGGGAAGGTCACCGTGTTTGAGGATGGCGAAGGGGGATAGGGGGCCTCTGCCTGGAGGCCAGGCAACTCATACTTACCTGGCAGGGGAGACACCATGATCAGGAAGGTGGTTCACCCAGGGCGAGGCTCGGCCATTGCGCTCCGGTTGTGCTGACCCCTGCGAATTCCCCAAATGTGGGAATCTCGACTGCATAATTTATGGTAGTGGGGGACTGCGTTCGCGCTCTCCCCTGTACACACTGGTTAAAAGCAGATAGCGTGGAGGGAAAAAGCGTGCGGTTCTTGACGCTTGTGGCGCCGCCCACTGCCCCAAAGGGTGAAGTTGCACCAGTTTTGTTATGTTTCTGTCTCTTTCTGCTGTGTCAGCCAGTGACCCGGAGAGTTCAGAGAACTGAACTGCGTTTGTTTTCATCGAGGTTGTCGAAACCTGCGACCGGTTTGCCGAATGTGGTTTTTCCCACAAACTTTGATATTCAACGGACGAGTTGATTGACAGCAGTGGTCCCAAAGGCAAAGTTGTTCGGATGGAGGTTTTCTGTCGTATGGTACGACTGTCTCGTGCGCGTGCTGTGAAAAAGCACGCGACATACGTTCGCCTATAGCCGCTCTCATGTTGTTGCTTTTTCATTTTAAAGCGCCACTAGGTGGCCATTCACCGCGTCCTTTCTCGCCTGACCCCAGACTGAGCCCGTGCACGGGTGTACCGGCTTGGGTGAAATTGTCTCGTTCCGTCCAAGAGCTATAGCCGTTCTAGCAGACCCCGCCTCGCCCAGCCCGTAGGTTTCGGCCTGCCGCCGCCAAGCTGAATCGAAATTCCCACTTTTTTTCCGATCTGGACGGACAGTCAGACTCCAGAGAATCTTTCTGCACTGGTTTGGGCCAGATCGGGCAAAAGACCTAGGACTAGTGTGCAAAAGTAGGTTTTTCACAAAATCCCAAATACCCGAAAATTTCGCCAGCGCAACCTTCGAATCCGAGGCATGCGTCTCGCTCGGCTCGAGCCAAGGATTCCGATGATATAAGACACTTGGTTCTGCGGCGTGCGGTTTGGGAGCTACGAGCCATTTCGTGCCGGGCCCATCGGGGGGCCAGCCTTGGTGATGTTGTAGAGCGAGTGGCTAGTACCATCCCTCAAAGTTTCAGGTCTCTACGACGTAAGGCCTTTGCCAACCCTCCCCCCCTCACCGCTTCCCAGATGGGCGTCGCCTTTGCCGGCTCCCCTGTCGCTGCGTCATTGTGTCATCGCTTCTCGGCCTTTTGGCTAAGATCAAGTGGTCTGGTCTGACGGTAGAGACAGCGATCGCCTCTTGTTGGACCTTTGTCTCGTGTGTTGCTTGTCACACGGGACATACAGCCTTCAGGAGGTACATTGACAAGCGGCTTTTAGGGGACGACTCGTTCTTCGAGGAATCTACTTGGTTTTAAAGGTAAGCAGGTTTTTATATTATTTATTTATTTATTTGTTTATTTATTTAAATTATTGCTTATTTTATTGCTTGTTTTTAGCCGCAGCGTGCTGTTGGTGCCTCCATCATGTCGGCTGCTCGTGCCGGCGTGAGGAGGCACCACAGTGTGCGTTTTAAATTTAAAAGAAAAGAGGATGGTACTCTCCAGGGCATGTCCAGACTGGACTTTTCCAGGAAGTACATCCAACAGACTCTGGGTTTTAAAGCTACAGACATAAACTGTTTATTGACTCTGCCCCTGAACCATGGTTTTGATGTGAGTTTTACATCTGCTTCTCTGTTGAGTACTTTCTGGTCTCGGTTTGAAACATGTAAAGCCAATTTCTCCATGTTCACAGTGGAAAAGCTAACTGATAATTCACTGAAAGTGGTGATTGTCAGGATGTTTAATGAAACTGTGAGTGGAGAGGATATTGTTGTATGGTTGGCAAGATACTGCTCTATTCGTGGACCACCAGTCAAGGTTTTAGATGAGGACGGTATCTGGAGCTGTGCGTGGAGAGTGCCCATCAAACAATGGGCAGATCCCAACAGCTACCATGGTCTGAGTCAAATACCATCAATGATTGTGTTGGGCGAGAATAGAGGCTACATCCACTACCAAGGGATGCCCAAGCTTTGCCGCAAATGTGGCAAACTTGGACATCTCGCCGAGGCATGTCAGGAAGTAATATGCAGAAAGTGTAGAGAAATTGGACACACCTTTGAAGAGTGCCAAAATGGCAGAAAGTGTAACCTCTGTGGAGAATCAACCCATCTCTACAGAGATTGCCCTAAAAGTTTTGCCAACAAGTTGAAAAACAACAAAATGGCCGCCCCACCCAATGTACAAACAAGTGAGGAGGCGGGCCCTGAGGTTTTGGCGGGAAATTCAAAATCCCAGCCAGCCTCAGGGATTGGACAGGAAGGAGGAAGTGGGGTGGCCACAGGGGCGGAGTCAATTTTAGCAGTTGAACGAGGGGAGGAAGCCAATCCTCAAGAAGAAAGTAAAGAGAAAATGGAGGAGGAAGAGGAGGAAACGGCTTCCTCCCTAGAAACAGTCCCGGAGCTGAGTGTTGTGGACAGTGGGAGTGGAACTGATTGTTCTCTCCCCAATGCTCAAGTGCAGAAAAGGTCTGCGAGATCTCCTCTGGTTCAAACAGAGGAGAAAAGGCTGAGGGCATCGCATCGGCTAGATAGTTCCTCTTCGGAAGATCTAGACCGTATGTGGCCCCCAGAATCTCCAAATGAAGTCTCTTTTCTGCACATAAAGCTAAGAACATCGTCGCCAAAGGAGTGGCAAGAGTTCCCCTCTGTGGCTCCTGAGGCGCCAAGCACTTGCCTTCCTGATTCCAGTATTTCTGGGGAAAAGGAAAGAGAAGTGCAACAAGATGTAACATGATTTTAATTCTGTCTTTGTAGTCCACTCTTGTTTTATCTTTTAAATGACTTGTACCTTTTTAGCCATACTGCTCATGGCTCTCACTATCTCTACAATTAATGTGAGAAGTGTGAAGAGCAATATGCGAGCACAGAGCGTCTTATCCTTTTTAAAATATTTTAAGTCAGATGTGTTTTTATTGCAAGAATGTGGTTTGCCGTTTTTACCAAACTACAGGAAATGGGAGGAGCTCTGGACCCCAGGACCTTCCATTTGGAGCGGGTCCAATTTTAACAAAAATGATGGTGTTGCTATTTTAATTAACAATAAGAATATCTTGGTGAAGGGCAGCACTGTGGTGAAGGACGGGCGGGCAATTTTAGCAAATCTGACTTTTTTAGGTAAGGATTTTAACGTTTTAAATGTATATGGTTTTACGGATAAAAATGAAAGGTATGAGTTTTTAGAAGACCTGCAGCCCCACATGCTAGGTAGGGCTCCTTTAGTGGTAGCAGGGGATTTTAACTGTGTTTTATCAAAGAAGGACAGAAAGAGGGTGGGAGATGATTTTAAGATTGATAAGACATCGGTTTTATTACTAAGCTTAGTTAGAGATTTTAGGTTAGTTGACTGTTTTAAAATAATGCATCAAAGAGAGGAGGGCTTCACCTGGTTCAGTGGTGACGGCACCAAAGCCTCTCGAATCGACTACCTATTTACAAGAGATTTCCCGCCAACCGATGCTACATTGACCCCACTCTTCTTCTCAGACCACTTAATGCTATCTTGCACTCTTTCACTGCCCACTGGTGTGACAGTAGGGGGAGGTCTGTGGAAGCTGAACTGCTCCCTCTTAGAAGATGAGGAGGTAGTCAGAGAATATAGGGAGCAGTTCAGCCAATGGCAGACCCTCCAAGACTTTTATGACTCACGTGCACAGTGGTGGGAGATGGTGAAGGAACGGACAAGACTTTTTTTTAGAAAGACAGGCAGAGACAAAAAGAATAGATTTAAACGACGCATGATGGGGCTGCAAAAACGACTACAAAGGTATTTTAATCTTTTAAATGACGGGTTTGATTTTAATGAAGATATTAAAATGGTAAAAGATGAGATGTCAGTTTTATCCAAAATACAAAGCAAAGGTGTCATTTTAAGGAGCAGGGAGAGGGAAACAGAGGAAGGAGAAAAGTGTACTAGGTATTTTTTTTAAAAGATAATTTCACAGGGTGGGACAATTACTGTTTTAAAAAGTGGAGGGAGGGAAGCCCATATCACAAAAGAGATTTTAAAAGAAACTGAAGAATTTTATGAACAATTATACAATACCAAAGAAGTACACAATGACGCGATAAAGGAAGTTTTAGAGTTTTTAGAAAAGAAATTAGACAAATGTGCTATTTTATCTCAAGATTTTAACATTTTAGAGATGGACAAAGCTCTTAAAAGTTTTAAACGAGGAAAGTCCCCAGGAATAGATGGACTTCCTCTAGAGTTTTACTCCACTTTTTGGGATATTTTAGCACACGACTTACTGACTGTTTTTAAGGAATTTGAGACTCTGGACAGACTTCCTGACAGTTTTAGAATAGGGATAGTTTCACTCTTGCTAAAAAAAGGTGACAAGACTGACTTAAAAAACTGGCGACCCATTACTCTTTTAAACTTTGATTGTAAGATTTTTAGCAAAATTTTATCCATGCGCATGTCGACTGTTTTAGAGGACGTAATTCACCTGGATCAAGCATGTGCTGTGCCCGGAAGGAAGATCACGGACAGCCTGGTACTGATCAGAGATGCTATCTGTTATGCGAGAGACAGAAATATTCGGCTAGTAGTCCTAAATTTAGATTTTGAAAAAGCATTTGACCGCATCTCGCACCAGTTCCTCTTTAAGGTACTGGAGAAAATGGGGTTTCCAGGGAGGTTTATAGCCTGGGTGGGACTGCTTTACAATGGTCTGGTTAGCAGGATTTTGGTTAACGGGCATTTGTCCAAAGCTGTAAATATCCACAGCGGTGTCCGTCAGGGGTGTCCTTTATCTCCCCTTCTGTATGTGGCCTGTATTGAGCCACTGGCACAAATCTTGAGAAGGGATAAATGGATTAAAGGACTGGACGTCCCAGGGACTGGTGGACTGACAGCAACCTGCGTTTTATATATGGACGACATAACCCTTTTAGCGACTGACCTTTTATCGGTACGAAGAGCATTGGACTTGACTGACTGGTACGGTCGGGCCTCGGGCGCCAAGCTCAATAGGAACAAGTCCGAGGCCCAGCTCTTCGGGCCGTGGGGGGACGTCGACACAGGTGGACTGGATCTGGTTTTTAAAGACAACGATTTGAAAGTTTTAGGTGTAAAATTTGACAGAGAGGGTGGAGGACGGGGAAACTGGACTGACATCTTAGGGAAAGTTAGGCAAAGACTGGGTTTTTGGGGACTAAGACAGATGACAATGGAAGGGAAGGTTTTAATTTTTAAAGCCATAATTTTACCACTGATTTTACTTGTCTGTTCTGTTTTTAGTCCCCCAAGAAGATTCCTGGCCAACCTGGAGAGGGCGGTATTTTATTTCCTGTGGGGGTCCAAGTGGGAACGACTGAAAAGGGAGGTCTTTAAAAAAAGAAAGGAAAATGGTGGGAAAGGCCTCCCTGACCCCCACTTGTTTTTAGGTAGCCGCTTTACCGCCCTCCACATCGGATACGCGCTGACCCCATCCAGAGAGAATAAGACAGCGGCCATGGCTCGTTTCTGGATGGGGTCCTACCTAAGAAGCCTAAAGATTTTACCTACTGATTTAAAAACCCCAGTGTCTTTTAACTTGCCAAAAGAGTATATTTTTATCAAGACATTTTTAAAGAAATACTTTTTAGAAACAGAAGATGTGACGATTTTAACTAACCATAAGTCTCTTATCTCTCTTGTGCAGGATCGAGAAAAGGTGAGCCCAGTTCCAGGCCTCACGCCAAGTGAGGCCAAAGAAGTTTGGAGGAACGTTGCCCACCCAGCTCTCCAGAACAGGCTTAAGGACTTGGCGTGGATGGTGGCTCATGAGATCCTCCCGGTCAGGGCGGTTATGCACTCCAGAGGCATGGCCAAAAATCCCACCTGCCCACGGTCCGGGTGTAAATCCCCGGAGACCGTCTACCATCTGCTCTGGGAGTGCGGTGCTGCGCGGGACCTGTGGGCCAGGGCCGGCCCCCTGTTTTTCCCGTGCCTGCCAGCGGGTGGGGCCCAGGTGGATTACAACCTCGCCATCCTAGGGGTGGGTCAGGGCCTAAAAGCCCTAACAACACAAGAATTTGCATCGCTCTGGCTCACCCTTAACCTGATAAAGGATGCCATCTGGGTCACCAGAAACCTGCTGGTGGGGAAACGCGTGACGGTCCCCCTCCACGCGAGCGAGCAGAGGATAAGATCAGCGCTGCAGGGTGGGCCGCACGTCGTTATTCGGATGGGGGGGCCGAGGCCACACGAGAAGGTCCCGGCCACCACCGACCTTGGCCGCCCGTAGATGCACCCTCACCACTCTGGCTACGGGAACAGCGGGCCAGCGGGCCGGAGGAGAGGGGATCTCCGCTGGGCTCTGGAAGCGAGGAGCCTTGAGCCTGTTCTGGAGAACTGGAGTGAATGGACATGTTTTGTAGGGGCTCACCCTTGATCCTGTACAAGAGACGAAGTTTTAATTGTCACGTTTTAGTCTGTTTTATCATGAATATATTTATTGTTTTCATTCATTTTATTCCTCTTTTAACACCACACTGACATACAAGGACTTTTACACAACACATCAACTGATTTTAACAAAAAAGTGACTTGTGTTTTAAGGGATGTAACCATGTATGTTTATTTTATTTTTTAAAGAAGAAAGAAATGTGTGGCATAAACATGAAAATGAATTGAAATCAATATGAAAAAATGTAACAATAAAACTTTTCGAAAGAAAAATCTGTTCTTATCAGTTTAATATCTGATACGTCCCCTATCCGGGGACTGCATATTAAATTGATTTTTGGCACATGGAGCCGGAACCGGGGCTTGCTCCGTCCACTCCACGCATCGACCTGGTATTGCAGTGCCTCCAGGAACGGTGTGCTTCCCCTTTTTGGGGACTGCGATTTGTTGTGACTAATAGAAGAACCAACAACACCACTGGAATTTTTTTTGTCAGAGAATACAGAAATACGCAGGAAGCGCATACAGAATGACGATGAGGTGACGCAACGATGACCGTGCCACAGAGAAAGCAGCAAGCTGCGGTCATATGAGCATAGGGAAAAAAGAAGAACAAAAGCGTCGGTTGCCGGCCGGCTGACTCATCACCGTCACAGCACGTTTTTTGATGTCCCTCTTATTTGAGAGTCTTTACCAACGAGCTGATGAGTCGAATCAGGGGTTTGTGTTGGATGGATTAGGGACACCTGATTCAAATCAAGGTCACGCACGCACGCACGCAGCAGTCAAGCAATGGAAGGTGCCCCGTCCTTCCTTTTCTTGGGGGAGGGGAAGGTCACCGTGTTTGAGGATGGCGAAGGGGGATAGGGCGCCTCTGCCTGGAGGCCAGGCAACTCATACTTACCTGGCAGGGGAGACACCATGATCAGGAAGGTGGTTCACCCAGGGCGAGGCTCGGCCATTGCACTCCGGTTGTGCTGACCCCTGCGAATTCCCCAAATGTGGGAATCTCGACTGCATAATTTATGGTAGTGGGGGACTGCGTTCGCGCTCTCCCCTGTACACACTGGTTAAAAGCAGATAGCGTGGAGGGAAAAAGCGTGCGGTTCTTGACGCTTGTGGCGCCGCCCACTGCCCCAAAGGGTGAAGTTGCACCAGTTTTGTTATGTTTCTGTCTCTTTCTGCTGTGTCAGCCAGTGACCCGGAGAGTTCAGAGAACTGAACTGCGTTTGTTTTCATCGAGGTTGTCGAAACCTGCGACCGGTTTGCCGAATGTGGTTTTTCCCACAAACTTTGATATTCAACGGACGAGTTGATTGACAGCAGTGGTCCCAAAGGCAAAGTTGTTCGGATGGAGGTTTTCTGTCGTATGGTACGACTGTCTCGTGCGCGTGCTGTGAAAAAGCACGCGACATACGTTCGCCTATAGCCGCTCTCATGTTGTTGCTTTTTCATTTTAAAGCGCCACTAGGTGGCCATTCACCGCGTCCTTTCTCGCCTGACCCCAGACTGAGCCCGTGCACGGGTGTACCGGCTTGGGTGAAATTGTCTCGTTCCGTCCAAGAGCTATAGCCGTTCTAGCAGACCCCGCCTCGCCCAGCCCGTAGGTTTCGGCCTGCCGCCGCCAAGCTGAATCGAAATTCCCACTTTTTTTCCGATCTGGACGGACAGTCAGACTCCAGAGAATCTTTCTGCACTGGTTTGGGCCAGATCGGGCAAAAGACCTAGGACTAGTGTGCAAAAGTAGGTTTTTCACAAAATCCCAAATACCCGAAAATTTCGCCAGCGCAACCTTCGAATCCGAGGCATGCGTCTCGCTCGGCTCGAGCCAAGGATTCCGATGATATAAGACACTTGGTTCTGCGGCGTGCGGTTTGGGAGCTACGAGCCATTTCGTGCCGGGCCAATCGGGGGGCCAGCCTTGGTGATGTTGTAGAGCGAGTGGCTAGTACCATCCCTCAAAGTTTCAGGTCTCTACGACGTAAGGCCTTTGCCAACCCTCCCCCCCTCACCGCTTCCCAGATGGGCGTCGCCTTTGCCGGCTCCCCTGTCGCTGCGTCATTGTGTCATCGCTTCTCGGCCTTTTGGCTAAGATCAAGTGTAGTATCTGTTCTTATCAGTTTAATATCTGATACGTCCCCTATCCGGGGACTGCATATTAAATTGATTTTTGGCACATGGAGCCGGAACCGGGGCTTGCTCCGTCCACTCCACGCATCGACCTGGTATTGCAGTGCCTCCAGGAACGGTGTGCTTCCCCTTTTTGGGGACTGCGAATTGTTGTGACTAATAGAAGAACCAACAACACCACTGGAATTTTTTTTGTCAGAGAATACAGAAATACGCAGGAAGCGCATACAGAATGACGATGAGGTGACGCAACGATGACCGTGCCACAGAGAAAGCAGCAAGCTGCGGTCATATGAGCATAGGGAAAAAAGAAGAACAAAAGCGTCGGTTGCCGGCCGGCTGACTCATCACCGTCACAGCACGTTTTTTGATGTCCCTCTTATTTGAGAGTCTTTACCAACGAGCTGATGAGTCGAATCAGGGGTTTGTGTTGGATGGATTAGGGACACCTGATTCAAATCAAGGTCACGCACGCACGCACGCAGCAGTCAAGCAATGGAAGGTGCCCCGTCCTTCCTTTTCTTGGGGGAGGGGAAGGTCACCGTGTTTGAGGATGGCGAAGGGGGATAGGGCGCCTCTGCCTGGAGGCCAGGCAACTCATACTTACCTGGCAGGGGAGACACCATGATCAGGAAGGTGGTTCACCCAGGGCGAGGCTCGGCAAATGCACTCCGGTTGTGCTGACCCCTGCGAATTCCCCAAATGTGGGAATCTCGACTGCATAATTTATGGTAGTGGGGGACTGCGTTCGCGCTCTCCCCTGTACACACTGGTTAAAAGCAGATAGCGTGGAGGGAAAAAGCGTGCGGTTCTTGACGCTTGTGGCGCCGCCCACTGCCCCAAAGGGTGAAGTTGCACCAGTTTTGTTATGTTTCTGTCTCTTTCTGCTGTGTCAGCCAGTGACCCGGAGAGTTCAGAGAACTGAACTGCGTTTGTTTTCATCGAGGTTGTCGAAACCTGCGACCGGTTTGCCGAATGTGGTTTTTCCCACAAACTTTGATATTCAACGGACGAGTTGATTGACAGCAGTGGTCCCAAAGGCAAAGTTGTTCGGATGGAGGTTTTCTGTCGTATGGTACGACTGTCTCGTGCGCGTGCTGTGAAAAAGCACGCGACATACGTTCGCCTATAGCCGCTCTCATGTTGTTGCTTTTTCATTTTAAAGCGCCACTAGGTGGCCATTCACCGCGTCCTTTCTCGCCTGACCCCAGACTGAGCCCGTGCACGGGTGTACCGGCTTGGGTGAAATTGTCTCGTTCCGTCCAAGAGCTATAGCCGTTCTAGCAGACCCCGCCTCGCCCAGCCCGTAGGTTTCGGCCTGCCGCCGCCAAGCTGAATCGAAATTCCCACTTTTTTTCCGATCTGGACGGACAGTCAGACTCCAGAGAATCTTTCTGCACTGGTTTGGGCCAGATCGGGCAAAAGACCTAGGACTAGTGTGCAAAAGTAGGTTTTTCACAAAATCCCAAATACCCGAAAATTTCGCTAGCGCAACCTTCGAATCCGAGGCATGCGTCTCGCTCGGCTCGAGCCAAGGATTCCGATGATATAAGACACTTGGTTCTGCGGCGTGCGGTTTGGGAGCTACGAGCCATTTCGTGCCGGGCCAATCGGGGGGCCAGCCTTGGTGATGTTTTAGAGCGAGTGGCTAGTACCATCCCTCAAAGTTTCAGGTCTCTACGACGTAAGGCCTTTGCCAACCCTCCCCCCCTCACCGCTTCCCAGATGGGCGTCGCCTTTGCCGGCTCCCCTGTCGCTGCGTCATTGTGTCATCGCTTCTCGGCCTTTTGGCTAAGATCAAGTGTAGTATCTGTTCTTATCAGTTTAATATCTGATACGTCCCCTATCCGGGGACTGCATATTAAATTGATTTTTGGCACATGGAGCCGGAACCGGGGCTTGCTCCGTCCACTCCACGCATCGACCTGGTATTGCAGTGCCTCCAGGAACGGTGTGCTTCCCCTTTTTGGGGACTGCGAATTGTTGTGACTAATAGAAGAACCAACAACACCACTGGAATTTTTTTTGTCAGAGAATACAGAAATACGCAGGAAGCGCATACAGAATGACGATGAGGTGACGCAACGATGACCGTGCCACAGAGAAAGCAGCAAGCTGCGGTCATATGAGCATAGGGAAAAAAGAAGAACAAAAGCGTCGGTTGCCGGCCGGCTGACTCATCACCGTCACAGCACGTTTTTTGATGTCCCTCTTATTTGAGAGTCTTTACCAACGAGCTGATGAGTCGAATCAGGGGTTTGTGTTGGATGGATTAGGGACACCTGATTCAAATCAAGGTCACGCACGCACGCACGCAGCAGTCAAGCAATGGAAGGTGCCCCGTCCTTCCTTTTCTTGGGGGAGGGGAAGGTCACCGTGTTTGAGGATGGCGAAGGGGGATAGGGCGCCTCTGCCTGGAGGCCAGGCAACTCATACTTACCTGGCAGGGGAGACACCATGATCAGGAAGGTGGTTCACCCAGGGCGAGGCTCGGCCATTGCACTCCGGTTGTGCTGACCCCTGCGAATTCCCCAAATGTGGGAATCTCGACTGCATAATTTATGGTAGTGGGGGACTGCGTTTCGCGCTCTCCCCTGTACACACTGGTTAAAAGCAGATAGCGTGGAGGGAAAAAGCGTGCGGTTCTTGACGCTTGTGGCGCCGCCCACTGCCCCAAAGGGTGAAGTTGCACCAGTTTTGTTATGTTTCTGTCTCTTTCTGCTGTGTCAGCCAGTGACCCGGAGAGTTCAGAGAACTGAACTGCGTTTGTTTTCATCGAGGTTGTCGAAACCTGCGACCGGTTTGCCGAATGTGGTTTTTCCCACAAACTTTGATATTCAACGGACGAGTTGATTGACAGCAGTGGTCCCAAAGGCAAAGTTGTTCGGATGGAGGTTTTCTGTCGTATGGTACGACTGTCTCGTGCGCGTGCTGTGAAAAAGCACGCGACATACGTTCGCCTATAGTCGCTCTCATGTTGTTGCTTTTTCATTTTAAAGCGCCACTAGGTGGCCATTCACCGCGTCCTTTCTCGCCTGACCCCAGACTGAGCCCGTGCACGGGTGTACCGGCTTGGGTGAAATTGTCTCGTTCCGTCCAAGAGCTATAGCCGTTCTAGCAGACCCCGCCTCGCCCAGCCCGTAGGTTTCGGCCTGCCGCCGCCAAGCTGAATCGAAATTCCCACTTTTTTTCCGATCTGGACGGACAGTCAGACTCCAGAGAATCTTTCTGCACTGGTTTGGGCCAGATCGGGCAAAAGACCTAGGACTAGTGTGCAAAAGTAGGTTTTTCACAAAATCCCAAATACCCGAAAATTTCGCCAGCGCAACCTTCGAATCCGAGGCATGCGTCTCGCTCGGCTCGAGCCAAGGATTCCGATGATATAAGACACTTGGTTCTGCGGCGTGCGGTTTGGGAGCTACGAGCCATTTCGTGCCGGGCCAATCGGGGGGCCAGCCTTGGTGATGTTGTAGAGCGAGTGGCTAGTACCATCCCTCAAAGTTTCAGGTCTCTACGACGTAAGGCCTTTGCCAACCCTCCCCCCCTCACCGCTTCCCAGATGGGCGTCGCCTTTGCCGGCTCCCCTGTCGCTGCGTCATTGTGTCATCGCTTCTCGGCCTTTTGGCTAAGATCAAGTGTAGTATCTGTTCTTATCAGTTTAATATCTGATACGTCCCCTATCCGGGGACTGCATATTAAATTGATTTTTGGCACATGGAGCCGGAACCGGGGCTTGCTCCGTCCACTCCACGCATCGACCTGGTATTGCAGTGCCTCCAGGAACGGTGTGCTTCCCCTTTTTGGGGACTGCGAATTGTTGTGACTAATAGAAGAACCAACAACACCACTGGAATTTTTTTTGTCAGAGAATACAGAAATACGCAGGAAGCGCATACAGAATGACGATGAGGTGACGCAACGATGACCGTGCCACAGAGAAAGCAGCAAGCTGCGGTCATATGAGCATAGGGAAAAAAGAAGAACAAAAGCGTCGGTTGCCGGCCGGCTGACTCATCACCGTCACAGCACGTTTTTTGATGTCCCTCTTATTTGAGAGTCTTTACCAACGAGCTGATGAGTCGAATCAGGGGTTTGTGTTGGATGGATTAGGGACACCTGATTCAAATCAAGGTCACGCACGCACGCACGCAGCAGTCAAGCAATGGAAGGTGCCCCGTCCTTCCTTTTCTTGGGGGAGGGGAAGGTCACCGTGTTTGAGGATGGCGAAGGGGGATAGGGCGCCTCTGCCTGGAGGCCAGGCAACTCATACTTACCTGGCAGGGGAGACACCATGATCAGGAAGGTGGTTCACCCAGGGCGAGGCTCGGCCATTGCACTCCGGTTGTGCTGACCCCTGCGAATTCCCCAAATGTGGGAATCTCGACTGCATAATTTATGGTAGTGGGGGACTGCGTTCGCGCTCTCCCCTGTACACACTGGTTAAAAGCAGATAGCGTGGAGGGAAAAAGCGTGCGGTTCTTGACGCTTGTGGCGCCGCCCACTGCCCCAAAGGGTGAAGTTGCACCAGTTTTGTTATGTTTCTGTCTCTTTCTGCTGTGTCAGCCAGTGACCCGGAGAGTTCAGAGAACTGAACTGCGTTTGTTTTCATCGAGGTTGTCGAAACCTGCGACCGGTTTGCCGAATGTGGTTTTTCCCACAAACTTTGATATTCAACGGACGAGTTGATTGACAGCAGTGGTCCCAAAGGCAAAGTTGTTCGGATGGAGGTTTTCTGTCGTATGGTACGACTGTCTCGTGCGCGTGCTGTGAAAAAGCACGCGACATACGTTCGCCTATAGTCGCTCTCATGTTGTTGCTTTTTCATTTTAAAGCGCCACTAGGTGGCCATTCACCGCGTCCTTTCTCGCCTGACCCCAGACTGAGCCCGTGCACGGGTGTACCGGCTTGGGTGAAATTGTCTCGTTCCGTCCAAGAGCTATAGCCGTTCTAGCAGACCCCGCCTCGCCCAGCCCGTAGGTTTCGGCCTGCCGCCGCCAAGCTGAATCGAAATTCCCACTTTTTTTCCGATCTGGACGGACAGTCAGACTCCAGAGAATCTTTCTGCACTGGTTTGGGCCAGATCGGGCAAAAGACCTAGGACTAGTGTGCAAAAGTAGGTTTTTCACAAAATCCCAAATACCCGAAAATTTCGCCAGCGCAACCTTCGAATCCGAGGCATGCGTCTCGCTCGGCTCGAGCCAAGGATTCCGATGATATAAGACACTTGGTTCTGCGGCGTGCGGTTTGGGAGCTACGAGCCATTTCGTGCCGGGCCAATCGGGGGGCCAGCCTTGGTGATGTTGTAGAGCGAGTGGCTAGTACCATCCCTCAAAGTTTCAGGTCTCTACGACGTAAGGCCTTTGCCAACCCTCCCCCCCTCACCGCTTCCCAGATGGGCGTCGCCTTTGCCGGCTCCCCTGTCGCTGCGTCATTGTGTCATCGCTTCTCGGCCTTTTGGCTAAGATCAAGTGTAGTATCTGTTCTTATCAGTTTAATATCTGATACGTCCCCTATCCGGGGACTGCATATTAAATTGATTTTTGGCACATGGAGCCGGAACCGGGGCTTGCTCCGTCCACTCCACGCATCGACCTGGTATTGCAGTGCCTCCAGGAACGGTGTGCTTCCCCTTTTTGGGGACTGCGAATTGTTGTGACTAATAGAAGAACCAACAACACCACTGGAATTTTGTCAGAGAATACAGAAATACGCAGGAAGCGCATACAGAATGACGATGAGGTGACGCAACGATGACCGTGCCACAGAGAAAGCAGCAAGCTGCGGTCATATGAGCATAGGGAAAAAAGAAGAACAAAAGCGTCGGTTGCCGGCCGGCTGACTCATCACCGTCACAGCACGTTTTTTGATGTCCCTCTTATTTGAGAGTCTTTACCAACGAGCTGATGAGTCGAATCAGGGGTTTGTGTTGGATGGATTAGGGACACCTGATTCAAATCAAGGTCACGCACGCACGCACGCAGCAGTCAAGCAATGGAAGGTGCCCCGTCCTTCCTTTTCTTGGGGGAGGGGAAGGTCACCGTGTTTGAGGATGGCGAAGGGGGATAGGGGGCCTCTGCCTGGAGGCCAGGCAACTCATACTTACCTGGCAGGGGAGACACCATGATCAGGAAGGTGGTTCACCCAGGGCGAGGCTCGGCCATTGCACTCCGGTTGTGCTGACCCCTGCGAATTCCCCAAATGTGGGAATCTCGACTGCATAATTTATGGTAGTGGGGGACTGCGTTCGCGCTCTCCCCTGTACACACTGGTTAAAAGCAGATAGCGTGGAGGGAAAAAGCGTGCGGTTCTTGACGCTTGTGGCGCCGCCCACTGCCCCAAAGGGTGAAGTTGCACCAGTTTTGTTATGTTTCTGTCTCTTTCTGCTGTGTCAGCCAGTGACCCGGAGAGTTCAGAGAACTGAACTGCGTTTGTTTTCATCGAGGTTGTCGAAACCTGCGACCGGTTTGCCGAATGTGGTTTTTCCCACAAACTTTGATATTCAACGGACGAGTTGATTGACAGCAGTGGTCCCAAAGGCAAAGTTGTTCGGATGGAGGTTTTCTGTCGTATGGTACGACTGTCTCGTGCGCGTGCTGTGAAAAAGCACGCGACATACGTTCGCCTATAGTCGCTCTCATGTTGTTGCTTTTTCATTTTAAAGCGCCACTAGGTGGCCATTCACCGCGTCCTTTCTCGCCTGACCCCAGACTGAGCCCGTGCACGGGTGTACCGGCTTGGGTGAAATTGTCTCGTTCCGTCCAAGAGCTATAGCCGTTCTAGCAGACCCCGCCTCGCCCAGCCCGTAGGTTTCGGCCTGCCGCCGCCAAGCTGAATCGAAATTCCCACTTTTTTTCCGATCTGGACGGACAGTCAGACTCCAGAGAATCTTTCTGCACTGGTTTGGGCCAGATCGGGCAAAAGACCTAGGACTAGTGTGCAAAAGTAGGTTTTTCACAAAATCCCAAATACCCGAAAATTTCGCCAGCGCAACCTTCGAATCCGAGGCATGCGTCTCGCTCGGCTCGAGCCAAGGATTCCGATGATATAAGACACTTGGTTCTGCGGCGTGCGGTTTGGGAGCTACGAGCCATTTCGTGCCGGGCCAATCGGGGGGCCAGCCTTGGTGATGTTGTAGAGCGAGTGGCTAGTACCATCCCTCAAAGTTTCAGGTCTCTACGACGTAAGGCCTTTGCCAACCCTCCCCCCCTCACCGCTTCCCAGATGGGCGTCGCCTTTGCCGGCTCCCCTGTCGCTGCGTCATTGTGTCATCGCTTCTCGGCCTTTTGGCTAAGATCAAGTGTAGTATCTGTTCTTATCAGTTTAATATCTGATACGTCCCCTATCCGGGGACTGCATATTAAATTGATTTTTGGCACATGGAGCCGGAACCGGGGCTTGCTCCGTCCACTCCACGCATCGACCTGGTATTGCAGTGCCTCCAGGAACGGTGTGCTTCCCCTTTTTGGGGACTGCGAATTGTTGTGACTAATAGAAGAACCAACAACACCACTGGAATTTTGTCAGAGAATACAGAAATACGCAGGAAGCGCATACAGAATGACGATGAGGTGACGCAACGATGACCGTGCCACAGAGAAAGCAGCAAGCTGCGGTCATATGAGCATAGGGAAAAAAGAAGAACAAAAGCGTCGGTTGCCGGCCGGCTGACTCATCACCGTCACAGCACGTTTTTTGATGTCCCTCTTATTTGAGAGTCTTTACCAACGAGCTGATGAGTCGAATCAGGGGTTTGTGTTGGATGGATTAGGGACACCTGATTCAAATCAAGGTCACGCACGCACGCACGCAGCAGTCAAGCAATGGAAGGTGCCCCGTCCTTCCTTTTCTTGGGGGAGGGGAAGGTCACCGTGTTTGAGGATGGCGAAGGGGGATAGGGGGCCTCTGCCTGGAGGCCAGGCAACTCATACTTACCTGGCAGGGGAGACACCATGATCAGGAAGGTGGTTCACCCAGGGCGAGGCTCGGCCATTGCACTCCGGTTGTGCTGACCCCTGCGAATTCCCCAAATGTGGGAATCTCGACTGCATAATTTATGGTAGTGGGGGACTGCGTTCGCGCTCTCCCCTGTACACACTGGTTAAAAGCAGATAGCGTGGAGGGAAAAAGCGTGCGGTTCTTGACGCTTGTGGCGCCGCCCACTGCCCCAAAGGGTGAAGTTGCACCAGTTTTGTTATGTTTCTGTCTCTTTCTGCTGTGTCAGCCAGTGACCCGGAGAGTTCAGAGAACTGAACTGCGTTTGTTTTCATCGAGGTTGTCGAAACCTGCGACCGGTTTGCCGAATGTGGTTTTTCCCACAAACTTTGATATTCAACGGACGAGTTGATTGACAGCAGTGGTCCCAAAGGCAAAGTTGTTCGGATGGAGGTTTTCTGTCGTATGGTACGACTGTCTCGTGCGCGTGCTGTGAAAAAGCACGCGACATACGTTCGCCTATAGCCGCTCTCATGTTGTTGCTTTTTCATTTTAAAGCGCCACTAGGTGGCCATTCACCGCGTCCTTTCTCGCCTGACCCCAGACTGAGCCCGTGCACGGGTGTACCGGCTTGGGTGAAATTGTCTCGTTCCGTCCAAGAGCTATAGCCGTTCTAGCAGACCCCGCCTCGCCCAGCCCGTAGGTTTCGGCCTGCCGCCGCCAAGCTGAATCGAAATTCCCACTTTTTTTCCGATCTGGACGGACAGTCAGACTCCAGAGAATCTTTCTGCACTGGTTTGGGCCAGATCGGGCAAAAGACCTAGGACTAGTGTGCAAAAGTAGGTTTTTCACAAAATCCCAAATACCCGAAAATTTCGCCAGCGCAACCTTCGAATCCGAGGCATACGTCTCGCTCGGCTCGAGCCAAGGATTCCGATGATATAAGACACTTGGTTCTGCGGCGTGCGGTTTGGGAGCTACGAGCCATTTCGTGCCGGGCCCATCGGGGGGCCAGCCTTGGTGATGTTGTAGAGCGAGTGGCTAGTACCATCCCTCAAAGTTTCAGGTCTCTACGACGTAAGGCCTTTGCCAACCCTCCCCCCCTCACCGCTTCCCAGATGGGCGTCGCCTTTGCCGGCTCCCCTGCCGCTGCGTCATTGTGTCATCGCTTCTCGGCCTTTTGGCTAAGATCAAGTGTAGTATCTGTTCTTATCAGTTTAATATCTGATACGTCCCCTATCCGGGGACTGCATATTAAATTGATTTTTGGCACATGGAGCCGGAACCGGGGCTTGCTCCGTCCACTCCACGCATCGACCTGGTATTGCAGTGCCTCCAGGAACGGTGTGCTTCCCCTTTTTGGGGACTGCGAATTGTTGTGACTAATAGAAGAACCAACAACACCACTGGAATTTTGTCAGAGAATACAGAAATACGCAGGAAGCGCATACAGAATGACGATGAGGTGACGCAACGATGACCGTGCCACAGAGAAAGCAGCAAGCTGCGGTCATATGAGCATAGGGAAAAAAGAAGAACAAAAGCGTCGGTTGCCGGCCGGCTGACTCATCACCGTCACAGCACGTTTTTTGATGTCCCTCTTATTTGAGAGTCTTTACCAACGAGCTGATGAGTCGAATCAGGGGTTTGTGTTGGATGGATTAGGGACACCTGATTCAAATCAAGGTCACGCACGCACGCACGCAGCAGTCAAGCAATGGAAGGTGCCCCGTCCTTCCTTTTCTTGGGGGAGGGGAAGGTCACCGTGTTTGAGGATGGCGAAGGGGGATAGGGCGCCTCTGCCTGGAGGCCAGGCAACTCATACTTACCTGGCAGGGGAGACACCATGATCAGGAAGGTGGTTCACCCAGGGCGAGGCTCGGCCATTGCACTCCGGTTGTGCTGACCCCTGCGAATTCCCCAAATGTGGGAATCTCGACTGCGTAATTTATGGTAGTGGGGGACTGCGTTCGCGCTCTCCCCTGTACACACTGGTTAAAAGCAGATAGCGTGGAGGGAAAAAGCGTGCGGTTCTTGACGCTTGTGGCGCCGCCCACTGCCCCAAAGGGTGAAGTTGCACCAGTTTTGTTATGTTTCTGTCTCTTTCTGCTGTGTCAGCCAGTGACCCGGAGAGTTCAGAGAACTGAACTGCGTTTGTTTTCATCGAGGTTGTCGAAACCTGCGACCGGTTTGCCGAATGTGGTTTTTCCCACAAACTTTGATATTCAACGGACGAGTTGATTGACAGCAGTGGTCCCAAAGGCAAAGTTGTTCGGATGGAGGTTTTCTGTCGTATGGTACGACTGTCTCGTGCGCGTGCTGTGAAAAAGCACGCGACATACGTTCGCCTATAGCCGCTCTCATGTTGTTGCTTTTTCATTTTAAAGCGCCACTAGGTGGCCATTCACCGCGTCCTTTCTCGCCTGACCCCAGACTGAGCCCGTGCACGGGTGTACCGGCTTGGGTGAAATTGTCTCGTTCCGTCCAAGAGCTATAGCCGTTCTAGCAGACCCCGCCTCGCCCAGCCCGTAGGTTTCGGCCTGCCGCCGCCAAGCTGAATCGAAATTCCCACTTTTTTTCCGATCTGGACGGACAGTCAGACTCCAGAGAATCTTTCTGCACTGGTTTGGGCCAGATCGGGCAAAAGACCTAGGACTAGTGTGCAAAAGTAGGTTTTTCACAAAATCCCAAATACCCGAAAATTTCGCCAGCGCAACCTTCGAATCCGAGGCATGCGTCTCGCTCGGCTCGAGCCAAGGATTCCGATGATATAAGACACTTGGTTCTGCGGCGTGCGGTTTGGGAGCTACGAGCCATTTCGTGCCGGGCCCATCGGGGGGCCAGCCTTGGTGATGTTGTAGAGCGAGTGGCTAGTACCATCCCTCAAAGTTTCAGGTCTCTACGACGTAAGGCCTTTGCCAACCCTCCCCCCCTCACCGCTTCCCAGATGGGCGTCGCCTTTGCCGGCTCCCCTGCCGCTGCGTCATTGTGTCATCGCTTCTCGGCCTTTTGGCTAAGATCAAGTGTAGTATCTGTTCTTATCAGTTTAATATCTGATACGTCCCCTATCCGGGGACTGCATATTAAATTGATTTTTGGCACATGGAGCCGGAACCGGGGCTTGCTCCGTCCACTCCACGCATCGACCTGGTATTGCAGTGCCTCCAGGAACGGTGTGCTTCCCCTTTTTGGGGACTGCGAATTGTTGTGACTAATAGAAGAACCAACAACACCACTGGAATTTTGTCAGAGAATACAGAAATACGCAGGAAGCGCATACAGAATGACGATGAGGTGACGCAACGATGACCGTGCCACAGAGAAAGCAGCAAGCTGCGGTCATATGAGCATAGGGAAAAAAGAAGAACAAAAGCGTCGGTTGCCGGCCGGCTGACTCATCACCGTCACAGCACGTTTTTTGATGTCCCTCTTATTTGAGAGTCTTTACCAACGAGCTGATGAGTCGAATCAGGGGTTTGTGTTGGATGGATTAGGGACACCTGATTCAAATCAAGGTCACGCACGCACGCACGCAGCAGTCAAGCAATGGAAGGTGCCCCGTCCTTCCTTTTCTTGGGGGAGGGGAAGGTCACCGTGTTTGAGGATGGCGAAGGGGGATAGGGCGCCTCTGCCTGGAGGCCAGGCAACTCATACTTACCTGGCAGGGGAGACACCATGATCAGGAAGGTGGTTCACCCAGGGCGAGGCTCGGCCATTGCACTCCGGTTGTGCTGACCCCTGCGAATTCCCCAAATGTGGGAATCTCGACTGCGTAATTTATGGTAGTGGGGGACTGCGTTCGCGCTCTCCCCTGTACACACTGGTTAAAAGCAGATAGCGTGGAGGGAAAAAGCGTGCGGTTCTTGACGCTTGTGGCGCCGCCCACTGCCCCAAAGGGTGAAGTTGCACCAGTTTTGTTATGTTTCTGTCTCTTTCTGCTGTGTCAGCCAGTGACCCGGAGAGTTCAGAGAACTGAACTGCGTTTGTTTTCATCGAGGTTGTCGAAACCTGCGACCGGTTTGCCGAATGTGGTTTTTCCCACAAACTTTGATATTCAACGGACGAGTTGATTGACAGCAGTGGTCCCAAAGGCAAAGTTGTTCGGATGGAGGTTTTCTGTCGTATGGTACGACTGTCTCGTGCGCGTGCTGTGAAAAAGCACGCGACATACGTTCGCCTATAGCCGCTCTCATGTTGTTGCTTTTTCATTTTAAAGCGCCACTAGGTGGCCATTCACCGCGTCCTTTCTCGCCTGACCCCAGACTGAGCCCGTGCACGGGTGTACCGGCTTGGGTGAAATTGTCTCGTTCCGTCCAAGAGCTATAGCCGTTCTAGCAGACCCCGCCTCGCCCAGCCCGTAGGTTTCGGCCTGCCGCCGCCAAGCTGAATCGAAATTCCCACTTTTTTTCCGATCTGGACGGACAGTCAGACTCCAGAGAATCTTTCTGCACTGGTTTGGGCCAGATCGGGCAAAAGACCTAGGACTAGTGTGCAAAAGTAGGTTTTTCACAAAATCCCAAATACCCGAAAATTTCGCCAGCGCAACCTTCGAATCCGAGGCATGCGTCTCGCTCGGCTCGAGCCAAGGATTCCGATGATATAAGACACTTGGTTCTGCGGCGTGCGGTTTGGGAGCTACGAGCCATTTCGTGCCGGGCCCATCGGGGGGCCAGCCTTGGTGATGTTGTAGAGCGAGTGGCTAGTACCATCCCTCAAAGTTTCAGGTCTCTACGACGTAAGGCCTTTGCCAACCCTCCCCCCCTCACCGCTTCCCAGATGGGCGTCGCCTTTGCCGGCTCCCCTGCCGCTGCGTCATTGTGTCATCGCTTCTCGGCCTTTTGGCTAAGATCAAGTGTAGTATCTGTTCTTATCAGTTTAATATCTGATACGTCCCCTATCCGGGGACTGCATATTAAATTGATTTTTGGCACATGGAGCCGGAACCGGGGCTTGCTCCGTCCACTCCACGCATCGACCTGGTATTGCAGTGCCTCCAGGAACGGTGTGCTTCCCCTTTTTGGGGACTGCGAATTGTTGTGACTAATAGAAGAACCAACAACACCACTGGAATTTTTTTTGTCAGAGAATACAGAAATACGCAGGAAGCGCATACAGAATGACGATGAGGTGACGCAACGATGACCGTGCCACAGAGAAAGCAGCAAGCTGCGGTCATATGAGCATAGGGAAAAAAGAAGAACAAAAGCGTCGGTTGCCGGCCGGCTGACTCATCACCGTCACAGCACGTTTTTTGATGTCCCTCTTATTTGAGAGTCTTTACCAACGAGCTGATGAGTCGAATCAGGGGTTTGTGTTGGATGGATTAGGGACACCTGATTCAAATCAAGGTCACGCACGCACGCACGCAGCAGTCAAGCAATGGAAGGTGCCCCGTCCTTCCTTTTCTTGGGGGAGGGGAAGGTCACCGTGTTTGAGGATGGCGAAGGGGGATAGGGCGCCTCTGCCTGGAGGCCAGGCAACTCATACTTACCTGGCAGGGGAGACACCATGATCAGGAAGGTGGTTCACCCAGGGCGAGGCTCGGCCATTGCACTCCGGTTGTGCTGACCCCTGCGAATTCCCCAAATGTGGGAATCTCGACTGCGTAATTTATGGTAGTGGGGGACTGCGTTCGCGCTCTCCCCTGTACACACTGGTTAAAAGCAGATAGCGTGGAGGGAAAAAGCGTGCGGTTCTTGACGCTTGTGGCGCCGCCCACTGCCCCAAAGGGTGAAGTTGCACCAGTTTTGTTATGTTTCTGTCTCTTTCTGCTGTGTCAGCCAGTGACCCGGAGAGTTCAGAGAACTGAACTGCGTTTGTTTTCATCGAGGTTGTCGAAACCTGCGACCGGTTTGCCGAATGTGGTTTTTCCCACAAACTTTGATATTCAACGGACGAGTTGATTGACAGCAGTGGTCCCAAAGGCAAAGTTGTTCGGATGGAGGTTTTCTGTCGTATGGTACGACTGTCTCGTGCGCGTGCTGTGAAAAAGCACGCGACATACGTTCGCCTATAGCCGCTCTCATGTTGTTGCTTTTTCATTTTAAAGCGCCACTAGGTGGCCATTCACCGCGTCCTTTCTCGCCTGACCCCAGACTGAGCCCGTGCACGGGTGTACCGGCTTGGGTGAAATTGTCTCGTTCCGTCCAAGAGCTATAGCCGTTCTAGCAGACCCCGCCTCGCCCAGCCCGTAGGTTTCGGCCTGCCGCCGCCAAGCTGAATCGAAATTCCCACTTTTTTTCCGATCTGGACGGACAGTCAGACTCCAGAGAATCTTTCTGCACTGGTTTGGGCCAGATCGGGCAAAAGACCTAGGACTAGTGTGCAAAAGTAGGTTTTTCACAAAATCCCAAATACCCGAAAATTTCGCCAGCGCAACCTTCGAATCCGAGGCATGCGTCTCGCTCGGCTCGAGCCAAGGATTCCGATGATATAAGACACTTGGTTCTGCGGCGTGCGGTTTGGGAGCTACGAGCCATTTCGTGCCGGGCCCATCGGGGGGCCAGCCTTGGTGATGTTGTAGAGCGAGTGGCTAGTACCATCCCTCAAAGTTTCAGGTCTCTACGACGTAAGGCCTTTGCCAACCCTCCCCCCCTCACCGCTTCCCAGATGGGCGTCGCCTTTGCCGGCTCCCCTGCCGCTGCGTCATTGTGTCATCGCTTCTCGGCCTTTTGGCTAAGATCAAGTGTAGTATCTGTTCTTATCAGTTTAATATCTGATACGTCCCCTATCCGGGGACTGCATATTAAATTGATTTTTGGCACATGGAGCCGGAACCGGGGCTTGCTCCGTCCACTCCACGCATCGACCTGGTATTGCAGTGCCTCCAGGAACGGTGTGCTTCCCCTTTTTGGGGACTGCGAATTGTTGTGACTAATAGAAGAACCAACAACACCACTGGAATTTTGTCAGAGAATACAGAAATACGCAGGAAGCGCATACAGAATGACGATGAGGTGACGCAACGATGACCGTGCCACAGAGAAAGCAGCAAGCTGCGGTCATATGAGCATAGGGAAAAAAGAAGAACAAAAGCGTCGGTTGCCGGCCGGCTGACTCATCACCGTCACAGCACGTTTTTTGATGTCCCTCTTATTTGAGAGTCTTTACCAACGAGCTGATGAGTCGAATCAGGGGTTTGTGTTGGATGGATTAGGGACACCTGATTCAAATCAAGGTCACGCACGCACGCACGCAGCAGTCAAGCAATGGAAGGTGCCCCGTCCTTCCTTTTCTTGGGGGAGGGGAAGGTCACCGTGTTTGAGGATGGCGAAGGGGGATAGGGCGCCTCTGCCTGGAGGCCAGGCAACTCATACTTACCTGGCAGGGGAGACACCATGATCAGGAAGGTGGTTCACCCAGGGCGAGGCTCGGCCATTGCACTCCGGTTGTGCTGACCCCTGCGAATTCCCCAAATGTGGGAATCTCGACTGCGTAATTTATGGTAGTGGGGGACTGCGTTCGCGCTCTCCCCTGTACACACTGGTTAAAAGCAGATAGCGTGGAGGGAAAAAGCGTGCGGTTCTTGACGCTTGTGGCGCCGCCCACTGCCCCAAAGGGTGAAGTTGCACCAGTTTTGTTATGTTTCTGTCTCTTTCTGCTGTGTCAGCCAGTGACCCGGAGAGTTCAGAGAACTGAACTGCGTTTGTTTTCATCGAGGTTGTCGAAACCTGCGACCGGTTTGCCGAATGTGGTTTTTCCCACAAACTTTGATATTCAACGGACGAGTTGATTGACAGCAGTGGTCCCAAAGGCAAAGTTGTTCGGATGGAGGTTTTCTGTCGTATGGTACGACTGTCTCGTGCGCGTGCTGTGAAAAAGCACGCGACATACGTTCGCCTATAGCCGCTCTCATGTTGTTGCTTTTTCATTTTAAAGCGCCACTAGGTGGCCATTCACCGCGTCCTTTCTCGCCTGACCCCAGACTGAGCCCGTGCACGGGTGTACCGGCTTGGGTGAAATTGTCTCGTTCCGTCCAAGAGCTATAGCCGTTCTAGCAGACCCCGCCTCGCCCAGCCCGTAGGTTTCGGCCTGCCGCCGCCAAGCTGAATCGAAATTCCCACTTTTTTTCCGATCTGGACGGACAGTCAGACTCCAGAGAATCTTTCTGCACTGGTTTGGGCCAGATCGGGCAAAAGACCTAGGACTAGTGTGCAAAAGTAGGTTTTTCACAAAATCCCAAATACCCGAAAATTTCGCCAGCGCAACCTTCGAATCCGAGGCATGCGTCTCGCTCGGCTCGAGCCAAGGATTCCGATGATATAAGACACTTGGTTCTGCGGCGTGCGGTTTGGGAGCTACGAGCCATTTCGTGCCGGGCCCATCGGGGGGCCAGCCTTGGTGATGTTGTAGAGCGAGTGGCTAGTACCATCCCTCAAAGTTTCAGGTCTCTACGACGTAAGGCCTTTGCCAACCCTCCCCCCCTCACCGCTTCCCAGATGGGCGTCGCCTTTGCCGGCTCCCCTGCCGCTGCGTCATTGTGTCATCGCTTCTCGGCCTTTTGGCTAAGATCAAGTGTAGTATCTGTTCTTATCAGTTTAATATCTGATACGTCCCCTATCCGGGGACTGCATATTAAATTGATTTTTGGCACATGGAGCCGGAACCGGGGCTTGCTCCGTCCACTCCACGCATCGACCTGGTATTGCAGTGCCTCCAGGAACGGTGTGCTTCCCCTTTTTGGGGACTGCGAATTGTTGTGACTAATAGAAGAACCAACAACACCACTGGAATTTTTTTTGTCAGAGAATACAGAAATACGCAGGAAGCGCATACAGAATGACGATGAGGTGACGCAACGATGACCGTGCCACAGAGAAAGCAGCAAGCTGCGGTCATATGAGCATAGGGAAAAAAGAAGAACAAAAGCGTCGGTTGCCGGCCGGCTGACTCATCACCGTCACAGCACGTTTTTTGATGTCCCTCTTATTTGAGAGTCTTTACCAACGAGCTGATGAGTCGAATCAGGGGTTTGTGTTGGATGGATTAGGGACACCTGATTCAAATCAAGGTCACGCACGCACGCACGCAGCAGTCAAGCAATGGAAGGTGCCCCGTCCTTCCTTTTCTTGGGGGAGGGGAAGGTCACCGTGTTTGAGGATGGCGAAGGGGGATAGGGCGCCTCTGCCTGGAGGCCAGGCAACTCATACTTACCTGGCAGGGGAGACACCATGATCAGGAAGGTGGTTCACCCAGGGCGAGGCTCGGCCATTGCACTCCGGTTGTGCTGACCCCTGCGAATTCCCCAAATGTGGGAATCTCGACTGCGTAATTTATGGTAGTGGGGGACTGCGTTCGCGCTCTCCCCTGTACACACTGGTTAAAAGCAGATAGCGTGGAGGGAAAAAGCGTGCGGTTCTTGACGCTTGTGGCGCCGCCCACTGCCCCAAAGGGTGAAGTTGCACCAGTTTTGTTATGTTTCTGTCTCTTTCTGCTGTGTCAGCCAGTGACCCGGAGAGTTCAGAGAACTGAACTGCGTTTGTTTTCATCGAGGTTGTCGAAACCTGCGACCGGTTTGCCGAATGTGGTTTTTCCCACAAACTTTGATATTCAACGGACGAGTTGATTGACAGCAGTGGTCCCAAAGGCAAAGTTGTTCGGATGGAGGTTTTCTGTCGTATGGTACGACTGTCTCGTGCGCGTGCTGTGAAAAAGCATGCGACATACGTTCGCCTATAGCCGCTCTCATGTTGTTGCTTTTTCATTTTAAAGCGCCACTAGGTGGCCATTCACCGCGTCCTTTCTCGCCTGACCCCAGACTGAGCCCGTGCACGGGTGTACCGGCTTGGGTGAAATTGTCTCGTTCCGTCCAAGAGCTATAGCCGTTCTAGCAGACCCCGCCTCGCCCAGCCCGTAGGTTTCGGCCTGCCGCCGCCAAGCTGAATCGAAATTCCCACTTTTTTTCCGATCTGGACGGACAGTCAGACTCCAGAGAATCTTTCTGCACTGGTTTGGGCCAGATCGGGCAAAAGACCTAGGACTAGTGTGCAAAAGTAGGTTTTTCACAAAATCCCAAATACCCGAAAATTTCGCCAGCGCAACCTTCGAATCCGAGGCATGCGTCTCGCTCGGCTCGAGCCAAGGATTCCGATGATATAAGACACTTGGTTCTGCGGCGTGCGGTTTGGGAGCTACGAGCCATTTCGTGCCGGGCCCATCGGGGGGCCAGCCTTGGTGATGTTGTAGAGCGAGTGGCTAGTACCATCCCTCAAAGTTTCAGGTCTCTACGACGTAAGGCCTTTGCCAACCCTCCCCCCCTCACCGCTTCCCAGATGGGCGTCGCCTTTGCCGGCTCCCCTGCCGCTGCGTCATTGTGTCATCGCTTCTCGGCCTTTTGGCTAAGATCAAGTGTCTTGTCGAACGGTTGAGACTGCGATCGCCTCTTTAAGGTTTCCTGGCTCGAGAGCTTCTGGTGTCCCGAGCCGTACAACTTTTTAGAGGGAGAGTGACCCTGCTGGTTTTACAGGTTAGCAGTTTTAAGGTAAGACTTTTATTCTTTTATCTATTTATTGTATTTATTGTTCTTTTATGTTTTTTTTTTAGGCTGTCGGTGCCTCCACCATGTCGGCTGCTCGTGCCGGCATGCGGAGGCACCACAGCGTGCGATTTTTATTTAGAGAGGTGGAGGGTAAGCTCCTGGGGTTGTCTCGTTTAGACTTCTCCAGGAAGCTCATCCAAAAAACCCTCAATTTTAATGCCAGTGATTTAAATTGTTTAATGACTCTGCCCCTGAACAAAGGTTTCGATGTCAGTTTTAGATCTGCTTCCTTGTTGCAAGATTTCTGGCAACGATTTGAGCATTGCAAGACCCAGTTCTCCATGTTCAATGTTGAGAAACTTTCTGACAATTCTATTAAAACAGTGATTGTTAGAATGTTCAATGAAACAGTGAGTGGAGATGATGTTGCTGTATGGCTGGGTAGATTTTGCACGGTTCGAAGTCCACCAGTCAAGGTGCTTGACGAAGACGGCATCTGGAATTGCGCTTGGAGAGTTCCCATTAAACAGTGGGAAGATCCAAGCGGATTCCAGGGTCTGAGTCATTTACCCTCAATGATTGTGCTGGGAGAGAACCGCGGCTACATTCATTATCAGGGAATGCCCAAATTGTGCCGAAAATGTGGGAAAATGGGACACCTCGCTGAGGCATGCCAAGAAATTGTGTGTAGGAAGTGCAGAGAAATTGGTCACATTTTTGAGGAATGTACCAATGGCAGACGGTGTAATCTCTGTGGAGATGCTAACCATTTCTACAGAGATTGCCCTAAAAGTTTTGCCAACAAGTTGAAAGGGAACAAAATGGCCGCCCCACCAAAGGAACAATCAAAAGAACAAAGAGAGGAGGAGGCGGGCCCTGAGGTTTTGGCGGGAATTTCACATTCCCAGCCAGCCTCAGGGATTGGACAAGAAGAAAGAAGTGGGGCGGCCACAGGGGCGGAGTCAGAATTCGTTAATGAAAAGGGGGAGGAAGCCACTCCCCAACAAGAAAAAAGCAAAGACAAAATGGAGGAGGAGGAAGATGAAACGGCTTCCTCCCTCTACACCGTATCGGAGGTTAGTGGGGTGGATAGTGGGAGTGAAACCGAGTGTTCACTCCCAAATGCTCAAGTGCAGAAAAGGTCTGCGAGATCTCCTCTGCTTCAAACAGAGGAGAAAAGGCTGCGGGCATCGCATCGGCCAGATAGTTCCTCTTCGGAAGATCTGAATCGTATGTGGCCTGCAGACTCTCCAAATGAAGTCTCCTTTCTGCACTTTAAGCTAAGAACATCGTCACCAAAGGATCCACAAGAGGTTTCCTCTGTGGATTCTGAGGCGGCGAGCACTTGCCCTCCTGACCCCAGTTTATCTGGGGAAAAGGAAAGGCAGGTGCAACAAGAAGTAACATGATTTTAATGCAATTTCTGTAGTCTTTTTATCTGTTTTTATTTTCATCAATGCTTGTATTTTTAACCATACTGCTCATGGCCCTCACTATCTCTACAATCAATGTGAGAAGTGTGAGGTCTACCTTGCGAGCACAGAGTGTTTTATCATGTTTAAATAATTTTAAGTCAGACATCTATTTATTGCAAGAGTGTGCTCTGCCCTTTTTAACCAATTACAGAAAATGGGAAGAGCTGTGGACCAAAGGACCCTCCATCTGGAGTGGCTCCAATTTTAACAGAAATGACGGTGTGGCCATTTTAATAAAAAATCCCAACATCTTGGTGAAGGGCAGCACTGTGGTGAGGGATGGGCGGGCAATTTTAGTTAATCTGACTTTTTTAGGTAAGGATTTTAATGTTTTAAATTTGTATGGTTACACAAGTAAAAATGACAGATACAAGCTTTTAGAAGATTTGCAGCCCCACATGTTAGGTAGGGCTCCCCTAGTGGTAGCAGGGGATTTTAACTGTGTTTTAACAAAAAAAGATAGGAAAAGGGTAGGAGAAGATTTTAAGGTCGACAAGACATCGGTTTTATTAAATAAATTGGTCAAAGATTTTAAGTTAGTCGACTGTTTTAAAACAATGCATCAGAGAGAGGAGGGCTACACCTGGTTCAGTGGTGATGGCGCCAGAGCCTCTCGTATCGACTATATTTTTACAAGGGACTGCCCGCCAACCGATGCAACATTGACCCCCCTTTTCTTCACTGACCACATGATGGTCTCCTGCACCCTTTCACTACCCACGGGTGTGACAGTAGGGGGAGGGCTGTGGAAGCTGAACTGCTCCCTATTAAAAGATGAGGAAGTGGTTCGAGAGTATAGGGAGCAGTTCAGCCAATGGCAGACCCTCCAAGACTTTTTTGACTCACGAGCACAGTGGTGGGAGATGGTAAAACAAAGGACAGGACATTTTTTTAGAAAAATAGGAAAGGAGAAAAAGAATAAAGAAAAAAGACGCATGATGGGGCTGCAAAAAAGACTGCAGAGATATTTTAACCTTTTAAATAATGGATTGGATTTTAAGGAGGAAATAAAGGAAGTAAAGAAAGAAATGTCAGTTTTATCCGAAACTCAAAGTAAGGGAGTAATTTTAAGATGCAAAGAAAAAGAGATAGAAGAAGGAGAAAAGTGTACAAGATATTTTTTTAAAAAGACTATTTCACGGGGAGGCTCAATAACAATCTTAAAAACTTTTAGAGGGAGGGAGGCAAAAAATATGGAGGACATTTTAGGGGAAATAGAACTTTTTTATAGTGATTTATACAGCCCAAAGAATGTACACAATGGCATCTTAAATGAAGTTTTAGAATTTTTAGAAACAAAGATAAAGAGTCCAAATGTGCTTTTAGCCCAGGATTTTACTCTTTTAGAATTAAATAAATCTCTCAAAAGTTTTAAAAAAGGGAAGTCCCCAGGAATGGATGGACTTCCCTTGGAGTTTTATTTGACTTTCTGGGACATTTTAGCACATGACTTACTGACAGTTTTTAAAGAATTTGAGACTCTCGACAGACTTCCGGACAGCTTTAGAGTAGGGATAGTTTCGCTTTTATATAAAAAAGGAGACAGGACTGACTTGAAGAACTGGAGACCAATCACGCTTTTAAATTTTGATTGTAAACTTTTTAGTAAGATTTTAGCTACACGCATGTCAACTGTTTTAGAGGACGTAATCCACCTGGATCAAGCATGCGCTGTGCCCGGTAGGAAGATCACAGACAGCCTGGTACTGATTAGAGACGCCATCTGTTACGCGAGAGACAGAAACATTCGGCTAGTAGTCCTAAATTTAGATTTTGAAAAAGCTTTTGACCGCATCTCGCACCAGTTCCTGTTTAAGGTACTGGAAAAAATGGGGTTCCCAGGGAGGTTTATAGCTTGGGTGGGACTGCTATACAACAGTCTAGTCAGTAAATTTGCAGTTAATGGTCATTTATCCAAAGCTGTAAACATTCACAGCGGCGTCCGTCAGGGGTGTCCTTTATCTCCCCTACTGTATGTGGCCTGCATTGAGCCACTGGCACAAATCTTGAGAAGGGATAAATGGATTAAAGGACTGGACGTCCCAGGGACTGGTGGACTGACCGCAACCTGTGTTTTATATATGGACGACGTAACCCTTTTAGCGACTGACCTTTTATCAGTACGAAGAGCACTTGACTTGACTGACTGGTACGGTCGGGCCTCGGGCGCTAAGCTCAACAGGAGTAAGTCCGAGGCCCAGCTCTTCGGGCCGTGGGGAAACGTGGACACAGGCGGACTGGATTTGGATTTTAAAGGCAACGACCTGACAGTTTTAGGAGTAAAATTTGACAGAGAGGGTGGAGGACGGGGAAACTGGACTGACATCTTAGGGAAAGTTAGGCAAAGACTGGGGTTTTGGGGACTCAGACAACTGACAATTGAAGGCAAGGTTTTAGTTTTTAAAGCTGTAATTTTACCACTAATTTTACTTGTTTCTTCTGTTTTTAGTCCCCCAAGGCGATTCCTGGCCAACCTGGAGAGGGCGGTATTTTATTTCCTGTGGGGGTCCAGATGGGAACGAGTAAAAAGGGAGGTCTTTAAAAAAAGAAAGGAAAATGGCGGAAAAGGCCTCCCGGACCCCCACTTGTTTTTAGGTAGCCGCTTTACCGCCCTCCACATCGGATATGCGCTGACCCCATCCAGAGAGAATAAGACAGCGGCCATGGCTCGTTTCTGGATGGGGTCCTACCTAAGAAGCATAAAAATTTTATCAATCGACCTGAAAACCCCAGTGTCTTTTAATTTGCCAAAAGAGTACAGTTTTATAAAGAAATTTTTAAAAAAATTCCTTTTAGAGACAAATGATGCAAGCATTTTAACTAACCACAAATCCCTCATCTCTCTTGTGCAGGACCGGGAAGTGGTGAGTCCAGTTCCAGGCCTCACACTAAGTGAGGCCAAAGACGTTTGGAGGAACGCAGCCCACCCAGCTCTCCAGAACAGACACAAGGACTTATCGTGGATGGTGGCTCATGAGATCCTCCCGGTCAGGGCGGTTATGCACTCCAGAGGCATGGCCAAAAACTCCATCTGCCCACGGTCCGGGTGCAACCACCCGGAGACCGTCCACCATCTGCTCTGGGAGTGCGGTGCTGCGCGGGACCTGTGGGCCAGGGCCGGCCCCCTGTTTTTCCCGTGCCTGCCAGCGGGTGGGGCCCAGGTGGACTACAAGCTCGCCATCCTGGGGGTGGGTCAGGGCCTCAAAGCCCAAACATCGCAAGAATTTGCCTCGCTCTGGCTCACCCTCAACCTGATAAAGGATGCCATCTGGGTCACCAGAAACCTGCTGGTGGGGAAACGCGGGACGGTCCCCCTCCACGCGAGCGAGCAGAAGATAAGATCAACGCTGCAGGGTGGGCCGCACGTCGTCATTCGGACGGGGGGGCCGAGGCTGCACAAAGAGGTCCCGGCCACCACCGACCTTGGCCGCCCGTAGATGCACCCTCACCACTCTGGCTACGGGAACAGCGGGCCAGCGGGCCGGAGGAGAGGGGATTTCCGCTGGGCCTTTGAAGCGGGGAGTCCTGAACCTGTTCTGGAGACCTGGAGTGAATGGACATTCTTGATAGGGACTCACCCCCGGTCCTGCACAACAGAGATTTTTAAACAGAATGATTTTATTGTGTTTTAACTGGCTTGTATTTATTTGCTATTTATACTTTTATCCCTTTTTCTAACACCACACTGACTTGCATACATGGACTTTACACAACACACTACACTGACTGATTTTAACTAAGAATGCAAAACTGTTGGTTTTAATCTGTGTAAACATGTATGTTTAAAAAGAAAAGAAATGTGAGGTTTGAATGGAAAAAAAGAAATGTGTGACAATAAAACTTTTTTCGAAAGAAAAAAATCTGTTCTTATCAGTTTAATATCTGATACGTCCCCTATCCGGGGACTGCATATTAAATTGATTTTTGGCACATGGAGCCGGAACCGGGGCTTGCTCCGTCCACTCCACGCATCGACCTGGTATTGCAGTGCCTCCAGGAACGGTGTGCTTCCCCTTTTTGGGGACTGCGAATTGTTGTGACTAATAGAAGAACCAACAACACCACTGGAATTTTTTTTGTCAGAGAATACAGAAATACGCAGGAAGCGCATACAGAATGACGATGAGGTGACGCAACGATGACCGTGCCACAGAGAAAGCAGCAAGCTGCGGTCATATGAGCATAGGGAAAAAAGAAGAACAAAAGCGTCGGTTGCCGGCCGGCTGACTCATCACCGTCACAGCACGTTTTTTGATGTCCCTCTTATTTGAGAGTCTTTACCAACGAGCTGATGAGTCGAATCAGGGGTTTGTGTTGGATGGATTAGGGACACCTGATTCAAATCAAGGTCACGCACGCACGCACGCAGCAGTCAAGCAATGGAAGGTGCCCCGTCCTTCCTTTTCTTGGGGGAGGGGAAGGTCACCGTGTTTGAGGATGGCGAAGGGGGATAGGGCGCCTCTGCCTGGAGGCCAGGCAACTCATACTTACCTGGCAGGGGAGACACCATGATCAGGAAGGTGGTTCACCCAGGGCGAGGCTCGGCCATTGCACTCCGGTTGTGCTGACCCCTGCGAATTCCCCAAATGTGGGAATCTCGACTGCGTAATTTATGGTAGTGGGGGACTGCGTTCGCGCTCTCCCCTGTACACACTGGTTAAAAGCAGATAGCGTGGAGGGAAAAAGCGTGCGGTTCTTGACGCTTGTGGCGCCGCCCACTGCCCCAAAGGGTGAAGTTGCACCAGTTTTGTTATGTTTCTGTCTCTTTCTGCTGTGTCAGCCAGTGACCCGGAGAGTTCAGAGAACTGAACTGCGTTTGTTTTCATCGAGGTTGTCGAAACCTGCGACCGGTTTGCCGAATGTGGTTTTTCCCACAAACTTTGATATTCAACGGACGAGTTGATTGACAGCAGTGGTCCCAAAGGCAAAGTTGTTCGGATGGAGGTTTTCTGTCGTATGGTACGACTGTCTCGTGCGCGTGCTGTGAAAAAGCACGCGACATACGTTCGCCTATAGCCGCTCTCATGTTGTTGCTTTTTCATTTTAAAGCGCCACTAGGTGGCCATTCACCGCGTCCTTTCTCGCCTGACCCCAGACTGAGCCCGTGCACGGGTGTACCGGCTTGGGTGAAATTGTCTCGTTCCGTCCAAGAGCTATAGCCGTTCTAGCAGACCCCGCCTCGCCCAGCCCGTAGGTTTCGGCCTGCCGCCGCCAAGCTGAATCGAAATTCCCACTTTTTTTCCGATCTGGACGGACAGTCAGACTCCAGAGAATCTTTCTGCACTGGTTTGGGCCAGATCGGGCAAAAGACCTAGGACTAGTGTGCAAAAGTAGGTTTTTCACAAAATCCCAAATACCCGAAAATTTCGCCAGCGCAACCTTCGAATCCGAGGCATGCGTCTCGCTCGGCTCGAGCCAAGGATTCCGATGATATAAGACACTTGGTTCTGCGGCGTGCGGTTTGGGAGCTACGAGCCATTTCGTGCCGGGCCCATCGGGGGGCCAGCCTTGGTGATGTTGTAGAGCGAGTGGCTAGTACCATCCCTCAAAGTTTCAGGTCTCTACGACGTAAGGCCTTTGCCAACCCTCCCCCCCTCACCGCTTCCCAGATGGGCGTCGCCTTTGCCGGCTCCCCTGCCGCTGCGTCATTGTGTCATCGCTTCTCGGCCTTTTGGCTAAGATCAAGTGTAGTATCTGTTCTTATCAGTTTAATATCTGATACGTCCCCTATCCGGGGACTGCATATTAAATTGATTTTTGGCACATGGAGCCGGAACCGGGGCTTGCTCCGTCCACTCCACGCATCGACCTGGTATTGCAGTGCCTCCAGGAACGGTGTGCTTCCCCTTTTTGGGGACTGCGAATTGTTGTGACTAATAGAAGAACCAACAACACCACTGGAATTTTGTCAGAGAATACAGAAATACGCAGGAAGCGCATACAGAATGACGATGAGGTGACGCAACGATGACCGTGCCACAGAGAAAGCAGCAAGCTGCGGTCATATGAGCATAGGGAAAAAAGAAGAACAAAAGCGTCGGTTGCCGGCCGGCTGACTCATCACCGTCACAGCACGTTTTTTGATGTCCCTCTTATTTGAGAGTCTTTACCAACGAGCTGATGAGTCGAATCAGGGGTTTGTGTTGGATGGATTAGGGACACCTGATTCAAATCAAGGTCACGCACGCACGCACGCAGCAGTCAAGCAATGGAAGGTGCCCCGTCCTTCCTTTTCTTGGGGGAGGGGAAGGTCACCGTGTTTGAGGATGGCGAAGGGGGATAGGGCGCCTCTGCCTGGAGGCCAGGCAACTCATACTTACCTGGCAGGGGAGACACCATGATCAGGAAGGTGGTTCACCCAGGGCGAGGCTCGGCCATTGCACTCCGGTTGTGCTGACCCCTGCGAATTCCCCAAATGTGGGAATCTCGACTGCGTAATTTATGGTAGTGGGGGACTGCGTTCGCGCTCTCCCCTGTACACACTGGTTAAAAGCAGATAGCGTGGAGGGAAAAAGCGTGCGGTTCTTGACGCTTGTGGCGCCGCCCACTGCCCCAAAGGGTGAAGTTGCACCAGTTTTGTTATGTTTCTGTCTCTTTCTGCTGTGTCAGCCAGTGACCCGGAGAGTTCAGAGAACTGAACTGCGTTTGTTTTCATCGAGGTTGTCGAAACCTGCGACCGGTTTGCCGAATGTGGTTTTTCCCACAAACTTTGATATTCAACGGACGAGTTGATTGACAGCAGTGGTCCCAAAGGCAAAGTTGTTCGGATGGAGGTTTTCTGTCGTATGGTACGACTGTCTCGTGCGCGTGCTGTGAAAAAGCACGCGACATACGTTCGCCTATAGCCGCTCTCATGTTGTTGCTTTTTCATTTTAAAGCGCCACTAGGTGGCCATTCACCGCGTCCTTTCTCGCCTGACCCCAGACTGAGCCCGTGCACGGGTGTACCGGCTTGGGTGAAATTGTCTCGTTCCGTCCAAGAGCTATAGCCGTTCTAGCAGACCCCGCCTCGCCCAGCCCGTAGGTTTCGGCCTGCCGCCGCCAAGCTGAATCGAAATTCCCACTTTTTTTCCGATCTGGACGGACAGTCAGACTCCAGAGAATCTTTCTGCACTGGTTTGGGCCAGATCGGGCAAAAGACCTAGGACTAGTGTGCAAAAGTAGGTTTTTCACAAAATCCCAAATACCCGAAAATTTCGCCAGCGCAACCTTCGAATCCGAGGCATGCGTCTCGCTCGGCTCGAGCCAAGGATTCCGATGATATAAGACACTTGGTTCTGCGGCGTGCGGTTTGGGAGCTACGAGCCATTTCGTGCCGGGCCCATCGGGGGGCCAGCCTTGGTGATGTTGTAGAGCGAGTGGCTAGTACCATCCCTCAAAGTTTCAGGTCTCTACGACGTAAGGCCTTTGCCAACCCTCCCCCCCTCACCGCTTCCCAGATGGGCGTCGCCTTTGCCGGCTCCCCTGCCGCTGCGTCATTGTGTCATCGCTTCTCGGCCTTTTGGCTAAGATCAAGTGTAGTATCTGTTCTTATCAGTTTAATATCTGATACGTCCCCTATCCGGGGACTGCATATTAAATTGATTTTTGGCACATGGAGCCGGAACCGGGGCTTGCTCCGTCCACTCCACGCATCGACCTGGTATTGCAGTGCCTCCAGGAACGGTGTGCTTCCCCTTTTTGGGGACTGCGAATTGTTGTGACTAATAGAAGAACCAACAACACCACTGGAATTTTGTCAGAGAATACAGAAATACGCAGGAAGCGCATACAGAATGACGATGAGGTGACGCAACGATGACCGTGCCACAGAGAAAGCAGCAAGCTGCGGTCATATGAGCATAGGGAAAAAAGAAGAACAAAAGCGTCGGTTGCCGGCCGGCTGACTCATCACCGTCACAGCACGTTTTTTGATGTCCCTCTTATTTGAGAGTCTTTACCAACGAGCTGATGAGTCGAATCAGGGGTTTGTGTTGGATGGATTAGGGACACCTGATTCAAATCAAGGTCACGCACGCACGCACGCAGCAGTCAAGCAATGGAAGGTGCCCCGTCCTTCCTTTTCTTGGGGGAGGGGAAGGTCACCGTGTTTGAGGATGGCGAAGGGGGATAGGGCGCCTCTGCCTGGAGGCCAGGCAACTCATACTTACCTGGCAGGGGAGACACCATGATCAGGAAGGTGGTTCACCCAGGGCGAGGCTCGGCCATTGCACTCCGGTTGTGCTGACCCCTGCGAATTCCCCAAATGTGGGAATCTCGACTGCGTAATTTATGGTAGTGGGGGACTGCGTTCGCGCTCTCCCCTGTACACACTGGTTAAAAGCAGATAGCGTGGAGGGAAAAAGCGTGCGGTTCTTGACGCTTGTGGCGCCGCCCACTGCCCCAAAGGGTGAAGTTGCACCAGTTTTGTTATGTTTCTGTCTCTTTCTGCTGTGTCAGCCAGTGACCCGGAGAGTTCAGAGAACTGAACTGCGTTTGTTTTCATCGAGGTTGTCGAAACCTGCGACCGGTTTGCCGAATGTGGTTTTTCCCACAAACTTTGATATTCAACGGACGAGTTGATTGACAGCAGTGGTCCCAAAGGCAAAGTTGTTCGGATGGAGGTTTTCTGTCGTATGGTACGACTGTCTCGTGCGCGTGCTGTGAAAAAGCACGCGACATACGTTCGCCTATAGCCGCTCTCATGTTGTTGCTTTTTCATTTTAAAGCGCCACTAGGTGGCCATTCACCGCGTCCTTTCTCGCCTGACCCCAGACTGAGCCCGTGCACGGGTGTACCGGCTTGGGTGAAATTGTCTCGTTCCGTCCAAGAGCTATAGCCGTTCTAGCAGACCCCGCCTCGCCCAGCCCGTAGGTTTCGGCCTGCCGCCGCCAAGCTGAATCGAAATTCCCACTTTTTTTCCGATCTGGACGGACAGTCAGACTCCAGAGAATCTTTCTGCACTGGTTTGGGCCAGATCGGGCAAAAGACCTAGGACTAGTGTGCAAAAGTAGGTTTTTCACAAAATCCCAAATACCCGAAAATTTCGCCAGCGCAACCTTCGAATCCGAGGCATGCGTCTCGCTCGGCTCGAGCCAAGGATTCCGATGATATAAGACACTTGGTTCTGCGGCGTGCGGTTTGGGAGCTACGAGCCATTTCGTGCCGGGCCCATCGGGGGGCCAGCCTTGGTGATGTTGTAGAGCGAGTGGCTAGTACCATCCCTCAAAGTTTCAGGTCTCTACGACGTAAGGCCTTTGCCAACCCTCCCCCCCTCACCGCTTCCCAGATGGGCGTCGCCTTTGCCGGCTCCCCTGCCGCTGCGTCATTGTGTCATCGCTTCTCGGCCTTTTGGCTAAGATCAAGTGTAGTATCTGTTCTTATCAGTTTAATATCTGATACGTCCCCTATCCGGGGACTGCATATTAAATTGATTTTTGGCACATGGAGCCGGAACCGGGGCTTGCTCCGTCCACTCCACGCATCGACCTGGTATTGCAGTGCCTCCAGGAACGGTGTGCTTCCCCTTTTTGGGGACTGCGAATTGTTGTGACTAATAGAAGAACCAACAACACCACTGGAATTTTGTCAGAGAATACAGAAATACGCAGGAAGCGCATACAGAATGACGATGAGGTGACGCAACGATGACCGTGCCACAGAGAAAGCAGCAAGCTGCGGTCATATGAGCATAGGGAAAAAAGAAGAACAAAAGCGTCGGTTGCCGGCCGGCTGACTCATCACCGTCACAGCACGTTTTTTGATGTCCCTCTTATTTGAGAGTCTTTACCAACGAGCTGATGAGTCGAATCAGGGGTTTGTGTTGGATGGATTAGGGACACCTGATTCAAATCAAGGTCACGCACGCACGCACGCAGCAGTCAAGCAATGGAAGGTGCCCCGTCCTTCCTTTTCTTGGGGGAGGGGAAGGTCACCGTGTTTGAGGATGGCGAAGGGGGATAGGGCGCCTCTGCCTGGAGGCCAGGCAACTCATACTTACCTGGCAGGGGAGACACCATGATCAGGAAGGTGGTTCACCCAGGGCGAGGCTCGGCCATTGCACTCCGGTTGTGCTGACCCCTGCGAATTCCCCAAATGTGGGAATCTCGACTGCGTAATTTATGGTAGTGGGGGACTGCGTTCGCGCTCTCCCCTGTACACACTGGTTAAAAGCAGATAGCGTGGAGGGAAAAAGCGTGCGGTTCTTGACGCTTGTGGCGCCGCCCACTGCCCCAAAGGGTGAAGTTGCACCAGTTTTGTTATGTTTCTGTCTCTTTCTGCTGTGTCAGCCAGTGACCCGGAGAGTTCAGAGAACTGAACTGCGTTTGTTTTCATCGAGGTTGTCGAAACCTGCGACCGGTTTGCCGAATGTGGTTTTTCCCACAAACTTTGATATTCAACGGACGAGTTGATTGACAGCAGTGGTCCCAAAGGCAAAGTTGTTCGGATGGAGGTTTTCTGTCGTATGGTACGACTGTCTCGTGCGCGTGCTGTGAAAAAGCACGCGACATACGTTCGCCTATAGCCGCTCTCATGTTGTTGCTTTTTCATTTTAAAGCGCCACTAGGTGGCCATTCACCGCGTCCTTTCTCGCCTGACCCCAGACTGAGCCCGTGCACGGGTGTACCGGCTTGGGTGAAATTGTCTCGTTCCGTCCAAGAGCTATAGCCGTTCTAGCAGACCCCGCCTCGCCCAGCCCGTAGGTTTCGGCCTGCCGCCGCCAAGCTGAATCGAAATTCCCACTTTTTTTCCGATCTGGACGGACAGTCAGACTCCAGAGAATCTTTCTGCACTGGTTTGGGCCAGATCGGGCAAAAGACCTAGGACTAGTGTGCAAAAGTAGGTTTTTCACAAAATCCCAAATACCCGAAAATTTCGCCAGCGCAACCTTCGAATCCGAGGCATGCGTCTCGCTCGGCTCGAGCCAAGGATTCCGATGATATAAGACACTTGGTTCTGCGGCGTGCGGTTTGGGAGCTACGAGCCATTTCGTGCCGGGCCCATCGGGGGGCCAGCCTTGGTGATGTTGTAGAGCGAGTGGCTAGTACCATCCCTCAAAGTTTCAGGTCTCTACGACGTAAGGCCTTTGCCAACCCTCCCCCCCTCACCGCTTCCCAGATGGGCGTCGCCTTTGCCGGCTCCCCTGCCGCTGCGTCATTGTGTCATCGCTTCTCGGCCTTTTGGCTAAGATCAAGTGTAGTATCTGTTCTTATCAGTTTAATATCTGATACGTCCCCTATCCGGGGACTGCATATTAAATTGATTTTTGGCACATGGAGCCGGAACCGGGGCTTGCTCCGTCCACTCCACGCATCGACCTGGTATTGCAGTGCCTCCAGGAACGGTGTGCTTCCCCTTTTTGGGGACTGCGAATTGTTGTGACTAATAGAAGAACCAACAACACCACTGGAATTTTTTTTGTCAGAGAATACAGAAATACGCAGGAAGCGCATACAGAATGACGATGAGGTGACGCAACGATGACCGTGCCACAGAGAAAGCAGCAAGCTGCGGTCATATGAGCATAGGGAAAAAAGAAGAACAAAAGCGTCGGTTGCCGGCCGGCTGACTCATCACCGTCACAGCACGTTTTTTGATGTCCCTCTTATTTGAGAGTCTTTACCAACGAGCTGATGAGTCGAATCAGGGGTTTGTGTTGGATGGATTAGGGACACCTGATTCAAATCAAGGTCACGCACGCACGCACGCAGCAGTCAAGCAATGGAAGGTGCCCCGTCCTTCCTTTTCTTGGGGGAGGGGAAGGTCACCGTGTTTGAGGATGGCGAAGGGGGATAGGGCGCCTCTGCCTGGAGGCCAGGCAACTCATACTTACCTGGCAGGGGAGACACCATGATCAGGAAGGTGGTTCACCCAGGGCGAGGCTCGGCCATTGCACTCCGGTTGTGCTGACCCCTGCGAATTCCCCAAATGTGGGAATCTCGACTGCGTAATTTATGGTAGTGGGGGACTGCGTTCGCGCTCTCCCCTGTACACACTGGTTAAAAGCAGATAGCGTGGAGGGAAAAAGCGTGCGGTTCTTGACGCTTGTGGCGCCGCCCACTGCCCCAAAGGGTGAAGTTGCACCAGTTTTGTTATGTTTCTGTCTCTTTCTGCTGTGTCAGCCAGTGACCCGGAGAGTTCAGAGAACTGAACTGCGTTTGTTTTCATCGAGGTTGTCGAAACCTGCGACCGGTTTGCCGAATGTGGTTTTTCCCACAAACTTTGATATTCAACGGACGAGTTGATTGACAGCAGTGGTCCCAAAGGCAAAGTTGTTCGGATGGAGGTTTTCTGTCGTATGGTACGACTGTCTCGTGCGCGTGCTGTGAAAAAGCACGCGACATACGTTCGCCTATAGCCGCTCTCATGTTGTTGCTTTTTCATTTTAAAGCGCCACTAGGTGGCCATTCACCGCGTCCTTTCTCGCCTGACCCCAGACTGAGCCCGTGCACGGGTGTACCGGCTTGGGTGAAATTGTCTCGTTCCGTCCAAGAGCTATAGCCGTTCTAGCAGACCCCGCCTCGCCCAGCCCGTAGGTTTCGGCCTGCCGCCGCCAAGCTGAATCGAAATTCCCACTTTTTTTCCGATCTGGACGGACAGTCAGACTCCAGAGAATCTTTCTGCACTGGTTTGGGCCAGATCGGGCAAAAGACCTAGGACTAGTGTGCAAAAGTAGGTTTTTCACAAAATCCCAAATACCCGAAAATTTCGCCAGCGCAACCTTCGAATCCGAGGCATGCGTCTCGCTCGGCTCGAGCCAAGGATTCCGATGATATAAGACACTTGGTTCTGCGGCGTGCGGTTTGGGAGCTACGAGCCATTTCGTGCCGGGCCCATCGGGGAGCCAGCCTTGGTGATGTTGTAGAGCGAGTGGCTAGTACCATCCCTCAAAGTTTCAGGTCTCTACGACGTAAGGCCTTTGCCAACCCTCCCCCCCTCACCGCTTCCCAGATGGGCGTCGCCTTTGCCGGCTCCCCTGCCGCTGCGTCATTGTGTCATCGCTTCTCGGCCTTTTGGCTAAGATCAAGTGTAGTATCTGTTCTTATCAGTTTAATATCTGATACGTCCCCTATCCGGGGACTGCATATTAAATTGATTTTTGGCACATGGAGCCGGAACCGGGGCTTGCTCCGTCCACTCCACGCATCGACCTGGTATTGCAGTGCCTCCAGGAACGGTGTGCTTCCCCTTTTTGGGGACTGCGAATTGTTGTGACTAATAGAAGAACCAACAACACCACTGGAATTTTGTCAGAGAATACAGAAATATGCAGGAAGCGCATACAGAATGACGATGAGGTGACGCAACGATGACCGTGCCACAGAGAAAGCAGCAAGCTGCGGTCATATGAGCATAGGGAAAAAAGAAGAACAAAAGCGTCGGTTGCCGGCCGGCTGACTCATCACCGTCACAGCACGTTTTTTGATGTCCCTCTTATTTGAGAGTCTTTACCAACGAGCTGATGAGTCGAATCAGGGGTTTGTGTTGGATGGATTAGGGACACCTGATTCAAATCAAGGTCACGCACGCACGCAGCAGTCAAGCAATGGAAGGTGCCCCGTCCTTCCTTTTCTTGGGGGAGGGGAAGGTCACCGTGTTTGAGGATGGCGAAGGGGGATAGGGCGCCTCTGCCTGGAGGCCAGGCAACTCATACTTACCTGGCAGGGGAGACACCATGATCAGGAAGGTGGTTCACCCAGGGCGAGGCTCGGCCATTGCACTCCGGTTGTGCTGACCCCTGCGAATTCCCCAAATGTGGGAATCTCGACTGCATAATTTATGGTAGTGGGGGACTGCGTTCGCGCTCTCCCCTGTACACACTGGTTAAAAGCAGATAGCGTGGAGGGAAAAAGCGTGCGGTTCTTGACGCTTGTGGCGCCGCCCACTGCCCCAAAGGGTGAAGTTGCACCAGTTTTGTTATGTTTCTGTCTCTTTCTGCTGTGTCAGCCAGTGACCCGGAGAGTTCAGAGAACTGAACTGCGTTTGTTTTCATCGAGGTTGTCGAAACCTGCGACCGGTTTGCCGAATGTGGTTTTTCCCACAAACTTTGATATTCAACGGACGAGTTGATTGACAGCAGTGGTCCCAAAGGCAAAGTTGTTCGGATGGAGGTTTTCTGTCGTATGGTACGACTGTCTCGTGCGCGTGCTGTGAAAAAGCACGCGACATACGTTCGCCTATAGCCGCTCTCATGTTGTTGCTTTTTCATTTTAAAGCGCCACTAGGTGGCCATTCACCGCGTCCTTTCTCGCCTGACCCCAGACTGAGCCCGTGCACGGGTGTACCGGCTTGGGTGAAATTGTCTCGTTCCGTCCAAGAGCTATAGCCGTTCTAGCAGACCCCGCCTCGCCCAGCCCGTAGGTTTCGGCCTGCCGCCGCCAAGCTGAATCGAAATTCCCACTTTTTTTCCGATCTGGACGGACAGTCAGACTCCAGAGAATCTTTCTGCACTGGTTTGGGCCAGATCGGGCAAAAGACCTAGGACTAGTGTGCAAAAGTAGGTTTTTCACAAAATCCCAAATACCCGAAAATTTCGCCAGCGCAACCTTCGAATCCGAGGCATGCGTCTCGCTCGGCTCGAGCCAAGGATTCTGATGATATAAGACACTTGGTTCTGCGGCGTGCGGTTTGGGAGCTACGAGCCATTTCGTGCCGGGCCCATCGGGGGGCCAGCCTTGGTGATGTTGTAGAGCGAGTGGCTAGTACCATCCCTCAAAGTTTCAGGTCTCTACGACGTAAGGCCTTTGCCAACCCTCCCCCCCTCACCGCTTCCCAGATGGGCGTCGCCTTTGCCGGCTCCCCTGCCGCTGCGTCATTGTGTCATCGCTTCTCGGCCTTTTGGCTAAGATCAAGTGTAGTATCTGTTCTTATCAGTTTAATATCTGATACGTCCCCTATCCGGGGACTGCATATTAAATTGATTTTTGGCACATGGAGCCGGAACCGGGGCTTGCTCCGTCCACTCCACGCATCGACCTGGTATTGCAGTGCCTCCAGGAACGGTGTGCTTCCCCTTTTTGGGGACTGCGAATTGTTGTGACTAATAGAAGAACCAACAACACCACTGGAATTTTGTCAGAGAATACAGAAATACGCAGGAAGCGCATACAGAATGACGATGAGGTGACGCAACGATGACCGTGCCACAGAGAAAGCAGCAAGCTGCGGTCATATGAGCATAGGGAAAAAAGAAGAACAAAAGCGTCGGTTGCCGGCCGGCTGACTCATCACCGTCACAGCACGTTTTTTGATGTCCCTCTTATTTGAGAGTCTTTACCAACGAGCTGATGAGTCGAATCAGGGGTTTGTGTTGGATGGATTAGGGACACCTGATTCAAATCAAGGTCACGCACGCACGCACGCAGCAGTCAAGCAATGGAAGGTGCCCCGTCCTTCCTTTTCTTGGGGGAGGGGAAGGTCACCGTGTTTGAGGATGGCGAAGGGGGATAGGGCGCCTCTGCCTGGAGGCCAGGCAACTCATACTTACCTGGCAGGGGAGACACCATGATCAGGAAGGTGGTTCACCCAGGGCGAGGCTCGGCCATTGCACTCCGGTTGTGCTGACCCCTGCGAATTCCCCAAATGTGGGAATCTCGACTGCGTAATTTATGGTAGTGGGGGACTGCGTTCGCGCTCTCCCCTGTACACACTGGTTAAAAGCAGATAGCGTGGAGGGAAAAAGCGTGCGGTTCTTGACGCTTGTGGCGCCGCCCACTGCCCCAAAGGGTGAAGTTGCACCAGTTTTGTTATGTTTCTGTCTCTTTCTGCTGTGTCAGCCAGTGACCCGGAGAGTTCAGAGAACTGAACTGCGTTTGTTTTCATCGAGGTTGTCGAAACCTGCGACCGGTTTGCCGAATGTGGTTTTTCCCACAAACTTTGATATTCAACGGACGAGTTGATTGACAGCAGTGGTCCCAAAGGCAAAGTTGTTCGGATGGAGGTTTTCTGTCGTATGGTACGACTGTCTCGTGCGCGTGCTGTGAAAAAGCACGCGACATACGTTCGCCTATAGCCGCTCTCATGTTGTTGCTTTTTCATTTTAAAGCGCCACTAGGTGGCCATTCACCGCGTCCTTTCTCGCCTGACCCCAGACTGAGCCCGTGCACGGGTGTACCGGCTTGGGTGAAATTGTCTCGTTCCGTCCAAGAGCTATAGCCGTTCTAGCAGACCCCGCCTCGCCCAGCCCGTAGGTTTCGGCCTGCCGCCGCCAAGCTGAATCGAAATTCCCACTTTTTTTCCGATCTGGACGGACAGTCAGACTCCAGAGAATCTTTCTGCACTGGTTTGGGCCAGATCGGGCAAAAGACCTAGGACTAGTGTGCAAAAGTAGGTTTTTCACAAAATCCCAAATACCCGAAAATTTCGCCAGCGCAACCTTCGAATCCGAGGCATGCGTCTCGCTCGGCTCGAGCCAAGGATTCCGATGATATAAGACACTTGGTTCTGCGGCGTGCGGTTTGGGAGCTACGAGCCATTTCGTGCCGGGCCCATCGGGGGGCCAGCCTTGGTGATGTTGTAGAGCGAGTGGCTAGTACCATCCCTCAAAGTTTCAGGTCTCTACGACGTAAGGCCTTTGCCAACCCTCCCCCCCTCACCGCTTCCCAGATGGGCGTCGCCTTTGCCGGCTCCCCTGCCGCTGCGTCATTGTGTCATCGCTTCTCGGCCTTTTGGCTAAGATCAAGTGTAGTATCTGTTCTTATCAGTTTAATATCTGATACGTCCCCTATCCGGGGACTGCATATTAAATTGATTTTTGGCACATGGAGCCGGAACCGGGGCTTGCTCCGTCCACTCCACGCATCGACCTGGTATTGCAGTGCCTCCAGGAACGGTGTGCTTCCCCTTTTTGGGGACTGCGAATTGTTGTGACTAATAGAAGAACCAACAACACCACTGGAATTTTTTTTGTCAGAGAATACAGAAATACGCAGGAAGCGCATACAGAATGACGATGAGGTGACGCAACGATGACCGTGCCACAGAGAAAGCAGCAAGCTGCGGTCATATGAGCATAGGGAAAAAAGAAGAACAAAAGCGTCGGTTGCCGGCCGGCTGACTCATCACCGTCACAGCACGTTTTTTGATGTCCCTCTTATTTGAGAGTCTTTACCAACGAGCTGATGAGTCGAATCAGGGGTTTGTGTTGGATGGATTAGGGACACCTGATTCAAATCAAGGTCACGCACGCACGCAGCAGTCAAGCAATGGAAGGTGCCCCGTCCTTCCTTTTCTTGGGGGAGGGGAAGGTCACCGTGTTTGAGGATGGCGAAGGGGGATAGGGCGCCTCTGCCTGGAGGCCAGGCAACTCATACTTACCTGGCAGGGGAGACACCATGATCAGGAAGGTGGTTCACCCAGGGCGAGTCTCGGCCATTGCACTCCGGTTGTGCTGACCCCTGCGAATTCCCCAAATGTGGGAATCTCGACTGCATAATTTATGGTAGTGGGGGACTGCGTTCGCGCTCTCCCCTGTACACACTGGTTAAAAGCAGATAGCGTGGAGGGAAAAAGCGTGCGGTTCTTGACGCTTGTGGCGCCGCCCACTGCCCCAAAGGGTGAAGTTGCACCAGTTTTGTTATGTTTCTGTCTCTTTCTGCTGTGTCAGCCAGTGACCCGGAGAGTTCAGAGAACTGAACTGCGTTTGTTTTCATCGAGGTTGTCGAAACCTGCGACCGGTTTGCCGAATGTGGTTTTTCCCACAAACTTTGATATTCAACGGACGAGTTGATTGACAGCAGTGGTCCCAAAGGCAAAGTTGTTCGGATGGAGGTTTTCTGTCGTATGGTACGACTGTCTCGTGCGCGTGCTGTGAAAAAGCACGCGACATACGTTCGCCTATAGCCGCTCTCATGTTGTTGCTTTTTCATTTTAAAGCGCCACTAGGTGGCCATTCACCGCGTCCTTTCTCGCCTGACCCCAGACTGAGCCCGTGCACGGGTGTACCGGCTTGGGTGAAATTGTCTCGTTCCGTCCAAGAGCTATAGCCGTTCTAGCAGACCCCGCCTCGCCCAGCCCGTAGGTTTCGGCCTGCCGCCGCCAAGCTGAATCGAAATTCCCACTTTTTTTCCGATCTGGACGGACAGTCAGACTCCAGAGAATCTTTCTGCACTGGTTTGGGCCAGATCGGGCAAAAGACCTAGGACTAGTGTGCAAAAGTAGGTTTTTCACAAAATCCCAAATACCCGAAAATTTCGCCAGCGCAACCTTCGAATCCGAGGCATGCGTCTCGCTCGGCTCGAGCCAAGGATTCTGATGATATAAGACACTTGGTTCTGCGGCGTGCGGTTTGGGAGCTACGAGCCATTTCGTGCCGGGCCCATCGGGGGGCCAGCCTTGGTGATGTTGTAGAGCGAGTGGCTAGTACCATCCCTCAAAGTTTCAGGTCTCTACGACGTAAGGCCTTTGCCAACCCTCCCCCCCTCACCGCTTCCCAGATGGGCGTCGCCTTTGCCGGCTCCCCTGCCGCTGCGTCATTGTGTCATCGCTTCTCGGCCTTTTGGCTAAGATCAAGTGTAGTATCTGTTCTTATCAGTTTAATATCTGATACGTCCCCTATCCGGGGACTGCATATTAAATTGATTTTTGGCACATGGAGCCGGAACCGGGGCTTGCTCCGTCCACTCCACGCATCGACCTGGTATTGCAGTGCCTCCAGGAACGGTGTGCTTCCCCTTTTTGGGGACTGCGAATTGTTGTGACTAATAGAAGAACCAACAACACCACTGGAATTTTGTCAGAGAATACAGAAATACGCAGGAAGCGCATACAGAATGACGATGAGGTGACGCAACGATGACCGTGCCACAGAGAAAGCAGCAAGCTGCGGTCATATGAGCATAGGGAAAAAAGAAGAACAAAAGCGTCGGTTGCCGGCCGGCTGACTCATCACCGTCACAGCACGTTTTTTGATGTCCCTCTTATTTGAGAGTCTTTACCAACGAGCTGATGAGTCGAATCAGGGGTTTGTGTTGGATGGATTAGGGACACCTGATTCAAATCAAGGTCACGCACGCACGCACGCAGCAGTCAAGCAATGGAAGGTGCCCCGTCCTTCCTTTTCTTGGGGGAGGGGAAGGTCACCGTGTTTGAGGATGGCGAAGGGGGATAGGGCGCCTCTGCCTGGAGGCCAGGCAACTCATACTTACCTGGCAGGGGAGACACCATGATCAGGAAGGTGGTTCACCCAGGGCGAGGCTCGGCCATTGCACTCCGGTTGTGCTGACCCCTGCGAATTCCCCAAATGTGGGAATCTCGACTGCGTAATTTATGGTAGTGGGGGACTGCGTTCGCGCTCTCCCCTGTACACACTGGTTAAAAGCAGATAGCGTGGAGGGAAAAAGCGTGCGGTTCTTGACGCTTGTGGCGCCGCCCACTGCCCCAAAGGGTGAAGTTGCACCAGTTTTGTTATGTTTCTGTCTCTTTCTGCTGTGTCAGCCAGTGACCCGGAGAGTTCAGAGAACTGAACTGCGTTTGTTTTCATCGAGGTTGTCGAAACCTGCGACCGGTTTGCCGAATGTGGTTTTTCCCACAAACTTTGATATTCAACGGACGAGTTGATTGACAGCAGTGGTCCCAAAGGCAAAGTTGTTCGGATGGAGGTTTTCTGTCGTATGGTACGACTGTCTCGTGCGCGTGCTGTGAAAAAGCACGCGACATACGTTCGCCTATAGCCGCTCTCATGTTGTTGCTTTTTCATTTTAAAGCGCCACTAGGTGGCCATTCACCGCGTCCTTTCTCGCCTGACCCCAGACTGAGCCCGTGCACGGGTGTACCGGCTTGGGTGAAATTGTCTCGTTCCGTCCAAGAGCTATAGCCGTTCTAGCAGACCCCGCCTCGCCCAGCCCGTAGGTTTCGGCCTGCCGCCGCCAAGCTGAATCGAAATTCCCACTTTTTTTCCGATCTGGACGGACAGTCAGACTCCAGAGAATCTTTCTGCACTGGTTTGGGCCAGATCGGGCAAAAGACCTAGGACTAGTGTGCAAAAGTAGGTTTTTCACAAAATCCCAAATACCCGAAAATTTCGCCAGCGCAACCTTCGAATCCGAGGCATGCGTCTCGCTCGGCTCGAGCCAAGGATTCTGATGATATAAGACACTTGGTTCTGCGGCGTGCGGTTTGGGAGCTACGAGCCATTTCGTGCCGGGCCCATCGGGGGGCCAGCCTTGGTGATGTTGTAGAGCGAGTGGCTAGTACCATCCCTCAAAGTTTCAGGTCTCTACGACGTAAGGCCTTTGCCAACCCTCCCCCCCTCACCGCTTCCCAGATGGGCGTCGCCTTTGCCGGCTCCCCTGCCGCTGCGTCATTGTGTCATCGCTTCTCGGCCTTTTGGCTAAGATCAAGTGTAGTATCTGTTCTTATCAGTTTAATATCTGATACGTCCCCTATCCGGGGACTGCATATTAAATTGATTTTTGGCACATGGAGCCGGAACCGGGGCTTGCTCCGTCCACTCCACGCATCGACCTGGTATTGCAGTGCCTCCAGGAACGGTGTGCTTCCCCTTTTTGGGGACTGCGAATTGTTGTGACTAATAGAAGAACCAACAACACCACTGGAATTTTGTCAGAGAATACAGAAATACGCAGGAAGCGCATACAGAATGACGATGAGGTGACGCAACGATGACCGTGCCACAGAGAAAGCAGCAAGCTGCGGTCATATGAGCATAGGGAAAAAAGAAGAACAAAAGCGTCGGTTGCCGGCCGGCTGACTCATCACCGTCACAGCACGTTTTTTGATGTCCCTCTTATTTGAGAGTCTTTACCAACGAGCTGATGAGTCGAATCAGGGGTTTGTGTTGGATGGATTAGGGACACCTGATTCAAATCAAGGTCACGCACGCACGCACGCAGCAGTCAAGCAATGGAAGGTGCCCCGTCCTTCCTTTTCTTGGGGGAGGGGAAGGTCACCGTGTTTGAGGATGGCGAAGGGGGATAGGGCGCCTCTGCCTGGAGGCCAGGCAACTCATACTTACCTGGCAGGGGAGACACCATGATCAGGAAGGTGGTTCACCCAGGGCGAGGCTCGGCCATTGCACTCCGGTTGTGCTGACCCCTGCGAATTCCCCAAATGTGGGAATCTCGACTGCGTAATTTATGGTAGTGGGGGACTGCGTTCGCGCTCTCCCCTGTACACACTGGTTAAAAGCAGATAGCGTGGAGGGAAAAAGCGTGCGGTTCTTGACGCTTGTGGCGCCGCCCACTGCCCCAAAGGGTGAAGTTGCACCAGTTTTGTTATGTTTCTGTCTCTTTCTGCTGTGTCAGCCAGTGACCCGGAGAGTTCAGAGAACTGAACTGCGTTTGTTTTCATCGAGGTTGTCGAAACCTGCGACCGGTTTGCCGAATGTGGTTTTTCCCACAAACTTTGATATTCAACGGACGAGTTGATTGACAGCAGTGGTCCCAAAGGCAAAGTTGTTCGGATGGAGGTTTTCTGTCGTATGGTACGACTGTCTCGTGCGCGTGCTGTGAAAAAGCACGCGACATACGTTCGCCTATAGCCGCTCTCATGTTGTTGCTTTTTCATTTTAAAGCGCCACTAGGTGGCCATTCACCGCGTCCTTTCTCGCCTGACCCCAGACTGAGCCCGTGCACGGGTGTACCGGCTTGGGTGAAATTGTCTCGTTCCGTCCAAGAGCTATAGCCGTTCTAGCAGACCCCGCCTCGCCCAGCCCGTAGGTTTCGGCCTGCCGCCGCCAAGCTGAATCGAAATTCCCACTTTTTTTCCGATCTGGACGGACAGTCAGACTCCAGAGAATCTTTCTGCACTGGTTTGGGCCAGATCGGGCAAAAGACCTAGGACTAGTGTGCAAAAGTAGGTTTTTCACAAAATCCCAAATACCCGAAAATTTCGCCAGCGCAACCTTCGAATCCGAGGCATGCGTCTCGCTCGGCTCGAGCCAAGGATTCCGATGATATAAGACACTTGGTTCTGCGGCGTGCGGTTTGGGAGCTACGAGCCATTTCGTGCCGGGCCCATCGGGGGGCCAGCCTTGGTGATGTTGTAGAGCGAGTGGCTAGTACCATCCCTCAAAGTTTCAGGTCTCTACGACGTAAGGCCTTTGCCAACCCTCCCCCCCTCACCGCTTCCCAGATGGGCGTCGCCTTTGCCGGCTCCCCTGTCGCTGCGTCATTGTGTCATCGCTTCTCGGCCTTTTGGCTAAGATCAAGTGTAGTATCTGTTCTTATCAGTTTAATATCTGATACGTCCCCTATCCGGGGACTGCATATTAAATTGATTTTTGGCACATGGAGCCGGAACCGGGGCTTGCTCCGTCCACTCCACGCATCGACCTGGTATTGCAGTGCCTCCAGGAACGGTGTGCTTCCCCTTTTTGGGGACTGCGAATTGTTGTGACTAATAGAAGAACCAACAACACCACTGGAATTTTTTTTGTCAGAGAATACAGAAATACGCAGGAAGCGCATACAGAATGACGATGAGGTGACGCAATGATGACCGTGCCACAGAGAAAGCAGCAAGCTGCGGTCATATGAGCATAGGGAAAAAAGAAGAACAAAAGCGTCGGTTGCCGGCCGGCTGACTCATCACCGTCACAGCACGTTTTTTGATGTCCCTCTTATTTGAGAGTCTTTACCAACGAGCTGATGAGTCGAATCAGGGGTTTGTGTTGGATGGATTAGGGACACCTGATTCAAATCAAGGTCACGCACGCACGCACGCAGCAGTCAAGCAATGGAAGGTGCCCCGTCCTTCCTTTTCTTGGGGGAGGGGAAGGTCACCGTGTTTGAGGATGGCGAAGGGGGATAGGGCGCCTCTGCCTGGAGGCCAGGCAACTCATACTTACCTGGCAGGGGAGACACCATGATCAGGAAGGTGGTTCACCCAGGGCGAGGCTCGGCCATTGCACTCCGGTTGTGCTGACCCCTGCGAATTCCCCAAATGTGGGAATCTCGACTGCATAATTTATGGTAGTGGGGGACTGCGTTCGCGCTCTCCCCTGTACACACTGGTTAAAAGCAGATAGCGTGGAGGGAAAAAGCGTGCGGTTCTTGACGCTTGTGGCGCCGCCCACTGCCCCAAAGGGTGAAGTTGCACCAGTTTTGTTATGTTTCTGTCTCTTTCTGCTGTGTCAGCCAGTGACCCGGAGAGTTCAGAGAACTGAACTGCGTTTGTTTTCATCGAGGTTGTCGAAACCTGCGACCGGTTTGCCGAATGTGGTTTTTCCCACAAACTTTGATATTCAACGGACGAGTTGATTGACAGCAGTGGTCCCAAAGGCAAAGTTGTTCGGATGGAGGTTTTCTGTCGTATGGTACGACTGTCTCGTGCGCGTGCTGTGAAAAAGCACGCGACATACGTTCGCCTATAGCCGCTCTCATGTTGTTGCTTTTTCATTTTAAAGCGCCACTAGGTGGCCATTCACCGCGTCCTTTCTCGCCTGACCCCAGACTGAGCCCGTGCACGGGTGTACCGGCTTGGGTGAAATTGTCTCGTTCCGTCCAAGAGCTATAGCCGTTCTAGCAGACCCCGCCTCGCCCAGCCCGTAGGTTTCGGCCTGCCGCCGCCAAGCTGAATCGAAATTCCCACTTTTTTTCCGATCTGGACGGACAGTCAGACTCCAGAGAATCTTTCTGCACTGGTTTGGGCCAGATCGGGCAAAAGACCTAGGACTAGTGTGCAAAAGTAGGTTTTTCACAAAATCCCAAATACCCGAAAATTTCGCCAGCGCAACCTTCGAATCCGAGGCATGCGTCTCGCTCGGCTCGAGCCAAGGATTCTGATGATATAAGACACTTGGTTCTGCGGCGTGCGGTTTGGGAGCTACGAGCCATTTCGTGCCGGGCCCATCGGGGGGCCAGCCTTGGTGATGTTGTAGAGCGAGTGGCTAGTACCATCCCTCAAAGTTTCAGGTCTCTACGACGTAAGGCCTTTGCCAACCCTCCCCCCCTCACCGCTTCCCAGATGGGCGTCGCCTTTGCCGGCTCCCCTGCCGCTGCGTCATTGTGTCATCGCTTCTCGGCCTTTTGGCTAAGATCAAGTGTAGTATCTGTTCTTATCAGTTTAATATCTGATACGTCCCCTATCCGGGGACTGCATATTAAATTGATTTTTGGCACATGGAGCCGGAACCGGGGCTTGCTCCGTCCACTCCACGCATCGACCTGGTATTGCAGTGCCTCCAGGAACGGTGTGCTTCCCCTTTTTGGGGACTGCGAATTGTTGTGACTAATAGAAGAACCAACAACACCACTGGAATTTTTTTTGTCAGAGAATACAGAAATACGCAGGAAGCGCATACAGAATGACGATGAGGTGACGCAACGATGACCGTGCCACAGAGAAAGCAGCAAGCTGCGGTCATATGAGCATAGGGAAAAAAGAAGAACAAAAGCGTCGGTTGCCGGCCGGCTGACTCATCACCGTCACAGCACGTTTTTTGATGTCCCTCTTATTTGAGAGTCTTTACCAACGAGCTGATGAGTCGAATCAGGGGTTTGTGTTGGATGGATTAGGGACACCTGATTCAAATCAAGGTCACGCACGCACGCACGCAGCAGTCAAGCAATGGAAGGTGCCCCGTCCTTCCTTTTCTTGGGGGAGGGGAAGGTCACCGTGTTTGAGGATGGCGAAGGGGGATAGGGCGCCTCTGCCTGGAGGCCAGGCAACTCATACTTACCTGGCAGGGGAGACACCATGATCAGGAAGGTGGTTCACCCAGGGCGAGGCTCGGCCATTGCACTCCGGTTGTGCTGACCCCTGCGAATTCCCCAAATGTGGGAATCTCGACTGCGTAATTTATGGTAGTGGGGGACTGCGTTCGCGCTCTCCCCTGTACACACTGGTTAAAAGCAGATAGCGTGGAGGGAAAAAGCGTGCGGTTCTTGACGCTTGTGGCGCCGCCCACTGCCCCAAAGGGTGAAGTTGCACCAGTTTTGTTATGTTTCTGTCTCTTTCTGCTGTGTCAGCCAGTGACCCGGAGAGTTCAGAGAACTGAACTGCGTTTGTTTTCATCGAGGTTGTCGAAACCTGCGACCGGTTTGCCGAATGTGGTTTTTCCCACAAACTTTGATATTCAACGGACGAGTTGATTGACAGCAGTGGTCCCAAAGGCAAAGTTGTTCGGATGGAGGTTTTCTGTCGTATGGTACGACTGTCTCGTGCGCGTGCTGTGAAAAAGCACGCGACATACGTTCGCCTATAGCCGCTCTCATGTTGTTGCTTTTTCATTTTAAAGCGCCACTAGGTGGCCATTCACCGCGTCCTTTCTCGCCTGACCCCAGACTGAGCCCGTGCACGGGTGTACCGGCTTGGGTGAAATTGTCTCGTTCCGTCCAAGAGCTATAGCCGTTCTAGCAGACCCCGCCTCGCCCAGCCCGTAGGTTTCGGCCTGCCGCCGCCAAGCTGAATCGAAATTCCCACTTTTTTTCCGATCTGGACGGACAGTCAGACTCCAGAGAATCTTTCTGCACTGGTTTGGGCCAGATCGGGCAAAAGACCTAGGACTAGTGTGCAAAAGTAGGTTTTTCACAAAATCCCAAATACCCGAAAATTTCGCCAGCGCAACCTTCGAATCCGAGGCATGCGTCTCGCTCGGCTCGAGCCAAGGATTCCGATGATATAAGACACTTGGTTCTGCGGCGTGCGGTTTGGGAGCTACGAGCCATTTCGTGCCGGGCCCATCGGGGGGCCAGCCTTGGTGATGTTGTAGAGCGAGTGGCTAGTACCATCCCTCAAAGTTTCAGGTCTCTACGACGTAAGGCCTTTGCCAACCCTCCCCCCCTCACCGCTTCCCAGATGGGCGTCGCCTTTGCCGGCTCCCCTGTCGCTGCGTCATTGTGTCATCGCTTCTCGGCCTTTTGGCTAAGATCAAGTGTAGTATCTGTTCTTATCAGTTTAATATCTGATACGTCCCCTATCCGGGGACTGCATATTAAATTGATTTTTGGCACATGGAGCCGGAACCGGGGCTTGCTCCGTCCACTCCACGCATCGACCTGGTATTGCAGTGCCTCCAGGAACGGTGTGCTTCCCCTTTTTGGGGACTGCGAATTGTTGTGACTAATAGAAGAACCAACAACACCACTGGAATTTTGTCAGAGAATACAGAAATACGCAGGAAGCGCATACAGAATGACGATGAGGTGACGCAACGATGACCGTGCCACAGAGAAAGCAGCAAGCTGCGGTCATATGAGCATAGGGAAAAAAGAAGAACAAAAGCGTCGGTTGCCGGCCGGCTGACTCATCACCGTCACAGCACGTTTTTTGATGTCCCTCTTATTTGAGAGTCTTTACCAACGAGCTGATGAGTCGAATCAGGGGTTTGTGTTGGATGGATTAGGGACACCTGATTCAAATCAAGGTCACGCACGCACGCACGCAGCAGTCAAGCAATGGAAGGTGCCCCGTCCTTCCTTTTCTTGGGGGAGGGGAAGGTCACCGTGTTTGAGGATGGCGAAGGGGGATAGGGCGCCTCTGCCTGGAGGCCAGGCAACTCATACTTACCTGGCAGGGGAGACACCATGATCAGGAAGGTGGTTCACCCAGGGCGAGGCTCGGCCATTGCACTCCGGTTGTGCTGACCCCTGCGAATTCCCCAAATGTGGGAATCTCGACTGCGTAATTTATGGTAGTGGGGGACTGCGTTCGCGCTCTCCCCTGTACACACTGGTTAAAAGCAGATAGCGTGGAGGGAAAAAGCGTGCGGTTCTTGACGCTTGTGGCGCCGCCCACTGCCCCAAAGGGTGAAGTTGCACCAGTTTTGTTATGTTTCTGTCTCTTTCTGCTGTGTCAGCCAGTGACCCGGAGAGTTCAGAGAACTGAACTGCGTTTGTTTTCATCGAGGTTGTCGAAACCTGCGACCGGTTTGCCGAATGTGGTTTTTCCCACAAACTTTGATATTCAACGGACGAGTTGATTGACAGCAGTGGTCCCAAAGGCAAAGTTGTTCGGATGGAGGTTTTCTGTCGTATGGTACGACTGTCTCGTGCGCGTGCTGTGAAAAAGCACGCGACATACGTTCGCCTATAGCCGCTCTCATGTTGTTGCTTTTTCATTTTAAAGCGCCACTAGGTGGCCATTCACCGCGTCCTTTCTCGCCTGACCCCAGACTGAGCCCGTGCACGGGTGTACCGGCTTGGGTGAAATTGTCTCGTTCCGTCCAAGAGCTATAGCCGTTCTAGCAGACCCCGCCTCGCCCAGCCCGTAGGTTTCGGCCTGCCGCCGCCAAGCTGAATCGAAATTCCCACTTTTTTTCCGATCTGGACGGACAGTCAGACTCCAGAGAATCTTTCTGCACTGGTTTGGGCCAGATCGGGCAAAAGACCTAGGACTAGTGTGCAAAAGTAGGTTTTTCACAAAATCCCAAATACCCGAAAATTTCGCCAGCGCAACCTTCGAATCCGAGGCATGCGTCTCGCTCGGCTCGAGCCAAGGATTCCGATGATATAAGACACTTGGTTCTGCGGCGTGCGGTTTGGGAGCTACGAGCCATTTCGTGCCGGGCCCATCGGGGGGCCAGCCTTGGTGATGTTGTAGAGCGAGTGGCTAGTACCATCCCTCAAAGTTTCAGGTCTCTACGACGTAAGGCCTTTGCCAACCCTCCCCCCCTCACCGCTTCCCAGATGGGCGTCGCCTTTGCCGGCTCCCCTGTCGCTGCGTCATTGTGTCATCGCTTCTCGGCCTTTTGGCTAAGATCAAGTGTAGTATCTGTTCTTATCAGTTTAATATCTGATACGTCCCCTATCCGGGGACTGCATATTAAATTGATTTTTGGCACATGGAGCCGGAACCGGGGCTTGCTCCGTCCACTCCACGCATCGACCTGGTATTGCAGTGCCTCCAGGAACGGTGTGCTTCCCCTTTTTGGGGACTGCGAATTGTTGTGACTAATAGAAGAACCAACAACACCACTGGAATTTTTTTTGTCAGAGAATACAGAAATACGCAGGAAGCGCATACAGAATGACGATGAGGTGACGCAATGATGACCGTGCCACAGAGAAAGCAGCAAGCTGCGGTCATATGAGCATAGGGAAAAAAGAAGAACAAAAGCGTCGGTTGCCGGCCGGCTGACTCATCACCGTCACAGCACGTTTTTTGATGTCCCTCTTATTTGAGAGTCTTTACCAACGAGCTGATGAGTCGAATCAGGGGTTTGTGTTGGATGGATTAGGGACACCTGATTCAAATCAAGGTCACGCACGCACGCACGCAGCAGTCAAGCAATGGAAGGTGCCCCGTCCTTCCTTTTCTTGGGGGAGGGGAAGGTCACCGTGTTTGAGGATGGCGAAGGGGGATAGGGCGCCTCTGCCTGGAGGCCAGGCAACTCATACTTACCTGGCAGGGGAGACACCATGATCAGGAAGGTGGTTCACCCAGGGCGAGGCTCGGCCATTGCACTCCGGTTGTGCTGACCCCTGCGAATTCCCCAAATGTGGGAATCTCGACTGCGTAATTTATGGTAGTGGGGGACTGCGTTCGCGCTCTCCCCTGTACACACTGGTTAAAAGCAGATAGCGTGGAGGGAAAAAGCGTGCGGTTCTTGACGCTTGTGGCGCCGCCCACTGCCCCAAAGGGTGAAGTTGCACCAGTTTTGTTATGTTTCTGTCTCTTTCTGCTGTGTCAGCCAGTGACCCGGAGAGTTCAGAGAACTGAACTGCGTTTGTTTTCATCGAGGTTGTCGAAACCTGCGACCGGTTTGCCGAATGTGGTTTTTCCCACAAACTTTGATATTCAACGGACGAGTTGATTGACAGCAGTGGTCCCAAAGGCAAAGTTGTTCGGATGGAGGTTTTCTGTCGTATGGTACGACTGTCTCGTGCGCGTGCTGTGAAAAAGCACGCGACATACGTTCGCCTATAGCCGCTCTCATGTTGTTGCTTTTTCATTTTAAAGCGCCACTAGGTGGCCATTCACCGCGTCCTTTCTCGCCTGACCCCAGACTGAGCCCGTGCACGGGTGTACCGGCTTGGGTGAAATTGTCTCGTTCCGTCCAAGAGCTATAGCCGTTCTAGCAGACCCCGCCTCGCCCAGCCCGTAGGTTTCGGCCTGCCGCCGCCAAGCTGAATCGAAATTCCCACTTTTTTTCCGATCTGGACGGACAGTCAGACTCCAGAGAATCTTTCTGCACTGGTTTGGGCCAGATCGGGCAAAAGACCTAGGACTAGTGTGCAAAAGTAGGTTTTTCACAAAATCCCAAATACCCGAAAATTTCGCCAGCGCAACCTTCGAATCCGAGGCATGCGTCTCGCTCGGCTCGAGCCAAGGATTCCGATGATATAAGACACTTGGTTCTGCGGCGTGCGGTTTGGGAGCTACGAGCCATTTCGTGCCGGGCCCATCGGGGGGCCAGCCTTGGTGATGTTGTAGAGCGAGTGGCTAGTACCATCCCTCAAAGTTTCAGGTCTCTACGACGTAAGGCCTTTGCCAACCCTCCCCCCCTCACCGCTTCCCAGATGGGCGTCGCCTTTGCCGGCTCCCCTGCCGCTGCGTCATTGTGTCATCGCTTCTCGGCCTTTTGGCTAAGATCAAGTGTAGTATCTGTTCTTATCAGTTTAATATCTGATACGTCCCCTATCCGGGGACTGCATATTAAATTGATTTTTGGCACATGGAGCCGGAACCGGGGCTTGCTCCGTCCACTCCACGCATCGACCTGGTATTGCAGTGCCTCCAGGAACGGTGTGCTTCCCCTTTTTGGGGACTGCGAATTGTTGTGACTAATAGAAGAACCAACAACACCACTGGAATTTTGTCAGAGAATACAGAAATACGCAGGAAGCGCATACAGAATGACGATGAGGTGACGCAACGATGACCGTGCCACAGAGAAAGCAGCAAGCTGCGGTCATATGAGCATAGGGAAAAAAGAAGAACAAAAGCGTCGGTTGCCGGCCGGCTGACTCATCACCGTCACAGCACGTTTTTTGATGTCCCTCTTATTTGAGAGTCTTTACCAACGAGCTGATGAGTCGAATCAGGGGTTTGTGTTGGATGGATTAGGGACACCTGATTCAAATCAAGGTCACGCACGCACGCACGCAGCAGTCAAGCAATGGAAGGTGCCCCGTCCTTCCTTTTCTTGGGGGAGGGGAAGGTCACCGTGTTTGAGGATGGCGAAGGGGGATAGGGCGCCTCTGCCTGGAGGCCAGGCAACTCATACTTACCTGGCAGGGGAGACACCATGATCAGGAAGGTGGTTCACCCAGGGCGAGGCTCGGCCATTGCACTCCGGTTGTGCTGACCCCTGCGAATTCCCCAAATGTGGGAATCTCGACTGCGTAATTTATGGTAGTGGGGGACTGCGTTCGCGCTCTCCCCTGTACACACTGGTTAAAAGCAGATAGCGTGGAGGGAAAAAGCGTGCGGTTCTTGACGCTTGTGGCGCCGCCCACTGCCCCAAAGGGTGAAGTTGCACCAGTTTTGTTATGTTTCTGTCTCTTTCTGCTGTGTCAGCCAGTGACCCGGAGAGTTCAGAGAACTGAACTGCGTTTGTTTTCATCGAGGTTGTCGAAACCTGCGACCGGTTTGCCGAATGTGGTTTTTCCCACAAACTTTGATATTCAACGGACGAGTTGATTGACAGCAGTGGTCCCAAAGGCAAAGTTGTTCGGATGGAGGTTTTCTGTCGTATGGTACGACTGTCTCGTGCGCGTGCTGTGAAAAAGCACGCGACATACGTTCGCCTATAGCCGCTCTCATGTTGTTGCTTTTTCATTTTAAAGCGCCACTAGGTGGCCATTCACCGCGTCCTTTCTCGCCTGACCCCAGACTGAGCCCGTGCACGGGTGTACCGGCTTGGGTGAAATTGTCTCGTTCCGTCCAAGAGCTATAGCCGTTCTAGCAGACCCCGCCTCGCCCAGCCCGTAGGTTTCGGCCTGCCGCCGCCAAGCTGAATCGAAATTCCCACTTTTTTTCCGATCTGGACGGACAGTCAGACTCCAGAGAATCTTTCTGCACTGGTTTGGGCCAGATCGGGCAAAAGACCTAGGACTAGTGTGCAAAAGTAGGTTTTTCACAAAATCCCAAATACCCGAAAATTTCGCCAGCGCAACCTTCGAATCCGAGGCATGCGTCTCGCTCGGCTCGAGCCAAGGATTCTGATGATATAAGACACTTGGTTCTGCGGCGTGCGGTTTGGGAGCTACGAGCCATTTCGTGCCGGGCCCATCGGGGGGCCAGCCTTGGTGATGTTGTAGAGCGAGTGGCTAGTACCATCCCTCAAAGTTTCAGGTCTCTACGACGTAAGGCCTTTGCCAACCCTCCCCCCCTCACCGCTTCCCAGATGGGCGTCGCCTTTGCCGGCTCCCCTGCCGCTGCGTCATTGTGTCATCGCTTCTCGGCCTTTTGGCTAAGATCAAGTGTAGTATCTGTTCTTATCAGTTTAATATCTGATACGTCCCCTATCCGGGGACTGCATATTAAATTGATTTTTGGCACATGGAGCCGGAACCGGGGCTTGCTCCGTCCACTCCACGCATCGACCTGGTATTGCAGTGCCTCCAGGAACGGTGTGCTTCCCCTTTTTGGGGACTGCGAATTGTTGTGACTAATAGAAGAACCAACAACACCACTGGAATTTTGTCAGAGAATACAGAAATACGCAGGAAGCGCATACAGAATGACGATGAGGTGACGCAACGATGACCGTGCCACAGAGAAAGCAGCAAGCTGCGGTCATATGAGCATAGGGAAAAAAGAAGAACAAAAGCGTCGGTTGCCGGCCGGCTGACTCATCACCGTCACAGCACGTTTTTTGATGTCCCTCTTATTTGAGAGTCTTTACCAACGAGCTGATGAGTCGAATCAGGGGTTTGTGTTGGATGGATTAGGGACACCTGATTCAAATCAAGGTCACGCACGCACGCACGCAGCAGTCAAGCAATGGAAGGTGCCCCGTCCTTCCTTTTCTTGGGGGAGGGGAAGGTCACCGTGTTTGAGGATGGCGAAGGGGGATAGGGCGCCTCTGCCTGGAGGCCAGGCAACTCATACTTACCTGGCAGGGGAGACACCATGATCAGGAAGGTGGTTCACCCAGGGCGAGGCTCGGCCATTGCACTCCGGTTGTGCTGACCCCTGCGAATTCCCCAAATGTGGGAATCTCGACTGCGTAATTTATGGTAGTGGGGGACTGCGTTCGCGCTCTCCCCTGTACACACTGGTTAAAAGCAGATAGCGTGGAGGGAAAAAGCGTGCGGTTCTTGACGCTTGTGGCGCCGCCCACTGCCCCAAAGGGTGAAGTTGCACCAGTTTTGTTATGTTTCTGTCTCTTTCTGCTGTGTCAGCCAGTGACCCGGAGAGTTCAGAGAACTGAACTGCGTTTGTTTTCATCGAGGTTGTCGAAACCTGCGACCGGTTTGCCGAATGTGGTTTTTCCCACAAACTTTGATATTCAACGGACGAGTTGATTGACAGCAGTGGTCCCAAAGGCAAAGTTGTTCGGATGGAGGTTTTCTGTCGTATGGTACGACTGTCTCGTGCGCGTGCTGTGAAAAAGCACGCGACATACGTTCGCCTATAGCCGCTCTCATGTTGTTGCTTTTTCATTTTAAAGCGCCACTAGGTGGCCATTCACCGCGTCCTTTCTCGCCTGACCCCAGACTGAGCCCGTGCACGGGTGTACCGGCTTGGGTGAAATTGTCTCGTTCCGTCCAAGAGCTATAGCCGTTCTAGCAGACCCCGCCTCGCCCAGCCCGTAGGTTTCGGCCTGCCGCCGCCAAGCTGAATCGAAATTCCCACTTTTTTTCCGATCTGGACGGACAGTCAGACTCCAGAGAATCTTTCTGCACTGGTTTGGGCCAGATCGGGCAAAAGACCTAGGACTAGTGTGCAAAAGTAGGTTTTTCACAAAATCCCAAATACCCGAAAATTTCGCCAGCGCAACCTTCGAATCCGAGGCATGCGTCTCGCTCGGCTCGAGCCAAGGATTCCGATGATATAAGACACTTGGTTCTGCGGCGTGCGGTTTGGGAGCTACGAGCCATTTCGTGCCGGGCCCATCGGGGGGCCAGCCTTGGTGATGTTGTAGAGCGAGTGGCTAGTACCATCCCTCAAAGTTTCAGGTCTCTACGACGTAAGGCCTTTGCCAACCCTCCCCCCCTCACCGCTTCCCAGATGGGCGTCGCCTTTGCCGGCTCCCCTGTCGCTGCGTCATTGTGTCATCGCTTCTCGGCCTTTTGGCTAAGATCAAGTGTAGTATCTGTTCTTATCAGTTTAATATCTGATACGTCCCCTATCCGGGGACTGCATATTAAATTGATTTTTGGCACATGGAGCCGGAACCGGGGCTTGCTCCGTCCACTCCACGCATCGACCTGGTATTGCAGTGCCTCCAGGAACGGTGTGCTTCCCCTTTTTGGGGACTGCGAATTGTTGTGACTAATAGAAGAACCAACAACACCACTGGAATTTTGTCAGAGAATACAGAAATACGCAGGAAGCGCATACAGAATGACGATGAGGTGACGCAACGATGACCGTGCCACAGAGAAAGCAGCAAGCTGCGGTCATATGAGCATAGGGAAAAAAGAAGAACAAAAGCGTCGGTTGCCGGCCGGCTGACTCATCACCGTCACAGCACGTTTTTTGATGTCCCTCTTATTTGAGAGTCTTTACCAACGAGCTGATGAGTCGAATCAGGGGTTTGTGTTGGATGGATTAGGGACACCTGATTCAAATCAAGGTCACGCACGCACGCACGCAGCAGTCAAGCAATGGAAGGTGCCCCGTCCTTCCTTTTCTTGGGGGAGGGGAAGGTCACCGTGTTTGAGGATGGCGAAGGGGGATAGGGCGCCTCTGCCTGGAGGCCAGGCAACTCATACTTACCTGGCAGGGGAGACACCATGATCAGGAAGGTGGTTCACCCAGGGCGAGGCTCGGCCATTGCACTCCGGTTGTGCTGACCCCTGCGAATTCCCCAAATGTGGGAATCTCGACTGCGTAATTTATGGTAGTGGGGGACTGCGTTCGCGCTCTCCCCTGTACACACTGGTTAAAAGCAGATAGCGTGGAGGGAAAAAGCGTGCGGTTCTTGACGCTTGTGGCGCCGCCCACTGCCCCAAAGGGTGAAGTTGCACCAGTTTTGTTATGTTTCTGTCTCTTTCTGCTGTGTCAGCCAGTGACCCGGAGAGTTCAGAGAACTGAACTGCGTTTGGTTTCATCGAGGTTGTCGAAACCTGCGACCGGTTTGCCGAATGTGGTTTTTCCCACAAACTTTGATATTCAACGGACGAGTTGATTGACAGCAGTGGTCCCAAAGGCAAAGTTGTTCGGATGGAGGTTTTCTGTCGTATGGTACGACTGTCTCGTGCGCGTGCTGTGAAAAAGCACGCGACATACGTTCGCCTATAGCCGCTCTCATGTTGTTGCTTTTTCATTTTAAAGCGCCACTAGGTGGCCATTCACCGCGTCCTTTCTCGCCTGACCCCAGACTGAGCCCGTGCACGGGTGTACCGGCTTGGGTGAAATTGTCTCGTTCCGTCCAAGAGCTATAGCCGTTCTAGCAGACCCCGCCTCGCCCAGCCCGTAGGTTTCGGCCTGCCGCCGCCAAGCTGAATCGAAATTCCCACTTTTTTTCCGATCTGGACGGACAGTCAGACTCCAGAGAATCTTTCTGCACTGGTTTGGGCCAGATCGGGCAAAAGACCTAGGACTAGTGTGCAAAAGTAGGTTTTTCACAAAATCCCAAATACCCGAAAATTTCGCCAGCGCAACCTTCGAATCCGAGGCATGCGTCTCGCTCGGCTCGAGCCAAGGATTCCGATGATATAAGACACTTGGTTCTGCGGCGTGCGGTTTGGGAGCTACGAGCCATTTCGTGCCGGGCCCATCGGGGGGCCAGCCTTGGTGATGTTGTAGAGCGAGTGGCTAGTACCATCCCTCAAAGTTTCAGGTCTCTACGACGTAAGGCCTTTGCCAACCCTCCCCCCCTCACCGCTTCCCAGATGGGCGTCGCCTTTGCCGGCTCCCCTGCCGCTGCGTCATTGTGTCATCGCTTCTCGGCCTTTTGGCTAAGATCAAGTGTCTTGTCGAACGGTTGAGACTGCGATCGCCTCTTTAAGGTTTCCTGGCTCGAGAGCTTCTGGTGTCCCGAGCCGTACAACTTTTTAGAGGGAGAGTGACCCTGCTGGTTTTACAGGTTAGCAGTTTTAAGGTAAGACTTTTAGTCTTTTATCTATTTATTGTATTTATTGTTCTTTTACGTTTTTTTTTAGGCTGTCGGTGCCTCCACCATGTCGGCTGCTCGTGCCGGCATGCGGAGGCACCACAGCGTGCGATTTTTATTTAGAGAGGTGGAGGGTAAGCTCCTGGGGTTGTCTCGTTTAGACTTCTCCAGGAAGCTCATCCAAAAAACCCTCAATTTTAATGCCAGTGATTTAAATTGTTTAATGACTCTGCCCCTGAACAAAGGTTTCGATGTCAGTTTTAGATCTGCTTCCTTGTTGCAAGATTTCTGGCAACGATTTGAGCATTGCAAGACCCAGTTCTCCATGTTCAATGTTGAGAAACTTTCTGACAATTCTATTAAAACAGTGATTGTTAGAATGTTCAATGAAACAGTGAGTGGAGATGATGTTGCTGTATGGCTGGGTAGATTTTGCACGGTTCGAAGTCCACCAGTCAAGGTGCTTGACGAAGACGGCATCTGGAATTGCGCTTGGAGAGTTCCCATTAAACAGTGGGAAGATCCAAGTGGATTCCAGGGTCTGAGTCATTTACCCTCAATGATTGTGCTGGGAGAGAACCGCGGCTACATTCATTATCAGGGAATGCCCAAATTGTGCCGAAAATGTGGGAAAATGGGACACCTCGCTGAGGCATGCCAAGAAATTGTGTGTAGGAAGTGCAGAGAAATTGGTCACATTTTTGAGGAATGTACCAATGGCAGACGGTGTAATCTCTGTGGAGATGCTAACCATTTCTACAGAGATTGCCCTAAAAGTTTTGCCAACAAGTTGAAAGGGAACAAAATGGCCGCCCCACCAAAGGAACAATCAAAAGAACAAAGAGAGGAGGAGGCGGGCCCTGAGGTTTTGGCGGGAATTTCACATTCCCAGCCAGCCTCAGGGATTGGACAAGAAGAAAGAAGTGGGGCGGCCACAGGGGCGGAGTCAGAATTCGTTAATGAAAAGGGGGAGGAAGCCACTCCCCAACAAGAAAAAAGCAAAGACAAAATGGAGGAGGAGGAAGATGAAACGGCTTCCTCCCTCTACACCGTATCGGAGGTTAGTGGGGTGGATAGTGGGAGTGAAACCGAGTGTTCACTCCCAAATGCTCAAGTGCAGAAAAGGTCTGCGAGATCTCCTCTGCTTCAAACAGAGGAGAAAAGGCTGCGGGCATCGCATCGGCCAGATAGTTCCTCTTCGGAAGATCTGAACCGTATGTGGCCTGCAGACTCTCCAAATGAAGTCTCCTTTCTGCACTTTAAGCTAAGAACATCGTCACCAAAGGATCCACAAGAGGTTTCCTCTGTGGATTCTGAGGCGGCGAGCACTTGCCCTCCTGACCCCAGTTTATCTGGGGAAAAGGAAAGGCAGGTGCAACAAGAAGTAACATGATTTTAATGCAATTTCTGTAGTCTTTTTATCTGTTTTTATTTTCATCAATGCTTGTATTTTTAACCATACTGCTCATGGCCCTCACTATCTCTACAATCAATGTGAGAAGTGTGAGGTCTACTTTGCGAGCACAGAGTGTTTTATCATGTTTAAATAATTTTAAGTCAGACATCTATTTATTGCAAGAGTGTGCTCTGCCCTTTTTAACCAATTACAGAAAATGGGAAGAGCTGTGGACCAAAGGACCCTCCATCTGGAGTGGCTCCAATTTTAACAGAAATGACGGTGTGGCCATTTTAATAAAAAATCCCAACATCTTGGTGAAGGGCAGCACTGTGGTGAGGGATGGGCGGGCAATTTTAGTTAATCTGACTTTTTTAGGTAAGGATTTTAATGTTTTAAATTTGTATGGTTACACAAGTAAAAATGACAGATACAAGCTTTTAGAAGATTTGCAGCCCCACATGTTAGGTAGGGCTCCCCTAGTGGTAGCAGGGGATTTTAACTGTGTTTTAACAAAAAAAGATAGGAAAAGGGTAGGAGAAGATTTTAAGGTCGACAAGACATCGGTTTTATTAAATAAATTGGTCAAAGATTTTAAGTTAGTCGACTGTTTTAAAACAATGCATCAGAGAGAGGAGGGCTACACCTGGTTCAGTGGTGATGGCGCCAGAGCCTCTCGTATCGACTATATTTTTACAAGGGACTGCCCGCCAACCGATGCAACATTGACCCCCCTTTTCTTCACTGACCACATGATGGTCTCCTGCACCCTTTCACTACCCACGGGTGTGACAGTAGGGGGAGGGCTGTGGAAGCTGAACTGCTCCCTATTAAAAGATGAGGAAGTGGTTCGAGAGTATAGGGAGCAGTTCAGCCAATGGCAGACCCTCCAAGACTTTTTTGACTCACGAGCACAGTGGTGGGAGATGGTAAAACAAAGGACAGGACATTTTTTTAGAAAAATAGGAAAGGAGAAAAAGAATAAAGAAAAAAGACGCATGATGGGGCTGCAAAAAAGACTGCAGAGATATTTTAACCTTTTAAATAATGGATTGGATTTTAAGGAGGAAATAAAGGAAGTAAAGAAAGAAATGTCAGTTTTATCCGAAACTCAAAGTAAGGGAGTAATTTTAAGATGCAAAGAAAAAGAGATAGAAGAAGGAGAAAAGTGTACAAGATATTTTTTTAAAAAGACTATTTCACGGGGAGGCTCAATAACAATCTTAAAAACTTTTAGAGGGAGGGAGGCAAAAAATATGGAGGACATTTTAGGGGAAATAGAACTTTTTTATAGTGATTTATACAGCCCAAAGAATGTACACAATGGCATCTTAAATGAAGTTTTAGAATTTTTAGAAACAAAGATAAAGAGTCCAAATGTGCTTTTAGCCCAGGATTTTACTCTTTTAGAATTAAATAAATCTCTCAAAAGTTTTAAAAAAGGGAAGTCCCCAGGAATGGATGGACTTCCCTTGGAGTTTTATTTGACTTTCTGGGACATTTTAGCACATGACTTACTGACAGTTTTTAAAGAATTTGAGACTCTCGACAGACTTCCGGACAGCTTTAGAGTAGGGATAGTTTCGCTTTTATATAAAAAAGGAGACAGGACTGACTTGAAGAACTGGAGACCAATCACGCTTTTAAATTTTGATTGTAAACTTTTTAGTAAGATTTTAGCTACACGCATGTCAACTGTTTTAGAGGACGTAATCCACCTGGATCAAGCATGCGCTGTGCCCGGTAGGAAGATCACAGACAGCCTGGTACTGATTAGAGACGCCATCTGTTACGCGAGAGACAGAAACATTCGGCTAGTAGTCCTAAATTTAGATTTTGAAAAAGCTTTTGACCGCATCTCGCACCAGTTCCTTTTTAAGGTACTGGAAAAAATGGGGTTCCCAGGGAGGTTTATAGCTTGGGTGGGACTGCTATACAACAGTCTAGTCAGTAAATTTGCAGTTAATGGGCATTTATCCAAAGCTGTAAACATTCACAGCGGCGTCCGTCAGGGGTGTCCTTTATCTCCCCTACTGTATGTGGCCTGCATTGAGCCACTGGCACAAATCTTGAGAAGGGATAAATGGATTAAAGGACTGGACGTCCCAGGGACTGGTGGACTGACCGCAACCTGTGTTTTATATATGGACGACGTAACCCTTTTAGCGACTGACCTTTTATCAGTACGAAGAGCACTTGACTTGACTGACTGGTACGGTCGGGCCTCGGGCGCTAAGCTCAACAGGAGTAAGTCCGAGGCCCAGCTCTTCGGGCCGTGGGGAAACGTGGACACAGGCGGACTGGATTTGGATTTTAAAGGCAACGACCTGACAGTTTTAGGAGTAAAATTTGACAGAGAGGGTGGAGGACGGGGAAACTGGACTGACATCTTAGGGAAAGTTAGGCAAAGACTGGGGTTTTGGGGACTCAGACAACTGACAATTGAAGGCAAGGTTTTAGTTTTTAAAGCTGTAATTTTACCACTAATTTTACTTGTTTCTTCTGTTTTTAGTCCCCCAAGGCGATTCCTGGCCAACCTGGAGAGGGCGGTATTTTATTTCCTGTGGGGGTCCAAATGGGAACGAGTAAAAAGGGAGGTCTTTAAAAAAAGAAAGGAAAATGGCGGAAAAGGCCTCCCGGACCCCCACTTGTTTTTAGGTAGCCGCTTTACCGCCCTCCACATCGGATATGCGCTGACCCCATCCAGAGAGAATAAGACAGCGGCCATGGCTCGTTTCTGGATGGGGTCCTACCTAAGAAGCATAAAAATTTTATCAATCGACCTGAAAACCCCAGTGTCTTTTAATTTGCCAAAAGAGTACAGTTTTATAAAGAAATTTTTAAAAAAATTCCTTTTAGAGACAAATGATGCAAGCATTTTAACTAACCACAAATCCCTCATCTCTCTTGTGCAGGACCGGGAAGTGGTGAGTCCAGTTCCAGGCCTCACACTAAGTGAGGCCAAAGACGTTTGGAGGAACGCAGCCCACCCAGCTCTCCAGAACAGACACAAGGACTTATCGTGGATGGTGGCTCATGAGATCCTCCCGGTCAGGGCGGTTATGCACTCCAGAGGCATGGCCAAAAACTCCATCTGCCCACGGTCCGGGTGCAACCACCCGGAGACCGTCCACCATCTGCTCTGGGAGTGCGGTGCTGCGCGGGACCTGTGGGCCAGGGCCGGCCCCCTGTTTTTCCCGTGCCTGCCAGCGGGTGGGGCCCAGGTGGACTACAAGCTCGCCATCCTGGGGGTGGGTCAGGGCCTCAAAGCCCAAACATCGCAAGAATTTGCCTCGCTCTGGCTCACCCTCAACCTGATAAAGGATGCCATCTGGGTCACCAGAAACCTGCTGGTGGGGAAACGCGTGACGGTCCCCCTCCACGCGAGCGAGCAGAAGATAAGATCAACGCTGCAGGGTGGGCCGCACGTCGTCATTCGGACGGGGGGGCCGAGGCTGCACAAAGAGGTCCCGGCCACCACCGACCTTGGCCGCCCGTAGATGCACCCTCACCACTCTGGCTACGGGAACAGCGGGCCAGCGGGCCGGAGGAGAGGGGATTTCCGCTGGGCCTTTGAAGCGGGGAGTCCTGAACCTGTTCTGGAGACCTGGAGTGAATGGACATTCTTGATAGGGACTAACCCCCGGTCCTGCACAACAGAGATTTTTAAACAGAATGATTTTATTGTGTTTTAACTGGCTTGTATTTATTTGCTATTTATACTTTTATCCCTTTTTCTAACACCACACTGACTTGCATACATGGACTTTACACAACACACTACACTGACTGATTTTAACTAAGAATGCAAAACTGTTGGTTTTAATCTGTGTAAACATGTATGTTTAAAAAGAAAAGAAATGTGAGGTTTGAATGGAAAAAAAGAAATGTGTGACAATAAAACTTTTTTCGAAAGAAAAATCTGTTCTTATCAGTTTAATATCTGATACGTCCCCTATCCGGGGACTGCATATTAAATTGATTTTTGGCACATGGAGCCGGAACCGGGGCTTGCTCCGTCCACTCCACGCATCGACCTGGTATTGCAGTGCCTCCAGGAACGGTGTGCTTCCCCTTTTTGGGGACTGCGAATTGTTGTGACTAATAGAAGAACCAACAACACCACTGGAATTTTGTCAGAGAATACAGAAATACGCAGGAAGCGCATACAGAATGACGATGAGGTGACGCAACGATGACCGTGCCACAGAGAAAGCAGCAAGCTGCGGTCATATGAGCATAGGGAAAAAAGAAGAACAAAAGCGTCGGTTGCCGGCCGGCTGACTCATCACCGTCACAGCACGTTTTTTGATGTCCCTCTTATTTGAGAGTCTTTACCAACGAGCTGATGAGTCGAATCAGGGGTTTGTGTTGGATGGATTAGGGACACCTGATTCAAATCAAGGTCACGCACGCACGCACGCAGCAGTCAAGCAATGGAAGGTGCCCCGTCCTTCCTTTTCTTGGGGGAGGGGAAGGTCACCGTGTTTGAGGATGGCGAAGGGGGATAGGGCGCCTCTGCCTGGAGGCCAGGCAACTCATACTTACCTGGCAGGGGAGACACCATGATCAGGAAGGTGGTTCACCCAGGGCGAGGCTCGGCCATTGCACTCCGGTTGTGCTGACCCCTGCGAATTCCCCAAATGTGGGAATCTCGACTGCGTAATTTATGGTAGTGGGGGACTGCGTTCGCGCTCTCCCCTGTACACACTGGTTAAAAGCAGATAGCGTGGAGGGAAAAAGCGTGCGGTTCTTGACGCTTGTGGCGCCGCCCACTGCCCCAAAGGGTGAAGTTGCACCAGTTTTGTTATGTTTCTGTCTCTTTCTGCTGTGTCAGCCAGTGACCCGGAGAGTTCAGAGAACTGAACTGCGTTTGGTTTCATCGAGGTTGTCGAAACCTGCGACCGGTTTGCCGAATGTGGTTTTTCCCACAAACTTTGATATTCAACGGACGAGTTGATTGACAGCAGTGGTCCCAAAGGCAAAGTTGTTCGGATGGAGGTTTTCTGTCGTATGGTACGACTGTCTCGTGCGCGTGCTGTGAAAAAGCACGCGACATACGTTCGCCTATAGCCGCTCTCATGTTGTTGCTTTTTCATTTTAAAGCGCCACTAGGTGGCCATTCACCGCGTCCTTTCTCGCCTGACCCCAGACTGAGCCCGTGCACGGGTGTACCGGCTTGGGTGAAATTGTCTCGTTCCGTCCAAGAGCTATAGCCGTTCTAGCAGACCCCGCCTCGCCCAGCCCGTAGGTTTCGGCCTGCCGCCGCCAAGCTGAATCGAAATTCCCACTTTTTTTCCGATCTGGACGGACAGTCAGACTCCAGAGAATCTTTCTGCACTGGTTTGGGCCAGATCGGGCAAAAGACCTAGGACTAGTGTGCAAAAGTAGGTTTTTCACAAAATCCCAAATACCCGAAAATTTCGCCAGCGCAACCTTCGAATCCGAGGCATGCGTCTCGCTCGGCTCGAGCCAAGGATTCCGATGATATAAGACACTTGGTTCTGCGGCGTGCGGTTTGGGAGCTACGAGCCATTTCGTGCCGGGCCCATCGGGGGGCCAGCCTTGGTGATGTTGTAGAGCGAGTGGCTAGTACCATCCCTCAAAGTTTCAGGTCTCTACGACGTAAGGCCTTTGCCAACCCTCCCCCCCTCACCGCTTCCCAGATGGGCGTCGCCTTTGCCGGCTCCCCTGCCGCTGCGTCATTGTGTCATCGCTTCTCGGCCTTTTGGCTAAGATCAAGTGTCTTGTCGAACGGTTGAGACTGCGATCGCCTCTTTAAGGTTTCCTGGCTCGAGAGCTTCTGGTGTCCCGAGCCGTACAACTTTTTAGAGGGAGAGTGACCCTGCTGGTTTTACAGGTTAGCAGTTTTAAGGTAAGACTTTTAGTCTTTTATCTATTTATTGTATTTATTGTTCTTTTACGTTTTTTTTTAGGCTGTCGGTGCCTCCACCATGTCGGCTGCTCGTGCCGGCATGCGGAGGCACCACAGCGTGCGATTTTTATTTAGAGAGGTGGAGGGTAAGCTCCTGGGGTTGTCTCGTTTAGACTTCTCCAGGAAGCTCATCCAAAAAACCCTCAATTTTAATGCCAGTGATTTAAATTGTTTAATGACTCTGCCCCTGAACAAAGGTTTCGATGTCAGTTTTAGATCTGCTTCCTTGTTGCAAGATTTCTGGCAACGATTTGAGCATTGCAAGACCCAGTTCTCCATGTTCAATGTTGAGAAACTTTCTGACAATTCTATTAAAACAGTGATTGTTAGAATGTTCAATGAAACAGTGAGTGGAGATGATGTTGCTGTATGGCTGGGTAGATTTTGCACGGTTCGAAGTCCACCAGTCAAGGTGCTTGACGAAGACGGCATCTGGAATTGCGCTTGGAGAGTTCCCATTAAACAGTGGGAAGATCCAAGTGGATTCCAGGGTCTGAGTCATTTACCCTCAATGATTGTGCTGGGAGAGAACCGCGGCTACATTCATTATCAGGGAATGCCCAAATTGTGCCGAAAATGTGGGAAAATGGGACACCTCGCTGAGGCATGCCAAGAAATTGTGTGTAGGAAGTGCAGAGAAATTGGTCACATTTTTGAGGAATGTACCAATGGCAGACGGTGTAATCTCTGTGGAGATGCTAACCATTTCTACAGAGATTGCCCTAAAAGTTTTGCCAACAAGTTGAAAGGGAACAAAATGGCCGCCCCACCAAAGGAACAATCAAAAGAACAAAGAGAGGAGGAGGCGGGCCCTGAGGTTTTGGCGGGAATTTCACATTCCCAGCCAGCCTCAGGGATTGGACAAGAAGAAAGAAGTGGGGCGGCCACAGGGGCGGAGTCAGAATTCGTTAATGAAAAGGGGGAGGAAGCCACTCCCCAACAAGAAAAAAGCAAAGACAAAATGGAGGAGGAGGAAGATGAAACGGCTTCCTCCCTCTACACCGTATCGGAGGTTAGTGGGGTGGATAGTGGGAGTGAAACCGAGTGTTCACTCCCAAATGCTCAAGTGCAGAAAAGGTCTGCGAGATCTCCTCTGCTTCAAACAGAGGAGAAAAGGCTGCGGGCATCGCATCGGCCAGATAGTTCCTCTTCGGAAGATCTGAACCGTATGTGGCCTGCAGACTCTCCAAATGAAGTCTCCTTTCTGCACTTTAAGCTAAGAACATCGTCACCAAAGGATCCACAAGAGGTTTCCTCTGTGGATTCTGAGGCGGCGAGCACTTGCCCTCCTGACCCCAGTTTATCTGGGGAAAAGGAAAGGCAGGTGCAACAAGAAGTAACATGATTTTAATGCAATTTCTGTAGTCTTTTTATCTGTTTTTATTTTCATCAATGCTTGTATTTTTAACCATACTGCTCATGGCCCTCACTATCTCTACAATCAATGTGAGAAGTGTGAGGTCTACTTTGCGAGCACAGAGTGTTTTATCATGTTTAAATAATTTTAAGTCAGACATCTATTTATTGCAAGAGTGTGCTCTGCCCTTTTTAACCAATTACAGAAAATGGGAAGAGCTGTGGACCAAAGGACCCTCCATCTGGAGTGGCTCCAATTTTAACAGAAATGACGGTGTGGCCATTTTAATAAAAAATCCCAACATCTTGGTGAAGGGCAGCACTGTGGTGAGGGATGGGCGGGCAATTTTAGTTAATCTGACTTTTTTAGGTAAGGATTTTAATGTTTTAAATTTGTATGGTTACACAAGTAAAAATGACAGATACAAGCTTTTAGAAGATTTGCAGCCCCACATGTTAGGTAGGGCTCCCCTAGTGGTAGCAGGGGATTTTAACTGTGTTTTAACAAAAAAAGATAGGAAAAGGGTAGGAGAAGATTTTAAGGTCGACAAGACATCGGTTTTATTAAATAAATTGGTCAAAGATTTTAAGTTAGTCGACTGTTTTAAAACAATGCATCAGAGAGAGGAGGGCTACACCTGGTTCAGTGGTGATGGCGCCAGAGCCTCTCGTATCGACTATATTTTTACAAGGGACTGCCCGCCAACCGATGCAACATTGACCCCCCTTTTCTTCACTGACCACATGATGGTCTCCTGCACCCTTTCACTACCCACGGGTGTGACAGTAGGGGGAGGGCTGTGGAAGCTGAACTGCTCCCTATTAAAAGATGAGGAAGTGGTTCGAGAGTATAGGGAGCAGTTCAGCCAATGGCAGACCCTCCAAGACTTTTTTGACTCACGAGCACAGTGGTGGGAGATGGTAAAACAAAGGACAGGACATTTTTTTAGAAAAATAGGAAAGGAGAAAAAGAATAAAGAAAAAAGACGCATGATGGGGCTGCAAAAAAGACTGCAGAGATATTTTAACCTTTTAAATAATGGATTGGATTTTAAGGAGGAAATAAAGGAAGTAAAGAAAGAAATGTCAGTTTTATCCGAAACTCAAAGTAAGGGAGTAATTTTAAGATGCAAAGAAAAAGAGATAGAAGAAGGAGAAAAGTGTACAAGATATTTTTTTAAAAAGACTATTTCACGGGGAGGCTCAATAACAATCTTAAAAACTTTTAGAGGGAGGGAGGCAAAAAATATGGAGGACATTTTAGGGGAAATAGAACTTTTTTATAGTGATTTATACAGCCCAAAGAATGTACACAATGGCATCTTAAATGAAGTTTTAGAATTTTTAGAAACAAAGATAAAGAGTCCAAATGTGCTTTTAGCCCAGGATTTTACTCTTTTAGAATTAAATAAATCTCTCAAAAGTTTTAAAAAAGGGAAGTCCCCAGGAATGGATGGACTTCCCTTGGAGTTTTATTTGACTTTCTGGGACATTTTAGCACATGACTTACTGACAGTTTTTAAAGAATTTGAGACTCTCGACAGACTTCCGGACAGCTTTAGAGTAGGGATAGTTTCGCTTTTATATAAAAAAGGAGACAGGACTGACTTGAAGAACTGGAGACCAATCACGCTTTTAAATTTTGATTGTAAACTTTTTAGTAAGATTTTAGCTACACGCATGTCAACTGTTTTAGAGGACGTAATCCACCTGGATCAAGCATGCGCTGTGCCCGGTAGGAAGATCACAGACAGCCTGGTACTGATTAGAGACGCCATCTGTTACGCGAGAGACAGAAACATTCGGCTAGTAGTCCTAAATTTAGATTTTGAAAAAGCTTTTGACCGCATCTCGCACCAGTTCCTTTTTAAGGTACTGGAAAAAATGGGGTTCCCAGGGAGGTTTATAGCTTGGGTGGGACTGCTATACAACAGTCTAGTCAGTAAATTTGCAGTTAATGGGCATTTATCCAAAGCTGTAAACATTCACAGCGGCGTCCGTCAGGGGTGTCCTTTATCTCCCCTACTGTATGTGGCCTGCATTGAGCCACTGGCACAAATCTTGAGAAGGGATAAATGGATTAAAGGACTGGACGTCCCAGGGACTGGTGGACTGACCGCAACCTGTGTTTTATATATGGACGACGTAACCCTTTTAGCGACTGACCTTTTATCAGTACGAAGAGCACTTGACTTGACTGACTGGTACGGTCGGGCCTCGGGCGCTAAGCTCAACAGGAGTAAGTCCGAGGCCCAGCTCTTCGGGCCGTGGGGAAACGTGGACACAGGCGGACTGGATTTGGATTTTAAAGGCAACGACCTGACAGTTTTAGGAGTAAAATTTGACAGAGAGGGTGGAGGACGGGGAAACTGGACTGACATCTTAGGGAAAGTTAGGCAAAGACTGGGGTTTTGGGGACTCAGACAACTGACAATTGAAGGCAAGGTTTTAGTTTTTAAAGCTGTAATTTTACCACTAATTTTACTTGTTTCTTCTGTTTTTAGTCCCCCAAGGCGATTCCTGGCCAACCTGGAGAGGGCGGTATTTTATTTCCTGTGGGGGTCCAAATGGGAACGAGTAAAAAGGGAGGTCTTTAAAAAAAGAAAGGAAAATGGCGGAAAAGGCCTCCCGGACCCCCACTTGTTTTTAGGTAGCCGCTTTACCGCCCTCCACATCGGATATGCGCTGACCCCATCCAGAGAGAATAAGACAGCGGCCATGGCTCGTTTCTGGATGGGGTCCTACCTAAGAAGCATAAAAATTTTATCAATCGACCTGAAAACCCCAGTGTCTTTTAATTTGCCAAAAGAGTACAGTTTTATAAAGAAATTTTTAAAAAAATTCCTTTTAGAGACAAATGATGCAAGCATTTTAACTAACCACAAATCCCTCATCTCTCTTGTGCAGGACCGGGAAGTGGTGAGTCCAGTTCCAGGCCTCACACTAAGTGAGGCCAAAGACGTTTGGAGGAACGCAGCCCACCCAGCTCTCCAGAACAGACACAAGGACTTATCGTGGATGGTGGCTCATGAGATCCTCCCGGTCAGGGCGGTTATGCACTCCAGAGGCATGGCCAAAAACTCCATCTGCCCACGGTCCGGGTGCAACCACCCGGAGACCGTCCACCATCTGCTCTGGGAGTGCGGTGCTGCGCGGGACCTGTGGGCCAGGGCCGGCCCCCTGTTTTTCCCGTGCCTGCCAGCGGGTGGGGCCCAGGTGGACTACAAGCTCGCCATCCTGGGGGTGGGTCAGGGCCTCAAAGCCCAAACATCGCAAGAATTTGCCTCGCTCTGGCTCACCCTCAACCTGATAAAGGATGCCATCTGGGTCACCAGAAACCTGCTGGTGGGGAAACGCGTGACGGTCCCCCTCCACGCGAGCGAGCAGAAGATAAGATCAACGCTGCAGGGTGGGCCGCACGTCGTCATTCGGACGGGGGGGCCGAGGCTGCACAAAGAGGTCCCGGCCACCACCGACCTTGGCCGCCCGTAGATGCACCCTCACCACTCTGGCTACGGGAACAGCGGGCCAGCGGGCCGGAGGAGAGGGGATTTCCGCTGGGCCTTTGAAGCGGGGAGTCCTGAACCTGTTCTGGAGACCTGGAGTGAATGGACATTCTTGATAGGGACTAACCCCCGGTCCTGCACAACAGAGATTTTTAAACAGAATGATTTTATTGTGTTTTAACTGGCTTGTATTTATTTGCTATTTATACTTTTATCCCTTTTTCTAACACCACACTGACTTGCATACATGGACTTTACACAACACACTACACTGACTGATTTTAACTAAGAATGCAAAACTGTTGGTTTTAATCTGTGTAAACATGTATGTTTAAAAAGAAAAGAAATGTGAGGTTTGAATGGAAAAAAAGAAATGTGTGACAATAAAACTTTTTTCGAAAGAAAAATCTGTTCTTATCAGTTTAATATCTGATACGTCCCCTATCCGGGGACTGCATATTAAATTGATTTTTGGCACATGGAGCCGGAACCGGGGCTTGCTCCGTCCACTCCACGCATCGACCTGGTATTGCAGTGCCTCCAGGAACGGTGTGCTTCCCCTTTTTGGGGACTGCGAATTGTTGTGACTAATAGAAGAACCAACAACACCACTGGAATTTTGTCAGAGAATACAGAAATACGCAGGAAGCGCATACAGAATGACGATGAGGTGACGCAACGATGACCGTGCCACAGAGAAAGCAGCAAGCTGCGGTCATATGAGCATAGGGAAAAAAGAAGAACAAAAGCGTCGGTTGCCGGCCGGCTGACTCATCACCGTCACAGCACGTTTTTTGATGTCCCTCTTATTTGAGAGTCTTTACCAACGAGCTGATGAGTCGAATCAGGGGTTTGTGTTGGATGGATTAGGGACACCTGATTCAAATCAAGGTCACGCACGCACGCACGCAGCAGTCAAGCAATGGAAGGTGCCCCGTCCTTCCTTTTCTTGGGGGAGGGGAAGGTCACCGTGTTTGAGGATGGCGAAGGGGGATAGGGCGCCTCTGCCTGGAGGCCAGGCAACTCATACTTACCTGGCAGGGGAGACACCATGATCAGGAAGGTGGTTCACCCAGGGCGAGGCTCGGCCATTGCACTCCGGTTGTGCTGACCCCTGCGAATTCCCCAAATGTGGGAATCTCGACTGCGTAATTTATGGTAGTGGGGGACTGCGTTCGCGCTCTCCCCTGTACACACTGGTTAAAAGCAGATAGCGTGGAGGGAAAAAGCGTGCGGTTCTTGACGCTTGTGGCGCCGCCCACTGCCCCAAAGGGTGAAGTTGCACCAGTTTTGTTATGTTTCTGTCTCTTTCTGCTGTGTCAGCCAGTGACCCGGAGAGTTCAGAGAACTGAACTGCGTTTGTTTTCATCGAGGTTGTCGAAACCTGCGACCGGTTTGCCGAATGTGGTTTTTCCCACAAACTTTGATATTCAACGGACGAGTTGATTGACAGCAGTGGTCCCAAAGGCAAAGTTGTTCGGATGGAGGTTTTCTGTCGTATGGTACGACTGTCTCGTGTGCGTGCTGTGAAAAAGCACGCGACATACGTTCGCCTATAGCCGCTCTCATGTTGTTGCTTTTTCATTTTAAAGCGCCACTAGGTGGCCATTCACCGCGTCCTTTCTCGCCTGACCCCAGACTGAGCCCGTGCACGGGTGTACCGGCTTGGGTGAAATTGTCTCGTTCCGTCCAAGAGCTATAGCCGTTCTAGCAGACCCCGCCTCGCCCAGCCCGTAGGTTTCGGCCTGCCGCCGCCAAGCTGAATCGAAATTCCCACTTTTTTTCCGATCTGGACGGACAGTCAGACTCCAGAGAATCTTTCTGCACTGGTTTGGGCCAGATCGGGCAAAAGACCTAGGACTAGTGTGCAAAAGTAGGTTTTTCACAAAATCCCAAATACCCGAAAATTTCGCCAGCGCAACCTTCGAATCCGAGGCATGCGTCTCGCTCGGCTCGAGCCAAGGATTCCGATGATATAAGACACTTGGTTCTGCGGCGTGCGGTTTGGGAGCTACGAGCCATTTCGTGCCGGGCCCATCGGGGGGCCAGCCTTGGTGATGTTGTAGAGCGAGTGGCTAGTACCATCCCTCAAAGTTTCAGGTCTCTACGACGTAAGGCCTTTGCCAACCCTCCCCCCCTCACCGCTTCCCAGATGGGCGTCGCCTTTGCCGGCTCCCCTGCCGCTGCGTCATTGTGTCATCGCTTCTCGGCCTTTTGGCTAAGATCAAGTGTAGTATCTGTTCTTATCAGTTTAATATCTGATACGTCCCCTATCCGGGGACTGCATATTAAATTGATTTTTGGCACATGGAGCCGGAACCGGGGCTTGCTCCGTCCACTCCACGCATCGACCTGGTATTGCAGTGCCTCCAGGAACGGTGTGCTTCCCCTTTTTGGGGACTGCGAATTGTTGTGACTAATAGAAGAACCAACAACACCACTGGAATTTTGTCAGAGAATACAGAAATACGCAGGAAGCGCATACAGAATGACGATGAGGTGACGCAACGATGACCGTGCCACAGAGAAAGCAGCAAGCTGCGGTCATATGAGCATAGGGAAAAAAGAAGAACAAAAGCGTCGGTTGCCGGCCGGCTGACTCATCACCGTCACAGCACGTTTTTTGATGTCCCTCTTATTTGAGAGTCTTTACCAACGAGCTGATGAGTCGAATCAGGGGTTTGTGTTGGATGGATTAGGGACACCTGATTCAAATCAAGGTCACGCACGCACGCAGCAGTCAAGCAATGGAAGGTGCCCCGTCCTTCCTTTTCTTGGGGGAGGGGAAGGTCACCGTGTTTGAGGATGGCGAAGGGGGATAGGGCGCCTCTGCCTGGAGGCCAGGCAACTCATACTTACCTGGCAGGGGAGACACCATGATCAGGAAGGTGGTTCACCCAGGGCGAGGCTCGGCCATTGCACTCCGGTTGTGCTGACCCCTGCGAATTCCCCAAATGTGGGAATCTCGACTGCGTAATTTATGGTAGTGGGGGACTGCGTTCGCGCTCTCCCCTGTACACACTGGTTAAAAGCAGATAGCGTGGAGGGAAAAAGCGTGCGGTTCTTGACGCTTGTGGCGCCGCCCACTGCCCCAAAGGGTGAAGTTGCACCAGTTTTGTTATGTTTCTGTCTCTTTCTGCTGTGTCAGCCAGTGACCCGGAGAGTTCAGAGAACTGAACTGCGTTTGTTTTCATCGAGGTTGTCGAAACCTGCGACCGGTTTGCCGAATGTGGTTTTTCCCACAAACTTTGATATTCAACGGACGAGTTGATTGACAGCAGTGGTCCCAAAGGCAAAGTTGTTCGGATGGAGGTTTTCTGTCGTATGGTACGACTGTCTCGTGTGCGTGCTGTGAAAAAGCACGCGACATACGTTCGCCTATAGCCGCTCTCATGTTGTTGCTTTTTCATTTTAAAGCGCCACTAGGTGGCCATTCACCGCGTCCTTTCTCGCCTGACCCCAGACTGAGCCCGTGCACGGGTGTACCGGCTTGGGTGAAATTGTCTCGTTCCGTCCAAGAGCTATAGCCGTTCTAGCAGACCCCGCCTCGCCCAGCCCGTAGGTTTCGGCCTGCCGCCGCCAAGCTGAATCGAAATTCCCACTTTTTTTCCGATCTGGACGGACAGTCAGACTCCAGAGAATCTTTCTGCACTGGTTTGGGCCAGATCGGGCAAAAGACCTAGGACTAGTGTGCAAAAGTAGGTTTTTCACAAAATCCCAAATACCCGAAAATTTCGCCAGCGCAACCTTCGAATCCGAGGCATGCGTCTCGCTCGGCTCGAGCCAAGGATTCCGATGATATAAGACACTTGGTTCTGCGGCGTGCGGTTTGGGAGCTACGAGCCATTTCGTGCCGGGCCCATCGGGGGGCCAGCCTTGGTGATGTTGTAGAGCGAGTGGCTAGTACCATCCCTCAAAGTTTCAGGTCTCTACGACGTAAGGCCTTTGCCAACCCTCCCCCCCTCACCGCTTCCCAGATGGGCGTCGCCTTTGCCGGCTCCCCTGCCGCTGCGTCATTGTGTCATCGCTTCTCGGCCTTTTGGCTAAGATCAAGTGTAGTATCTGTTCTTATCAGTTTAATATCTGATACGTCCCCTATCCGGGGACTGCATATTAAATTGATTTTTGGCACATGGAGCCGGAACCGGGGCTTGCTCCGTCCACTCCACGCATCGACCTGGTATTGCAGTGCCTCCAGGAACGGTGTGCTTCCCCTTTTTGGGGACTGCAAATTGTTGTGACTAATAGAAGAACCAACAACACCACTGGAATTTTGTCAGAGAATACAGAAATACGCAGGAAGCGCATACAGAATGACGATGAGGTGACGCAACGATGACCGTGCCACAGAGAAAGCAGCAAGCTGCGGTCATATGAGCATAGGGAAAAAAGAAGAACAAAAGCGTCGGTTGCCGGCCGGCTGACTCATCACCGTCACAGCACGTTTTTTGATGTCCCTCTTATTTGAGAGTCTTTACCAACGAGCTGATGAGTCGAATCAGGGGTTTGTGTTGGATGGATTAGGGACACCTGATTCAAATCAAGGTCACGCACGCACGCACGCAGCAGTCAAGCAATGGAAGGTGCCCCGTCCTTCCTTTTCTTGGGGGAGGGGAAGGTCACCGTGTTTGAGGATGGCGAAGGGGGATAGGGGGCCTCTGCCTGGAGGCCAGGCAACTCATACTTACCTGGCAGGGGAGACACCATGATCAGGAAGGTGGTTCACCCAGGGCGAGGCTCGGCCATTGCACTCCGGTTGTGCTGACCCCTGCGAATTCCCCAAATGTGGGAATCTCGACTGCGTAATTTATGGTAGTGGGGGACTGCGTTCGCGCTCTCCCCTGTACACACTGGTTAAAAGCAGATAGCGTGGAGGGAAAAAGCGTGCGGTTCTTGACGCTTGTGGCGCCGCCCACTGCCCCAAAGGGTGAAGTTGCACCAGTTTTGTTATGTTTCTGTCTCTTTCTGCTGTGTCAGCCAGTGACCCGGAGAGTTCAGAGAACTGAACTGCGTTTGTTTTCATCGAGGTTGTCGAAACCTGCGACCGGTTTGCCGAATGTGGTTTTTCCCACAAACTTTGATATTCAACGGACGAGTTGATTGACAGCAGTGGTCCCAAAGGCAAAGTTGTTCGGATGGAGGTTTTCTGTCGTATGGTACGACTGTCTCGTGCGCGTGCTGTGAAAAAGCACGCGACATACGTTCGCCTATAGCCGCTCTCATGTTGTTGCTTTTTCATTTTAAAGCGCCACTAGGTGGCCATTCACCGCGTCCTTTCTCGCCTGACCCCAGACTGAGCCCGTGCACGGGTGTACCGGCTTGGGTGAAATTGTCTCGTTCCGTCCAAGAGCTATAGCCGTTCTAGCAGACCCCGCCTCGCCCAGCCCGTAGGTTTCGGCCTGCCGCCGCCAAGCTGAATCGAAATTCCCACTTTTTTTCCGATCTGGACGGACAGTCAGACTCCAGAGAATCTTTCTGCACTGGTTTGGGCCAGATCGGGCAAAAGACCTAGGACTAGTGTGCAAAAGTAGGTTTTTCACAAAATCCCAAATACCCGAAAATTTCGCCAGCGCAACCTTCGAATCCGAGGCATGCGTCTCGCTCGGCTCGAGCCAAGGATTCCGATGATATAAGACACTTGGTTCTGCGGCGTGCGGTTTGGGAGCTACGAGCCATTTCGTGCCGGGCCCATCGGGGGGCCAGCCTTGGTGATGTTGTAGAGCGAGTGGCTAGTACCATCCCTCAAAGTTTCAGGTCTCTACGACGTAAGGCCTTTGCCAACCCTCCCCCCCTCACCGCTTCCCAGATGGGCGTCGCCTTTGCCGGCTCCCCTGCCGCTGCGTCATTGTGTCATCGCTTCTCGGCCTTTTGGCTAAGATCAAGTGTAGTATCTGTTCTTATCAGTTTAATATCTGATACGTCCCCTATCCGGGGACTGCATATTAAATTGATTTTTGGCACATGGAGCCGGAGCCGGGGCTTGCTCCGTCCACTCCACGCATCGACCTGGTATTGCAGTGCCTCCAGGAACGGTGTGCTTCCCCTTTTTGGGGACTGCGAATTGTTGTGACTAATAGAAGAACCAACAACACCACTGGAATTTTGTCAGAGAATACAGAAATACGCAGGAAGCGCATACAGAATGACGATGAGGTGACGCAACGATGACCGTGCCACAGAGAAAGCAGCAAGCTGCGGTCATATGAGCATAGGGAAAAAAGAAGAACAAAAGCGTCGGTTGCCGGCCGGCTGACTCATCACCGTCACAGCACGTTTTTTGATGTCCCTCTTATTTGAGAGTCTTTACCAACGAGCTGATGAGTCGAATCAGGGGTTTGTGTTGGATGGATTAGGGACACCTGATTCAAATCAAGGTCACGCACGCACGCACGCAGCAGTCAAGCAATGGAAGGTGCCCCGTCCTTCCTTTTCTTGGGGGAGGGGAAGGTCACCGTGTTTGAGGATGGCGAAGGGGGATAGGGCGCCTCTGCCTGGAGGCCAGGCAACTCATACTTACCTGGCAGGGGAGACACCATGATCAGGAAGGTGGTTCACCCAGGGCGAGGCTCGGCCATTGCACTCCGGTTGTGCTGACCCCTGCGAATTCCCCAAATGTGGGAATCTCGACTGCGTAATTTATGGTAGTGGGGGACTGCGTTCGCGCTCTCCCCTGTACACACTGGTTAAAAGCAGATAGCGTGGAGGGAAAAAGCGTGCGGTTCTTGACGCTTGTGGCGCCGCCCACTGCCCCAAAGGGTGAAGTTGCACCAGTTTTGTTATGTTTCTGTCTCTTTCTGCTGTGTCAGCCAGTGACCCGGAGAGTTCAGAGAACTGAACTGCGTTTGTTTTCATCGAGGTTGTCGAAACCTGCGACCGGTTTGCCGAATGTGGTTTTTCCCACAAACTTTGATATTCAACGGACGAGTTGATTGACAGCAGTGGTCCCAAAGGCAAAGTTGTTCGGATGGAGGTTTTCTGTCGTATGGTACGACTGTCTCGTGCGCGTGCTGTGAAAAAGCACGCGACATACGTTCGCCTATAGCCGCTCTCATGTTGTTGCTTTTTCATTTTAAAGCGCCACTAGGTGGCCATTCACCGCGTCCTTTCTCGCCTGACCCCAGACTGAGCCCGTGCACGGGTGTACCGGCTTGGGTGAAATTGTCTCGTTCCGTCCAAGAGCTATAGCCGTTCTAGCAGACCCCGCCTCGCCCAGCCCGTAGGTTTCGGCCTGCCGCCGCCAAGCTGAATCGAAATTCCCACTTTTTTTCCGATCTGGACGGACAGTCAGACTCCAGAGAATCTTTCTGCACTGGTTTGGGCCAGATCGGGCAAAAGACCTAGGACTAGTGTGCAAAAGTAGGTTTTTCACAAAATCCCAAATACCCGAAAATTTCGCCAGCGCAACCTTCGAATCCGAGGCATGCGTCTCGCTCGGCTCGAGCCAAGGATTCCGATGATATAAGACACTTGGTTCTGCGGCGTGCGGTTTGGGAGCTACGAGCCATTTCGTGCCGGGCCCATCGGGGGGCCAGCCTTGGTGATGTTGTAGAGCGAGTGGCTAGTACCATCCCTCAAAGTTTCAGGTCTCTACGACGTAAGGCCTTTGCCAACCCTCCCCCCCTCACCGCTTCCCAGATGGGCGTCGCCTTTGCCGGCTCCCCTGCCGCTGCGTCATTGTGTCATCGCTTCTCGGCCTTTTGGCTAAGATCAAGTGTAGTATCTGTTCTTATCAGTTTAATATCTGATACGTCCCCTATCCGGGGACTGCATATTAAATTGATTTTTGGCACATGGAGCCGGAACCGGGGCTTGCTCCGTCCACTCCACGCATCGACCTGGTATTGCAGTGCCTCCAGGAACGGTGTGCTTCCCCTTTTTGGGGACTGCGAATTGTTGTGACTAATAGAAGAACCAACAACACCACTGGAATTTTTTTTGTCAGAGAATACAGAAATACGCAGGAAGCGCATACAGAATGACGATGAGGTGACGCAACGATGACCGTGCCACAGAGAAAGCAGCAAGCTGCGGTCATATGAGCATAGGGAAAAAAGAAGAACAAAAGCGTCGGTTGCCGGCCGGCTGACTCATCACCGTCACAGCACGTTTTTTGATGTCCCTCTTATTTGAGAGTCTTTACCAACGAGCTGATGAGTCGAATCAGGGGTTTGTGTTGGATGGATTAGGGACACCTGATTCAAATCAAGGTCACGCACGCACGCAGCAGTCAAGCAATGGAAGGTGCCCCGTCCTTCCTTTTCTTGGGGGAGGGGAAGGTCACCGTGTTTGAGGATGGCGAAGGGGGATAGGGCGCCTCTGCCTGGAGGCCAGGCAACTCATACTTACCTGGCAGGGGAGACACCATGATCAGGAAGGTGGTTCACCCAGGGCGAGGCTCGGCCATTGCACTCCGGTTGTGCTGACCCCTGCGAATTCCCCAAATGTGGGAATCTCGACTGCGTAATTTATGGTAGTGGGGGACTGCGTTCGCGCTCTCCCCTGTACACACTGGTTAAAAGCAGATAGCGTGGAGGGAAAAAGCGTGCGGTTCTTGACGCTTGTGGCGCCGCCCACTGCCCCAAAGGGTGAAGTTGCACCAGTTTTGTTATGTTTCTGTCTCTTTCTGCTGTGTCAGCCAGTGACCCGGAGAGTTCAGAGAACTGAACTGCGTTTGTTTTCATCGAGGTTGTCGAAACCTGCGACCGGTTTGCCGAATGTGGTTTTTCCCACAAACTTTGATATTCAACGGACGAGTTGATTGACAGCAGTGGTCCCAAAGGCAAAGTTGTTCGGATGGAGGTTTTCTGTCGTATGGTACGACTGTCTCGTGTGCGTGCTGTGAAAAAGCACGCGACATACGTTCGCCTATAGCCGCTCTCATGTTGTTGCTTTTTCATTTTAAAGCGCCACTAGGTGGCCATTCACCGCGTCCTTTCTCGCCTGACCCCAGACTGAGCCCGTGCACGGGTGTACCGGCTTGGGTGAAATTGTCTCGTTCCGTCCAAGAGCTATAGCCGTTCTAGCAGACCCCGCCTCGCCCAGCCCGTAGGTTTCGGCCTGCCGCCGCCAAGCTGAATCGAAATTCCCACTTTTTTTCCGATCTGGACGGACAGTCAGACTCCAGAGAATCTTTCTGCACTGGTTTGGGCCAGATCGGGCAAAAGACCTAGGACTAGTGTGCAAAAGTAGGTTTTTCACAAAATCCCAAATACCCGAAAATTTCGCCAGCGCAACCTTCGAATCCGAGGCATGCGTCTCGCTCGGCTCGAGCCAAGGATTCCGATGATATAAGACACTTGGTTCTGCGGCGTGCGGTTTGGGAGCTACGAGCCATTTCGTGCCGGGCCCATCGGGGGGCCAGCCTTGGTGATGTTGTAGAGCGAGTGGCTAGTACCATCCCTCAAAGTTTCAGGTCTCTACGACGTAAGGCCTTTGCCAACCCTCCCCCCCTCACCGCTTCCCAGATGGGCGTCGCCTTTGCCGGCTCCCCTGCCGCTGCGTCATTGTGTCATCGCTTCTCGGCCTTTTGGCTAAGATCAAGTGTAGTATCTGTTCTTATCAGTTTAATATCTGATACGTCCCCTATCCGGGGACTGCATATTAAATTGATTTTTGGCACATGGAGCCGGAACCGGGGCTTGCTCCGTCCACTCCACGCATCGACCTGGTATTGCAGTGCCTCCAGGAACGGTGTGCTTCCCCTTTTTGGGGACTGCGAATTGTTGTGACTAATAGAAGAACCAACAACACCACTGGAATTTTTTTTGTCAGAGAATACAGAAATACGCAGGAAGCGCATACAGAATGACGATGAGGTGACGCAACGATGACCGTGCCACAGAGAAAGCAGCAAGCTGCGGTCATATGAGCATAGGGAAAAAAGAAGAACAAAAGCGTCGGTTGCCGGCCGGCTGACTCATCACCGTCACAGCACGTTTTTTGATGTCCCTCTTATTTGAGAGTCTTTACCAACGAGCTGATGAGTCGAATCAGGGGTTTGTGTTGGATGGATTAGGGACACCTGATTCAAATCAAGGTCACGCACGCACGCAGCAGTCAAGCAATGGAAGGTGCCCCGTCCTTCCTTTTCTTGGGGGAGGGGAAGGTCACCGTGTTTGAGGATGGCGAAGGGGGATAGGGCGCCTCTGCCTGGAGGCCAGGCAACTCATACTTACCTGGCAGGGGAGACACCATGATCAGGAAGGTGGTTCACCCAGGGCGAGGCTCGGCCATTGCACTCCGGTTGTGCTGACCCCTGCGAATTCCCCAAATGTGGGAATCTCGACTGCGTAATTTATGGTAGTGGGGGACTGCGTTCGCGCTCTCCCCTGTACACACTGGTTAAAAGCAGATAGCGTGGAGGGAAAAAGCGTGCGGTTCTTGACGCTTGTGGCGCCGCCCACTGCCCCAAAGGGTGAAGTTGCACCAGTTTTGTTATGTTTCTGTCTCTTTCTGCTGTGTCAGCCAGTGACCCGGAGAGTTCAGAGAACTGAACTGCGTTTGTTTTCATCGAGGTTGTCGAAACCTGCGACCGGTTTGCCGAATGTGGTTTTTCCCACAAACTTTGATATTCAACGGACGAGTTGATTGACAGCAGTGGTCCCAAAGGCAAAGTTGTTCGGATGGAGGTTTTCTGTCGTATGGTACGACTGTCTCGTGTGCGTGCTGTGAAAAAGCACGCGACATACGTTCGCCTATAGCCGCTCTCATGTTGTTGCTTTTTCATTTTAAAGCGCCACTAGGTGGCCATTCACCGCGTCCTTTCTCGCCTGACCCCAGACTGAGCCCGTGCACGGGTGTACCGGCTTGGGTGAAATTGTCTCGTTCCGTCCAAGAGCTATAGCCGTTCTAGCAGACCCCGCCTCGCCCAGCCCGTAGGTTTCGGCCTGCCGCCGCCAAGCTGAATCGAAATTCCCACTTTTTTTCCGATCTGGACGGACAGTCAGACTCCAGAGAATCTTTCTGCACTGGTTTGGGCCAGATCGGGCAAAAGACCTAGGACTAGTGTGCAAAAGTAGGTTTTTCACAAAATCCCAAATACCCGAAAATTTCGCCAGCGCAACCTTCGAATCCGAGGCATGCGTCTCGCTCGGCTCGAGCCAAGGATTCCGATGATATAAGACACTTGGTTCTGCGGCGTGCGGTTTGGGAGCTACGAGCCATTTCGTGCCGGGCCCATCGGGGGGCCAGCCTTGGTGATGTTGTAGAGCGAGTGGCTAGTACCATCCCTCAAAGTTTCAGGTCTCTACGACGTAAGGCCTTTGCCAACCCTCCCCCCCTCACCGCTTCCCAGATGGGCGTCGCCTTTGCCGGCTCCCCTGCCGCTGCGTCATTGTGTCATCGCTTCTCGGCCTTTTGGCTAAGATCAAGTGTAGTATCTGTTCTTATCAGTTTAATATCTGATACGTCCCCTATCCGGGGACTGCATATTAAATTGATTTTTGGCACATGGAGCCGGAACCGGGGCTTGCTCCGTCCACTCCACGCATCGACCTGGTATTGCAGTGCCTCCAGGAACGGTGTGCTTCCCCTTTTTGGGGACTGCGAATTGTTGTGACTAATAGAAGAACCAACAACACCACTGGAATTTTGTCAGAGAATACAGAAATACGCAGGAAGCGCATACAGAATGACGATGAGGTGACGCAACGATGACCGTGCCACAGAGAAAGCAGCAAGCTGCGGTCATATGAGCATAGGGAAAAAAGAAGAACAAAAGCGTCGGTTGCCGGCCGGCTGACTCATCACCGTCACAGCACGTTTTTTGATGTCCCTCTTATTTGAGAGTCTTTACCAACGAGCTGATGAGTCGAATCAGGGGTTTGTGTTGGATGGATTAGGGACACCTGATTCAAATCAAGGTCACGCACGCACGCACGCAGCAGTCAAGCAATGGAAGGTGCCCCGTCCTTCCTTTTCTTGGGGGAGGGGAAGGTCACCGTGTTTGAGGATGGCGAAGGGGGATAGGGGGCCTCTGCCTGGAGGCCAGGCAACTCATACTTACCTGGCAGGGGAGACACCATGATCAGGAAGGTGGTTCACCCAGGGCGAGGCTCGGCCATTGCACTCCGGTTGTGCTGACCCCTGCGAATTCCCCAAATGTGGGAATCTCGACTGCGTAATTTATGGTAGTGGGGGACTGCGTTCGCGCTCTCCCCTGTACACACTGGTTAAAAGCAGATAGCGTGGAGGGAAAAAGCGTGCGGTTCTTGACGCTTGTGGCGCCGCCCACTGCCCCAAAGGGTGAAGTTGCACCAGTTTTGTTATGTTTCTGTCTCTTTCTGCTGTGTCAGCCAGTGACCCGGAGAGTTCAGAGAACTGAACTGCGTTTGTTTTCATCGAGGTTGTCGAAACCTGCGACCGGTTTGCCGAATGTGGTTTTTCCCACAAACTTTGATATTCAACGGACGAGTTGATTGACAGCAGTGGTCCCAAAGGCAAAGTTGTTCGGATGGAGGTTTTCTGTCGTATGGTACGACTGTCTCGTGCGCGTGCTGTGAAAAAGCACGCGACATACGTTCGCCTATAGCCGCTCTCATGTTGTTGCTTTTTCATTTTAAAGCGCCACTAGGTGGCCATTCACCGCGTCCTTTCTCGCCTGACCCCAGACTGAGCCCGTGCACGGGTGTACCGGCTTGGGTGAAATTGTCTCGTTCCGTCCAAGAGCTATAGCCGTTCTAGCAGACCCCGCCTCGCCCAGCCCGTAGGTTTCGGCCTGCCGCCGCCAAGCTGAATCGAAATTCCCACTTTTTTTCCGATCTGGACGGACAGTCAGACTCCAGAGAATCTTTCTGCACTGGTTTGGGCCAGATCGGGCAAAAGACCTAGGACTAGTGTGCAAAAGTAGGTTTTTCACAAAATCCCAAATACCCGAAAATTTCGCCAGCGCAACCTTCGAATCCGAGGCATGCGTCTCGCTCGGCTCGAGCCAAGGATTCCGATGATATAAGACACTTGGTTCTGCGGCGTGCGGTTTGGGAGCTACGAGCCATTTCGTGCCGGGCCCATCGGGGGGCCAGCCTTGGTGATGTTGTAGAGCGAGTGGCTAGTACCATCCCTCAAAGTTTCAGGTCTCTACGACGTAAGGCCTTTGCCAACCCTCCCCCCCTCACCGCTTCCCAGATGGGCGTCGCCTTTGCCGGCTCCCCTGCCGCTGCGTCATTGTGTCATCGCTTCTCGGCCTTTTGGCTAAGATCAAGTGTAGTATCTGTTCTTATCAGTTTAATATCTGATACGTCCCCTATCCGGGGACTGCATATTAAATTGATTTTTGGCACATGGAGCCGGAACCGGGGCTTGCTCCGTCCACTCCACGCATCGACCTGGTATTGCAGTGCCTCCAGGAACGGTGTGCTTCCCCTTTTTGGGGACTGCGAATTGTTGTGACTAATAGAAGAACCAACAACACCACTGGAATTTTGTCAGAGAATACAGAAATACGCAGGAAGCGCATACAGAATGACGATGAGGTGACGCAACGATGACCGTGCCACAGAGAAAGCAGCAAGCTGCGGTCATATGAGCATAGGGAAAAAAGAAGAACAAAAGCGTCGGTTGCCGGCCGGCTGACTCATCACCGTCACAGCACGTTTTTTGATGTCCCTCTTATTTGAGAGTCTTTACCAACGAGCTGATGAGTCGAATCAGGGGTTTGTGTTGGATGGATTAGGGACACCTGATTCAAATCAAGGTCACGCACGCACGCACGCAGCAGTCAAGCAATGGAAGGTGCCCCGTCCTTCCTTTTCTTGGGGGAGGGGAAGGTCACCGTGTTTGAGGATGGCGAAGGGGGATAGGGGGCCTCTGCCTGGAGGCCAGGCAACTCATACTTACCTGGCAGGGGAGACACCATGATCAGGAAGGTGGTTCACCCAGGGCGAGGCTCGGCCATTGCACTCCGGTTGTGCTGACCCCTGCGAATTCCCCAAATGTGGGAATCTCGACTGCGTAATTTATGGTAGTGGGGGACTGCGTTCGCGCTCTCCCCTGTACACACTGGTTAAAAGCAGATAGCGTGGAGGGAAAAAGCGTGCGGTTCTTGACGCTTGTGGCGCCGCCCACTGCCCCAAAGGGTGAAGTTGCACCAGTTTTGTTATGTTTCTGTCTCTTTCTGCTGTGTCAGCCAGTGACCCGGAGAGTTCAGAGAACTGAACTGCGTTTGTTTTCATCGAGGTTGTCGAAACCTGCGACCGGTTTGCCGAATGTGGTTTTTCCCACAAACTTTGATATTCAACGGACGAGTTGATTGACAGCAGTGGTCCCAAAGGCAAAGTTGTTCGGATGGAGGTTTTCTGTCGTATGGTACGACTGTCTCGTGCGCGTGCTGTGAAAAAGCACGCGACATACGTTCGCCTATAGCCGCTCTCATGTTGTTGCTTTTTCATTTTAAAGCGCCACTAGGTGGCCATTCACCGCGTCCTTTCTCGCCTGACCCCAGACTGAGCCCGTGCACGGGTGTACCGGCTTGGGTGAAATTGTCTCGTTCCGTCCAAGAGCTATAGCCGTTCTAGCAGACCCCGCCTCGCCCAGCCCGTAGGTTTCGGCCTGCCGCCGCCAAGCTGAATCGAAATTCCCACTTTTTTTCCGATCTGGACGGACAGTCAGACTCCAGAGAATCTTTCTGCACTGGTTTGGGCCAGATCGGGCAAAAGACCTAGGACTAGTGTGCAAAAGTAGGTTTTTCACAAAATCCCAAATACCCGAAAATTTCGCCAGCGCAACCTTCGAATCCGAGGCATGCGTCTCGCTCGGCTCGAGCCAAGGATTCCGATGATATAAGACACTTGGTTCTGCGGCGTGCGGTTTGGGAGCTACGAGCCATTTCGTGCCGGGCCCATCGGGGGGCCAGCCTTGGTGATGTTGTAGAGCGAGTGGCTAGTACCATCCCTCAAAGTTTCAGGTCTCTACGACGTAAGGCCTTTGCCAACCCTCCCCCCCTCACCGCTTCCCAGATGGGCGTCGCCTTTGCCGGCTCCCCTGCCGCTGCGTCATTGTGTCATCGCTTCTCGGCCTTTTGGCTAAGATCAAGTGTAGTATCTGTTCTTATCAGTTTAATATCTGATACGTCCCCTATCCGGGGACTGCATATTAAATTGATTTTTGGCACATGGAGCCGGAACCGGGGCTTGCTCCGTCCACTCCACGCATCGACCTGGTATTGCAGTGCCTCCAGGAACGGTGTGCTTCCCCTTTTTGGGGACTGCGAATTGTTGTGACTAATAGAAGAACCAACAACACCACTGGAATTTTGTCAGAGAATACAGAAATACGCAGGAAGCGCATACAGAATGACGATGAGGTGACGCAACGATGACCGTGCCACAGAGAAAGCAGCAAGCTGCGGTCATATGAGCATAGGGAAAAAAGAAGAACAAAAGCGTCGGTTGCCGGCCGGCTGACTCATCACCGTCACAGCACGTTTTTTGATGTCCCTCTTATTTGAGAGTCTTTACCAACGAGCTGATGAGTCGAATCAGGGGTTTGTGTTGGATGGATTAGGGACACCTGATTCAAATCAAGGTCACGCACGCACGCACGCAGCAGTCAAGCAATGGAAGGTGCCCCGTCCTTCCTTTTCTTGGGGGAGGGGAAGGTCACCGTGTTTGAGGATGGCGAAGGGGGATAGGGCGCCTCTGCCTGGAGGCCAGGCAACTCATACTTACCTGGCAGGGGAGACACCATGATCAGGAAGGTGGTTCACCCAGGGCGAGGCTCGGCCATTGCACTCCGGTTGTGCTGACCCCTGCGAATTCCCCAAATGTGGGAATCTCGACTGCGTAATTTATGGTAGTGGGGGACTGCGTTCGCGCTCTCCCCTGTACACACTGGTTAAAAGCAGATAGCGTGGAGGGAAAAAGCGTGCGGTTCTTGACGCTTGTGGCGCCGCCCACTGCCCCAAAGGGTGAAGTTGCACCAGTTTTGTTATGTTTCTGTCTCTTTCTGCTGTGTCAGCCAGTGACCCGGAGAGTTCAGAGAACTGAACTGCGTTTGTTTTCATCGAGGTTGTCGAAACCTGCGACCGGTTTGCCGAATGTGGTTTTTCCCACAAACTTTGATATTCAACGGACGAGTTGATTGACAGCAGTGGTCCCAAAGGCAAAGTTGTTCGGATGGAGGTTTTCTGTCGTATGGTACGACTGTCTCGTGCGCGTGCTGTGAAAAAGCACGCGACATACGTTCGCCTATAGCCGCTCTCATGTTGTTGCTTTTTCATTTTAAAGCGCCACTAGGTGGCCATTCACCGCGTCCTTTCTCGCCTGACCCCAGACTGAGCCCGTGCACGGGTGTACCGGCTTGGGTGAAATTGTCTCGTTCCGTCCAAGAGCTATAGCCGTTCTAGCAGACCCCGCCTCGCCCAGCCCGTAGGTTTCGGCCTGCCGCCGCCAAGCTGAATCGAAATTCCCACTTTTTTTCCGATCTGGACGGACAGTCAGACTCCAGAGAATCTTTCTGCACTGGTTTGGGCCAGATCGGGCAAAAGACCTAGGACTAGTGTGCAAAAGTAGGTTTTTCACAAAATCCCAAATACCCGAAAATTTCGCCAGCGCAACCTTCGAATCCGAGGCATGCGTCTCGCTCGGCTCGAGCCAAGGATTCCGATGATATAAGACACTTGGTTCTGCGGCGTGCGGTTTGGGAGCTACGAGCCATTTCGTGCCGGGCCCATCGGGGGGCCAGCCTTGGTGATGTTGTAGAGCGAGTGGCTAGTACCATCCCTCAAAGTTTCAGGTCTCTACGACGTAAGGCCTTTGCCAACCCTCCCCCCCTCACCGCTTCCCAGATGGGCGTCGCCTTTGCCGGCTCCCCTGCCGCTGCGTCATTGTGTCATCGCTTCTCGGCCTTTTGGCTAAGATCAAGTGTAGTATCTGTTCTTATCAGTTTAATATCTGATACGTCCCCTATCCGGGGACTGCATATTAAATTGATTTTTGGCACATGGAGCCGGAACCGGGGCTTGCTCCGTCCACTCCACGCATCGACCTGGTATTGCAGTGCCTCCAGGAACGGTGTGCTTCCCCTTTTTGGGGACTGCGAATTGTTGTGACTAATAGAAGAACCAACAACACCACTGGAATTTTGTCAGAGAATACAGAAATACGCAGGAAGCGCATACAGAATGACGATGAGGTGACGCAACGATGACCGTGCCACAGAGAAAGCAGCAAGCTGCGGTCATATGAGCATAGGGAAAAAAGAAGAACAAAAGCGTCGGTTGCCGGCCGGCTGACTCATCACCGTCACAGCACGTTTTTTGATGTCCCTCTTATTTGAGAGTCTTTACCAACGAGCTGATGAGTCGAATCAGGGGTTTGTGTTGGATGGATTAGGGACACCTGATTCAAATCAAGGTCACGCACGCACGCACGCAGCAGTCAAGCAATGGAAGGTGCCCCGTCCTTCCTTTTCTTGGGGGAGGGGAAGGTCACCGTGTTTGAGGATGGCGAAGGGGGATAGGGCGCCTCTGCCTGGAGGCCAGGCAACTCATACTTACCTGGCAGGGGAGACACCATGATCAGGAAGGTGGTTCACCCAGGGCGAGGCTCGGCCATTGCACTCCGGTTGTGCTGACCCCTGCGAATTCCCCAAATGTGGGAATCTCGACTGCGTAATTTATGGTAGTGGGGGACTGCGTTCGCGCTCTCCCCTGTACACACTGGTTAAAAGCAGATAGCGTGGAGGGAAAAAGCGTGCGGTTCTTGACGCTTGTGGCGCCGCCCACTGCCCCAAAGGGTGAAGTTGCACCAGTTTTGTTATGTTTCTGTCTCTTTCTGCTGTGTCAGCCAGTGACCCGGAGAGTTCAGAGAACTGAACTGCGTTTGTTTTCATCGAGGTTGTCGAAACCTGCGACCGGTTTGCCGAATGTGGTTTTTCCCACAAACTTTGATATTCAACGGACGAGTTGATTGACAGCAGTGGTCCCAAAGGCAAAGTTGTTCGGATGGAGGTTTTCTGTCGTATGGTACGACTGTCTCGTGCGCGTGCTGTGAAAAAGCACGCGACATACGTTCGCCTATAGCCGCTCTCATGTTGTTGCTTTTTCATTTTAAAGCGCCACTAGGTGGCCATTCACCGCGTCCTTTCTCGCCTGACCCCAGACTGAGCCCGTGCACGGGTGTACCGGCTTGGGTGAAATTGTCTCGTTCCGTCCAAGAGCTATAGCCGTTCTAGCAGACCCCGCCTCGCCCAGCCCGTAGGTTTCGGCCTGCCGCCGCCAAGCTGAATCGAAATTCCCACTTTTTTTCCGATCTGGACGGACAGTCAGACTCCAGAGAATCTTTCTGCACTGGTTTGGGCCAGATCGGGCAAAAGACCTAGGACTAGTGTGCAAAAGTAGGTTTTTCACAAAATCCCAAATACCCGAAAATTTCGCCAGCGCAACCTTCGAATCCGAGGCATGCGTCTCGCTCGGCTCGAGCCAAGGATTCTGATGATATAAGACACTTGGTTCTGCGGCGTGCGGTTTGGGAGCTACGAGCCATTTCGTGCCGGGCCCATCGGGGGGCCAGCCTTGGTGATGTTGTAGAGCGAGTGGCTAGTACCATCCCTCAAAGTTTCAGGTCTCTACGACGTAAGGCCTTTGCCAACCCTCCCCCCCTCACCGCTTCCCAGATGGGCGTCGCCTTTGCCGGCTCCCCTGCCGCTGCGTCATTGTGTCATCGCTTCTCGGCCTTTTGGCTAAGATCAAGTGTAGTATCTGTTCTTATCAGTTTAATATCTGATACGTCCCCTATCCGGGGACTGCATATTAAATTGATTTTTGGCACATGGAGCCGGAACCGGGGCTTGCTCCGTCCACTCCACGCATCGACCTGGTATTGCAGTGCCTCCAGGAACGGTGTGCTTCCCCTTTTTGGGGACTGCGAATTGTTGTGACTAATAGAAGAACCAACAACACCACTGGAATTTTTTTTGTCAGAGAATACAGAAATACGCAGGAAGCGCATACAGAATGACGATGAGGTGACGCAACGATGACCGTGCCACAGAGAAAGCAGCAAGCTGCGGTCATATGAGCATAGGGAAAAAAGAAGAACAAAAGCGTCGGTTGCCGGCCGGCTGACTCATCACCGTCACAGCACGTTTTTTGATGTCCCTCTTATTTGAGAGTCTTTACCAACGAGCTGATGAGTCGAATCAGGGGTTTGTGTTGGATGGATTAGGGACACCTGATTCAAATCAAGGTCACGCACGCACGCAGCAGTCAAGCAATGGAAGGTGCCCCGTCCTTCCTTTTCTTGGGGGAGGGGAAGGTCACCGTGTTTGAGGATGGCGAAGGGGGATAGGGCGCCTCTGCCTGGAGGCCAGGCAACTCATACTTACCTGGCAGGGGAGACACCATGATCAGGAAGGTGGTTCACCCAGGGCGAGGCTCGGCCATTGCACTCCGGTTGTGCTGACCCCTGCGAATTCCCCAAATGTGGGAATCTCGACTGCGTAATTTATGGTAGTGGGGGACTGCGTTCGCGCTCTCCCCTGTACACACTGGTTAAAAGCAGATAGCGTGGAGGGAAAAAGCGTGCGGTTCTTGACGCTTGTGGCGCCGCCCACTGCCCCAAAGGGTGAAGTTGCACCAGTTTTGTTATGTTTCTGTCTCTTTCTGCTGTGTCAGCCAGTGACCCGGAGAGTTCAGAGAACTGAACTGCGTTTGTTTTCATCGAGGTTGTCGAAACCTGCGACCGGTTTGCCGAATGTGGTTTTTCCCACAAACTTTGATATTCAACGGACGAGTTGATTGACAGCAGTGGTCCCAAAGGCAAAGTTGTTCGGATGGAGGTTTTCTGTCGTATGGTACGACTGTCTCGTGTGCGTGCTGTGAAAAAGCACGCGACATACGTTCGCCTATAGCCGCTCTCATGTTGTTGCTTTTTCATTTTAAAGCGCCACTAGGTGGCCATTCACCGCGTCCTTTCTCGCCTGACCCCAGACTGAGCCCGTGCACGGGTGTACCGGCTTGGGTGAAATTGTCTCGTTCCGTCCAAGAGCTATAGCCGTTCTAGCAGACCCCGCCTCGCCCAGCCCGTAGGTTTCGGCCTGCCGCCGCCAAGCTGAATCGAAATTCCCACTTTTTTTCCGATCTGGACGGACAGTCAGACTCCAGAGAATCTTTCTGCACTGGTTTGGGCCAGATCGGGCAAAAGACCTAGGACTAGTGTGCAAAAGTAGGTTTTTCACAAAATCCCAAATACCCGAAAATTTCGCCAGCGCAACCTTCGAATCCGAGGCATGCGTCTCGCTCGGCTCGAGCCAAGGATTCCGATGATATAAGACACTTGGTTCTGCGGCGTGCGGTTTGGGAGCTACGAGCCATTTCGTGCCGGGCCCATCGGGGGGCCAGCCTTGGTGATGTTGTAGAGCGAGTGGCTAGTACCATCCCTCAAAGTTTCAGGTCTCTACGACGTAAGGCCTTTGCCAACCCTCCCCCCCTCACCGCTTCCCAGATGGGCGTCGCCTTTGCCGGCTCCCCTGCCGCTGCGTCATTGTGTCATCGCTTCTCGGCCTTTTGGCTAAGATCAAGTGTAGTATCTGTTCTTATCAGTTTAATATCTGATACGTCCCCTATCCGGGGACTGCATATTAAATTGATTTTTGGCACATGGAGCCGGAACCGGGGCTTGCTCCGTCCACTCCACGCATCGACCTGGTATTGCAGTGCCTCCAGGAACGGTGTGCTTCCCCTTTTTGGGGACTGCGAATTGTTGTGACTAATAGAAGAACCAACAACACCACTGGAATTTTGTCAGAGAATACAGAAATACGCAGGAAGCGCATACAGAATGACGATGAGGTGACGCAACGATGACCGTGCCACAGAGAAAGCAGCAAGCTGCGGTCATATGAGCATAGGGAAAAAAGAAGAACAAAAGCGTCGGTTGCCGGCCGGCTGACTCATCACCGTCACAGCACGTTTTTTGATGTCCCTCTTATTTGAGAGTCTTTACCAACGAGCTGATGAGTCGAATCAGGGGTTTGTGTTGGATGGATTAGGGACACCTGATTCAAATCAAGGTCACGCACGCACGCACGCAGCAGTCAAGCAATGGAAGGTGCCCCGTCCTTCCTTTTCTTGGGGGAGGGGAAGGTCACCGTGTTTGAGGATGGCGAAGGGGGATAGGGGGCCTCTGCCTGGAGGCCAGGCAACTCATACTTACCTGGCAGGGGAGACACCATGATCAGGAAGGTGGTTCACCCAGGGCGAGGCTCGGCCATTGCACTCCGGTTGTGCTGACCCCTGCGAATTCCCCAAATGTGGGAATCTCGACTGCGTAATTTATGGTAGTGGGGGACTGCGTTCGCGCTCTCCCCTGTACACACTGGTTAAAAGCAGATAGCGTGGAGGGAAAAAGCGTGCGGTTCTTGACGCTTGTGGCGCCGCCCACTGCCCCAAAGGGTGAAGTTGCACCAGTTTTGTTATGTTTCTGTCTCTTTCTGCTGTGTCAGCCAGTGACCCGGAGAGTTCAGAGAACTGAACTGCGTTTGTTTTCATCGAGGTTGTCGAAACCTGCGACCGGTTTGCCGAATGTGGTTTTTCCCACAAACTTTGATATTCAACGGACGAGTTGATTGACAGCAGTGGTCCCAAAGGCAAAGTTGTTCGGATGGAGGTTTTCTGTCGTATGGTACGACTGTCTCGTGCGCGTGCTGTGAAAAAGCACGCGACATACGTTCGCCTATAGCCGCTCTCATGTTGTTGCTTTTTCATTTTAAAGCGCCACTAGGTGGCCATTCACCGCGTCCTTTCTCGCCTGACCCCAGACTGAGCCCGTGCACGGGTGTACCGGCTTGGGTGAAATTGTCTCGTTCCGTCCAAGAGCTATAGCCGTTCTAGCAGACCCCGCCTCGCCCAGCCCGTAGGTTTCGGCCTGCCGCCGCCAAGCTGAATCGAAATTCCCACTTTTTTTCCGATCTGGACGGACAGTCAGACTCCAGAGAATCTTTCTGCACTGGTTTGGGCCAGATCGGGCAAAAGACCTAGGACTAGTGTGCAAAAGTAGGTTTTTCACAAAATCCCAAATACCCGAAAATTTCGCCAGCGCAACCTTCGAATCCGAGGCATGCGTCTCGCTCGGCTCGAGCCAAGGATTCCGATGATATAAGACACTTGGTTCTGCGGCGTGCGGTTTGGGAGCTACGAGCCATTTCGTGCCGGGCCCATCGGGGGGCCAGCCTTGGTGATGTTGTAGAGCGAGTGGCTAGTACCATCCCTCAAAGTTTCAGGTCTCTACGACGTAAGGCCTTTGCCAACCCTCCCCCCCTCACCGCTTCCCAGATGGGCGTCGCCTTTGCCGGCTCCCCTGCCGCTGCGTCATTGTGTCATCGCTTCTCGGCCTTTTGGCTAAGATCAAGTGTAGTATCTGTTCTTATCAGTTTAATATCTGATACGTCCCCTATCCGGGGACTGCATATTAAATTGATTTTTGGCACATGGAGCCGGAACCGGGGCTTGCTCCGTCCACTCCACGCATCGACCTGGTATTGCAGTGCCTCCAGGAACGGTGTGCTTCCCCTTTTTGGGGACTGCGAATTGTTGTGACTAATAGAAGAACCAACAACACCACTGGAATTTTGTCAGAGAATACAGAAATACGCAGGAAGCGCATACAGAATGACGATGAGGTGACGCAACGATGACCGTGCCACAGAGAAAGCAGCAAGCTGCGGTCATATGAGCATAGGGAAAAAAGAAGAACAAAAGCGTCGGTTGCCGGCCGGCTGACTCATCACCGTCACAGCACGTTTTTTGATGTCCCTCTTATTTGAGAGTCTTTACCAACGAGCTGATGAGTCGAATCAGGGGTTTGTGTTGGATGGATTAGGGACACCTGATTCAAATCAAGGTCACGCACGCACGCACGCAGCAGTCAAGCAATGGAAGGTGCCCCGTCCTTCCTTTTCTTGGGGGAGGGGAAGGTCACCGTGTTTGAGGATGGCGAAGGGGGATAGGGCGCCTCTGCCTGGAGGCCAGGCAACTCATACTTACCTGGCAGGGGAGACACCATGATCAGGAAGGTGGTTCACCCAGGGCGAGGCTCGGCCATTGCACTCCGGTTGTGCTGACCCCTGCGAATTCCCCAAATGTGGGAATCTCGACTGCGTAATTTATGGTAGTGGGGGACTGCGTTCGCGCTCTCCCCTGTACACACTGGTTAAAAGCAGATAGCGTGGAGGGAAAAAGCGTGCGGTTCTTGACGCTTGTGGCGCCGCCCACTGCCCCAAAGGGTGAAGTTGCACCAGTTTTGTTATGTTTCTGTCTCTTTCTGCTGTGTCAGCCAGTGACCCGGAGAGTTCAGAGAACTGAACTGCGTTTGTTTTCATCGAGGTTGTCGAAACCTGCGACCGGTTTGCCGAATGTGGTTTTTCCCACAAACTTTGATATTCAACGGACGAGTTGATTGACAGCAGTGGTCCCAAAGGCAAAGTTGTTCGGATGGAGGTTTTCTGTCGTATGGTACGACTGTCTCGTGCGCGTGCTGTGAAAAAGCACGCGACATACGTTCGCCTATAGCCGCTCTCATGTTGTTGCTTTTTCATTTTAAAGCGCCACTAGGTGGCCATTCACCGCGTCCTTTCTCGCCTGACCCCAGACTGAGCCCGTGCACGGGTGTACCGGCTTGGGTGAAATTGTCTCGTTCCGTCCAAGAGCTATAGCCGTTCTAGCAGACCCCGCCTCGCCCAGCCCGTAGGTTTCGGCCTGCCGCCGCCAAGCTGAATCGAAATTCCCACTTTTTTTCCGATCTGGACGGACAGTCAGACTCCAGAGAATCTTTCTGCACTGGTTTGGGCCAGATCGGGCAAAAGACCTAGGACTAGTGTGCAAAAGTAGGTTTTTCACAAAATCCCAAATACCCGAAAATTTCGCCAGCGCAACCTTCGAATCCGAGGCATGCGTCTCGCTCGGCTCGAGCCAAGGATTCCGATGATATAAGACACTTGGTTCTGCGGCGTGCGGTTTGGGAGCTACGAGCCATTTCGTGCCGGGCCCATCGGGGGGCCAGCCTTGGTGATGTTGTAGAGCGAGTGGCTAGTACCATCCCTCAAAGTTTCAGGTCTCTACGACGTAAGGCCTTTGCCAACCCTCCCCCCCTCACCGCTTCCCAGATGGGCGTCGCCTTTGCCGGCTCCCCTGCCGCTGCGTCATTGTGTCATCGCTTCTCGGCCTTTTGGCTAAGATCAAGTGTAGTATCTGTTCTTATCAGTTTAATATCTGATACGTCCCCTATCCGGGGACTGCATATTAAATTGATTTTTGGCACATGGAGCCGGAACCGGGGCTTGCTCCGTCCACTCCACGCATCGACCTGGTATTGCAGTGCCTCCAGGAACGGTGTGCTTCCCCTTTTTGGGGACTGCGAATTGTTGTGACTAATAGAAGAACCAACAACACCACTGGAATTTTGTCAGAGAATACAGAAATACGCAGGAAGCGCATACAGAATGACGATGAGGTGACGCAACGATGACCGTGCCACAGAGAAAGCAGCAAGCTGCGGTCATATGAGCATAGGGAAAAAAGAAGAACAAAAGCGTCGGTTGCCGGCCGGCTGACTCATCACCGTCACAGCACGTTTTTTGATGTCCCTCTTATTTGAGAGTCTTTACCAACGAGCTGATGAGTCGAATCAGGGGTTTGTGTTGGATGGATTAGGGACACCTGATTCAAATCAAGGTCACGCACGCACGCACGCAGCAGTCAAGCAATGGAAGGTGCCCCGTCCTTCCTTTTCTTGGGGGAGGGGAAGGTCACCGTGTTTGAGGATGGCGAAGGGGGATAGGGCGCCTCTGCCTGGAGGCCAGGCAACTCATACTTACCTGGCAGGGGAGACACCATGATCAGGAAGGTGGTTCACCCAGGGCGAGGCTCGGCCATTGCACTCCGGTTGTGCTGACCCCTGCGAATTCCCCAAATGTGGGAATCTCGACTGCGTAATTTATGGTAGTGGGGGACTGCGTTCGCGCTCTCCCCTGTACACACTGGTTAAAAGCAGATAGCGTGGAGGGAAAAAGCGTGCGGTTCTTGACGCTTGTGGCGCCGCCCACTGCCCCAAAGGGTGAAGTTGCACCAGTTTTGTTATGTTTCTGTCTCTTTCTGCTGTGTCAGCCAGTGACCCGGAGAGTTCAGAGAACTGAACTGCGTTTGTTTTCATCGAGGTTGTCGAAACCTGCGACCGGTTTGCCGAATGTGGTTTTTCCCACAAACTTTGATATTCAACGGACGAGTTGATTGACAGCAGTGGTCCCAAAGGCAAAGTTGTTCGGATGGAGGTTTTCTGTCGTATGGTACGACTGTCTCGTGCGCGTGCTGTGAAAAAGCACGCGACATACGTTCGCCTATAGCCGCTCTCATGTTGTTGCTTTTTCATTTTAAAGCGCCACTAGGTGGCCATTCACCGCGTCCTTTCTCGCCTGACCCCAGACTGAGCCCGTGCACGGGTGTACCGGCTTGGGTGAAATTGTCTCGTTCCGTCCAAGAGCTATAGCCGTTCTAGCAGACCCCGCCTCGCCCAGCCCGTAGGTTTCGGCCTGCCGCCGCCAAGCTGAATCGAAATTCCCACTTTTTTTCCGATCTGGACGGACAGTCAGACTCCAGAGAATCTTTCTGCACTGGTTTGGGCCAGATCGGGCAAAAGACCTAGGACTAGTGTGCAAAAGTAGGTTTTTCACAAAATCCCAAATACCCGAAAATTTCGCCAGCGCAACCTTCGAATCCGAGGCATGCGTCTCGCTCGGCTCGAGCCAAGGATTCCGATGATATAAGACACTTGGTTCTGCGGCGTGCGGTTTGGGAGCTACGAGCCATTTCGTGCCGGGCCCATCGGGGGGCCAGCCTTGGTGATGTTGTAGAGCGAGTGGCTAGTACCATCCCTCAAAGTTTCAGGTCTCTACGACGTAAGGCCTTTGCCAACCCTCCCCCCCTCACCGCTTCCCAGATGGGCGTCGCCTTTGCCGGCTCCCCTGCCGCTGCGTCATTGTGTCATCGCTTCTCGGCCTTTTGGCTAAGATCTAGTATCTGGTCAGGCGGTTGAGACTGCGATCGCCTCTCTGAGGTTTCTTGGCTCGAGAACTTTTGGTGTCCCGAGCCACACAACTTTTGAGAGGGAGAGTGATCCTGCTTGTTTTTACGGTTGAACAGTTTTAAGGTAAGACTTTTATTCTTTTATCTATTTATTGTATTTATTGTTCTTTTACAGTTTTTTAGGCTGTCGGTGCCTCCACCATGTCGGCTGCTCGTGCCGGCGTGCGGAGGCACCACAGCGTGCGATTTTTATTTAGAGAGGTGGAGGGTAAGCTCCTGGGGTTGTCTCGTTTAGACTTCTCCAGGAAGCTGATCCAAAAAGCCCTCAATTTTAATGCAAGTGACTTAAATTGTTTAATGACTCTGCCCCTAAACAAAGGTTTTGATGTTAGTTTTAGATCTGCTTCCTTGTTGCAAGATTTCTGGCAACGATTTGAGCTTTGCAAGACCCAGTTCTCCATGTTCAATGTTGAGAAACTTTCTGACAATTCTGTTAAAACAGTTATTGTCAGAATGTTCAATGAAACAGTGAGTGGAGATGATGTTTCTATATGGCTGGGTAGATTTTGCACGGTTCGAAGTCCACCAGTCAAGGTGCTTGACGAAGACGGCATCTGGAATTGCGCTTGGAGAGTTCCCATTAAACAGTGGGAAGATCCAAGCGGATTCCAGGGTCTGAGTCATTTACCCTCAATGATTGTGTTGGGAGAGAACCGCGGCTACATTCATTATCAGGGAATGCCCAAATTGTGCCGAAAGTGTGGGAAGATGGGACACCTCGCTGAGGCATGCCAAGAAATTGTGTGTAGGAAGTGCAGAGAAATTGGTCACATTTTTGAAGAATGTACCAATGGCAGACGGTGTAATCTTTGTGGAGATGCTAACCATTTCTACAGAGATTGCCCTAAAAGTTTTGCCAACAAGTTGAAAGGGAACAAAATGGCCGCCCCACCAAAGGAACAATCGAAAGAACAAAGAGAGGAGGAGGTGGGCCCTGAGGTTTTGGCGGGAATTTCACATTCCCAGCCAGCCTCAGGGATTGGACAAGAAGGAGGAAGTGGGGCGGCCACAGGGGCGGAGTCAGAACGCATTAGAGAACAGGGGGAGGAAGCCGCTCCCCAACAAGAAAAAAGCAAAGATAAAATGGAGGAGGAGGAAGATGAAACGGCTTCCTCCCTCTACACTGTATCGGAGGTTAGTGGGGCGGATAGTGGGAGTGAAACCGAGTGTTCACTCCCAAATGCTCAAGTGCAGAAAAGGTCTGCGAGATCTCCTCTGCTGCAAACAGAGGAGAAAAGGCTGCGGGCATCGCATCGGCCAGATAGTTCCTCTTCGGAAGATCTGAACCGTATGTGGCCTGCAGACTCTCCAAATGAAGTCTCTTTTCTGCACTTTAAGCTAAGAACATCGTCACCAAAGGATCCACAAGAGGTTTCCTCTGTGGATTCTGAGGCGGCGAGCACTTGCCCTCCTGATCCCAGTTTATCTGGGGAGAAGGAAAGGCAGGTGCAACAAGAAGTAACATGATTTTAATGCAATTTCTGTAGTCTTTTTATCTGTTTTTATTTTCATCAATGCTTGTATTTTTAACCATACTGCTCATGGCCCTCACTATCTCTACAATCAATGTGAGAAGTGTGAGGTCTACATTGCGAGCACAGAGTGTTTTATCATGTTTAAATAATTTTAAGTCAGACATCTATTTATTGCAAGAGTGTGCTCTGCCCTTTTTAACCAATTACAGAAAATGGGAAGAGATGTGGACCCAAGGACCCTCCATCTGGAGTGGCTCCAATTTTAACAGAAATGACGGTGTGGCCATTTTAATAAAAAATCCTAACATCTTGGTGAAGGGCAGCACTGTGGTGAGGGATGGGCGGGCAATTTTAGTTAATCTGACTTTTTTAGGTAAGGATTTTAATGTTTTAAATACGTATGGTTACACAAGTAAAAATGACAGATACAAGCTTTTAGAAGATTTGCAGCCCCACATGTTAGGTAGGGCTCCCCTAGTGGTAGCAGGGGATTTTAATTGTGTTTTAACAAAAAAAGATAGGAAAAGGGTAGGAGAAGATTTTAAGGTCGACAAGACATCGGTTTTATTAAATAAATTGGTCAAAGATTTTAAGTTAGTCGACTGTTTTAAAACAATGCATCAGAGAGAGGAGGGCTTCACCTGGTTCAGTGGTGATGGCGCCAGAGCCTCTCGTATCGACTATATTTTTACAAGGGACTGCCCGCCAACCGATGCAACATTGACCCCCCTTTTCTTCACTGACCACATGATGGTCTCCTGCACCCTTTCACTACCCACGGGTGTGACAGTAGGGGGAGGGCTGTGGAAGCTGAACTGCTCCCTATTAGAAGATGAGGAAGTGGTTCGAGAGTATAGGGAGCAGTTCAGCCAATGGCAGACCCTCCAAGACTTTTTTGACTCACGAGCACAGTGGTGGGAGATGGTAAAACAAAGGACAGGACATTTTTTTAGAAAAATAGGAAAGGAAAAAAAGAATAAAGAAAAAAGACGCATGATGGGGCTGCAAAAAAGACTGCAGAGATATTTTAACCTTTTAAATAGTGGATTGGATTTTACAGAAGAAATAAAAGAAATAAAAAAAGAAATGTCAGTTTTGTCTGAAGCTCGAAGCAAAGGTGTCATTTTAAGATGTAAGGAGAAAGAAATAGAAGAAGGGGAGAAGTGTACTAGATATTTTTTTAAAAAGACTATTGCACGGGGAGGGTCAATAACCACTTTAAAAACTTTTAGCGGGAGGGAGGTAAATACCATTGAAGAGATTTTGGGGGAAATTGAACATTTTTATGGTAATTTATATAGTCAAAAAGAGGTACACAGTGACATCCTAGAGGAAGTTTTAAGTTTTTTAGACAAAAAGGTTAAGAGTCCAGATGTGCTTTTATCCCAGGATTTTACTATTTTAGAAATGCAAAAATCTTTAAAAGGTTTTAAAAAGGGGAAGTCCCCAGGCATGGATGGACTTCCCTTTGAGTTTTATTTGACTTTCTGGGACATTTTAGTACATGATTTACTGACTGTTTTTAAGGAATTTGAGACTCTAGACAGACTTCCAGACAGCTTTAGAATAGGGATAGTTTCTTTACTACAAAAAAAAGGAGACAAGACTGACTTACGGAATTGGCGACCAATCACACTTTTAAATTTTGATTGTAAGATTTTTAGCAAAATTTTATCCATGCGCATGTCGACTGTTTTAGAGGACGTAATCCACCTGGATCAAGCATGCGCTGTGCCCGGAAGGAAGATCACGGACAGCCTGGTACTGATTAGAGACGCCATCTGTTATGCGAGAGACAGAAACATTCGGCTAGTAGTCCTAAATTTAGATTTTGAAAAAGCTTTTGACCGCATCTCGCACCAGTTCCTTTTTAAGGTACTGGAGAAAATGGGGTTTCCAGGGAGGTTTATAGCCTGGGTGGGACTGCTTTACAATGGTCTGGTCAGCAGGATATTGGTTAACGGGCATTTGTCCAAAGCTGTAAATATCCACAGCGGTGTTCGTCAGGGGTGTCCTTTATCTCCCCTTCTGTATGTGGTCTGCATTGAGCCACTGGCACAAATCTTGAGAAGGGATAAATGGATTAAAGGACTTGACGTCCCAGGGACTGGTGGACTGACGGCGACCTGTGTTTTATATATGGACGATGTAACACTTTTAGCGACTGACCTTTTATCGGTACGAAGAGCAATGGACTTGACTGACTGGTACGGTCGGGCCTCGGGCGCCAAGCTCAACAGGAACAAGTCCGAGGCCCAGCTCTTCGGGCCGTGGGGGGACGTCGACACAGGTGAACTGGATCTGGATTTTAAAGACAATGATTTGAAAGTTTTAGGTGTAAAATTTGACAGAGAGGGTGGAGGACGGGGAAACTGGACTGACATCTTAGGGAAAGTTAGGCAAAGACTGGGGTTTTGGGGACTCAGACAGATGACAATGGAAGGGAAGGTTTTAGTTTTTAAAGCTGTAATTTTACCACTCATTTTACTTGTCTGTTCTGTTTTTAGTCCCCCAAGAAGATTCCTGGCAAACCTGGAGAGGGCGGTATTTTATTTCCTGTGGGGGTCCAAGTGGGAACGATTAAAAAGGGAGGTCGTTAAAAAAAGAAAAGAAAATGGCGGGAAAGGCCTCCCAGACCCCCACTTGTTTTTAGGCAGCCGCTTTACCGCCCTCCACATCGGATACGCACTGACCCCATCCAGAGAGAATAAAACAGCGGCCATGGCTCGTTTCTGGATGGGGTCCTACCTAAGAAGCCTAAAGATTTTACCAATTGATTTGAAAACTCCTGTGTCTTTTAATTTACCAAAAGAGTATATTTTTATCAAGAAATTTTTAAAGAAATACCTTTTAGAAATAAGTGACGTCACCATTTTAACCAACCACAAATCTCTCATCTCTCTTGTGCAGGACCGGGAAATGGTGAGTCCAGTCCCAGGCCTCACATTAAGTGAGGCCAAAGATGTTTGGAGGAACGCAGCCCACCCAGCTCTCCAGAACAGGCACAAGGACTTATCGTGGATGGTGGCTCATGAGATCCTCCCGGTCAGGGCGGTTATGCACTCCAGAGGCATGGCCAAAAACTCCATCTGCCCACGGTCCGGGTGCAACCACCCGGAGACCGTCCACCATCTGCTCTGGGAGTGCGGTGCTGCGCGGGACCTGTGGGCCAGGGCCGGCCCCCTGTTTTTCCCGTGCCTGCCAGCGGGTGGGGCCCAGGTGGACTACAAGCTCGCCATCCTGGGGGTGGGTCAGGGCATAAAAGCCCAAACATCGCAAAAATTTGCCTCGCTCTGGCTCGCCCTCAACGTTATAAAGGATGCCATCTGGGTCACCAGAAACCTGCTGGTGGGGAAACGCATGACGGTCCCCCTCCACGTGAGCGAGCAAAACATAAGATCAACACTGCAGGGAGGGCCGCATGTCGTCATTCGGATGGGGGGGCCGAGGCTGCACGAGAAGGTCCCGGCCACCACCGACCTTGGCTGCCCGTAGATGCACCCTCACCACTCTGGCTACGGGAACAGCGGGCCAGCGGGCCGGAGGAGAGGGGCTTTCCGCTGGGCCCTTGAAGCGGGAGGTCCTGAGCCTGTTCTGGAGATCTGGAGTGAATGGACTTTCTTGATAGGGACTCACCCCCGATCCTGCACAACAGAAGATTTTTAACAGAAGGATATTGTGTTTTAACTAGCTTGTATTTATTTGCTATTTATACTTTTATCCCTTTTTCTAACACCACACTGACTTGCATACATGGACTTTACGCAACACACTACACTGACTGATTTTAACTAAGAATGCAAAACTGTTGGTTTTAATCTGTGTAAACATGTATGTTTAAAAAGAAAAGAAATGTGAGGTTTGAATGGAAAAAAAAGAAATGTGTGACAATAAAACTTTTTTCGAAAGAAAAAAAAATCTGTTCTTATCAGTTTAATATCTGATACGTCCCCTATCCGGGGACTGCATATTAAATTGATTTTTGGCACATGGAGCCGGAACCGGGGCTTGCTCCGTCCACTCCACGCATCGACCTGGTATTGCAGTGCCTCCAGGAACGGTGTGCTTCCCCTTTTTGGGGACTGCGAATTGTTGTGACTAATAGAAGAACCAACAACACCACTGGAATTTTTTTTGTCAGAGAATACAGAAATACGCAGGAAGCGCATACAGAATGACGATGAGGTGACGCAACGATGACCGTGCCACAGAGAAAGCAGCAAGCTGCGGTCATATGAGCATAGGGAAAAAAGAAGAACAAAAGCGTCGGTTGCCGGCCGGCTGACTCATCACCGTCACAGCACGTTTTTTGATGTCCCTCTTATTTGAGAGTCTTTACCAACGAGCTGATGAGTCGAATCAGGGGTTTGTGTTGGATGGATTAGGGACACCTGATTCAAATCAAGGTCACGCACGCACGCAGCAGTCAAGCAATGGAAGGTGCCCCGTCCTTCCTTTTCTTGGGGGAGGGGAAGGTCACCGTGTTTGAGGATGGCGAAGGGGGATAGGGCGCCTCTGCCTGGAGGCCAGGCAACTCATACTTACCTGGCAGGGGAGACACCATGATCAGGAAGGTGGTTCACCCAGGGCGAGGCTCGGCCATTGCACTCCGGTTGTGCTGACCCCTGCGAATTCCCCAAATGTGGGAATCTCGACTGCATAATTTATGGTAGTGGGGGACTGCGTTCGCGCTCTCCCCTGTACACACTGGTTAAAAGCAGATAGCGTGGAGGGAAAAAGCGTGCGGTTCTTGACGCTTGTGGCGCCGCCCACTGCCCCAAAGGGTGAAGTTGCACCAGTTTTGTTATGTTTCTGTCTCTTTCTGCTGTGTCAGCCAGTGACCCGGAGAGTTCAGAGAACTGAACTGCGTTTGTTTTCATCGAGGTTGTCGAAACCTGCGACCGGTTTGCCGAATGTGGTTTTTCCCACAAACTTTGATATTCAACGGACGAGTTGATTGACAGCAGTGGTCCCAAAGGCAAAGTTGTTCGGATGGAGGTTTTCTGTCGTATGGTACGACTGTCTCGTGCGCGTGCTGTGAAAAAGCACGCGACATACGTTCGCCTATAGCCGCTCTCATGTTGTTGCTTTTTCATTTTAAAGCGCCACTAGGTGGCCATTCACCGCGTCCTTTCTCGCCTGACCCCAGACTGAGCCCGTGCACGGGTGTACCGGCTTGGGTGAAATTGTCTCGTTCCGTCCAAGAGCTATAGCCGTTCTAGCAGACCCCGCCTCGCCCAGCCCGTAGGTTTCGGCCTGCCGCCGCCAAGCTGAATCGAAATTCCCACTTTTTTTCCGATCTGGACGGACAGTCAGACTCCAGAGAATCTTTCTGCACTGGTTTGGGCCAGATCGGGCAAAAGACCTAGGACTAGTGTGCAAAAGTAGGTTTTTCACAAAATCCCAAATACCCGAAAATTTCGCCAGCGCAACCTTCGAATCCGAGGCATGCGTCTCGCTCGGCTCGAGCCAAGGATTCCGATGATATAAGACACTTGGTTCTGCGGCGTGCGGTTTGGGAGCTACGAGCCATTTCGTGCCGGGCCCATCGGGGGGCCAGCCTTGGTGATGTTGTAGAGCGAGTGGCTAGTACCATCCCTCAAAGTTTCAGGTCTCTACGACGTAAGGCCTTTGCCAACCCTCCCCCCCTCACCGCTTCCCAGATGGGCGTCGCCTTTGCCGGCTCCCCTGCCGCTGCGTCATTGTGTCATCGCTTCTCGGCCTTTTGGCTAAGATCAAGTGTAGTATCTGTTCTTATCAGTTTAATATCTGATACGTCCCCTATCCGGGGACTGCATATTAAATTGATTTTTGGCACATGGAGCCGGAACCGGGGCTTGCTCCGTCCACTCCACGCATCGACCTGGTATTGCAGTGCCTCCAGGAACGGTGTGCTTCCCCTTTTTGGGGACTGCGAATTGTTGTGACTAATAGAAGAACCAACAACACCACTGGAATTTTGTCAGAGAATACAGAAATACGCAGGAAGCGCATACAGAATGACGATGAGGTGACGCAACGATGACCGTGCCACAGAGAAAGCAGCAAGCTGCGGTCATATGAGCATAGGGAAAAAAGAAGAACAAAAGCGTCGGTTGCCGGCCGGCTGACTCATCACCGTCACAGCACGTTTTTTGATGTCCCTCTTATTTGAGAGTCTTTACCAACGAGCTGATGAGTCGAATCAGGGGTTTGTGTTGGATGGATTAGGGACACCTGATTCAAATCAAGGTCACGCACGCACGCACGCAGCAGTCAAGCAATGGAAGGTGCCCCGTCCTTCCTTTTCTTGGGGGAGGGGAAGGTCACCGTGTTTGAGGATGGCGAAGGGGGATAGGGCGCCTCTGCCTGGAGGCCAGGCAACTCATACTTACCTGGCAGGGGAGACACCATGATCAGGAAGGTGGTTCACCCAGGGCGAGGCTCGGCCATTGCACTCCGGTTGTGCTGACCCCTGCGAATTCCCCAAATGTGGGAATCTCGACTGCGTAATTTATGGTAGTGGGGGACTGCGTTCGCGCTCTCCCCTGTACACACTGGTTAAAAGCAGATAGCGTGGAGGGAAAAAGCGTGCGGTTCTTGACGCTTGTGGCGCCGCCCACTGCCCCAAAGGGTGAAGTTGCACCAGTTTTGTTATGTTTCTGTCTCTTTCTGCTGTGTCAGCCAGTGACCCGGAGAGTTCAGAGAACTGAACTGCGTTTGTTTTCATCGAGGTTGTCGAAACCTGCGACCGGTTTGCCGAATGTGGTTTTTCCCACAAACTTTGATATTCAACGGACGAGTTGATTGACAGCAGTGGTCCCAAAGGCAAAGTTGTTCGGATGGAGGTTTTCTGTCGTATGGTACGACTGTCTCGTGCGCGTGCTGTGAAAAAGCACGCGACATACGTTCGCCTATAGCCGCTCTCATGTTGTTGCTTTTTCATTTTAAAGCGCCACTAGGTGGCCATTCACCGCGTCCTTTCTCGCCTGACCCCAGACTGAGCCCGTGCACGGGTGTACCGGCTTGGGTGAAATTGTCTCGTTCCGTCCAAGAGCTATAGCCGTTCTAGCAGACCCCGCCTCGCCCAGCCCGTAGGTTTCGGCCTGCCGCCGCCAAGCTGAATCGAAATTCCCACTTTTTTTCCGATCTGGACGGACAGTCAGACTCCAGAGAATCTTTCTGCACTGGTTTGGGCCAGATCGGGCAAAAGACCTAGGACTAGTGTGCAAAAGTAGGTTTTTCACAAAATCCCAAATACCCGAAAATTTCGCCAGCGCAACCTTCGAATCCGAGGCATGCGTCTCGCTCGGCTCGAGCCAAGGATTCCGATGATATAAGACACTTGGTTCTGCGGCGTGCGGTTTGGGAGCTACGAGCCATTTCGTGCCGGGCCCATCGGGGGGCCAGCCTTGGTGATGTTGTAGAGCGAGTGGCTAGTACCATCCCTCAAAGTTTCAGGTCTCTACGACGTAAGGCCTTTGCCAACCCTCCCCCCCTCACCGCTTCCCAGATGGGCGTCGCCTTTGCCGGCTCCCCTGCCGCTGCGTCATTGTGTCATCGCTTCTCGGCCTTTTGGCTAAGATCAAGTGTAGTATCTGTTCTTATCAGTTTAATATCTGATACGTCCCCTATCCGGGGACTGCATATTAAATTGATTTTTGGCACATGGAGCCGGAACCGGGGCTTGCTCCGTCCACTCCACGCATCGACCTGGTATTGCAGTGCCTCCAGGAACGGTGTGCTTCCCCTTTTTGGGGACTGCGAATTGTTGTGACTAATAGAAGAACCAACAACACCACTGGAATTTTGTCAGAGAATACAGAAATACGCAGGAAGCGCATACAGAATGACGATGAGGTGACGCAACGATGACCGTGCCACAGAGAAAGCAGCAAGCTGCGGTCATATGAGCATAGGGAAAAAAGAAGAACAAAAGCGTCGGTTGCCGGCCGGCTGACTCATCACCGTCACAGCACGTTTTTTGATGTCCCTCTTATTTGAGAGTCTTTACCAACGAGCTGATGAGTCGAATCAGGGGTTTGTGTTGGATGGATTAGGGACACCTGATTCAAATCAAGGTCACGCACGCACGCACGCAGCAGTCAAGCAATGGAAGGTGCCCCGTCCTTCCTTTTCTTGGGGGAGGGGAAGGTCACCGTGTTTGAGGATGGCGAAGGGGGATAGGGCGCCTCTGCCTGGAGGCCAGGCAACTCATACTTACCTGGCAGGGGAGACACCATGATCAGGAAGGTGGTTCACCCAGGGCGAGGCTCGGCCATTGCACTCCGGTTGTGCTGACCCCTGCGAATTCCCCAAATGTGGGAATCTCGACTGCATAATTTATGGTAGTGGGGGACTGCGTTCGCGCTCTCCCCTGTACACACTGGTTAAAAGCAGATAGCGTGGAGGGAAAAAGCGTGCGGTTCTTGACGCTTGTGGCGCCGCCCACTGCCCCAAAGGGTGAAGTTGCACCAGTTTTGTTATGTTTCTGTCTCTTTCTGCTGTGTCAGCCAGTGACCCGGAGAGTTCAGAGAACTGAACTGCGTTTGTTTTCATCGAGGTTGTCGAAACCTGCGACCGGTTTGCCGAATGTGGTTTTTCCCACAAACTTTGATATTCAACGGACGAGTTGATTGACAGCAGTGGTCCCAAAGGCAAAGTTGTTCGGATGGAGGTTTTCTGTCGTATGGTACGACTGTCTCGTGCGCGTGCTGTGAAAAAGCACGCGACATACGTTCGCCTATAGCCGCTCTCATGTTGTTGCTTTTTCATTTTAAAGCGCCACTAGGTGGCCATTCACCGCGTCCTTTCTCGCCTGACCCCAGACTGAGCCCGTGCACGGGTGTACCGGCTTGGGTGAAATTGTCTCGTTCCGTCCAAGAGCTATAGCCGTTCTAGCAGACCCCGCCTCGCCCAGCCCGTAGGTTTCGGCCTGCCGCCGCCAAGCTGAATCGAAATTCCCACTTTTTTTCCGATCTGGACGGACAGTCAGACTCCAGAGAATCTTTCTGCACTGGTTTGGGCCAGATCGGGCAAAAGACCTAGGACTAGTGTGCAAAAGTAGGTTTTTCACAAAATCCCAAATACCCGAAAATTTCGCCAGCGCAACCTTCGAATCCGAGGCATGCGTCTCGCTCGGCTCGAGCCAAGGATTCCGATGATATAAGACACTTGGTTCTGCGGCGTGCGGTTTGGGAGCTACGAGCCATTTCGTGCCGGGCCCATCGGGGGGCCAGCCTTGGTGATGTTGTAGAGCGAGTGGCTAGTACCATCCCTCAAAGTTTCAGGTCTCTACGACGTAAGGCCTTTGCCAACCCTCCCCCCCTCACCGCTTCCCAGATGGGCGTCGCCTTTGCCGGCTCCCCTGTCGCTGCGTCATTGTGTCATCGCTTCTCGGCCTTTTGGCTAAGATCAAGTGTAGTATCTGTTCTTATCAGTTTAATATCTGATACGTCCCCTATCCGGGGACTGCATATTAAATAGATTTTTGGCACATGGAGCCGGAACCGGGGCTTGCTCCGTCCACTCCACGCATCGACCTGGTATTGCAGTGCCTCCAGGAACGGTGTGCTTCCCCTTTTTGGGGACTGCGAATTGTTGTGACTAATAGAAGAACCAACAACACCACTGGAATTTTTTTTGTCAGAGAATACAGAAATACGCAGGAAGCGCATACAGAATGACGATGAGGTGACGCAATGATGACCGTGCCACAGAGAAAGCAGCAAGCTGCGGTCATATGAGCATAGGGAAAAAAGAAGAACAAAAGCGTCGGTTGCCGGCCGGCTGACTCATCACCGTCACAGCACGTTTTTTGATGTCCCTCTTATTTGAGAGTCTTTACCAACGAGCTGATGAGTCGAATCAGGGGTTTGTGTTGGATGGATTAGGGACACCTGATTCAAATCAAGGTCACGCACGCACGCACGCAGCAGTCAAGCAATGGAAGGTGCCCCGTCCTTCCTTTTCTTGGGGGAGGGGAAGGTCACCGTGTTTGAGGATGGCGAAGGGGGATAGGGCGCCTCTGCCTGGAGGCCAGGCAACTCATACTTACCTGGCAGGGGAGACACCATGATCAGGAAGGTGGTTCACCCAGGGCGAGGCTCGGCCATTGCACTCCGGTTGTGCTGACCCCTGCGAATTCCCCAAATGTGGGAATCTCGACTGCGTAATTTATGGTAGTGGGGGACTGCGTTCGCGCTCTCCCCTGTACACACTGGTTAAAAGCAGATAGCGTGGAGGGAAAAAGCGTGCGGTTCTTGACGCTTGTGGCGCCGCCCACTGCCCCAAAGGGTGAAGTTGCACCAGTTTTGTTATGTTTCTGTCTCTTTCTGCTGTGTCAGCCAGTGACCCGGAGAGTTCAGAGAACTGAACTGCGTTTGTTTTCATCGAGGTTGTCGAAACCTGCGACCGGTTTGCCGAATGTGGTTTTTCCCACAAACTTTGATATTCAACGGACGAGTTGATTGACAGCAGTGGTCCCAAAGGCAAAGTTGTTCGGATGGAGGTTTTCTGTCGTATGGTACGACTGTCTCGTGCGCGTGCTGTGAAAAAGCACGCGACATACGTTCGCCTATAGCCGCTCTCATGTTGTTGCTTTTTCATTTTAAAGCGCCACTAGGTGGCCATTCACCGCGTCCTTTCTCGCCTGACCCCAGACTGAGCCCGTGCACGGGTGTACCGGCTTGGGTGAAATTGTCTCGTTCCGTCCAAGAGCTATAGCCGTTCTAGCAGACCCCGCCTCGCCCAGCCCGTAGGTTTCGGCCTGCCGCCGCCAAGCTGAATCGAAATTCCCACTTTTTTTCCGATCTGGACGGACAGTCAGACTCCAGAGAATCTTTCTGCACTGGTTTGGGCCAGATCGGGCAAAAGACCTAGGACTAGTGTGCAAAAGTAGGTTTTTCACAAAATCCCAAATACCCGAAAATTTCGCCAGCGCAACCTTCGAATCCGAGGCATGCGTCTCGCTCGGCTCGAGCCAAGGATTCCGATGATATAAGACACTTGGTTCTGCGGCGTGCGGTTTGGGAGCTACGAGCCATTTCGTGCCGGGCCCATCGGGGGGCCAGCCTTGGTGATGTTGTAGAGCGAGTGGCTAGTACCATCCCTCAAAGTTTCAGGTCTCTACGACGTAAGGCCTTTGCCAACCCTCCCCCCCTCACCGCTTCCCAGATGGGCGTCGCCTTTGCCGGCTCCCCTGCCGCTGCGTCATTGTGTCATCGCTTCTCGGCCTTTTGGCTAAGATCAAGTGTAGTATCTGTTCTTATCAGTTTAATATCTGATACGTCCCCTATCCGGGGACTGCATATTAAATTGATTTTTGGCACATGGAGCCGGAACCGGGGCTTGCTCCGTCCACTCCACGCATCGACCTGGTATTGCAGTGCCTCCAGGAACGGTGTGCTTCCCCTTTTTGGGGACTGCGAATTGTTGTGACTAATAGAAGAACCAACAACACCACTGGAATTTTGTCAGAGAATACAGAAATACGCAGGAAGCGCATACAGAATGACGATGAGGTGACGCAACGATGACCGTGCCACAGAGAAAGCAGCAAGCTGCGGTCATATGAGCATAGGGAAAAAAGAAGAACAAAAGCGTCGGTTGCCGGCCGGCTGACTCATCACCGTCACAGCACGTTTTTTGATGTCCCTCTTATTTGAGAGTCTTTACCAACGAGCTGATGAGTCGAATCAGGGGTTTGTGTTGGATGGATTAGGGACACCTGATTCAAATCAAGGTCACGCACGCACGCACGCAGCAGTCAAGCAATGGAAGGTGCCCCGTCCTTCCTTTTCTTGGGGGAGGGGAAGGTCACCGTGTTTGAGGATGGCGAAGGGGGATAGGGCGCCTCTGCCTGGAGGCCAGGCAACTCATACTTACCTGGCAGGGGAGACACCATGATCAGGAAGGTGGTTCACCCAGGGCGAGGCTCGGCCATTGCACTCCGGTTGTGCTGACCCCTGCGAATTCCCCAAATGTGGGAATCTCGACTGCGTAATTTATGGTAGTGGGGGACTGCGTTCGCGCTCTCCCCTGTACACACTGGTTAAAAGCAGATAGCGTGGAGGGAAAAAGCGTGCGGTTCTTGACGCTTGTGGCGCCGCCCACTGCCCCAAAGGGTGAAGTTGCACCAGTTTTGTTATGTTTCTGTCTCTTTCTGCTGTGTCAGCCAGTGACCCGGAGAGTTCAGAGAACTGAACTGCGTTTGTTTTCATCGAGGTTGTCGAAACCTGCGACCGGTTTGCCGAATGTGGTTTTTCCCACAAACTTTGATATTCAACGGACGAGTTGATTGACAGCAGTGGTCCCAAAGGCAAAGTTGTTCGGATGGAGGTTTTCTGTCGTATGGTACGACTGTCTCGTGCGCGTGCTGTGAAAAAGCACGCGACATACGTTCGCCTATAGCCGCTCTCATGTTGTTGCTTTTTCATTTTAAAGCGCCACTAGGTGGCCATTCACCGCGTCCTTTCTCGCCTGACCCCAGACTGAGCCCGTGCACGGGTGTACCGGCTTGGGTGAAATTGTCTCGTTCCGTCCAAGAGCTATAGCCGTTCTAGCAGACCCCGCCTCGCCCAGCCCGTAGGTTTCGGCCTGCCGCCGCCAAGCTGAATCGAAATTCCCACTTTTTTTCCGATCTGGACGGACAGTCAGACTCCAGAGAATCTTTCTGCACTGGTTTGGGCCAGATCGGGCAAAAGACCTAGGACTAGTGTGCAAAAGTAGGTTTTTCACAAAATCCCAAATACCCGAAAATTTCGCCAGCGCAACCTTCGAATCCGAGGCATGCGTCTCGCTCGGCTCGAGCCAAGGATTCCGATGATATAAGACACTTGGTTCTGCGGCGTGCGGTTTGGGAGCTACGAGCCATTTCGTGCCGGGCCCATCGGGGGGCCAGCCTTGGTGATGTTGTAGAGCGAGTGGCTAGTACCATCCCTCAAAGTTTCAGGTCTCTACGACGTAAGGCCTTTGCCAACCCTCCCCCCCTCACCGCTTCCCAGATGGGCGTCGCCTTTGCCGGCTCCCCTGCCGCTGCGTCATTGTGTCATCGCTTCTCGGCCTTTTGGCTAAGATCAAGTGTAGTATCTGTTCTTATCAGTTTAATATCTGATACGTCCCCTATCCGGGGACTGCATATTAAATTGATTTTTGGCACATGGAGCCGGAACCGGGGCTTGCTCCGTCCACTCCACGCATCGACCTGGTATTGCAGTGCCTCCAGGAACGGTGTGCTTCCCCTTTTTGGGGACTGCGAATTGTTGTGACTAATAGAAGAACCAACAACACCACTGGAATTTTGTCAGAGAATACAGAAATACGCAGGAAGCGCATACAGAATGACGATGAGGTGACGCAACGATGACCGTGCCACAGAGAAAGCAGCAAGCTGCGGTCATATGAGCATAGGGAAAAAAGAAGAACAAAAGCGTCGGTTGCCGGCCGGCTGACTCATCACCGTCACAGCACGTTTTTTGATGTCCCTCTTATTTGAGAGTCTTTACCAACGAGCTGATGAGTCGAATCAGGGGTTTGTGTTGGATGGATTAGGGACACCTGATTCAAATCAAGGTCACGCACGCACGCACGCAGCAGTCAAGCAATGGAAGGTGCCCCGTCCTTCCTTTTCTTGGGGGAGGGGAAGGTCACCGTGTTTGAGGATGGCGAAGGGGGATAGGGCGCCTCTGCCTGGAGGCCAGGCAACTCATACTTACCTGGCAGGGGAGACACCATGATCAGGAAGGTGGTTCACCCAGGGCGAGGCTCGGCCATTGCACTCCGGTTGTGCTGACCCCTGCGAATTCCCCAAATGTGGGAATCTCGACTGCGTAATTTATGGTAGTGGGGGACTGCGTTCGCGCTCTCCCCTGTACACACTGGTTAAAAGCAGATAGCGTGGAGGGAAAAAGCGTGCGGTTCTTGACGCTTGTGGCGCCGCCCACTGCCCCAAAGGGTGAAGTTGCACCAGTTTTGTTATGTTTCTGTCTCTTTCTGCTGTGTCAGCCAGTGACCCGGAGAGTTCAGAGAACTGAACTGCGTTTGTTTTCATCGAGGTTGTCGAAACCTGCGACCGGTTTGCCGAATGTGGTTTTTCCCACAAACTTTGATATTCAACGGACGAGTTGATTGACAGCAGTGGTCCCAAAGGCAAAGTTGTTCGGATGGAGGTTTTCTGTCGTATGGTACGACTGTCTCGTGCGCGTGCTGTGAAAAAGCACGCGACATACGTTCGCCTATAGCCGCTCTCATGTTGTTGCTTTTTCATTTTAAAGCGCCACTAGGTGGCCATTCACCGCGTCCTTTCTCGCCTGACCCCAGACTGAGCCCGTGCACGGGTGTACCGGCTTGGGTGAAATTGTCTCGTTCCGTCCAAGAGCTATAGCCGTTCTAGCAGACCCCGCCTCGCCCAGCCCGTAGGTTTCGGCCTGCCGCCGCCAAGCTGAATCGAAATTCCCACTTTTTTTCCGATCTGGACGGACAGTCAGACTCCAGAGAATCTTTCTGCACTGGTTTGGGCCAGATCGGGCAAAAGACCTAGGACTAGTGTGCAAAAGTAGGTTTTTCACAAAATCCCAAATACCCGAAAATTTCGCCAGCGCAACCTTCGAATCCGAGGCATGCGTCTCGCTCGGCTCGAGCCAAGGATTCCGATGATATAAGACACTTGGTTCTGCGGCGTGCGGTTTGGGAGCTACGAGCCATTTCGTGCCGGGCCCATCGGGGGGCCAGCCTTGGTGATGTTGTAGAGCGAGTGGCTAGTACCATCCCTCAAAGTTTCAGGTCTCTACGACGTAAGGCCTTTGCCAACCCTCCCCCCCTCACCGCTTCCCAGATGGGCGTCGCCTTTGCCGGCTCCCCTGCCGCTGCGTCATTGTGTCATCGCTTCTCGGCCTTTTGGCTAAGATCAAGTGTAGTATCTGTTCTTATCAGTTTAATATCTGATACGTCCCCTATCCGGGGACTGCATATTAAATTGATTTTTGGCACATGGAGCCGGAACCGGGGCTTGCTCCGTCCACTCCACGCATCGACCTGGTATTGCAGTGCCTCCAGGAACGGTGTGCTTCCCCTTTTTGGGGACTGCGAATTGTTGTGACTAATAGAAGAACCAACAACACCACTGGAATTTTGTCAGAGAATACAGAAATACGCAGGAAGCGCATACAGAATGACGATGAGGTGACGCAACGATGACCGTGCCACAGAGAAAGCAGCAAGCTGCGGTCATATGAGCATAGGGAAAAAAGAAGAACAAAAGCGTCGGTTGCCGGCCGGCTGACTCATCACCGTCACAGCACGTTTTTTGATGTCCCTCTTATTTGAGAGTCTTTACCAACGAGCTGATGAGTCGAATCAGGGGTTTGTGTTGGATGGATTAGGGACACCTGATTCAAATCAAGGTCACGCACGCACGCACGCAGCAGTCAAGCAATGGAAGGTGCCCCGTCCTTCCTTTTCTTGGGGGAGGGGAAGGTCACCGTGTTTGAGGATGGCGAAGGGGGATAGGGCGCCTCTGCCTGGAGGCCAGGCAACTCATACTTACCTGGCAGGGGAGACACCATGATCAGGAAGGTGGTTCACCCAGGGCGAGGCTCGGCCATTGCACTCCGGTTGTGCTGACCCCTGCGAATTCCCCAAATGTGGGAATCTCGACTGCATAATTTATGGTAGTGGGGGACTGCGTTCGCGCTCTCCCCTGTACACACTGGTTAAAAGCAGATAGCGTGGAGGGAAAAAGCGTGCGGTTCTTGACGCTTGTGGCGCCGCCCACTGCCCCAAAGGGTGAAGTTGCACCAGTTTTGTTATGTTTCTGTCTCTTTCTGCTGTGTCAGCCAGTGACCCGGAGAGTTCAGAGAACTGAACTGCGTTTGTTTTCATCGAGGTTGTCGAAACCTGCGACCGGTTTGCCGAATGTGGTTTTTCCCACAAACTTTGATATTCAACGGACGAGTTGATTGACAGCAGTGGTCCCAAAGGCAAAGTTGTTCGGATGGAGGTTTTCTGTCGTATGGTACGACTGTCTCGTGCGCGTGCTGTGAAAAAGCACGCGACATACGTTCGCCTATAGCCGCTCTCATGTTGTTGCTTTTTCATTTTAAAGCGCCACTAGGTGGCCATTCACCGCGTCCTTTCTCGCCTGACCCCAGACTGAGCCCGTGCACGGGTGTACCGGCTTGGGTGAAATTGTCTCGTTCCGTCCAAGAGCTATAGCCGTTCTAGCAGACCCCGCCTCGCCCAGCCCGTAGGTTTCGGCCTGCCGCCGCCAAGCTGAATCGAAATTCCCACTTTTTTTCCGATCTGGACGGACAGTCAGACTCCAGAGAATCTTTCTGCACTGGTTTGGGCCAGATCGGGCAAAAGACCTAGGACTAGTGTGCAAAAGTAGGTTTTTCACAAAATCCCAAATACCCGAAAATTTCGCCAGCGCAACCTTCGAATCCGAGGCATGCGTCTCGCTCGGCTCGAGCCAAGGATTCCGATGATATAAGACACTTGGTTCTGCGGCGTGCGGTTTGGGAGCTACGAGCCATTTCGTGCCGGGCCCATCGGGGGGCCAGCCTTGGTGATGTTGTAGAGCGAGTGGCTAGTACCATCCCTCAAAGTTTCAGGTCTCTACGACGTAAGGCCTTTGCCAACCCTCCCCCCCTCACCGCTTCCCAGATGGGCGTCGCCTTTGCCGGCTCCCCTGCCGCTGCGTCATTGTGTCATCGCTTCTCGGCCTTTTGGCTAAGATCAAGTGTAGTATCTGTTCTTATCAGTTTAATATCTGATACGTCCCCTATCCGGGGACTGCATATTAAATTGATTTTTGGCACATGGAGCCGGAACCGGGGCTTGCTCCGTCCACTCCACGCATCGACCTGGTATTGCAGTGCCTCCAGGAACGGTGTGCTTCCCCTTTTTGGGGACTGCGAATTGTTGTGACTAATAGAAGAACCAACAACACCACTGGAATTTTGTCAGAGAATACAGAAATACGCAGGAAGCGCATACAGAATGACGATGAGGTGACGCAACGATGACCGTGCCACAGAGAAAGCAGCAAGCTGCGGTCATATGAGCATAGGGAAAAAAGAAGAACAAAAGCGTCGGTTGCCGGCCGGCTGACTCATCACCGTCACAGCACGTTTTTTGATGTCCCTCTTATTTGAGAGTCTTTACCAACGAGCTGATGAGTCGAATCAGGGGTTTGTGTTGGATGGATTAGGGACACCTGATTCAAATCAAGGTCACGCACGCACGCACGCAGCAGTCAAGCAATGGAAGGTGCCCCGTCCTTCCTTTTCTTGGGGGAGGGGAAGGTCACCGTGTTTGAGGATGGCGAAGGGGGATAGGGCGCCTCTGCCTGGAGGCCAGGCAACTCATACTTACCTGGCAGGGGAGACACCATGATCAGGAAGGTGGTTCACCCAGGGCGAGGCTCGGCCATTGCACTCCGGTTGTGCTGACCCCTGCGAATTCCCCAAATGTGGGAATCTCGACTGCATAATTTATGGTAGTGGGGGACTGCGTTCGCGCTCTCCCCTGTACACACTGGTTAAAAGCAGATAGCGTGGAGGGAAAAAGCGTGCGGTTCTTGACGCTTGTGGCGCCGCCCACTGCCCCAAAGGGTGAAGTTGCACCAGTTTTGTTATGTTTCTGTCTCTTTCTGCTGTGTCAGCCAGTGACCCGGAGAGTTCAGAGAACTGAACTGCGTTTGTTTTCATCGAGGTTGTCGAAACCTGCGACCGGTTTGCCGAATGTGGTTTTTCCCACAAACTTTGATATTCAACGGACGAGTTGATTGACAGCAGTGGTCCCAAAGGCAAAGTTGTTCGGATGGAGGTTTTCTGTCGTATGGTACGACTGTCTCGTGCGCGTGCTGTGAAAAAGCACGCGACATACGTTCGCCTATAGCCGCTCTCATGTTGTTGCTTTTTCATTTTAAAGCGCCACTAGGTGGCCATTCACCGCGTCCTTTCTCGCCTGACCCCAGACTGAGCCCGTGCACGGGTGTACCGGCTTGGGTGAAATTGTCTCGTTCCGTCCAAGAGCTATAGCCGTTCTAGCAGACCCCGCCTCGCCCAGCCCGTAGGTTTCGGCCTGCCGCCGCCAAGCTGAATCGAAATTCCCACTTTTTTTCCGATCTGGACGGACAGTCAGACTCCAGAGAATCTTTCTGCACTGGTTTGGGCCAGATCGGGCAAAAGACCTAGGACTAGTGTGCAAAAGTAGGTTTTTCACAAAATCCCAAATACCCGAAAATTTCGCCAGCGCAACCTTCGAATCCGAGGCATGCGTCTCGCTCGGCTCGAGCCAAGGATTCCGATGATATAAGACACTTGGTTCTGCGGCGTGCGGTTTGGGAGCTACGAGTCATTTCGTGCCGGGCCCATCGGGGGGCCAGCCTTGGTGATGTTGTAGAGCGAGTGGCTAGTACCATCCCTCAAAGTTTCAGGTCTCTACGACGTAAGGCCTTTGCCAACCCTCCCCCCCTCACCGCTTCCCAGATGGGCGTCGCCTTTGCCGGCTCCCCTGCCGCTGCGTCATTGTGTCATCGCTTCTCGGCCTTTTGGCTAAGATCAAGTGTAGTATCTGTTCTTATCAGTTTAATATCTGATACGTCCCCTATCCGGGGACTGCATATTAAATTGATTTTTGGCACATGGAGCCGGAACCGGGGCTTGCTCCGTCCACTCCACGCATCGACCTGGTATTGCAGTGCCTCCAGGAACGGTGTGCTTCCCCTTTTTGGGGACTGCGAATTGTTGTGACTAATAGAAGAACCAACAACACCACTGGAATTTTGTCAGAGAATACAGAAATACGCAGGAAGCGCATACAGAATGACGATGAGGTGACGCAACGATGACCGTGCCACAGAGAAAGCAGCAAGCTGCGGTCATATGAGCATAGGGAAAAAAGAAGAACAAAAGCGTCGGTTGCCGGCCGGCTGACTCATCACCGTCACAGCACGTTTTTTGATGTCCCTCTTATTTGAGAGTCTTTACCAACGAGCTGATGAGTCGAATCAGGGGTTTGTGTTGGATGGATTAGGGACACCTGATTCAAATCAAGGTCACGCACGCACGCACGCAGCAGTCAAGCAATGGAAGGTGCCCCGTCCTTCCTTTTCTTGGGGGAGGGGAAGGTCACCGTGTTTGAGGATGGCGAAGGGGGATAGGGCGCCTCTGCCTGGAGGCCAGGCAACTCATACTTACCTGGCAGGGGAGACACCATGATCAGGAAGGTGGTTCACCCAGGGCGAGGCTCGGCCATTGCACTCCGGTTGTGCTGACCCCTGCGAATTCCCCAAATGTGGGAATCTCGACTGCATAATTTATGGTAGTGGGGGACTGCGTTCGCGCTCTCCCCTGTACACACTGGTTAAAAGCAGATAGCGTGGAGGGAAAAAGCGTGCGGTTCTTGACGCTTGTGGCGCCGCCCACTGCCCCAAAGGGTGAAGTTGCACCAGTTTTGTTATGTTTCTGTCTCTTTCTGCTGTGTCAGCCAGTGACCCGGAGAGTTCAGAGAACTGAACTGCGTTTGTTTTCATCGAGGTTGTCGAAACCTGCGACCGGTTTGCCGAATGTGGTTTTTCCCACAAACTTTGATATTCAACGGACGAGTTGATTGACAGCAGTGGTCCCAAAGGCAAAGTTGTTCGGATGGAGGTTTTCTGTCGTATGGTACGACTGTCTCGTGCGCGTGCTGTGAAAAAGCACGCGACATACGTTCGCCTATAGCCGCTCTCATGTTGTTGCTTTTTCATTTTAAAGCGCCACTAGGTGGCCATTCACCGCGTCCTTTCTCGCCTGACCCCAGACTGAGCCCGTGCACGGGTGTACCGGCTTGGGTGAAATTGTCTCGTTCCGTCCAAGAGCTATAGCCGTTCTAGCAGACCCCGCCTCGCCCAGCCCGTAGGTTTCGGCCTGCCGCCGCCAAGCTGAATCGAAATTCCCACTTTTTTTCCGATCTGGACGGACAGTCAGACTCCAGAGAATCTTTCTGCACTGGTTTGGGCCAGATCGGGCAAAAGACCTAGGACTAGTGTGCAAAAGTAGGTTTTTCACAAAATCCCAAATACCCGAAAATTTCGCCAGCGCAACCTTCGAATCCGAGGCATGCGTCTCGCTCGGCTCGAGCCAAGGATTCCGATGATATAAGACACTTGGTTCTGCGGCGTGCGGTTTGGGAGCTACGAGCCATTTCGTGCCGGGCCCATCGGGGGGCCAGCCTTGGTGATGTTGTAGAGCGAGTGGCTAGTACCATCCCTCAAAGTTTCAGGTCTCTACGACGTAAGGCCTTTGCCAACCCTCCCCCCCTCACCGCTTCCCAGATGGGCGTCGCCTTTGCCGGCTCCCCTGCCGCTGCGTCATTGTGTCATCGCTTCTCGGCCTTTTGGCTAAGATCAAGTGTAGTATCTGTTCTTATCAGTTTAATATCTGATACGTCCCCTATCCGGGGACTGCATATTAAATTGATTTTTGGCACATGGAGCCGGAACCGGGGCTTGCTCCGTCCACTCCACGCATCGACCTGGTATTGCAGTGCCTCCAGGAACGGTGTGCTTCCCCTTTTTGGGGACTGCGAATTGTTGTGACTAATAGAAGAACCAACAACACCACTGGAATTTTGTCAGAGAATACAGAAATACGCAGGAAGCGCATACAGAATGACGATGAGGTGACGCAACGATGACCGTGCCACAGAGAAAGCAGCAAGCTGCGGTCATATGAGCATAGGGAAAAAAGAAGAACAAAAGCGTCGGTTGCCGGCCGGCTGACTCATCACCGTCACAGCACGTTTTTTGATGTCCCTCTTATTTGAGAGTCTTTACCAACGAGCTGATGAGTCGAATCAGGGGTTTGTGTTGGATGGATTAGGGACACCTGATTCAAATCAAGGTCACGCACGCACGCACGCAGCAGTCAAGCAATGGAAGGTGCCCCGTCCTTCCTTTTCTTGGGGGAGGGGAAGGTCACCGTGTTTGAGGATGGCGAAGGGGGATAGGGCGCCTCTGCCTGGAGGCCAGGCAACTCATACTTACCTGGCAGGGGAGACACCATGATCAGGAAGGTGGTTCACCCAGGGCGAGGCTCGGCCATTGCACTCCGGTTGTGCTGACCCCTGCGAATTCCCCAAATGTGGGAATCTCGACTGCATAATTTATGGTAGTGGGGGACTGCGTTCGCGCTCTCCCCTGTACACACTGGTTAAAAGCAGATAGCGTGGAGGGAAAAAGCGTGCGGTTCTTGACGCTTGTGGCGCCGCCCACTGCCCCAAAGGGTGAAGTTGCACCAGTTTTGTTATGTTTCTGTCTCTTTCTGCTGTGTCAGCCAGTGACCCGGAGAGTTCAGAGAACTGAACTGCGTTTGTTTTCATCGAGGTTGTCGAAACCTGCGACCGGTTTGCCGAATGTGGTTTTTCCCACAAACTTTGATATTCAACGGACGAGTTGATTGACAGCAGTGGTCCCAAAGGCAAAGTTGTTCGGATGGAGGTTTTCTGTCGTATGGTACGACTGTCTCGTGCGCGTGCTGTGAAAAAGCACGCGACATACGTTCGCCTATAGCCGCTCTCATGTTGTTGCTTTTTCATTTTAAAGCGCCACTAGGTGGCCATTCACCGCGTCCTTTCTCGCCTGACCCCAGACTGAGCCCGTGCACGGGTGTACCGGCTTGGGTGAAATTGTCTCGTTCCGTCCAAGAGCTATAGCCGTTCTAGCAGACCCCGCCTCGCCCAGCCCGTAGGTTTCGGCCTGCCGCCGCCAAGCTGAATCGAAATTCCCACTTTTTTTCCGATCTGGACGGACAGTCAGACTCCAGAGAATCTTTCTGCACTGGTTTGGGCCAGATCGGGCAAAAGACCTAGGACTAGTGTGCAAAAGTAGGTTTTTCACAAAATCCCAAATACCCGAAAATTTCGCCAGCGCAACCTTCGAATCCGAGGCATGCGTCTCGCTCGGCTCGAGCCAAGGATTCCGATGATATAAGACACTTGGTTCTGCGGCGTGCGGTTTGGGAGCTACGAGTCATTTCGTGCCGGGCCCATCGGGGGGCCAGCCTTGGTGATGTTGTAGAGCGAGTGGCTAGTACCATCCCTCAAAGTTTCAGGTCTCTACGACGTAAGGCCTTTGCCAACCCTCCCCCCCTCACCGCTTCCCAGATGGGCGTCGCCTTTGCCGGCTCCCCTGCCGCTGCGTCATTGTGTCATCGCTTCTCGGCCTTTTGGCTAAGATCAAGTGTAGTATCTGTTCTTATCAGTTTAATATCTGATACGTCCCCTATCCGGGGACTGCATATTAAATTGATTTTTGGCACATGGAGCCGGAACCGGGGCTTGCTCCGTCCACTCCACGCATCGACCTGGTATTGCAGTGCCTCCAGGAACGGTGTGCTTCCCCTTTTTGGGGACTGCGAATTGTTGTGACTAATAGAAGAACCAACAACACCACTGGAATTTTTTTTGTCAGAGAATACAGAAATACGCAGGAAGCGCATACAGAATGACGATGAGGTGACGCAACGATGACCGTGCCACAGAGAAAGCAGCAAGCTGCGGTCATATGAGCATAGGGAAAAAAGAAGAACAAAAGCGTCGGTTGCCGGCCGGCTGACTCATCACCGTCACAGCACGTTTTTTGATGTCCCTCTTATTTGAGAGTCTTTACCAACGAGCTGATGAGTCGAATCAGGGGTTTGTGTTGGATGGATTAGGGACACCTGATTCAAATCAAGGTCACGCACGCACGCACGCAGCAGTCAAGCAATGGAAGGTGCCCCGTCCTTCCTTTTCTTGGGGGAGGGGAAGGTCACCGTGTTTGAGGATGGCGAAGGGGGATAGGGCGCCTCTGCCTGGAGGCCAGGCAACTCATACTTACCTGGCAGGGGAGACACCATGATCAGGAAGGTGGTTCACCCAGGGCGAGGCTCGGCCATTGCACTCCGGTTGTGCTGACCCCTGCGAATTCCCCAAATGTGGGAATCTCGACTGCATAATTTATGGTAGTGGGGGACTGCGTTCGCGCTCTCCCCTGTACACACTGGTTAAAAGCAGATAGCGTGGAGGGAAAAAGCGTGCGGTTCTTGACGCTTGTGGCGCCGCCCACTGCCCCAAAGGGTGAAGTTGCACCAGTTTTGTTATGTTTCTGTCTCTTTCTGCTGTGTCAGCCAGTGACCCGGAGAGTTCAGAGAACTGAACTGCGTTTGTTTTCATCGAGGTTGTCGAAACCTGCGACCGGTTTGCCGAATGTGGTTTTTCCCACAAACTTTGATATTCAACGGACGAGTTGATTGACAGCAGTGGTCCCAAAGGCAAAGTTGTTCGGATGGAGGTTTTCTGTCGTATGGTACGACTGTCTCGTGCGCGTGCTGTGAAAAAGCACGCGACATACGTTCGCCTATAGCCGCTCTCATGTTGTTGCTTTTTCATTTTAAAGCGCCACTAGGTGGCCATTCACCGCGTCCTTTCTCGCCTGACCCCAGACTGAGCCCGTGCACGGGTGTACCGGCTTGGGTGAAATTGTCTCGTTCCGTCCAAGAGCTATAGCCGTTCTAGCAGACCCCGCCTCGCCCAGCCCGTAGGTTTCGGCCTGCCGCCGCCAAGCTGAATCGAAATTCCCACTTTTTTTCCGATCTGGACGGACAGTCAGACTCCAGAGAATCTTTCTGCACTGGTTTGGGCCAGATCGGGCAAAAGACCTAGGACTAGTGTGCAAAAGTAGGTTTTTCACAAAATCCCAAATACCCGAAAATTTCGCCAGCGCAACCTTCGAATCCGAGGCATGCGTCTCGCTCGGCTCGAGCCAAGGATTCCGATGATATAAGACACTTGGTTCTGCGGCGTGCGGTTTGGGAGCTACGAGTCATTTCGTGCCGGGCCCATCGGGGGGCCAGCCTTGGTGATGTTGTAGAGCGAGTGGCTAGTACCATCCCTCAAAGTTTCAGGTCTCTACGACGTAAGGCCTTTGCCAACCCTCCCCCCCTCACCGCTTCCCAGATGGGCGTCGCCTTTGCCGGCTCCCCTGCCGCTGCGTCATTGTGTCATCGCTTCTCGGCCTTTTGGCTAAGATCAAGTGTAGTATCTGTTCTTATCAGTTTAATATCTGATACGTCCCCTATCCGGGGACTGCATATTAAATTGATTTTTGGCACATGGAGCCGGAACCGGGGCTTGCTCCGTCCACTCCACGCATCGACCTGGTATTGCAGTGCCTCCAGGAACGGTGTGCTTCCCCTTTTTGGGGACTGCGAATTGTTGTGACTAATAGAAGAACCAACAACACCACTGGAATTTTGTCAGAGAATACAGAAATACGCAGGAAGCGCATACAGAATGACGATGAGGTGACGCAACGATGACCGTGCCACAGAGAAAGCAGCAAGCTGCGGTCATATGAGCATAGGGAAAAAAGAAGAACAAAAGCGTCGGTTGCCGGCCGGCTGACTCATCACCGTCACAGCACGTTTTTTGATGTCCCTCTTATTTGAGAGTCTTTACCAACGAGCTGATGAGTCGAATCAGGGGTTTGTGTTGGATGGATTAGGGACACCTGATTCAAATCAAGGTCACGCACGCACGCACGCAGCAGTCAAGCAATGGAAGGTGCCCCGTCCTTCCTTTTCTTGGGGGAGGGGAAGGTCACCGTGTTTGAGGATGGCGAAGGGGGATAGGGCGCCTCTGCCTGGAGGCCAGGCAACTCATACTTACCTGGCAGGGGAGACACCATGATCAGGAAGGTGGTTCACCCAGGGCGAGGCTCGGCCATTGCACTCCGGTTGTGCTGACCCCTGCGAATTCCCCAAATGTGGGAATCTCGACTGCATAATTTATGGTAGTGGGGGACTGCGTTCGCGCTCTCCCCTGTACACACTGGTTAAAAGCAGATAGCGTGGAGGGAAAAAGCGTGCGGTTCTTGACGCTTGTGGCGCCGCCCACTGCCCCAAAGGGTGAAGTTGCACCAGTTTTGTTATGTTTCTGTCTCTTTCTGCTGTGTCAGCCAGTGACCCGGAGAGTTCAGAGAACTGAACTGCGTTTGTTTTCATCGAGGTTGTCGAAACCTGCGACCGGTTTGCCGAATGTGGTTTTTCCCACAAACTTTGATATTCAACGGACGAGTTGATTGACAGCAGTGGTCCCAAAGGCAAAGTTGTTCGGATGGAGGTTTTCTGTCGTATGGTACGACTGTCTCGTGCGCGTGCTGTGAAAAAGCACGCGACATACGTTCGCCTATAGCCGCTCTCATGTTGTTGCTTTTTCATTTTAAAGCGCCACTAGGTGGCCATTCACCGCGTCCTTTCTCGCCTGACCCCAGACTGAGCCCGTGCACGGGTGTACCGGCTTGGGTGAAATTGTCTCGTTCCGTCCAAGAGCTATAGCCGTTCTAGCAGACCCCGCCTCGCCCAGCCCGTAGGTTTCGGCCTGCCGCCGCCAAGCTGAATCGAAATTCCCACTTTTTTTCCGATCTGGACGGACAGTCAGACTCCAGAGAATCTTTCTGCACTGGTTTGGGCCAGATCGGGCAAAAGACCTAGGACTAGTGTGCAAAAGTAGGTTTTTCACAAAATCCCAAATACCCGAAAATTTCGCCAGCGCAACCTTCGAATCCGAGGCATGCGTCTCGCTCGGCTCGAGCCAAGGATTCCGATGATATAAGACACTTGGTTCTGCGGCGTGCGGTTTGGGAGCTACGAGTCATTTCGTGCCGGGCCCATCGGGGGGCCAGCCTTGGTGATGTTGTAGAGCGAGTGGCTAGTACCATCCCTCAAAGTTTCAGGTCTCTACGACGTAAGGCCTTTGCCAACCCTCCCCCCCTCACCGCTTCCCAGATGGGCGTCGCCTTTGCCGGCTCCCCTGCCGCTGCGTCATTGTGTCATCGCTTCTCGGCCTTTTGGCTAAGATCAAGTGTAGTATCTGTTCTTATCAGTTTAATATCTGATACGTCCCCTATCCGGGGACTGCATATTAAATTGATTTTTGGCACATGGAGCCGGAACCGGGGCTTGCTCCGTCCACTCCACGCATCGACCTGGTATTGCAGTGCCTCCAGGAACGGTGTGCTTCCCCTTTTTGGGGACTGCGAATTGTTGTGACTAATAGAAGAACCAACAACACCACTGGAATTTTTTTGTCAGAGAATACAGAAATACGCAGGAAGCGCATACAGAATGACGATGAGGTGACGCAACGATGACCGTGCCACAGAGAAAGCAGCAAGCTGCGGTCATATGAGCATAGGGAAAAAAGAAGAACAAAAGCGTCGGTTGCCGGCCGGCTGACTCATCACCGTCACAGCACGTTTTTTGATGTCCCTCTTATTTGAGAGTCTTTACCAACGAGCTGATGAGTCGAATCAGGGGTTTGTGTTGGATGGATTAGGGACACCTGATTCAAATCAAGGTCACGCACGCACGCACGCAGCAGTCAAGCAATGGAAGGTGCCCCGTCCTTCCTTTTCTTGGGGGAGGGGAAGGTCACCGTGTTTGAGGATGGCGAAGGGGGATAGGGCGCCTCTGCCTGGAGGCCAGGCAACTCATACTTACCTGGCAGGGGAGACACCATGATCAGGAAGGTGGTTCACCCAGGGCGAGGCTCGGCCATTGCACTCCGGTTGTGCTGACCCCTGCGAATTCCCCAAATGTGGGAATCTCGACTGCATAATTTATGGTAGTGGGGGACTGCGTTCGCGCTCTCCCCTGTACACACTGGTTAAAAGCAGATAGCGTGGAGGGAAAAAGCGTGCGGTTCTTGACGCTTGTGGCGCCGCCCACTGCCCCAAAGGGTGAAGTTGCACCAGTTTTGTTATGTTTCTGTCTCTTTCTGCTGTGTCAGCCAGTGACCCGGAGAGTTCAGAGAACTGAACTGCGTTTGTTTTCATCGAGGTTGTCGAAACCTGCGACCGGTTTGCCGAATGTGGTTTTTCCCACAAACTTTGATATTCAACGGACGAGTTGATTGACAGCAGTGGTCCCAAAGGCAAAGTTGTTCGGATGGAGGTTTTCTGTCGTATGGTACGACTGTCTCGTGCGCGTGCTGTGAAAAAGCACGCGACATACGTTCGCCTATAGCCGCTCTCATGTTGTTGCTTTTTCATTTTAAAGCGCCACTAGGTGGCCATTCACCGCGTCCTTTCTCGCCTGACCCCAGACTGAGCCCGTGCACGGGTGTACCGGCTTGGGTGAAATTGTCTCGTTCCGTCCAAGAGCTATAGCCGTTCTAGCAGACCCCGCCTCGCCCAGCCCGTAGGTTTCGGCCTGCCGCCGCCAAGCTGAATCGAAATTCCCACTTTTTTTCCGATCTGGACGGACAGTCAGACTCCAGAGAATCTTTCTGCACTGGTTTGGGCCAGATCGGGCAAAAGACCTAGGACTAGTGTGCAAAAGTAGGTTTTTCACAAAATCCCAAATACCCGAAAATTTCGCCAGCGCAACCTTCGAATCCGAGGCATGCGTCTCGCTCGGCTCGAGCCAAGGATTCCGATGATATAAGACACTTGGTTCTGCGGCGTGCGGTTTGGGAGCTACGAGCCATTTCGTGCCGGGCCCATCGGGGGGCCAGCCTTGGTGATGTTGTAGAGCGAGTGGCTAGTACCATCCCTCAAAGTTTCAGGTCTCTACGACGTAAGGCCTTTGCCAACCCTCCCCCCCTCACCGCTTCCCAGATGGGCGTCGCCTTTGCCGGCTCCCCTGCCGCTGCGTCATTGTGTCATCGCTTCTCGGCCTTTTGGCTAAGATCAAGTGTAGTATCTGTTCTTATCAGTTTAATATCTGATACGTCCCCTATCCGGGGACTGCATATTAAATTGATTTTTGGCACATGGAGCCGGAACCGGGGCTTGCTCCGTCCACTCCACGCATCGACCTGGTATTGCAGTGCCTCCAGGAACGGTGTGCTTCCCCTTTTTGGGGACTGCGAATTGTTGTGACTAATAGAAGAACCAACAACACCACTGGAATTTTTTTTGTCAGAGAATACAGAAATACGCAGGAAGCGCATACAGAATGACGATGAGGTGACGCAACGATGACCGTGCCACAGAGAAAGCAGCAAGCTGCGGTCATATGAGCATAGGGAAAAAAGAAGAACAAAAGCGTCGGTTGCCGGCCGGCTGACTCATCACCGTCACAGCACGTTTTTTGATGTCCCTCTTATTTGAGAGTCTTTACCAACGAGCTGATGAGTCGAATCAGGGGTTTGTGTTGGATGGATTAGGGACACCTGATTCAAATCAAGGTCACGCACGCACGCACGCAGCAGTCAAGCAATGGAAGGTGCCCCGTCCTTCCTTTTCTTGGGGGAGGGGAAGGTCACCGTGTTTGAGGATGGCGAAGGGGGATAGGGCGCCTCTGCCTGGAGGCCAGGCAACTCATACTTACCTGGCAGGGGAGACACCATGATCAGGAAGGTGGTTCACCCAGGGCGAGGCTCGGCCATTGCACTCCGGTTGTGCTGACCCCTGCGAATTCCCCAAATGTGGGAATCTCGACTGCATAATTTATGGTAGTGGGGGACTGCGTTCGCGCTCTCCCCTGTACACACTGGTTAAAAGCAGATAGCGTGGAGGGAAAAAGCGTGCGGTTCTTGACGCTTGTGGCGCCGCCCACTGCCCCAAAGGGTGAAGTTGCACCAGTTTTGTTATGTTTCTGTCTCTTTCTGCTGTGTCAGCCAGTGACCCGGAGAGTTCAGAGAACTGAACTGCGTTTGTTTTCATCGAGGTTGTCGAAACCTGCGACCGGTTTGCCGAATGTGGTTTTTCCCACAAACTTTGATATTCAACGGACGAGTTGATTGACAGCAGTGGTCCCAAAGGCAAAGTTGTTCGGATGGAGGTTTTCTGTCGTATGGTACGACTGTCTCGTGCGCGTGCTGTGAAAAAGCACGCGACATACGTTCGCCTATAGCCGCTCTCATGTTGTTGCTTTTTCATTTTAAAGCGCCACTAGGTGGCCATTCACCGCGTCCTTTCTCGCCTGACCCCAGACTGAGCCCGTGCACGGGTGTACCGGCTTGGGTGAAATTGTCTCGTTCCGTCCAAGAGCTATAGCCGTTCTAGCAGACCCCGCCTCGCCCAGCCCGTAGGTTTCGGCCTGCCGCCGCCAAGCTGAATCGAAATTCCCACTTTTTTTCCGATCTGGACGGACAGTCAGACTCCAGAGAATCTTTCTGCACTGGTTTTGGCCAGATCGGGCAAAAGACCTAGGACTAGTGTGCAAAAGTAGGTTTTTCACAAAATCCCAAATACCCGAAAATTTCGCCAGCGCAACCTTCGAATCCGAGGCATGCGTCTCGCTCGGCTCGAGCCAAGGATTCCGATGATATAAGACACTTGGTTCTGCGGCGTGCGGTTTGGGAGCTACGAGCCATTTCGTGCCGGGCCCATCGGGGGGCCAGCCTTGGTGATGTTGTAGAGCGAGTGGCTAGTACCATCCCTCAAAAGCCCCGTTTCCACCAAAATTACCCGGAACAATTTGTACCAGGAACTTTTTTACAGGAACTTTTCTCCCCCCCAGACCTGCAGCTGTCTGCGTTTCGACCGCGATAAAGTTCCGAGAAGATTAGGCAAATTAGTCCGGTGATGTAGGACTGCGCGCGACTGCTCCTCCAAATCAGTGAAGGACATGTAATCATTTTTAAGTGTACCGATTGAAAGATTTAGTGAACTGTTTACATGAGACGTTATCTAAACCGATCTGGTGTTTACATGTGATGACTTTCAATCGCAATCATTTTGTCACATGCAGTTTGTCTGCCGCATCAAAAATGTCAACGCTGTTTTCTCCAGCAGCTGGAGTGTGTTTACTGCAGCCATAGCAACTCTTAACGGCCACCAGGACTAATACAGTATTAGTTATAGCTATTTGTTGTAAAGTGTAATAATCATCTCAGAAAAAAAAATCTTCTGTCAGGCGCAGTTAAAGTAAAAACTGCCTGGGGCAATATACGCTGTGTCATTACTCCAACATTATCTTCATAACTCACGAAATAAAAAGTTTACCCCTCAGAAAAATGTACTTTCCTCTCTTGTCAACATGAGCGCGGCGCGCGCCGTCACGTCATGTAAGGACACACACTTAAAAGTAATCGGTCAGGTCGTTTACATGGTGAAAAAAAATTAATAACGAGTATGGAAGAGATTCAAGCTGTGCTGCTTTTGCTGGTTATGTATAGGTTTACTAAAGAGGTAATTAACAACGACAGAAAAGAGCACTAATATGCAGATTCAGCAGCATGCAGCATATTCAGAAAGCTCGTAAAGCTAGATTTAAAATGACAATGTATATTATTATCAGCTATTACGGACATTGAACGTGAGATGGCTGAGACGACCGCGCCACCAGACAGAGAGCAAGACTGATATTTATTGAACGCAGAACGAACCTCGCAAAAGACTTTTAAAAAAGCCGGTTGAACTATGCTGCGTGAGCTCAACCAATCAGCATGTTCAGCGCCCAAGTCCCGCCCTCGAAAGTTCCTGAACTTTGAAAAAGTACTACCTCGCGAGCAGGGCCGTTTGGAGGGGGAAATATTTACCCGGAACTTCATTTATACCCTGGTTCCTGCGGTCTAAACACACGAAGTACCACCCAAAGTTCCTAGTTCCTGGGTAAAGTTCCTGTGGTGGAAACGGGGCTAAAGTTTCAGGTCTCTACGACGTAAGGCCTTTGCCAACCCTCCCCCCCTCACCGCTTCCCAGATGGGCGTCGCCTTTGCCGGCTCCCCTGCCGCTGCGTCATTGTGTCATCGCTTCTCGGCCTTTTGGCTAAGATCAAGTGTAGTATCTGTTCTTATCAGTTTAATATCTGATACGTCCCCTATCCGGGGACTGCATATTAAATTGATTTTTGGCACATGGAGCCGGAACCGGGGCTTGCTCCGTCCACTCCACGCATCGACCTGGTATTGCAGTGCCTCCAGGAACGGTGTGCTTCCCCTTTTTGGGGACTGCGAATTGTTGTGACTAATAGAAGAACCAACAACACCACTGGAATTTTGTCAGAGAATACAGAAATACGCAGGAAGCGCATACAGAATGACGATGAGGTGACGCAACGATGACCGTGCCACAGAGAAAGCAGCAAGCTGCGGTCATATGAGCATAGGGAAAAAAGAAGAACAAAAGCGTCGGTTGCCGGCCGGCTGACTCATCACCGTCACAGCACGTTTTTTGATGTCCCTCTTATTTGAGAGTCTTTACCAACGAGCTGATGAGTCGAATCAGGGGTTTGTGTTGGATGGATTAGGGACACCTGATTCAAATCAAGGTCACGCACGCACGCACGCAGCAGTCAAGCAATGGAAGGTGCCCCGTCCTTCCTTTTCTTGGGGGAGGGGAAGGTCACCGTGTTTGAGGATGGCGAAGGGGGATAGGGCGCCTCTGCCTGGAGGCCAGGCAACTCATACTTACCTGGCAGGGGAGACACCATGATCAGGAAGGTGGTTCACCCAGGGCGAGGCTCGGCCATTGCACTCCGGTTGTGCTGACCCCTGCGAATTCCCCAAATGTGGGAATCTCGACTGCATAATTTATGGTAGTGGGGGACTGCGTTCGCGCTCTCCCCTGTACACACTGGTTAAAAGCAGATAGCGTGGAGGGAAAAAGCGTGCGGTTCTTGACGCTTGTGGCGCCGCCCACTGCCCCAAAGGGTGAAGTTGCACCAGTTTTGTTATGTTTCTGTCTCTTTCTGCTGTGTCAGCCAGTGACCCGGAGAGTTCAGAGAACTGAACTGCGTTTGTTTTCATCGAGGTTGTCGAAACCTGCGACCGGTTTGCCGAATGTGGTTTTTCCCACAAACTTTGATATTCAACGGACGAGTTGATTGACAGCAGTGGTCCCAAAGGCAAAGTTGTTCGGATGGAGGTTTTCTGTCGTATGGTACGACTGTCTCGTGCGCGTGCTGTGAAAAAGCACGCGACATACGTTCGCCTATAGCCGCTCTCATGTTGTTGCTTTTTCATTTTAAAGCGCCACTAGGTGGCCATTCACCGCGTCCTTTCTCGCCTGACCCCAGACTGAGCCCGTGCACGGGTGTACCGGCTTGGGTGAAATTGTCTCGTTCCGTCCAAGAGCTATAGCCGTTCTAGCAGACCCCGCCTCGCCCAGCCCGTAGGTTTCGGCCTGCCGCCGCCAAGCTGAATCGAAATTCCCACTTTTTTTCCGATCTGGACGGACAGTCAGACTCCAGAGAATCTTTCTGCACTGGTTTGGGCCAGATCGGGCAAAAGACCTAGGACTAGTGTGCAAAAGTAGGTTTTTCACAAAATCCCAAATACCCGAAAATTTCGCCAGCGCAACCTTCGAATCCGAGGCATGCGTCTCGCTCGGCTCGAGCCAAGGATTCCGATGATATAAGACACTTGGTTCTGCGGCGTGCGGTTTGGGAGCTACGAGCCATTTCGTGCCGGGCCCATCGGGGGGCCAGCCTTGGTGATGTTGTAGAGCGAGTGGCTAGTACCATCCCTCAAAGTTTCAGGTCTCTACGACGTAAGGCCTTTGCCAACCCTCCCCCCCTCACCGCTTCCCAGATGGGCGTCGCCTTTGCCGGCTCCCCTGCCGCTGCGTCATTGTGTCATCGCTTCTCGGCCTTTTGGCTAAGATCAAGTGTAGTATCTGTTCTTATCAGTTTAATATCTGATACGTCCCCTATCCGGGGACTGCATATTAAATTGATTTTTGGCACATGGAGCCGGAACCGGGGCTTGCTCCGTCCACTCCACGCATCGACCTGGTATTGCAGTGCCTCCAGGAACGGTGTGCTTCCCCTTTTTGGGGACTGCGAATTGTTGTGACTAATAGAAGAACCAACAACACCACTGGAATTTTTTTTGTCAGAGAATACAGAAATACGCAGGAAGCGCATACAGAATGACGATGAGGTGACGCAACGATGACCGTGCCACAGAGAAAGCAGCAAGCTGCGGTCATATGAGCATAGGGAAAAAAGAAGAACAAAAGCGTCGGTTGCCGGCCGGCTGACTCATCACCGTCACAGCACGTTTTTTGATGTCCCTCTTATTTGAGAGTCTTTACCAACGAGCTGATGAGTCGAATCAGGGGTTTGTGTTGGATGGATTAGGGACACCTGATTCAAATCAAGGTCACGCACGCACGCACGCAGCAGTCAAGCAATGGAAGGTGCCCCGTCCTTCCTTTTCTTGGGGGAGGGGAAGGTCACCGTGTTTGAGGATGGCGAAGGGGGATAGGGCGCCTCTGCCTGGAGGCCAGGCAACTCATACTTACCTGGCAGGGGAGACACCATGATCAGGAAGGTGGTTCACCCAGGGCGAGGCTCGGCCATTGCACTCCGGTTGTGCTGACCCCTGCGAATTCCCCAAATGTGGGAATCTCGACTGCATAATTTATGGTAGTGGGGGACTGCGTTCGCGCTCTCCCCTGTACACACTGGTTAAAAGCAGATAGCGTGGAGGGAAAAAGCGTGCGGTTCTTGACGCTTGTGGCGCCGCCCACTGCCCCAAAGGGTGAAGTTGCACCAGTTTTGTTATGTTTCTGTCTCTTTCTGCTGTGTCAGCCAGTGACCCGGAGAGTTCAGAGAACTGAACTGCGTTTGTTTTCATCGAGGTTGTCGAAACCTGCGACCGGTTTGCCGAATGTGGTTTTTCCCACAAACTTTGATATTCAACGGACGAGTTGATTGACAGCAGTGGTCCCAAAGGCAAAGTTGTTCGGATGGAGGTTTTCTGTCGTATGGTACGACTGTCTCGTGCGCGTGCTGTGAAAAAGCACGCGACATACGTTCGCCTATAGCCGCTCTCATGTTGTTGCTTTTTCATTTTAAAGCGCCACTAGGTGGCCATTCACCGCGTCCTTTCTCGCCTGACCCCAGACTGAGCCCGTGCACGGGTGTACCGGCTTGGGTGAAATTGTCTCGTTCCGTCCAAGAGCTATAGCCGTTCTAGCAGACCCCGCCTCGCCCAGCCCGTAGGTTTCGGCCTGCCGCCGCCAAGCTGAATCGAAATTCCCACTTTTTTTCCGATCTGGACGGACAGTCAGACTCCAGAGAATCTTTCTGCACTGGTTTGGGCCAGATCGGGCAAAAGACCTAGGACTAGTGTGCAAAAGTAGGTTTTTCACAAAATCCCAAATACCCGAAAATTTCGCCAGCGCAACCTTCGAATCCGAGGCATGCGTCTCGCTCGGCTCGAGCCAAGGATTCCGATGATATAAGACACTTGGTTCTGCGGCGTGCGGTTTGGGAGCTACGAGCCATTTCGTGCCGGGCCCATCGGGGGGCCAGCCTTGGTGATGTTGTAGAGCGAGTGGCTAGTACCATCCCTCAAAGTTTCAGGTCTCTACGACGTAAGGCCTTTGCCAACCCTCCCCCCCTCACCGCTTCCCAGATGGGCGTCGCCTTTGCCGGCTCCCCTGCCGCTGCGTCATTGTGTCATCGCTTCTCGGCCTTTTGGCTAAGATCAAGTGTAGTATCTGTTCTTATCAGTTTAATATCTGATACGTCCCCTATCCGGGGACTGCATATTAAATTGATTTTTGGCACATGGAGCCGGAACCGGGGCTTGCTCCGTCCACTCCACGCATCGACCTGGTATTGCAGTGCCTCCAGGAACGGTGTGCTTCCCCTTTTTGGGGACTGCGAATTGTTGTGACTAATAGAAGAACCAACAACACCACTGGAATTTTTTTTGTCAGAGAATACAGAAATACGCAGGAAGCGCATACAGAATGACGATGAGGTGACGCAACGATGACCGTGCCACAGAGAAAGCAGCAAGCTGCGGTCATATGAGCATAGGGAAAAAAGAAGAACAAAAGCGTCGGTTGCCGGCCGGCTGACTCATCACCGTCACAGCACGTTTTTTGATGTCCCTCTTATTTGAGAGTCTTTACCAACGAGCTGATGAGTCGAATCAGGGGTTTGTGTTGGATGGATTAGGGACACCTGATTCAAATCAAGGTCACGCACGCACGCACGCAGCAGTCAAGCAATGGAAGGTGCCCCGTCCTTCCTTTTCTTGGGGGAGGGGAAGGTCACCGTGTTTGAGGATGGCGAAGGGGGATAGGGCGCCTCTGCCTGGAGGCCAGGCAACTCATACTTACCTGGCAGGGGAGACACCATGATCAGGAAGGTGGTTCACCCAGGGCGAGGCTCGGCCATTGCACTCCGGTTGTGCTGACCCCTGCGAATTCCCCAAATGTGGGAATCTCGACTGCATAATTTATGGTAGTGGGGGACTGCGTTCGCGCTCTCCCCTGTACACACTGGTTAAAAGCAGATAGCGTGGAGGGAAAAAGCGTGCGGTTCTTGACGCTTGTGGCGCCGCCCACTGCCCCAAAGGGTGAAGTTGCACCAGTTTTGTTATGTTTCTGTCTCTTTCTGCTGTGTCAGCCAGTGACCCGGAGAGTTCAGAGAACTGAACTGCGTTTGTTTTCATCGAGGTTGTCGAAACCTGCGACCGGTTTGCCGAATGTGGTTTTTCCCACAAACTTTGATATTCAACGGACGAGTTGATTGACAGCAGTGGTCCCAAAGGCAAAGTTGTTCGGATGGAGGTTTTCTGTCGTATGGTACGACTGTCTCGTGCGCGTGCTGTGAAAAAGCACGCGACATACGTTCGCCTATAGCCGCTCTCATGTTGTTGCTTTTTCATTTTAAAGCGCCACTAGGTGGCCATTCACCGCGTCCTTTCTCGCCTGACCCCAGACTGAGCCCGTGCACGGGTGTACCGGCTTGGGTGAAATTGTCTCGTTCCGTCCAAGAGCTATAGCCGTTCTAGCAGACCCCGCCTCGCCCAGCCCGTAGGTTTCGGCCTGCCGCCGCCAAGCTGAATCGAAATTCCCACTTTTTTTCCGATCTGGACGGACAGTCAGACTCCAGAGAATCTTTCTGCACTGGTTTGGGCCAGATCGGGCAAAAGACCTAGGACTAGTGTGCAAAAGTAGGTTTTTCACAAAATCCCAAATACCCGAAAATTTCGCCAGCGCAACCTTCGAATCCGAGGCATGCGTCTCGCTCGGCTCGAGCCAAGGATTCCGATGATATAAGACACTTGGTTCTGCGGCGTGCGGTTTGGGAGCTACGAGCCATTTCGTGCCGGGCCCATCGGGGGGCCAGCCTTGGTGATGTTGTAGAGCGAGTGGCTAGTACCATCCCTCAAAGTTTCAGGTCTCTACGACGTAAGGCCTTTGCCAACCCTCCCCCCCTCACCGCTTCCCAGATGGGCGTCGCCTTTGCCGGCTCCCCTGCCGCTGCGTCATTGTGTCATCGCTTCTCGGCCTTTTGGCTAAGATCAAGTGTAGTATCTGTTCTTATCAGTTTAATATCTGATACGTCCCCTATCCGGGGACTGCATATTAAATTGATTTTTGGCACATGGAGCCGGAACCGGGGCTTGCTCCGTCCACTCCACGCATCGACCTGGTATTGCAGTGCCTCCAGGAACGGTGTGCTTCCCCTTTTTGGGGACTGCGAATTGTTGTGACTAATAGAAGAACCAACAACACCACTGGAATTTTGTCAGAGAATACAGAAATACGCAGGAAGCGCATACAGAATGACGATGAGGTGACGCAACGATGACCGTGCCACAGAGAAAGCAGCAAGCTGCGGTCATATGAGCATAGGGAAAAAAGAAGAACAAAAGCGTCGGTTGCCGGCCGGCTGACTCATCACCGTCACAGCACGTTTTTTGATGTCCCTCTTATTTGAGAGTCTTTACCAACGAGCTGATGAGTCGAATCAGGGGTTTGTGTTGGATGGATTAGGGACACCTGATTCAAATCAAGGTCACGCACGCACGCACGCAGCAGTCAAGCAATGGAAGGTGCCCCGTCCTTCCTTTTCTTGGGGGAGGGGAAGGTCACCGTGTTTGAGGATGGCGAAGGGGGATAGGGCGCCTCTGCCTGGAGGCCAGGCAACTCATACTTACCTGGCAGGGGAGACACCATGATCAGGAAGGTGGTTCACCCAGGGCGAGGCTCGGCCATTGCACTCCGATTGTGCTGACCCCTGCGAATTCCCCAAATGTGGGAATCTCGACTGCATAATTTATGGTAGTGGGGGACTGCGTTCGCGCTCTCCCCTGTACACACTGGTTAAAAGCAGATAGCGTGGAGGGAAAAAGCGTGCGGTTCTTGACGCTTGTGGCGCCGCCCACTGCCCCAAAGGGTGAAGTTGCACCAGTTTTGTTATGTTTCTGTCTCTTTCTGCTGTGTCAGCCAGTGACCCGGAGAGTTCAGAGAACTGAACTGCGTTTGTTTTCATCGAGGTTGTCGAAACCTGCGACCGGTTTGCCGAATGTGGTTTTTCCCACAAACTTTGATATTCAACGGACGAGTTGATTGACAGCAGTGGTCCCAAAGGCAAAGTTGTTCGGATGGAGGTTTTCTGTCGTATGGTACGACTGTCTCGTGCGCGTGCTGTGAAAAAGCACGCGACATACGTTCGCCTATAGCCGCTCTCATGTTGTTGCTTTTTCATTTTAAAGCGCCACTAGGTGGCCATTCACCGCGTCCTTTCTCGCCTGACCCCAGACTGAGCCCGTGCACGGGTGTACCGGCTTGGGTGAAATTGTCTCGTTCCGTCCAAGAGCTATAGCCGTTCTAGCAGACCCCGCCTCGCCCAGCCCGTAGGTTTCGGCCTGCCGCCGCCAAGCTGAATCGAAATTCCCACTTTTTTTCCGATCTGGACGGACAGTCAGACTCCAGAGAATCTTTCTGCACTGGTTTTGGCCAGATCGGGCAAAAGACCTAGGACTAGTGTGCAAAAGTAGGTTTTTCACAAAATCCCAAATACCCGAAAATTTCGCCAGCGCAACCTTCGAATCCGAGGCATGCGTCTCGCTCGGCTCGAGCCAAGGATTCCGATGATATAAGACACTTGGTTCTGCGGCGTGCGGTTTGGGAGCTACGAGCCATTTCGTGCCGGGCCCATCGGGGGGCCAGCCTTGGTGATGTTGTAGAGCGAGTGGCTAGTACCATCCCTCAAAAGCCCCGTTTCCACCAAAATTACCCGGAACAATTTGTACCAGGAACTTTTTTACAGGAACTTTTCTCCCCCCCAGACCTGCAGCTGTCTGCGTTTCGACCGCGATAAAGTTCCGAGAAGATTAGGCAAATTAGTCCGGTGATGTAGGACTGCGCGCGACTGCTCCTCCAAATCAGTGAAGGACATGTAATCATTTTTAAGTGTACCGATTGAAAGATTTAGTGAACTGTTTACATGAGACGTTATCTAAACCGATCTGGTGTTTACATGTGATGACTTTCAATCGCAATCATTTTGTCACATGCAGTTTGTCTGCCGCATCAAAAATGTCAACGCTGTTTTCTCCAGCAGCTGGAGTGTGTTTACTGCAGCCATAGCAACTCTTAACGGCCACCAGGACTAATACAGTATTAGTTATAGCTATTTGTTGTAAAGTGTAATAATCATCTCAGAAAAAAAAATCTTCTGTCAGGCGCAGTTAAAGTAAAAACTGCCTGGGGCAATATACGCTGTGTCATTACTCCAACATTATCTTCATAACTCACGAAATAAAAAGTTTACCCCTCAGAAAAATGTACTTTCCTCTCTTGTCAACATGAGCGCGGCGCGCGCCGTCACGTCATGTAAGGACACACACTTAAAAGTAATCGGTCAGGTCGTTTACATGGTGAAAAAAAATTAATAACGAGTATGGAAGAGATTCAAGCTGTGCTGCTTTTGCTGGTTATGTATAGGTTTACTAAAGAGGTAATTAACAACGACAGAAAAGAGCACTAATATGCAGATTCAGCAGCATGCAGCATATTCAGAAAGCTCGTAAAGCTAGATTTAAAATGACAATGTATATTATTATCAGCTATTACGGACATTGAACGTGAGATGGCTGAGACGACCGCGCCACCAGACAGAGAGCAAGACTGATATTTATTGAACGCAGAACGAACCTCGCAAAAGACTTTTAAAAAAGCCGGTTGAACTATGCTGCGTGAGCTCAACCAATCAGCATGTTCAGCGCCCAAGTCCCGCCCTCGAAAGTTCCTGAACTTTGAAAAAGTACTACCTCGCGAGCAGGGCCGTTTGGAGGGGGAAATATTTACCCGGAACTTCATTTATACCCTGGTTCCTGCGGTCTAAACACACGAAGTACCACCCAAAGTTCCTAGTTCCTGGGTAAAGTTCCTGTGGTGGAAACGGGGCTAAAGTTTCAGGTCTCTACGACGTAAGGCCTTTGCCAACCCTCCCCCCCTCACCGCTTCCCAGATGGGCGTCGCCTTTGCCGGCTGCCCTGCCGCTGCGTCATTGTGTCATCGCTTCTCGGCCTTTTGGCTAAGATCAAGTGTAGTATCTGTTCTTATCAGTTTAATATCTGATACGTCCCCTATCCGGGGACTGCATATTAAATTGATTTTTGGCACATGGAGCCGGAACCGGGGCTTGCTCCGTCCACTCCACGCATCGACCTGGTATTGCAGTGCCTCCAGGAACGGTGTGCTTCCCCTTTTTGGGGACTGCGAATTGTTGTGACTAATAGAAGAACCAACAACACCACTGGAATTTTGTCAGAGAATACAGAAATACGCAGGAAGCGCATACAGAATGACGATGAGGTGACGCAACGATGACCGTGCCACAGAGAAAGCAGCAAGCTGCGGTCATATGAGCATAGGGAAAAAAGAAGAACAAAAGCGTCGGTTGCCGGCCGGCTGACTCATCACCGTCACAGCACGTTTTTTGATGTCCCTCTTATTTGAGAGTCTTTACCAACGAGCTGATGAGTCGAATCAGGGGTTTGTGTTGGATGGATTAGGGACACCTGATTCAAATCAAGGTCACGCACGCACGCACGCAGCAGTCAAGCAATGGAAGGTGCCCCGTCCTTCCTTTTCTTGGGGGAGGGGAAGGTCACCGTGTTTGAGGATGGCGAAGGGGGATAGGGCGCCTCTGCCTGGAGGCCAGGCAACTCATACTTACCTGGCAGGGGAGACACCATGATCAGGAAGGTGGTTCACCCAGGGCGAGGCTCGGCCATTGCACTCCGATTGTGCTGACCCCTGCGAATTCCCCAAATGTGGGAATCTCGACTGCATAATTTATGGTAGTGGGGGACTGCGTTCGCGCTCTCCCCTGTACACACTGGTTAAAAGCAGATAGCGTGGAGGGAAAAAGCGTGCGGTTCTTGACGCTTGTGGCGCCGCCCACTGCCCCAAAGGGTGAAGTTGCACCAGTTTTGTTATGTTTCTGTCTCTTTCTGCTGTGTCAGCCAGTGACCCGGAGAGTTCAGAGAACTGAACTGCGTTTGTTTTCATCGAGGTTGTCGAAACCTGCGACCGGTTTGCCGAATGTGGTTTTTCCCACAAACTTTGATATTCAACGGACGAGTTGATTGACAGCAGTGGTCCCAAAGGCAAAGTTGTTCGGATGGAGGTTTTCTGTCGTATGGTACGACTGTCTCGTGCGCGTGCTGTGAAAAAGCACGCGACATACGTTCGCCTATAGCCGCTCTCATGTTGTTGCTTTTTCATTTTAAAGCGCCACTAGGTGGCCATTCACCGCGTCCTTTCTCGCCTGACCCCAGACTGAGCCCGTGCACGGGTGTACCGGCTTGGGTGAAATTGTCTCGTTCCGTCCAAGAGCTATAGCCATTCTAGCAGACCCCGCCTCGCCCAGCCCGTAGGTTTCGGCCTGCCGCCGCCAAGCTGAATCGAAATTCCCACTTTTTTTCCGATCTGGACGGACAGTCAGACTCCAGAGAATCTTTCTGCACTGGTTTTGGCCAGATCGGGCAAAAGACCTAGGACTAGTGTGCAAAAGTAGGTTTTTCACAAAATCCCAAATACCCGAAAATTTCGCCAGCGCAACCTTCGAATCCGAGGCATGCGTCTCGCTCGGCTCGAGCCAAGGATTCCGATGATATAAGACACTTGGTTCTGCGGCGTGCGGTTTGGGAGCTACGAGCCATTTCGTGCCGGGCCCATCGGGGGGCCAGCCTTGGTGATGTTGTAGAGCGAGTGGCTAGTACCATCCCTCAAAAGCCCCGTTTCCACCAAAATTACCCGGAACAATTTGTACCAGGAACTTTTTTACAGGAACTTTTCTCCCCCCCAGACCTGCAGCTGTCTGCGTTTCGACCGCGATAAAGTTCCGAGAAGATTAGGCAAATTAGTCCGGTGATGTAGGACTGCGCGCGACTGCTCCTCCAAATCAGTGAAGGACATGTAATCATTTTTAAGTGTACCGATTGAAAGATTTAGTGAACTGTTTACATGAGACGTTATCTAAACCGATCTGGTGTTTACATGTGATGACTTTCAATCGCAATCATTTTGTCACATGCAGTTTGTCTGCCGCATCAAAAATGTCAACGCTGTTTTCTCCAGCAGCTGGAGTGTGTTTACTGCAGCCATAGCAACTCTTAACGGCCACCAGGACTAATACAGTATTAGTTATAGCTATTTGTTGTAAAGTGTAATAATCATCTCAGAAAAAAAAATCTTCTGTCAGGCGCAGTTAAAGTAAAAACTGCCTGGGGCAATATACGCTGTGTCATTACTCCAACATTATCTTCATAACTCACGAAATAAAAAGTTTACCCCTCAGAAAAATGTACTTTCCTCTCTTGTCAACATGAGCGCGGCGCGCGCCGTCACGTCATGTAAGGACACACACTTAAAAGTAATCGGTCAGGTCGTTTACATGGTGAAAAAAAATTAATAACGAGTATGGAAGAGATTCAAGCTGTGCTGCTTTTGCTGGTTATGTATAGGTTTACTAAAGAGGTAATTAACAACGACAGAAAAGAGCACTAATATGCAGATTCAGCAGCATGCAGCATATTCAGAAAGCTCGTAAAGCTAGATTTAAAATGACAATGTATATTATTATCAGCTATTACGGACATTGAACGTGAGATGGCTGAGACGACCGCGCCACCAGACAGAGAGCAAGACTGATATTTATTGAACGCAGAACGAACCTCGCAAAAGACTTTTAAAAAAGCCGGTTGAACTATGCTGCGTGAGCTCAACCAATCAGCATGTTCAGCGCCCAAGTCCCGCCCTCGAAAGTTCCTGAACTTTGAAAAAGTACTACCTCGCGAGCAGGGCCGTTTGGAGGGGGAAATATTTACCCGGAACTTCATTTATACCCTGGTTCCTGCGGTCTAAACACACGAAGTACCACCCAAAGTTCCTAGTTCCTGGGTAAAGTTCCTGTGGTGGAAACGGGGCTAAAGTTTCAGGTCTCTACGACGTAAGGCCTTTGCCAACCCTCCCCCCCTCACCGCTTCCCAGATGGGCGTCGCCTTTGCCGGCTCCCCTGCCGCTGCGTCATTGTGTCATCGCTTCTCGGCCTTTTGGCTAAGATCAAGTGTAGTATCTGTTCTTATCAGTTTAATATCTGATACGTCCCCTATCCGGGGACTGCATATTAAATTGATTTTTGGCACATGGAGCCGGAACCGGGGCTTGCTCCGTCCACTCCACGCATCGACCTGGTATTGCAGTGCCTCCAGGAACGGTGTGCTTCCCCTTTTTGGGGACTGCGAATTGTTGTGACTAATAGAAGAACCAACAACACCACTGGAATTTTGTCAGAGAATACAGAAATACGCAGGAAGCGCATACAGAATGACGATGAGGTGACGCAACGATGACCGTGCCACAGAGAAAGCAGCAAGCTGCGGTCATATGAGCATAGGGAAAAAAGAAGAACAAAAGCGTCGGTTGCCGGCCGGCTGACTCATCACCGTCACAGCACGTTTTTTGATGTCCCTCTTATTTGAGAGTCTTTACCAACGAGCTGATGAGTCGAATCAGGGGTTTGTGTTGGATGGATTAGGGACACCTGATTCAAATCAAGGTCACGCACGCACGCACGCAGCAGTCAAGCAATGGAAGGTGCCCCGTCCTTCCTTTTCTTGGGGGAGGGGAAGGTCACCGTGTTTGAGGATGGCGAAGGGGGATAGGGCGCCTCTGCCTGGAGGCCAGGCAACTCATACTTACCTGGCAGGGGAGACACCATGATCAGGAAGGTGGTTCACCCAGGGCGAGGCTCGGCCATTGCACTCCGGTTGTGCTGACCCCTGCGAATTCCCCAAATGTGGGAATCTCGACTGCATAATTTATGGTAGTGGGGGACTGCGTTCGCGCTCTCCCCTGTACACACTGGTTAAAAGCAGATAGCGTGGAGGGAAAAAGCGTGCGGTTCTTGACGCTTGTGGCGCCGCCCACTGCCCCAAAGGGTGAAGTTGCACCAGTTTTGTTATGTTTCTGTCTCTTTCTGCTGTGTCAGCCAGTGACCCGGAGAGTTCAGAGAACTGAACTGCGTTTGTTTTCATCGAGGTTGTCGAAACCTGCGACCGGTTTGCCGAATGTGGTTTTTCCCACAAACTTTGATATTCAACGGACGAGTTGATTGACAGCAGTGGTCCCAAAGGCAAAGTTGTTCGGATGGAGGTTTTCTGTCGTATGGTACGACTGTCTCGTGCGCGTGCTGTGAAAAAGCACGCGACATACGTTCGCCTATAGCCGCTCTCATGTTGTTGCTTTTTCATTTTAAAGCGCCACTAGGTGGCCATTCACCGCGTCCTTTCTCGCCTGACCCCAGACTGAGCCCGTGCACGGGTGTACCGGCTTGGGTGAAATTGTCTCGTTCCGTCCAAGAGCTATAGCCGTTCTAGCAGACCCCGCCTCGCCCAGCCCGTAGGTTTCGGCCTGCCGCCGCCAAGCTGAATCGAAATTCCCACTTTTTTTCCGATCTGGACGGACAGTCAGACTCCAGAGAATCTTTCTGCACTGGTTTGGGCCAGATCGGGCAAAAGACCTAGGACTAGTGTGCAAAAGTAGGTTTTTCACAAAATCCCAAATACCCGAAAATTTCGCCAGCGCAACCTTCGAATCCGAGGCATGCGTCTCGCTCGGCTCGAGCCAAGGATTCCGATGATATAAGACACTTGGTTCTGCGGCGTGCGGTTTGGGAGCTACGAGCCATTTCGTGCCGGGCCCATCGGGGGGCCAGCCTTGGTGATGTTGTAGAGCGAGTGGCTAGTACCATCCCTCAAAGTTTCAGGTCTCTACGACGTAAGGCCTTTGCCAACCCTCCCCCCCTCACCGCTTCCCAGATGGGCGTCGCCTTTGCCGGCTCCCCTGCCGCTGCGTCATTGTGTCATCGCTTCTCGGCCTTTTGGCTAAGATCAAGTGTAGTATCTGTTCTTATCAGTTTAATATCTGATACGTCCCCTATCCGGGGACTGCATATTAAATTGATTTTTGGCACATGGAGCCGGAACCGGGGCTTGCTCCGTCCACTCCACGCATCGACCTGGTATTGCAGTGCCTCCAGGAACGGTGTGCTTCCCCTTTTTGGGGACTGCGAATTGTTGTGACTAATAGAAGAACCAACAACACCACTGGAATTTTTTTTGTCAGAGAATACAGAAATACGCAGGAAGCGCATACAGAATGACGATGAGGTGACGCAACGATGACCGTGCCACAGAGAAAGCAGCAAGCTGCGGTCATATGAGCATAGGGAAAAAAGAAGAACAAAAGCGTCGGTTGCCGGCCGGCTGACTCATCACCGTCACAGCACGTTTTTTGATGTCCCTCTTATTTGAGAGTCTTTACCAACGAGCTGATGAGTCGAATCAGGGGTTTGTGTTGGATGGATTAGGGACACCTGATTCAAATCAAGGTCACGCACGCACGCACGCAGCAGTCAAGCAATGGAAGGTGCCCCGTCCTTCCTTTTCTTGGGGGAGGGGAAGGTCACCGTGTTTGAGGATGGCGAAGGGGGATAGGGCGCCTCTGCCTGGAGGCCAGGCAACTCATACTTACCTGGCAGGGGAGACACCATGATCAGGAAGGTGGTTCACCCAGGGCGAGGCTCGGCCATTGCACTCCGGTTGTGCTGACCCCTGCGAATTCCCCAAATGTGGGAATCTCGACTGCATAATTTATGGTAGTGGGGGACTGCGTTCGCGCTCTCCCCTGTACACACTGGTTAAAAGCAGATAGCGTGGAGGGAAAAGCGTGCGGTTCTTGACGCTTGTGGCGCCGCCCACTGCCCCAAAGGGTGAAGTTGCACCAGTTTTGTTATGTTTCTGTCTCTTTCTGCTGTGTCAGCCAGTGACCCGGAGAGTTCAGAGAACTGAACTGCGTTTGTTTTCATCGAGGTTGTCGAAACCTGCGACCGGTTTGCCGAATGTGGTTTTTCCCACAAACTTTGATATTCAACGGACGAGTTGATTGACAGCAGTGGTCCCAAAGGCAAAGTTGTTCGGATGGAGGTTTTCTGTCGTATGGTACGACTGTCTCGTGCGCGTGCTGTGAAAAAGCACGCGACATACGTTCGCCTATAGCCGCTCTCATGTTGTTGCTTTTTCATTTTAAAGCGCCACTAGGTGGCCATTCACCGCGTCCTTTCTCGCCTGACCCCAGACTGAGCCCGTGCACGGGTGTACCGGCTTGGGTGAAATTGTCTCGTTCCGTCCAAGAGCTATAGCCGTTCTAGCAGACCCCGCCTCGCCCAGCCCGTAGGTTTCGGCCTGCCGCCGCCAAGCTGAATCGAAATTCCCACTTTTTTTCCGATCTGGACGGACAGTCAGACTCCAGAGAATCTTTCTGCACTGGTTTGGGCCAGATCGGGCAAAAGACCTAGGACTAGTGTGCAAAAGTAGGTTTTTCACAAAATCCCAAATACCCGAAAATTTTGCCAGCGCAACCTTCGAATCCGAGGCATGCGTCTCGCTCGGCTCGAGCCAAGGATTCCGATGATATAAGACACTTGGTTCTGCGGCGTGCGGTTTGGGAGCTACGAGCCATTTCGTGCCGGGCCCATCGGGGGGCCAGCCTTGGTGATGTTGTAGAGCGAGTGGCTAGTACCATCCCTCAAAGTTTCAGGTCTCTACGACGTAAGGCCTTTGCCAACCCTCCCCCCCTCACCGCTTCCCAGATGGGCGTCGCCTTTGCCGGCTCCCCTGCCGCTGCGTCATTGTGTCATCGCTTCTCGGCCTTTTGGCTAAGATCAAGTGTAGTATCTGTTCTTATCAGTTTAATATCTGATACGTCCCCTATCCGGGGACTGCATATTAAATTGATTTTTGGCACATGGAGCCGGAACCGGGGCTTGCTCCGTCCACTCCACGCATCGACCTGGTATTGCAGTGCCTCCAGGAACGGTGTGCTTCCCCTTTTTGGGGACTGCGAATTGTTGTGACTAATAGAAGAACCAACAACACCACTGGAATTTTTTTTGTCAGAGAATACAGAAATACGCAGGAAGCGCATACAGAATGACGATGAGGTGACGCAACGATGACCGTGCCACAGAGAAAGCAGCAAGCTGCGGTCATATGAGCATAGGGAAAAAAGAAGAACAAAAGCGTCGGTTGCCGGCCGGCTGACTCATCACCGTCACAGCACGTTTTTTGATGTCCCTCTTATTTGAGAGTCTTTACCAACGAGCTGATGAGTCGAATCAGGGGTTTGTGTTGGATGGATTAGGGACACCTGATTCAAATCAAGGTCACGCACGCACGCACGCAGCAGTCAAGCAATGGAAGGTGCCCCGTCCTTCCTTTTCTTGGGGGAGGGGAAGGTCACCGTGTTTGAGGATGGCGAAGGGGGATAGGGCGCCTCTGCCTGGAGGCCAGGCAACTCATACTTACCTGGCAGGGGAGACACCATGATCAGGAAGGTGGTTCACCCAGGGCGAGGCTCGGCCATTGCACTCCGATTGTGCTGACCCCTGCGAATTCCCCAAATGTGGGAATCTCGACTGCATAATTTATGGTAGTGGGGGACTGCGTTCGCGCTCTCCCCTGTACACACTGGTTAAAAGCAGATAGCGTGGAGGGAAAAAGCGTGCGGTTCTTGACGCTTGTGGCGCCGCCCACTGCCCCAAAGGGTGAAGTTGCACCAGTTTTGTTATGTTTCTGTCTCTTTCTGCTGTGTCAGCCAGTGACCCGGAGAGTTCAGAGAACTGAACTGCGTTTGTTTTCATCGAGGTTGTCGAAACCTGCGACCGGTTTGCCGAATGTGGTTTTTCCCACAAACTTTGATATTCAACGGACGAGTTGATTGACAGCAGTGGTCCCAAAGGCAAAGTTGTTCGGATGGAGGTTTTCTGTCGTATGGTACGACTGTCTCGTGCGCGTGCTGTGAAAAAGCACGCGACATACGTTCGCCTATAGCCGCTCTCATGTTGTTGCTTTTTCATTTTAAAGCGCCACTAGGTGGCCATTCACCGCGTCCTTTCTCGCCTGACCCCAGACTGAGCCCGTGCACGGGTGTACCGGCTTGGGTGAAATTGTCTCGTTCCGTCCAAGAGCTATAGCCGTTCTAGCAGACCCCGCCTCGCCCAGCCCGTAGGTTTCGGCCTGCCGCCGCCAAGCTGAATCGAAATTCCCACTTTTTTTCCGATCTGGACGGACAGTCAGACTCCAGAGAATCTTTCTGCACTGGTTTTGGCCAGATCGGGCAAAAGACCTAGGACTAGTGTGCAAAAGTAGGTTTTTCACAAAATCCCAAATACCCGAAAATTTCGCCAGCGCAACCTTCGAATCCGAGGCATGCGTCTCGCTCGGCTCGAGCCAAGGATTCCGATGATATAAGACACTTGGTTCTGCGGCGTGCGGTTTGGGAGCTACGAGCCATTTCGTGCCGGGCCCATCGGGGGGCCAGCCTTGGTGATGTTGTAGAGCGAGTGGCTAGTACCATCCCTCAAAAGCCCCGTTTCCACCAAAATTACCCGGAACAATTTGTACCAGGAACTTTTTTACAGGAACTTTTCTCCCCCCCAGACCTGCAGCTGTCTGCGTTTCGACCGCGATAAAGTTCCGAGAAGATTAGGCAAATTAGTCCGGTGATGTAGGACTGCGCGCGACTGCTCCTCCAAATCAGTGAAGGACATGTAATCATTTTTAAGTGTACCGATTGAAAGATTTAGTGAACTGTTTACATGAGACGTTATCTAAACCGATCTGGTGTTTACATGTGATGACTTTCAATCGCAATCATTTTGTCACATGCAGTTTGTCTGCCGCATCAAAAATGTCAACGCTGTTTTCTCCAGCAGCTGGAGTGTGTTTACTGCAGCCATAGCAACTCTTAACGGCCACCAGGACTAATACAGTATTAGTTATAGCTATTTGTTGTAAAGTGTAATAATCATCTCAGAAAAAAAAATCTTCTGTCAGGCGCAGTTAAAGTAAAAACTGCCTGGGGCAATATACGCTGTGTCATTACTCCAACATTATCTTCATAACTCACGAAATAAAAAGTTTACCCCTCAGAAAAATGTACTTTCCTCTCTTGTCAACATGAGCGCGGCGCGCGCCGTCACGTCATGTAAGGACACACACTTAAAAGTAATCGGTCAGGTCGTTTACATGGTGAAAAAAAATTAATAACGAGTATGGAAGAGATTCAAGCTGTGCTGCTTTTGCTGGTTATGTATAGGTTTACTAAAGAGGTAATTAACAACGACAGAAAAGAGCACTAATATGCAGATTCAGCAGCATGCAGCATATTCAGAAAGCTCGTAAAGCTAGATTTAAAATGACAATGTATATTATTATCAGCTATTACGGACATTGAACGTGAGATGGCTGAGACGACCGCGCCACCAGACAGAGAGCAAGACTGATATTTATTGAACGCAGAACGAACCTCGCAAAAGACTTTTAAAAAAGCCGGTTGAACTATGCTGCGTGAGCTCAACCAATCAGCATGTTCAGCGCCCAAGTCCCGCCCTCGAAAGTTCCTGAACTTTGAAAAAGTACTACCTCGCGAGCAGGGCCGTTTGGAGGGGGAAATATTTACCCGGAACTTCATTTATACCCTGGTTCCTGCGGTCTAAACACACGAAGTACCACCCAAAGTTCCTAGTTCCTGGGTAAAGTTCCTGTGGTGGAAACGGGGCTAAAGTTTCAGGTCTCTACGACGTAAGGCCTTTGCCAACCCTCCCCCCCTCACCGCTTCCCAGATGGGCGTCGCCTTTGCCGGCTCCCCTGCCGCTGCGTCATTGTGTCATCGCTTCTCGGCCTTTTGGCTAAGATCAAGTGTAGTATCTGTTCTTATCAGTTTAATATCTGATACGTCCCCTATCCGGGGACTGCATATTAAATTGATTTTTGGCACATGGAGCCGGAACCGGGGCTTGCTCCGTCCACTCCACGCATCGACCTGGTATTGCAGTGCCTCCAGGAACGGTGTGCTTCCCCTTTTTGGGGACTGCGAATTGTTGTGACTAATAGAAGAACCAACAACACCACTGGAATTTTGTCAGAGAATACAGAAATACGCAGGAAGTGCATACAGAATGACGATGAGGTGACGCAACGATGACCGTGCCACAGAGAAAGCAGCAAGCTGCGGTCATATGAGCATAGGGAAAAAAGAAGAACAAAAGCGTCGGTTGCCGGCCGGCTGACTCATCACCGTCACAGCACGTTTTTTGATGTCCCTCTTATTTGAGAGTCTTTACCAACGAGCTGATGAGTCGAATCAGGGGTTTGTGTTGGATGGATTAGGGACACCTGATTCAAATCAAGGTCACGCACGCACGCACGCAGCAGTCAAGCAATGGAAGGTGCCCCGTCCTTCCTTTTCTTGGGGGAGGGGAAGGTCACCGTGTTTGAGGATGGCGAAGGGGGATAGGGCGCCTCTGCCTGGAGGCCAGGCAACTCATACTTACCTGGCAGGGGAGACACCATGATCAGGAAGGTGGTTCACCCAGGGCGAGGCTCGGCCATTGCACTCCGGTTGTGCTGACCCCTGCGAATTCCCCAAATGTGGGAATCTCGACTGCATAATTTATGGTAGTGGGGGACTGCGTTCGCGCTCTCCCCTGTACACACTGGTTAAAAGCAGATAGCGTGGAGGGAAAAAGCGTGCGGTTCTTGACGCTTGTGGCGCCGCCCACTGCCCCAAAGGGTGAAGTTGCACCAGTTTTGTTATGTTTCTGTCTCTTTCTGCTGTGTCAGCCAGTGACCCGGAGAGTTCAGAGAACTGAACTGCGTTTGTTTTCATCGAGGTTGTCGAAACCTGCGACCGGTTTGCCGAATGTGGTTTTTCCCACAAACTTTGATATTCAACGGACGAGTTGATTGACAGCAGTGGTCCCAAAGGCAAAGTTGTTCGGATGGAGGTTTTCTGTCGTATGGTACGACTGTCTCGTGCGCGTGCTGTGAAAAAGCACGCGACATACGTTCGCCTATAGCCGCTCTCATGTTGTTGCTTTTTCATTTTAAAGCGCCACTAGGTGGCCATTCACCGCGTCCTTTCTCGCCTGACCCCAGACTGAGCCCGTGCACGGGTGTACCGGCTTGGGTGAAATTGTCTCGTTCCGTCCAAGAGCTATAGCCGTTCTAGCAGACCCCGCCTCGCCCAGCCCGTAGGTTTCGGCCTGCCGCCGCCAAGCTGAATCGAAATTCCCACTTTTTTTCCGATCTGGACGGACAGTCAGACTCCAGAGAATCTTTCTGCACTGGTTTGGGCCAGATCGGGCAAAAGACCTAGGACTAGTGTGCAAAAGTAGGTTTTTCACAAAATCCCAAATACCCGAAAATTTCGCCAGCGCAACCTTCGAATCCGAGGCATGCGTCTCGCTCGGCTCGAGCCAAGGATTCCGATGATATAAGACACTTGGTTCTGCGGCGTGCGGTTTGGGAGCTACGAGCCATTTCGTGCCGGGCCCATCGGGGGGCCAGCCTTGGTGATGTTGTAGAGCGAGTGGCTAGTACCATCCCTCAAAGTTTCAGGTCTCTACGACGTAAGGCCTTTGCCAACCCTCCCCCCCTCACCGCTTCCCAGATGGGCGTCGCCTTTGCCGGCTCCCCTGCCGCTGCGTCATTGTGTCATCGCTTCTCGGCCTTTTGGCTAAGATCAAGTGTAGTATCTGTTCTTATCAGTTTAATATCTGATACGTCCCCTATCCGGGGACTGCATATTAAATTGATTTTTGGCACATGGAGCCGGAACCGGGGCTTGCTCCGTCCACTCCACGCATCGACCTGGTATTGCAGTGCCTCCAGGAACGGTGTGCTTCCCCTTTTTGGGGACTGCGAATTGTTGTGACTAATAGAAGAACCAACAACACCACTGGAATTTTGTCAGAGAATACAGAAATACGCAGGAAGCGCATACAGAATGACGATGAGGTGACGCAACGATGACCGTGCCACAGAGAAAGCAGCAAGCTGCGGTCATATGAGCATAGGGAAAAAAGAAGAACAAAAGCGTCGGTTGCCGGCCGGCTGACTCATCACCGTCACAGCACGTTTTTTGATGTCCCTCTTATTTGAGAGTCTTTACCAACGAGCTGATGAGTCGAATCAGGGGTTTGTGTTGGATGGATTAGGGACACCTGATTCAAATCAAGGTCACGCACGCACGCACGCAGCAGTCAAGCAATGGAAGGTGCCCCGTCCTTCCTTTTCTTGGGGGAGGGGAAGGTCACCGTGTTTGAGGATGGCGAAGGGGGATAGGGCGCCTCTGCCTGGAGGCCAGGCAACTCATACTTACCTGGCAGGGGAGACACCATGATCAGGAAGGTGGTTCACCCAGGGCGAGGCTCGGCCATTGCACTCCGGTTGTGCTGACCCCTGCGAATTCCCCAAATGTGGGAATCTCGACTGCATAATTTATGGTAGTGGGGGACTGCGTTCGCGCTCTCCCCTGTACACACTGGTTAAAAGCAGATAGCGTGGAGGGAAAAAGCGTGCGGTTCTTGACGCTTGTGGCGCCGCCCACTGCCCCAAAGGGTGAAGTTGCACCAGTTTTGTTATGTTTCTGTCTCTTTCTGCTGTGTCAGCCAGTGACCCGGAGAGTTCAGAGAACTGAACTGCGTTTGTTTTCATCGAGGTTGTCGAAACCTGCGACCGGTTTGCCGAATGTGGTTTTTCCCACAAACTTTGATATTCAACGGACGAGTTGATTGACAGCAGTGGTCCCAAAGGCAAAGTTGTTCGGATGGAGGTTTTCTGTCGTATGGTACGACTGTCTCGTGCGCGTGCTGTGAAAAAGCACGCGACATACGTTCGCCTATAGCCGCTCTCATGTTGTTGCTTTTTCATTTTAAAGCGCCACTAGGTGGCCATTCACCGCGTCCTTTCTCGCCTGACCCCAGACTGAGCCCGTGCACGGGTGTACCGGCTTGGGTGAAATTGTCTCGTTCCGTCCAAGAGCTATAGCCGTTCTAGCAGACCCCGCCTCGCCCAGCCCGTAGGTTTCGGCCTGCCGCCGCCAAGCTGAATCGAAATTCCCACTTTTTTTCCGATCTGGACGGACAGTCAGACTCCAGAGAATCTTTCTGCACTGGTTTTGGCCAGATCGGGCAAAAGACCTAGGACTAGTGTGCAAAAGTAGGTTTTTCACAAAATCCCAAATACCCGAAAATTTCGCCAGCGCAACCTTCGAATCCGAGGCATGCGTCTCGCTCGGCTCGAGCCAAGGATTCCGATGATATAAGACACTTGGTTCTGCGGCGTGCGGTTTGGGAGCTACGAGCCATTTCGTGCCGGGCCCATCGGGGGGCCAGCCTTGGTGATGTTGTAGAGCGAGTGGCTAGTACCATCCCTCAAAAGCCCCGTTTCCACCAAAATTACCCGGAACAATTTGTACCAGGAACTTTTTTACAGGAACTTTTCTCCCCCCCAGACCTGCAGCTGTCTGCGTTTCGACCGCGATAAAGTTCCGAGAAGATTAGGCAAATTAGTCCGGTGATGTAGGACTGCGCGCGACTGCTCCTCCAAATCAGTGAAGGACATGTAATCATTTTTAAGTGTACCGATTGAAAGATTTAGTGAACTGTTTACATGAGACGTTATCTAAACCGATCTGGTGTTTACATGTGATGACTTTCAATCGCAATCATTTTGTCACATGCAGTTTGTCTGCCGCATCAAAAATGTCAACGCTGTTTTCTCCAGCAGCTGGAGTGTGTTTACTGCAGCCATAGCAACTCTTAACGGCCACCAGGACTAATACAGTATTAGTTATAGCTATTTGTTGTAAAGTGTAATAATCATCTCAGAAAAAAAAATCTTCTGTCAGGCGCAGTTAAAGTAAAAACTGCCTGGGGCAATATACGCTGTGTCATTACTCCAACATTATCTTCATAACTCACGAAATAAAAAGTTTACCCCTCAGAAAAATGTACTTTCCTCTCTTGTCAACATGAGCGCGGCGCGCGCCGTCACGTCATGTAAGGACACACACTTAAAAGTAATCGGTCAGGTCGTTTACATGGTGAAAAAAAATTAATAACGAGTATGGAAGAGATTCAAGCTGTGCTGCTTTTGCTGGTTATGTATAGGTTTACTAAAGAGGTAATTAACAACGACAGAAAAGAGCACTAATATGCAGATTCAGCAGCATGCAGCATATTCAGAAAGCTCGTAAAGCTAGATTTAAAATGACAATGTATATTATTATCAGCTATTACGGACATTGAACGTGAGATGGCTGAGACGACCGCGCCACCAGACAGAGAGCAAGACTGATATTTATTGAACGCAGAACGAACCTCGCAAAAGACTTTTAAAAAAGCCGGTTGAACTATGCTGCGTGAGCTCAACCAATCAGCATGTTCAGCGCCCAAGTCCCGCCCTCGAAAGTTCCTGAACTTTGAAAAAGTACTACCTCGCGAGCAGGGCCGTTTGGAGGGGGAAATATTTACCCGGAACTTCATTTATACCCTGGTTCCTGCGGTCTAAACACACGAAGTACCACCCAAAGTTCCTAGTTCCTGGGTAAAGTTCCTGTGGTGGAAACGGGGCTAAAGTTTCAGGTCTCTACGACGTAAGGCCTTTGCCAACCCTCCCCCCCTCACCGCTTCCCAGATGGGCGTCGCCTTTGCCGGCTCCCCTGCCGCTGCGTCATTGTGTCATCGCTTCTCGGCCTTTTGGCTAAGATCAAGTGTAGTATCTGTTCTTATCAGTTTAATATCTGATACGTCCCCTATCCGGGGACTGCATATTAAATTGATTTTTGGCACATGGAGCCGGAACCGGGGCTTGCTCCGTCCACTCCACGCATCGACCTGGTATTGCAGTGCCTCCAGGAACGGTGTGCTTCCCCTTTTTGGGGACTGCGAATTGTTGTGACTAATAGAAGAACCAACAACACCACTGGAATTTTGTCAGAGAATACAGAAATACGCAGGAAGCGCATACAGAATGACGATGAGGTGACGCAACGATGACCGTGCCACAGAGAAAGCAGCAAGCTGCGGTCATATGAGCATAGGGAAAAAAGAAGAACAAAAGCGTCGGTTGCCGGCCGGCTGACTCATCACCGTCACAGCACGTTTTTTGATGTCCCTCTTATTTGAGAGTCTTTACCAACGAGCTGATGAGTCGAATCAGGGGTTTGTGTTGGATGGATTAGGGACACCTGATTCAAATCAAGGTCACGCACGCACGCACGCAGCAGTCAAGCAATGGAAGGTGCCCCGTCCTTCCTTTTCTTGGGGGAGGGGAAGGTCACCGTGTTTGAGGATGGCGAAGGGGGATAGGGCGCCTCTGCCTGGAGGCCAGGCAACTCATACTTACCTGGCAGGGGAGACACCATGATCAGGAAGGTGGTTCACCCAGGGCGAGGCTCGGCCATTGCACTCCGGTTGTGCTGACCCCTGCGAATTCCCCAAATGTGGGAATCTCGACTGCATAATTTATGGTAGTGGGGGACTGCGTTCGCGCTCTCCCCTGTACACACTGGTTAAAAGCAGATAGCGTGGAGGGAAAAAGCGTGCGGTTCTTGACGCTTGTGGCGCCGCCCACTGCCCCAAAGGGTGAAGTTGCACCAGTTTTGTTATGTTTCTGTCTCTTTCTGCTGTGTCAGCCAGTGACCCGGAGAGTTCAGAGAACTGAACTGCGTTTGTTTTCATCGAGGTTGTCGAAACCTGCGACCGGTTTGCCGAATGTGGTTTTTCCCACAAACTTTGATATTCAACGGACGAGTTGATTGACAGCAGTGGTCCCAAAGGCAAAGTTGTTCGGATGGAGGTTTTCTGTCGTATGGTACGACTGTCTCGTGCGCGTGCTGTGAAAAAGCACGCGACATACGTTCGCCTATAGCCGCTCTCATGTTGTTGCTTTTTCATTTTAAAGCGCCACTAGGTGGCCATTCACCGCGTCCTTTCTCGCCTGACCCCAGACTGAGCCCGTGCACGGGTGTACCGGCTTGGGTGAAATTGTCTCGTTCCGTCCAAGAGCTATAGCCGTTCTAGCAGACCCCGCCTCGCCCAGCCCGTAGGTTTCGGCCTGCCGCCGCCAAGCTGAATCGAAATTCCCACTTTTTTTCCGATCTGGACGGACAGTCAGACTCCAGAGAATCTTTCTGCACTGGTTTGGGCCAGATCGGGCAAAAGACCTAGGACTAGTGTGCAAAAGTAGGTTTTTCACAAAATCCCAAATACCCGAAAATTTCGCCAGCGCAACCTTCGAATCCGAGGCATGCGTCTCGCTCGGCTCGAGCCAAGGATTCCGATGATATAAGACACTTGGTTCTGCGGCGTGCGGTTTGGGAGCTACGAGCCATTTCGTGCCGGGCCCATCGGGGGGCCAGCCTTGGTGATGTTGTAGAGCGAGTGGCTAGTACCATCCCTCAAAGTTTCAGGTCTCTACGACGTAAGGCCTTTGCCAACCCTCCCCCCCTCACCGCTTCCCAGATGGGCGTCGCCTTTGCCGGCTCCCCTGCCGCTGCGTCATTGTGTCATCGCTTCTCGGCCTTTTGGCTAAGATCAAGTGTAGTATCTGTTCTTATCAGTTTAATATCTGATACGTCCCCTATCCGGGGACTGCATATTAAATTGATTTTTGGCACATGGAGCCGGAACCGGGGCTTGCTCCGTCCACTCCACGCATCGACCTGGTATTGCAGTGCCTCCAGGAACGGTGTGCTTCCCCTTTTTGGGGACTGCGAATTGTTGTGACTAATAGAAGAACCAACAACACCACTGGAATTTTGTCAGAGAATACAGAAATACGCAGGAAGCGCATACAGAATGACGATGAGGTGACGCAACGATGACCGTGCCACAGAGAAAGCAGCAAGCTGCGGTCATATGAGCATAGGGAAAAAAGAAGAACAAAAGCGTCGGTTGCCGGCCGGCTGACTCATCACCGTCACAGCACGTTTTTTGATGTCCCTCTTATTTGAGAGTCTTTACCAACGAGCTGATGAGTCGAATCAGGGGTTTGTGTTGGATGGATTAGGGACACCTGATTCAAATCAAGGTCACGCACGCACGCACGCAGCAGTCAAGCAATGGAAGGTGCCCCGTCCTTCCTTTTCTTGGGGGAGGGGAAGGTCACCGTGTTTGAGGATGGCGAAGGGGGATAGGGCGCCTCTGCCTGGAGGCCAGGCAACTCATACTTACCTGGCAGGGGAGACACCATGATCAGGAAGGTGGTTCACCCAGGGCGAGGCTCGGCCATTGCACTCCGGTTGTGCTGACCCCTGCGAATTCCCCAAATGTGGGAATCTCGACTGCATAATTTATGGTAGTGGGGGACTGTGTTCGCGCTCTCCCCTGTACACACTGGTTAAAAGCAGATAGCGTGGAGGGAAAAAGCGTGCGGTTCTTGACGCTTGTGGCGCCGCCCACTGCCCCAAAGGGTGAAGTTGCACCAGTTTTGTTATGTTTCTGTCTCTTTCTGCTGTGTCAGCCAGTGACCCGGAGAGTTCAGAGAACTGAACTGCGTTTGTTTTCATCGAGGTTGTCGAAACCTGCGACCGGTTTGCCGAATGTGGTTTTTCCCACAAACTTTGATATTCAACGGACGAGTTGATTGACAGCAGTGGTCCCAAAGGCAAAGTTGTTCGGATGGAGGTTTTCTGTCGTATGGTACGACTGTCTCGTGCGCGTGCTGTGAAAAAGCACGCGACATACGTTCGCCTATAGCCGCTCTCATGTTGTTGCTTTTTCATTTTAAAGCGCCACTAGGTGGCCATTCACCGCGTCCTTTCTCGCCTGACCCCAGACTGAGCCCGTGCACGGGTGTACCGGCTTGGGTGAAATTGTCTCGTTCCGTCCAAGAGCTATAGCCGTTCTAGCAGACCCCGCCTCGCCCAGCCCGTAGGTTTCGGCCTGCCGCCGCCAAGCTGAATCGAAATTCCCACTTTTTTTCCGATCTGGACGGACAGTCAGACTCCAGAGAATCTTTCTGCACTGGTTTTGGCCAGATCGGGCAAAAGACCTAGGACTAGTGTGCAAAAGTAGGTTTTTCACAAAATCCCAAATACCCGAAAATTTCGCCAGCGCAACCTTCGAATCCGAGGCATGCGTCTCGCTCGGCTCGAGCCAAGGATTCCGATGATATAAGACACTTGGTTCTGCGGCGTGCGGTTTGGGAGCTACGAGCCATTTCGTGCCGGGCCCATCGGGGGGCCAGCCTTGGTGATGTTGTAGAGCGAGTGGCTAGTACCATCCCTCAAAAGCCCCGTTTCCACCAAAATTACCCGGAACAATTTGTACCAGGAACTTTTTTACAGGAACTTTTCTCCCCCCCAGACCTGCAGCTGTCTGCGTTTCGACCGCGATAAAGTTCCGAGAAGATTAGGCAAATTAGTCCGGTGATGTAGGACTGCGCGCGACTGCTCCTCCAAATCAGTGAAGGACATGTAATCATTTTTAAGTGTACCGATTGAAAGATTTAGTGAACTGTTTACATGAGACGTTATCTAAACCGATCTGGTGTTTACATGTGATGACTTTCAATCGCAATCATTTTGTCACATGCAGTTTGTCTGCCGCATCAAAAATGTCAACGCTGTTTTCTCCAGCAGCTGGAGTGTGTTTACTGCAGCCATAGCAACTCTTAACGGCCACCAGGACTAATACAGTATTAGTTATAGCTATTTGTTGTAAAGTGTAATAATCATCTCAGAAAAAAAAATCTTCTGTCAGGCGCAGTTAAAGTAAAAACTGCCTGGGGCAATATACGCTGTGTCATTACTCCAACATTATCTTCATAACTCACGAAATAAAAAGTTTACCCCTCAGAAAAATGTACTTTCCTCTCTTGTCAACATGAGCGCGGCGCGCGCCGTCACGTCATGTAAGGACACACACTTAAAAGTAATCGGTCAGGTCGTTTACATGGTGAAAAAAAATTAATAACGAGTATGGAAGAGATTCAAGCTGTGCTGCTTTTGCTGGTTATGTATAGGTTTACTAAAGAGGTAATTAACAACGACAGAAAAGAGCACTAATATGCAGATTCAGCAGCATGCAGCATATTCAGAAAGCTCGTAAAGCTAGATTTAAAATGACAATGTATATTATTATCAGCTATTACGGACATTGAACGTGAGATGGCTGAGACGACCGCGCCACCAGACAGAGAGCAAGACTGATATTTATTGAACGCAGAACGAACCTCGCAAAAGACTTTTAAAAAAGCCGGTTGAACTATGCTGCGTGAGCTCAACCAATCAGCATGTTCAGCGCCCAAGTCCCGCCCTCGAAAGTTCCTGAACTTTGAAAAAGTACTACCTCGCGAGCAGGGCCGTTTGGAGGGGGAAATATTTACCCGGAACTTCATTTATACCCTGGTTCCTGCGGTCTAAACACACGAAGTACCACCCAAAGTTCCTAGTTCCTGGGTAAAGTTCCTGTGGTGGAAACGGGGCTAAAGTTTCAGGTCTCTACGACGTAAGGCCTTTGCCAACCCTCCCCCCCTCACCGCTTCCCAGATGGGCGTCGCCTTTGCCGGCTCCCCTGCCGCTGCGTCATTGTGTCATCGCTTCTCGGCCTTTTGGCTAAGATCAAGTGGTCTGGTCTTACGGTTGAGACAGCGATCGCCTCTTGTGGGACCTTTGTCTCGTGTGTTGCTTGTCACACGGGACATACAGCCTTCAGGAGGTACATTGACAAGCGGCTTTTAATTGACGAATCGTTTCTACGAGGACTCTTCTTGTTTTAAGGTAAGCAGGTTTTAATTAATTTATCTATTTATTGTATTAATTTATTGTTTTAGCCGCCGCTTGCTGGTGGTGCCTCCAACATGTCGGCTGCTCGTGCCGGCGTGAGGAGGCACCACAGCGTGCGTTTTAAATTCAAAGCAAAAGAGGATGGAACTCTCCTGGCGATGTCCAGACTGGATTTCTCCAGGAAGTTCATCCAACAAATTCTTGGTTTTAAGGCTCCGGACATAAACTGCTTGTTGACTCTGCCCCTGAATCATGGCTTTGATGTAAGTTTTGCTTCAGCTTCCTTATTAAATACTTTTTGGTCTCGTTTTGAAATGTGTAAAGCCAATTTTTCCATGTTCACTGTGGAAAAACTGACTGATAATTCACTGAAAGTTGTGATTATCAGGATGTTTAATGAAACAGTAAGTGGAGAGGACATTTCTGTGTGGTTGGCAAGATATTGCTCTATTCGCGGACAACCAGTCAAGGTTTTAGACGAAGACGGTATCTGGAGCTGTGCGTGGAGAGTGCCCATCAAACAATGGGCAGATCCCAACAGCTACCATGGCCTGAGTCAAATTCCTTCAATGATTGTGTTGGGAGAGAATAGAGGCTACATCCATTACCAAGGGATGCCCAAGCTATGCCGCAAGTGTGGCCAACTTGGACATCTCGCCGAGGCATGTCAAGAAGTAGTGTGCAGGAAGTGCAGAGAAATTGGGCACATTTTTGAGGAGTGCAAAAATGGCAGAAAGTGCAACCTTTGTGGAGAATCATCCCATCTCTACAGAGATTGCCCTAAAAGTTTTGCCAACAAATTAAAGAGCAACAAAATGGCCGCCCCACCAAAAGAACAAACGATTGAGGAGGCGGGCCCCGAGGTTTTGGCGGGAAATTCAAATCCTCAGCCAGCCTCGGGGATTGGACAGGAAGGAGAAAGTGGGGCGGCCACAGGGGCGGAGTCAAACATGGCAGTTGATCAGGGGGAGGAAGCCACTCCTCCAAATGAAAATGAAGACAAAATGGAGGACGAAGAGGAGGAAACGGCTTCCTCCCTACAAACAGTTTCGGAGCTAAGTGTGGTGGACAGTGGGAGTGAAACTGATTGTTCTCTCCCAAATGCTCAAGTGCAGAAAAGGTCTGCGAGATCTCCTCTGTTTCTGACAGAGGAGAAAAGGCTGAGGGCAGCGCATCGGCTAGATAGTTCCTCTTCGGAAGATCTAGACCGTATGTGGCCCGCAGAATCTCCAAATGAAGTCTCTTTTCTGCATATTAAGCTAAGAACATCGTCGCCAAAGGAACTGCAAGAGGTTCACTCTGCAGATTCGGAGGCGGCGAGCATTTGCCCTCCTGATCCCAGTTTTTCTGGGGAAAAGGAAAGGCAGGTGCAACAAGAAATAACATGATTTTAATTTGATTTCTGTAGTCTCTTTCTTGTTTTAAATGTCTCACACCCTTTTAACTATACTGCTCATGGCTCTCACTATCTCCACCATAAATGTGAGAAGTGTGAGGAGCAATATACGAGCACAGAGTACTCTATCCTATCTAAAATCTTTTAAGTCAGATGTGTTTTTATTGCAAGAATGTGGTCTGCCCTTTTTAACAAATTACAAGAAGTGGGAGGAGCTTTGGACCCCAGGACGTTCCATATGGAGTGGGTCCAATTTTAACAAAAATGATGGTGTTGCTATTTTAATCAAAAATCCTAATATTCTGGTGAAGGGCTGCACCGTGGTGAGGGATGGGCGGGCAATTTTAACAAATCTGACCTTTTTAGATAGGGATTTCAAGGTTTTAAATGTGTATGGTTTTACTGAAAAAAATGAGAGGTATGAGCTTTTAGAAGATTTGCAGCCTCACATGCTAGGGAGGGACCCCCTAATAGTAGCTGGGGATTTTAATTGTGTTTTAAATCAGAAAGATAGGAAAAGGGTAGGGGATGATTTTAAAGTAGATAAAACTTCGGTTTTATTAAAAAAAATAGTTAATGATTTTAAACTAACTGACTGTTTTAAGGAGATGCATCCAAGAGAGGAGGGCTTCACCTGGGTCAGTGGTGATGGTGCTAGAGCCTCTCGTATTGATTTTGTTTTTACTCGCAATTGTCCACCAATGGATGCTACATTGACTCCCTTGCACTTTTCAGATCACGCTATGCTTTCGTGCACCCTTTCACTTCCCACAGACTTGACGGTAGGGAGGGGAATATGGAAGCTGAACTGCTCCCTGTTGCAAGATGAGACCATTGTCAAAGAATACAGGGAGCAGTTCAGCCAATGGCAGACTTTACAAGACTTTTTTGACTCACGAGCACAGTGGTGGGAAATGGTGAAGGGTAGGACAAGACTTTTTTTTAGACAGAAGGGGAAAAAAAAGAAAGAAAAAGAAACAAGACGCATAGTGGGGCTGCAAAAGAGACTACAGAGATATTTTAATCTTTTAAATAGTGGAATCGATTTTAGTGAAGAAATAAAAGCGGTCAAAAATGAAATGTCTGTTTTAGAAAAGGAAAGGAATAAGGGAGTGATTTTAAGAAGTAAAGAGAGAGAACTGGAAGAAGGGGAAAAGTGTACACGTTACTTTTTTAAAAAAGTTATAGCAAAGGGAGGAACCATGACAAAATTAAAAACAAAAGGAGGGGAGGTTAAAAACACAAAAGAAATTGGAAGAGTGGTGGAAAATTTTTATGGGAGCCTATATGAGGAAAAGAAAGTGCAACCTGCAATCATGGATGAAGTTTTAAGTACCCTGGAAAATAAGATAAATGAAAATGCTGACTTTTTAACTATAGATTTTAATGTCCTAGAAATGACGAAAGTTTTAAAGAGTTTTAAGAAGGGGAAGTCCCCAGGAATGGATGGACTTCCCGTAGAATTTTATGACAAATTTTGGGACATTTTAGTGCACGAACTGTTGACGGTTTTTAAAGAATTTGATAGACACGACAGACTCCCGGACAGTTTTAGAACAGGGATAGTGACACTTTTACATAAAAAAGACGACAAGACAGACTTAAAAAATTGGCGACCGATCACTCTTTTAAATTTTGATTGCAAACTTTTTAGTAAATTATTATCTGGACGGATGTCGCAAGTTTTAGAGGACGTGATCCACCCGGATCAAGCTTGTGCGGTGCCCGGGAGAAAGATCACGGACAGCCTGATATTGATTAGAGATGCTATCTGTTTTGCGAGAGACAGAAATATTCGGCTAGTAGTCCTAAATCTAGATTTTGAAAAAGCCTTTGATCGGGTCTCGCACCAATACCTTTTTAAGGTATTGCAAAAAATGGGGTTCCCTGGGAGGTTTTTAGCATGGGTGGGACTGCTATACAGAGATATATCCAGCAGAATTATGGTAAATGGGAACTTGACAAAAGCGATAAATGTTCGCAGTGGCGTTCGTCAAGGGTGTCCGTTATCCCCACTCTTGTATGTGGCCTGTATTGAGCCATTGGCACAACTCTTGAGAAGGGATAAATGGATCAATGGACTGGACATACCTGGGACTGGAGGACTGACAGCGACCTGTGTTTTATATATGGACGACGTAACCCTTTTAGCTACTGACGTTTTATCTGTACGAAGAGCAATGGACTTGACTGACTGGTACGGTCGGGCCTCGGGCGCCAGACTAAACAGGAATAAGTCCGAGGCCCAGCTCTTCGGGCCGTGGGGGGACGTAGACATAGGAAGACTGGACGTAAATTTTAAACAAACTGATATTAAGGTTTTAGGTATTAAATTTGACAAAGAGGGAGGTGGACAGAACAATTGGGCTGACGCATTAGGGAAAGTCAGGAAAAGATTGGGGTTTTGGGGACTGAGGACTTTGACACTTGAAGGCAAGGTTTTAATATATAAAGCAGTGATCTTACCTTTGTTCTTATTGTTGTGTTCTGTTTTTATTCCCCCCAGATCTTTTATTTTAGGTGTGGAGAGGGCGGTCTTTTATTTCTTCTGGGGGTCCAAATGGGAGAGACTTAAAAGAGAGGTGGTAAAGAAGAGAAAAGAGAATGGTGGGAAGGGCCTCCCAGACCCCCACCTGTTTTTAACCAGCCGTTTTACCGCACTGCACATCAAATATGCTTTGACCCCATCCAGAGAAAACAAGACAGCAGCCATGGTTCGATTCTGGATGGGGTCCTATTTAAGAACTTTAAAGATTTTAGCAGTTGATTTAAAAACCCCAGTGTCTTTTAATCTCCCGAAACATTACTGTTTTATCAAGACATTTTTAAAGAAACACTTTTTAGAAACAGAAGATGTGACGATTTTAACTAACCATAAGTCTCTTATCTCTCTTGTGCAGGATCGAGAAAAGGTGAGCCCAGTTCCAGGCCTCACGCCAAGTGAGGCCAAAGAAGTTTGGAGGAACGTTGCCCACCCAGCTCTCCAGAACAGGCTTAAGGACTTGGCGTGGATGGTGGCTCATGAGATCCTCCCGGTCAGGGCGGTTATGCACTCCAGAGGCATGGCCAAAAATCCCACCTGCCCACGGTCCGGGTGTAAATCCCCGGAGACCGTCTACCATCTGCTCTGGGAGTGCGGTGCTGCGCGGGACCTGTGGGCCAGGGCCGGCCCCCTGTTTTTCCCGTGCCTGCCAGCGGGTGGGGCCCAGGTGGATTACAAGCTCGCCATCCTAGGGGTGGGTCAGGGCCTAAAAGCCCTAACAACACAAGAATTTGCATCGCTCTGGCTCACCCTTAACCTGATAAAGGATGCCATCTGGGTCACCAGAAACCTGCTGGTGGGGAAACGCGTGACGGTCCCCCTCCACGCGAGCGAGCAGAGGATAAGATCAGCGCTGCAGGGTGGGCCGCACGTCGTTATTCGGATGGGGGGGCCGAGGCCACACGAGAAGGTCCCGGCCACCACCGACCTTGGCCGCCCGTAGATGCACCCTCACCACTCTGGCTACGGGAACAGCGGGCCAGCGGGCCGGAGGAGAGGGGATCTCCGCTGGGCTCTGGAAGCGAGGAGTCTTGAGCCTGTTCTGGAGAACTGGAGTGAATGGACATGTTTTTTAGGGGCTCACCCTCGATCCTTTACAAGAGATGAAGTTTTAATTGTCACGTTTTAGTCTGTTTTATCATGAATATATTTATTGTTTTCATTCATTTTATCCCTCTTTTAACACCACACTGACATACATGGACTTTTACACAACACATCAACTGATTTTAACAAAATATTGTCTTGTGTTTTAATCGGTGTAACTATGTATTTTTATTTTTTAAAAAAAGAAAAAAAGAAATGTGTGGCATAAATATGAAAATGAATTGAAATCAATATGAAAAAATGTAACAATAAAACTTTTCGAAAGAAAAAATCTGTTCTTATCAGTTTAATATCTGATACGTCCCCTATCCGGGGACTGCATATTAAATTGATTTTTGGCACATGGAGCCGGAACCGGGGCTTGCTCCGTCCACTCCACGCATCGACCTGGTATTGCAGTGCCTCCAGGAACGGTGTGCTTCCCCTTTTTGGGGACTGCGAATTGTTGTGACTAATAGAAGAACCAACAACACCACTGGAATTTTGTCAGAGAATACAGAAATACGCAGGAAGCGCATACAGAATGACGATGAGGTGACGCAACGATGACCGTGCCACAGAGAAAGCAGCAAGCTGCGGTCATATGAGCATAGGGAAAAAAGAAGAACAAAAGCGTCGGTTGCCGGCCGGCTGACTCATCACCGTCACAGCACGTTTTTTGATGTCCCTCTTATTTGAGAGTCTTTACCAACGAGCTGATGAGTCGAATCAGGGGTTTGTGTTGGATGGATTAGGGACACCTGATTCAAATCAAGGTCACGCACGCACGCACGCAGCAGTCAAGCAATGGAAGGTGCCCCGTCCTTCCTTTTCTTGGGGGAGGGGAAGGTCACCGTGTTTGAGGATGGCGAAGGGGGATAGGGCGCCTCTGCCTGGAGGCCAGGCAACTCATACTTACCTGGCAGGGGAGACACCATGATCAGGAAGGTGGTTCACCCAGGGCGAGGCTCGGCCATTGCACTCCGGTTGTGCTGACCCCTGCGAATTCCCCAAATGTGGGAATCTCGACTGCATAATTTATGGTAGTGGGGGACTGCGTTCGCGCTCTCCCCTGTACACACTGGTTAAAAGCAGATAGCGTGGAGGGAAAAAGCGTGCGGTTCTTGACGCTTGTGGCGCCGCCCACTGCCCCAAAGGGTGAAGTTGCACCAGTTTTGTTATGTTTCTGTCTCTTTCTGCTGTGTCAGCCAGTGACCCGGAGAGTTCAGAGAACTGAACTGCGTTTGTTTTCATCGAGGTTGTCGAAACCTGCGACCGGTTTGCCGAATGTGGTTTTTCCCACAAACTTTGATATTCAACGGACGAGTTGATTGACAGCAGTGGTCCCAAAGGCAAAGTTGTTCGGATGGAGGTTTTCTGTCGTATGGTACGACTGTCTCGTGCGCGTGCTGTGAAAAAGCACGCGACATACGTTCGCCTATAGCCGCTCTCATGTTGTTGCTTTTTCATTTTAAAGCGCCACTAGGTGGCCATTCACCGCGTCCTTTCTCGCCTGACCCCAGACTGAGCCCGTGCACGGGTGTACCGGCTTGGGTGAAATTGTCTCGTTCCGTCCAAGAGCTATAGCCGTTCTAGCAGACCCCGCCTCGCCCAGCCCGTAGGTTTCGGCCTGCCGCCGCCAAGCTGAATCGAAATTCCCACTTTTTTTCCGATCTGGACGGACAGTCAGACTCCAGAGAATCTTTCTGCACTGGTTTTGGCCAGATCGGGCAAAAGACCTAGGACTAGTGTGCAAAAGTAGGTTTTTCACAAAATCCCAAATACCCGAAAATTTCGCCAGCGCAACCTTCGAATCCGAGGCATGCGTCTCGCTCGGCTCGAGCCAAGGATTCCGATGATATAAGACACTTGGTTCTGCGGCGTGCGGTTTGGGAGCTACGAGCCATTTCGTGCCGGGCCCATCGGGGGGCCAGCCTTGGTGATGTTGTAGAGCGAGTGGCTAGTACCATCCCTCAAAGTTTCAGGTCTCTACGACGTAAGGCCTTTGCCAACCCTCCCCCCCTCACCGCTTCCCAGATGGGCGTCGCCTTTGCCGGCTCCCCTGCCGCTGCGTCATTGTGTCATCGCTTCTCGGCCTTTTGGCTAAGATCAAGTGTAGTATCTGTTCTTATCAGTTTAATATCTGATACGTCCCCTATCCGGGGACTGCATATTAAATTGATTTTTGGCACATGGAGCCGGAACCGGGGCTTGCTCCGTCCACTCCACGCATCGACCTGGTATTGCAGTGCCTCCAGGAACGGTGTGCTTCCCCTTTTTGGGGACTGCGAATTGTTGTGACTAATAGAAGAACCAACAACACCACTGGAATTTTGTCAGAGAATACAGAAATACGCAGGAAGCGCATACAGAATGACGATGAGGTGACGCAACGATGACCGTGCCACAGAGAAAGCAGCAAGCTGCGGTCATATGAGCATAGGGAAAAAAGAAGAACAAAAGCGTCGGTTGCCGGCCGGCTGACTCATCACCGTCACAGCACGTTTTTTGATGTCCCTCTTATTTGAGAGTCTTTACCAACGAGCTGATGAGTCGAATCAGGGGTTTGTGTTGGATGGATTAGGGACACCTGATTCAAATCAAGGTCACGCACGCACGCACGCAGCAGTCAAGCAATGGAAGGTGCCCCGTCCTTCCTTTTCTTGGGGGAGGGGAAGGTCACCGTGTTTGAGGATGGCGAAGGGGGATAGGGCGCCTCTGCCTGGAGGCCAGGCAACTCATACTTACCTGGCAGGGGAGACACCATGATCAGGAAGGTGGTTCACCCAGGGCGAGGCTCGGCCATTGCACTCCGGTTGTGCTGACCCCTGCGAATTCCCCAAATGTGGGAATCTCGACTGCATAATTTATGGTAGTGGGGGACTGCGTTCGCGCTTTCCCCTGTACACACTGGTTAAAAGCAGATAGCGTGGAGGGAAAAAGCGTGCGGTTCTTGACGCTTGTGGCGCCGCCCACTGCCCCAAAGGGTGAAGTTGCACCAGTTTTGTTATGTTTCTGTCTCTTTCTGCTGTGTCAGCCAGTGACCCGGAGAGTTCAGAGAACTGAACTGCGTTTGTTTTCATCGAGGTTGTCGAAACCTGCGACCGGTTTGCCGAATGTGGTTTTTCCCACAAACTTTGATATTCAACGGACGAGTTGATTGACAGCAGTGGTCCCAAAGGCAAAGTTGTTCGGATGGAGGTTTTCTGTCGTATGGTACGACTGTCTCGTGCGCGTGCTGTGAAAAAGCACGCGACATACGTTCGCCTATAGCCGCTCTCATGTTGTTGCTTTTTCATTTTAAAGCGCCACTAGGTGGCCATTCACCGCGTCCTTTCTCGCCTGACCCCAGACTGAGCCCGTGCACGGGTGTACCGGCTTGGGTGAAATTGTCTCGTTCCGTCCAAGAGCTATAGCCGTTCTAGCAGACCCCGCCTCGCCCAGTCGTAGGTTTCGGCCTGCCGCCGCCAAGCTGAATCGAAATTCCCACTTTTTTTCCGATCTGGACGGACAGTCAGACTCCAGAGAATCTTTCTGCACTGGTTTTGGCCAGATCGGGCAAAAGACCTAGGACTAGTGTGCAAAAGTAGGTTTTTCACAAAATCCCAAATACCCGAAAATTTCGCCAGCGCAACCTTCGAATCCGAGGCATGCGTCTCGCTCGGCTCGAGCCAAGGATTCCGATGATATAAGACACTTGGTTCTGCGGCGTGCGGTTTGGGAGCTACGAGCCATTTCGTGCCGGGCCCATCGGGGGGCCAGCCTTGGTGATGTTGTAGAGCGAGTGGCTAGTACCATCCCTCAAAAGCCCCGTTTCCACCAAAATTACCCGGAACAATTTGTACCAGGAACTTTTTTACAGGAACTTTTCTCCCCCCCAGACCTGCAGCTGTCTGCGTTTCGACCGCGATAAAGTTCCGAGAAGATTAGGCAAATTAGTCCGGTGATGTAGGACTGCGCGCGACTGCTCCTCCAAATCAGTGAAGGACATGTAATCATTTTTAAGTGTACCGATTGAAAGATTTAGTGAACTGTTTACATGAGACGTTATCTAAACCGATCTGGTGTTTACATGTGATGACTTTCAATCGCAATCATTTTGTCACATGCAGTTTGTCTGCCGCATCAAAAATGTCAACGCTGTTTTCTCCAGCAGCTGGAGTGTGTTTACTGCAGCCATAGCAACTCTTAACGGCCACCAGGACTAATACAGTATTAGTTATAGCTATTTGTTGTAAAGTGTAATAATCATCTCAGAAAAAAAAATCTTCTGTCAGGCGCAGTTAAAGTAAAAACTGCCTGGGGCAATATACGCTGTGTCATTACTCCAACATTATCTTCATAACTCACGAAATAAAAAGTTTACCCCTCAGAAAAATGTACTTTCCTCTCTTGTCAACATGAGCGCGGCGCGCGCCGTCACGTCATGTAAGGACACACACTTAAAAGTAATCGGTCAGGTCGTTTACATGGTGAAAAAAAATTAATAACGAGTATGGAAGAGATTCAAGCTGTGCTGCTTTTGCTGGTTATGTATAGGTTTACTAAAGAGGTAATTAACAACGACAGAAAAGAGCACTAATATGCAGATTCAGCAGCATGCAGCATATTCAGAAAGCTCGTAAAGCTAGATTTAAAATGACAATGTATATTATTATCAGCTATTACGGACATTGAACGTGAGATGGCTGAGACGACCGCGCCACCAGACAGAGAGCAAGACTGATATTTATTGAACGCAGAACGAACCTCGCAAAAGACTTTTAAAAAAGCCGGTTGAACTATGCTGCGTGAGCTCAACCAATCAGCATGTTCAGCGCCCAAGTCCCGCCCTCGAAAGTTCCTGAACTTTGAAAAAGTACTACCTCGCGAGCAGGGCCGTTTGGAGGGGGAAATATTTACCCGGAACTTCATTTATACCCTGGTTCCTGCGGTCTAAACACACGAAGTACCACCCAAAGTTCCTAGTTCCTGGGTAAAGTTCCTGTGGTGGAAACGGGGCTAAAGTTTCAGGTCTCTACGACGTAAGGCCTTTGCCAACCCTCCCCCCCTCACCGCTTCCCAGATGGGCGTCGCCTTTGCCGGCTCCCCTGCCGCTGCGTCATTGTGTCATCGCTTCTCGGCCTTTTGGCTAAGATCAAGTGGTCTGGTCTTACGGTTGAGACAGCGATCGCCTCTTGTGGGACCTTTGTCTCGTGTGTTGCTTGTCACACGGGACATACAGCCTTCAGGAGGTACATTGACAAGCGGCTTTTAATTGACGAATCGTTTCTACGAGGACTCTTCTTGTTTTAAGGTAAGCAGGTTTTAATTAATTTATCTATTTATTGTATTAATTTATTGTTTTAGCCGCCGCTTGCTGGTGGTGCCTCCAACATGTCGGCTGCTCGTGCCGGCGTGAGGAGGCACCACAGCGTGCGTTTTAAATTCAAAGCAAAAGAGGATGGAACTCTCCTGGCGATGTCCAGACTGGATTTCTCCAGGAAGTTCATCCAACAAATTCTTGGTTTTAAGGCTCCGGACATAAACTGCTTGTTGACTCTGCCCCTGAATCATGGCTTTGATGTAAGTTTTGCTTCAGCTTCCTTATTAAATACTTTTTGGTCTCGTTTTGAAATGTGTAAAGCCAATTTTTCCATGTTCACTGTGGAAAAACTGACTGATAATTCACTGAAAGTTGTGATTATCAGGATGTTTAATGAAACAGTAAGTGGAGAGGACATTTCTGTGTGGTTGGCAAGATATTGCTCTATTCGCGGACAACCAGTCAAGGTTTTAGACGAAGACGGTATCTGGAGCTGTGCGTGGAGAGTGCCCATCAAACAATGGGCAGATCCCAACAGCTACCATGGCCTGAGTCAAATTCCTTCAATGATTGTGTTGGGAGAGAATAGAGGCTACATCCATTACCAAGGGATGCCCAAGCTATGCCGCAAGTGTGGCCAACTTGGACATCTCGCCGAGGCATGTCAAGAAGTAGTGTGCAGGAAGTGCAGAGAAATTGGGCACATTTTTGAGGAGTGCAAAAATGGCAGAAAGTGCAACCTTTGTGGAGAATCATCCCATCTCTACAGAGATTGCCCTAAAAGTTTTGCCAACAAATTAAAGAGCAACAAAATGGCCGCCCCACCAAAAGAACAAACGATTGAGGAGGCGGGCCCCGAGGTTTTGGCGGGAAATTCAAATCCTCAGCCAGCCTCGGGGATTGGACAGGAAGGAGAAAGTGGGGCGGCCACAGGGGCGGAGTCAAACATGGCAGTTGATCAGGGGGAGGAAGCCACTCCTCCAAATGAAAATGAAGACAAAATGGAGGACGAAGAGGAGGAAACGGCTTCCTCCCTACAAACAGTTTCGGAGCTAAGTGTGGTGGACAGTGGGAGTGAAACTGATTGTTCTCTCCCAAATGCTCAAGTGCAGAAAAGGTCTGCGAGATCTCCTCTGTTTCTGACAGAGGAGAAAAGGCTGAGGGCAGCGCATCGGCTAGATAGTTCCTCTTCGGAAGATCTAGACCGTATGTGGCCCGCAGAATCTCCAAATTAAGTCTCTTTTCTGCATATTAAGCTAAGAACATCGTCGCCAAAGGAACTGCAAGAGGTTCACTCTGCAGATTCGGAGGCGGCGAGCATTTGCCCTCCTGATCCCAGTTTTTCTGGGGAAAAGGAAAGGCAGGTGCAACAAGAAATAACATGATTTTAATTTGATTTCTGTAGTCTCTTTCTTGTTTTAAATGTCTCACACCCTTTTAACTATACTGCTCATGGCTCTCACTATCTCCACCATAAATGTGAGAAGTGTGAGGAGCAATATACGAGCACAGAGTACTCTATCCTATCTAAAATCTTTTAAGTCAGATGTGTTTTTATTGCAAGAATGTGGTCTGCCCTTTTTAACAAATTACAAGAAGTGGGAGGAGCTTTGGACCCCAGGACGTTCCATATGGAGTGGGTCCAATTTTAACAAAAATGATGGTGTTGCTATTTTAATCAAAAATCCTAATATTCTGGTGAAGGGCTGCACCGTGGTGAGGGATGGGCGGGCAATTTTAACAAATCTGACCTTTTTAGATAGGGATTTCAAGGTTTTAAATGTGTATGGTTTTACTGAAAAAAATGAGAGGTATGAGCTTTTAGAAGATTTGCAGCCTCACATGCTAGGGAGGGACCCCCTAATAGTAGCTGGGGATTTTAATTGTGTTTTAAATCAGAAAGATAGGAAAAGGGTAGGGGATGATTTTAAAGTAGATAAAACTTCGGTTTTATTAAAAAAAATAGTTAATGATTTTAAACTAACTGACTGTTTTAAGGAGATGCATCCAAGAGAGGAGGGCTTCACCTGGGTCAGTGGTGATGGTGCTAGAGCCTCTCGTATTGATTTTGTTTTTACTCGCAATTGTCCACCAATGGATGCTACATTGACTCCCTTGCACTTTTCAGATCACGCTATGCTTTCGTGCACCCTTTCACTTCCCACAGACTTGACGGTAGGGAGGGGAATATGGAAGCTGAACTGCTCCCTGTTGCAAGATGAGACCATTGTCAAAGAATACAGGGAGCAGTTCAGCCAATGGCAGACTTTACAAGACTTTTTTGACTCACGAGCACAGTGGTGGGAAATGGTGAAGGGTAGGACAAGACTTTTTTTTAGACAGAAGGGGAAAAAAAAGAAAGAAAAAGAAACAAGACGCATAGTGGGGCTGCAAAAGAGACTACAGAGATATTTTAATCTTTTAAATAGTGGAATCGATTTTAGTGAAGAAATAAAAGCGGTCAAAAATGAAATGTCTGTTTTAGAAAAGGAAAGGAATAAGGGAGTGATTTTAAGAAGTAAAGAGAGAGAACTGGAAGAAGGGGAAAAGTGTACACGTTACTTTTTTAAAAAAGTTATAGCAAAGGGAGGAACCATGACAAAATTAAAAACAAAAGGAGGGGAGGTTAAAAACACAAAAGAAATTGGAAGAGTGGTGGAAAATTTTTATGGGAGCCTATATGAGGAAAAGAAAGTGCAACCTGCAATCATGGATGAAGTTTTAAGTACCCTGGAAAATAAGATAAATGAAAATGCTGACTTTTTAACTATAGATTTTAATGTCCTAGAAATGACGAAAGTTTTAAAGAGTTTTAAGAAGGGGAAGTCCCCAGGAATGGATGGACTTCCCGTAGAATTTTATGACAAATTTTGGGACATTTTAGTGCACGAACTGTTGACGGTTTTTAAAGAATTTGATAGACACGACAGACTCCCGGACAGTTTTAGAACAGGGATAGTGACACTTTTACATAAAAAAGACGACAAGACAGACTTAAAAAATTGGCGACCGATCACTCTTTTAAATTTTGATTGCAAACTTTTTAGTAAATTATTATCTGGACGGATGTCGCAAGTTTTAGAGGACGTGATCCACCCGGATCAAGCTTGTGCGGTGCCCGGGAGAAAGATCACGGACAGCCTGATATTGATTAGAGATGCTATCTGTTTTGCGAGAGACAGAAATATTCGGCTAGTAGTCCTAAATCTAGATTTTGAAAAAGCCTTTGATCGGGTCTCGCACCAATACCTTTTTAAGGTATTGCAAAAAATGGGGTTCCCTGGGAGGTTTTTAGCATGGGTGGGACTGCTATACAGAGATATATCCAGCAGAATTATGGTAAATGGGAACTTGACAAAAGCGATAAATGTTCGCAGTGGCGTTCGTCAAGGGTGTCCGTTATCCCCACTCTTGTATGTGGCCTGTATTGAGCCATTGGCACAACTCTTGAGAAGGGATAAATGGATCAATGGACTGGACATACCTGGGACTGGAGGACTGACAGCGACCTGTGTTTTATATATGGACGACGTAACCCTTTTAGCTACTGACGTTTTATCTGTACGAAGAGCAATGGACTTGACTGACTGGTACGGTCGGGCCTCGGGCGCCAGACTAAACAGGAATAAGTCCGAGGCCCAGCTCTTCGGGCCGTGGGGGGACGTAGACATAGGAAGACTGGACGTAAATTTTAAACAAACTGATATTAAGGTTTTAGGTATTAAATTTGACAAAGAGGGAGGTGGACAGAACAATTGGGCTGACGCATTAGGGAAAGTCAGGAAAAGATTGGGGTTTTGGGGACTGAGGACTTTGACACTTGAAGGCAAGGTTTTAATATATAAAGCAGTGATCTTACCTTTGTTCTTATTGTTGTGTTCTGTTTTTATTCCCCCCAGATCTTTTATTTTAGGTGTGGAGAGGGCGGTCTTTTATTTCTTCTGGGGGTCCAAATGGGAGAGACTTAAAAGAGAGGTGGTAAAGAAGAGAAAAGAGAATGGTGGGAAGGGCCTCCCAGACCCCCACCTGTTTTTAACCAGCCGTTTTACCGCACTGCACATCAAATATGCTTTGACCCCATCCAGAGAAAACAAGACAGCAGCCATGGTTCGATTCTGGATGGGGTCCTATTTAAGAACTTTAAAGATTTTAGCAGTTGATTTAAAAACCCCAGTGTCTTTTAATCTCCCGAAACATTACTGTTTTATCAAGACATTTTTAAAGAAACACTTTTTAGAAACAGAAGATGTGACGATTTTAACTAACCATAAGTCTCTTATCTCTCTTGTGCAGGATCGAGAAAAGGTGAGCCCAGTTCCAGGCCTCACGCCAAGTGAGGCCAAAGAAGTTTGGAGGAACGTTGCCCACCCAGCTCTCCAGAACAGGCTTAAGGACTTGGCGTGGATGGTGGCTCATGAGATCCTCCCGGTCAGGGCGGTTATGCACTCCAGAGGCATGGCCAAAAATCCCACCTGCCCACGGTCCGGGTGTAAATCCCCGGAGACCGTCTACCATCTGCTCTGGGAGTGCGGTGCTGCGCGGGACCTGTGGGCCAGGGCCGGCCCCCTGTTTTTCCCGTGCCTGCCAGCGGGTGGGGCCCAGGTGGATTACAAGCTCGCCATCCTAGGGGTGGGTCAGGGCCTAAAAGCCCTAACAACACAAGAATTTGCATCGCTCTGGCTCACCCTTAACCTGATAAAGGATGCCATCTGGGTCACCAGAAACCTGCTGGTGGGGAAACGCGTGACGGTCCCCCTCCACGCGAGCGAGCAGAGGATAAGATCAGCGCTGCAGGGTGGGCCGCACGTCGTTATTCGGATGGGGGGGCCGAGGCCACACGAGAAGGTCCCGGCCACCACCGACCTTGGCCGCCCGTAGATGCACCCTCACCACTCTGGCTACGGGAACAGCGGGCCAGCGGGCCGGAGGAGAGGGGATCTCCGCTGGGCTCTGGAAGCGAGGAGTCTTGAGCCTGTTCTGGAGAACTGGAGTGAATGGACATGTTTTTTAGGGGCTCACCCTCGATCCTTTACAAGAGATGAAGTTTTAATTGTCACGTTTTAGTCTGTTTTATCATGAATATATTTATTGTTTTCATTCATTTTATCCCTCTTTTAACACCACACTGACATACATGGACTTTTACACAACACATCAACTGATTTTAACAAAATATTGTCTTGTGTTTTAATCGGTGTAACTATGTATTTTTATTTTTTAAAAAAAGAAAAAAAGAAATGTGTGGCATAAATATGAAAATGAATTGAAATCAATATGAAAAAATGTAACAATAAAACTTTTCGAAAGAAAAAATCTGTTCTTATCAGTTTAATATCTGATACGTCCCCTATCCGGGGACTGCATATTAAATTGATTTTTGGCACATGGAGCCGGAACCGGGGCTTGCTCCGTCCACTCCACGCATCGACCTGGTATTGCAGTGCCTCCAGGAACGGTGTGCTTCCCCTTTTTGGGGACTGCGAATTGTTGTGACTAATAGAAGAACCAACAACACCACTGGAATTTTGTCAGAGAATACAGAAATACGCAGGAAGCGCATACAGAATGACGATGAGGTGACGCAACGATGACCGTGCCACAGAGAAAGCAGCAAGCTGCGGTCATATGAGCATAGGGAAAAAAGAAGAACAAAAGCGTCGGTTGCCGGCCGGCTGACTCATCACCGTCACAGCACGTTTTTTGATGTCCCTCTTATTTGAGAGTCTTTACCAACGAGCTGATGAGTCGAATCAGGGGTTTGTGTTGGATGGATTAGGGACACCTGATTCAAATCAAGGTCACGCACGCACGCACGCAGCAGTCAAGCAATGGAAGGTGCCCCGTCCTTCCTTTTCTTGGGGGAGGGGAAGGTCACCGTGTTTGAGGATGGCGAAGGGGGATAGGGCGCCTCTGCCTGGAGGCCAGGCAACTCATACTTACCTGGCAGGGGAGACACCATGATCAGGAAGGTGGTTCACCCAGGGCGAGGCTCGGCCATTGCACTCCGGTTGTGCTGACCCCTGCGAATTCCCCAAATGTGGGAATCTCGACTGCATAATTTATGGTAGTGGGGGACTGCGTTCGCGCTCTCCCCTGTACACACTGGTTAAAAGCAGATAGCGTGGAGGGAAAAAGCGTGCGGTTCTTGACGCTTGTGGCGCCGCCCACTGCCCCAAAGGGTGAAGTTGCACCAGTTTTGTTATGTTTCTGTCTCTTTCTGCTGTGTCAGCCAGTGACCCGGAGAGTTCAGAGAACTGAACTGCGTTTGTTTTCATCGAGGTTGTCGAAACCTGCGACCGGTTTGCCGAATGTGGTTTTTCCCACAAACTTTGATATTCAACGGACGAGTTGATTGACAGCAGTGGTCCCAAAGGCAAAGTTGTTCGGATGGAGGTTTTCTGTCGTATGGTACGACTGTCTCGTGCGCGTGCTGTGAAAAAGCACGCGACATACGTTCGCCTATAGCCGCTCTCATGTTGTTGCTTTTTCATTTTAAAGCGCCACTAGGTGGCCATTCACCGCGTCCTTTCTCGCCTGACCCCAGACTGAGCCCGTGCACGGGTGTACCGGCTTGGGTGAAATTGTCTCGTTCCGTCCAAGAGCTATAGCCGTTCTAGCAGACCCCGCCTCGCCCAGCCCGTAGGTTTCGGCCTGCCGCCGCCAAGCTGAATCGAAATTCCCACTTTTTTTCCGATCTGGACGGACAGTCAGACTCCAGAGAATCTTTCTGCACTGGTTTGGGCCAGATCGGGCAAAAGACCTAGGACTAGTGTGCAAAAGTAGGTTTTTCACAAAATCCCAAATACCCGAAAATTTCGCCAGCGCAACCTTCGAATCCGAGGCATGCGTCTCGCTCGGCTCGAGCCAAGGATTCCGATGATATAAGACACTTGGTTCTGCGGCGTGCGGTTTGGGAGCTACGAGCCATTTCGTGCCGGGCCCATCGGGGGGCCAGCCTTGGTGATGTTGTAGAGCGAGTGGCTAGTACCATCCCTCAAAGTTTCAGGTCTCTACGACGTAAGGCCTTTGCCAACCCTCCCCCCCTCACCGCTTCCCAGATGGGCGTCGCCTTTGCCGGCTCCCCTGCCGCTGCGTCATTGTGTCATCGCTTCTCGGCCTTTTGGCTAAGATCAAGTGTAGTATCTGTTCTTATCAGTTTAATATCTGATACGTCCCCTATCCGGGGACTGCATATTAAATTGATTTTTGGCACATGGAGCCGGAACCGGGGCTTGCTCCGTCCACTCCACGCATCGACCTGGTATTGCAGTGCCTCCAGGAACGGTGTGCTTCCCCTTTTTGGGGACTGCGAATTGTTGTGACTAATAGAAGAACCAACAACACCACTGGAATTTTTTTTGTCAGAGAATACAGAAATACGCAGGAAGCGCATACAGAATGACGATGAGGTGACGCAACGATGACCGTGCCACAGAGAAAGCAGCAAGCTGCGGTCATATGAGCATAGGGAAAAAAGAAGAACAAAAGCGTCGGTTGCCGGCCGGCTGACTCATCACCGTCACAGCACGTTTTTTGATGTCCCTCTTATTTGAGAGTCTTTACCAACGAGCTGATGAGTCGAATCAGGGGTTTGTGTTGGATGGATTAGGGACACCTGATTCAAATCAAGGTCACGCACGCACGCACGCAGCAGTCAAGCAATGGAAGGTGCCCCGTCCTTCCTTTTCTTGGGGGAGGGGAAGGTCACCGTGTTTGAGGATGGCGAAGGGGGATAGGGCGCCTCTGCCTGGAGGCCAGGCAACTCATACTTACCTGGCAGGGGAGACACCATGATCAGGAAGGTGGTTCACCCAGGGCGAGGCTCGGCCATTGCACTCCGGTTGTGCTGACCCCTGCGAATTCCCCAAATGTGGGAATCTCGACTGCATAATTTATGGTAGTGGGGGACTGCGTTCGCGCTCTCCCCTGTACACACTGGTTAAAAGCAGATAGCGTGGAGGGAAAAAGCGTGCGGTTCTTGACGCTTGTGGCGCCGCCCACTGCCCCAAAGGGTGAAGTTGCACCAGTTTTGTTATGTTTCTGTCTCTTTCTGCTGTGTCAGCCAGTGACCCGGAGAGTTCAGAGAACTGAACTGCGTTTGTTTTCATCGAGGTTGTCGAAACCTGCGACCGGTTTGCCGAATGTGGTTTTTCCCACAAACTTTGATATTCAACGGACGAGTTGATTGACAGCAGTGGTCCCAAAGGCAAAGTTGTTCGGATGGAGGTTTTCTGTCGTATGGTACGACTGTCTCGTGCGCGTGCTGTGAAAAAGCACGCGACATACGTTCGCCTATAGCCGCTCTCATGTTGTTGCTTTTTCATTTTAAAGCGCCACTAGGTGGCCATTCACCGCGTCCTTTCTCGCCTGACCCCAGACTGAGCCCGTGCACGGGTGTACCGGCTTGGGTGAAATTGTCTCGTTCCGTCCAAGAGCTATAGCCGTTCTAGCAGACCCCGCCTCGCCCAGCCCGTAGGTTTCGGCCTGCCGCCGCCAAGCTGAATCGAAATTCCCACTTTTTTTCCGATCTGGACGGACAGTCAGACTCCAGAGAATCTTTCTGCACTGGTTTTGGCCAGATCGGGCAAAAGACCTAGGACTAGTGTGCAAAAGTAGGTTTTTCACAAAATCCCAAATACCCGAAAATTTCGCCAGCGCAACCTTCGAATCCGAGGCATGCGTCTCGCTCGGCTCGAGCCAAGGATTCCGATGATATAAGACACTTGGTTCTGCGGCGTGCGGTTTGGGAGCTACGAGCCATTTCGTGCCGGGCCCATCGGGGGGCCAGCCTTGGTGATGTTGTAGAGCGAGTGGCTAGTACCATCCCTCAAAAGCCCCGTTTCCACCAAAATTACCCGGAACAATTTGTACCAGGAACTTTTTTACAGGAACTTTTCTCCCCCCCAGACCTGCAGCTGTCTGCGTTTCGACCGCGATAAAGTTCCGAGAAGATTAGGCAAATTAGTCCGGTGATGTAGGACTGCGCGCGACTGCTCCTCCAAATCAGTGAAGGACATGTAATCATTTTTAAGTGTACCGATTGAAAGATTTAGTGAACTGTTTACATGAGACGTTATCTAAACCGATCTGGTGTTTACATGTGATGACTTTCAATCGCAATCATTTTGTCACATGCAGTTTGTCTGCCGCATCAAAAATGTCAACGCTGTTTTCTCCAGCAGCTGGAGTGTGTTTACTGCAGCCATAGCAACTCTTAACGGCCACCAGGACTAATACAGTATTAGTTATAGCTATTTGTTGTAAAGTGTAATAATCATCTCAGAAAAAAAAATCTTCTGTCAGGCGCAGTTAAAGTAAAAACTGCCTGGGGCAATATACGCTGTGTCATTACTCCAACATTATCTTCATAACTCACGAAATAAAAAGTTTACCCCTCAGAAAAATGTACTTTCCTCTCTTGTCAACATGAGCGCGGCGCGCGCCGTCACGTCATGTAAGGACACACACTTAAAAGTAATCGGTCAGGTCGTTTACATGGTGAAAAAAAATTAATAACGAGTATGGAAGAGATTCAAGCTGTGCTGCTTTTGCTGGTTATGTATAGGTTTACTAAAGAGGTAATTAACAACGACAGAAAAGAGCACTAATATGCAGATTCAGCAGCATGCAGCATATTCAGAAAGCTCGTAAAGCTAGATTTAAAATGACAATGTATATTATTATCAGCTATTACGGACATTGAACGTGAGATGGCTGAGACGACCGCGCCACCAGACAGAGAGCAAGACTGATATTTATTGAACGCAGAACGAACCTCGCAAAAGACTTTTAAAAAAGCCGGTTGAACTATGCTGCGTGAGCTCAACCAATCAGCATGTTCAGCGCCCAAGTCCCGCCCTCGAAAGTTCCTGAACTTTGAAAAAGTACTACCTCGCGAGCAGGGCCGTTTGGAGGGGGAAATATTTACCCGGAACTTCATTTATACCCTGGTTCCTGCGGTCTAAACACACGAAGTACCACCCAAAGTTCCTAGTTCCTGGGTAAAGTTCCTGTGGTGGAAACGGGGCTAAAGTTTCAGGTCTCTACGACGTAAGGCCTTTGCCAACCCTCCCCCCCTCACCGCTTCCCAGATGGGCGTCGCCTTTGCCGGCTCCCCTGCCGCTGCGTCATTGTGTCATCGCTTCTCGGCCTTTTGGCTAAGATCAAGTGTAGTATCTGTTCTTATCAGTTTAATATCTGATACGTCCCCTATCCGGGGACTGCATATTAAATTGATTTTTGGCACATGGAGCCGGAACCGGGGCTTGCTCCGTCCACTCCACGCATCGACCTGGTATTGCAGTGCCTCCAGGAACGGTGTGCTTCCCCTTTTTGGGGACTGCGAATTGTTGTGACTAATAGAAGAACCAACAACACCACTGGAATTTTGTCAGAGAATACAGAAATACGCAGGAAGCGCATACAGAATGACGATGAGGTGACGCAACGATGACCGTGCCACAGAGAAAGCAGCAAGCTGCGGTCATATGAGCATAGGGAAAAAAGAAGAACAAAAGCGTCGGTTGCCGGCCGGCTGACTCATCACCGTCACAGCACGTTTTTTGATGTCCCTCTTATTTGAGAGTCTTTACCAACGAGCTGATGAGTCGAATCAGGGGTTTGTGTTGGATGGATTAGGGACACCTGATTCAAATCAAGGTCACGCACGCACGCACGCAGCAGTCAAGCAATGGAAGGTGCCCCGTCCTTCCTTTTCTTGGGGGAGGGGAAGGTCACCGTGTTTGAGGATGGCGAAGGGGGATAGGGCGCCTCTGCCTGGAGGCCAGGCAACTCATACTTACCTGGCAGGGGAGACACCATGATCAGGAAGGTGGTTCACCCAGGGCGAGGCTCGGCCATTGCACTCCGGTTGTGCTGACCCCTGCGAATTCCCCAAATGTGGGAATCTCGACTGCATAATTTATGGTAGTGGGGGACTGCGTTCGCGCTCTCCCCTGTACACACTGGTTAAAAGCAGATAGCGTGGAGGGAAAAAGCGTGCGGTTCTTGACGCTTGTGGCGCCGCCCACTGCCCCAAAGGGTGAAGTTGCACCAGTTTTGTTATGTTTCTGTCTCTTTCTGCTGTGTCAGCCAGTGACCCGGAGAGTTCAGAGAACTGAACTGCGTTTGTTTTCATCGAGGTTGTCGAAACCTGCGACCGGTTTGCCGAATGTGGTTTTTCCCACAAACTTTGATATTCAACGGACGAGTTGATTGACAGCAGTGGTCCCAAAGGCAAAGTTGTTCGGATGGAGGTTTTCTGTCGTATGGTACGACTGTCTCGTGCGCGTGCTGTGAAAAAGCACGCGACATACGTTCGCCTATAGCCGCTCTCATGTTGTTGCTTTTTCATTTTAAAGCGCCACTAGGTGGCCATTCACCGCGTCCTTTCTCGCCTGACCCCAGACTGAGCCCGTGCACGGGTGTACCGGCTTGGGTGAAATTGTCTCGTTCCGTCCAAGAGCTATAGCCGTTCTAGCAGACCCCGCCTCGCCCAGCCCGTAGGTTTCGGCCTGCCGCCGCCAAGCTGAATCGAAATTCCCACTTTTTTTCCGATCTGGACGGACAGTCAGACTCCAGAGAATCTTTCTGCACTGGTTTGGGCCAGATCGGGCAAAAGACCTAGGACTAGTGTGCAAAAGTAGGTTTTTCACAAAATCCCAAATACCCGAAAATTTCGCCAGCGCAACCTTCGAATCCGAGGCATGCGTCTCGCTCGGCTCGAGCCAAGGATTCCGATGATATAAGACACTTGGTTCTGCGGCGTGCGGTTTGGGAGCTACGAGCCATTTCGTGCCGGGCCCATCGGGGGGCCAGCCTTGGTGATGTTGTAGAGCGAGTGGCTAGTACCATCCCTCAAAGTTTCAGGTCTCTACGACGTAAGGCCTTTGCCAACCCTCCCCCCCTCACCGCTTCCCAGATGGGCGTCGCCTTTGCCGGCTCCCCTGCCGCTGCGTCATTGTGTCATCGCTTCTCGGCCTTTTGGCTAAGATCAAGTGTAGTATCTGTTCTTATCAGTTTAATATCTGATACGTCCCCTATCCGGGGACTGCATATTAAATTGATTTTTGGCACATGGAGCCGGAACCGGGGCTTGCTCCGTCCACTCCACGCATCGACCTGGTATTGCAGTGCCTCCAGGAACGGTGTGCTTCCCCTTTTTGGGGACTGCGAATTGTTGTGACTAATAGAAGAACCAACAACACCACTGGAATTTTTTTTGTCAGAGAATACAGAAATACGCAGGAAGCGCATACAGAATGACGATGAGGTGACGCAACGATGACCGTGCCACAGAGAAAGCAGCAAGCTGCGGTCATATGAGCATAGGGAAAAAAGAAGAACAAAAGCGTCGGTTGCCGGCCGGCTGACTCATCACCGTCACAGCACGTTTTTTGATGTCCCTCTTATTTGAGAGTCTTTACCAACGAGCTGATGAGTCGAATCAGGGGTTTGTGTTGGATGGATTAGGGACACCTGATTCAAATCAAGGTCACGCACGCACGCACGCAGCAGTCAAGCAATGGAAGGTGCCCCGTCCTTCCTTTTCTTGGGGGAGGGGAAGGTCACCGTGTTTGAGGATGGCGAAGGGGGATAGGGCGCCTCTGCCTGGAGGCCAGGCAACTCATACTTACCTGGCAGGGGAGACACCATGATCAGGAAGGTGGTTCACCCAGGGCGAGGCTCGGCCATTGCACTCCGGTTGTGCTGACCCCTGCGAATTCCCCAAATGTGGGAATCTCGACTGCATAATTTATGGTAGTGGGGGACTGCGTTCGCGCTCTCCCCTGTACACACTGGTTAAAAGCAGATAGCGTGGAGGGAAAAAGCGTGCGGTTCTTGACGCTTGTGGCGCCGCCCACTGCCCCAAAGGGTGAAGTTGCACCAGTTTTGTTATGTTTCTGTCTCTTTCTGCTGTGTCAGCCAGTGACCCGGAGAGTTCAGAGAACTGAACTGCGTTTGTTTTCATCGAGGTTGTCGAAACCTGCGACCGGTTTGCCGAATGTGGTTTTTCCCACAAACTTTGATATTCAACGGACGAGTTGATTGACAGCAGTGGTCCCAAAGGCAAAGTTGTTCGGATGGAGGTTTTCTGTCGTATGGTACGACTGTCTCGTGCGCGTGCTGTGAAAAAGCACGCGACATACGTTCGCCTATAGCCGCTCTCATGTTGTTGCTTTTTCATTTTAAAGCGCCACTAGGTGGCCATTCACCGCGTCCTTTCTCGCCTGACCCCAGACTGAGCCCGTGCACGGGTGTACCGGCTTGGGTGAAATTGTCTCGTTCCGTCCAAGAGCTATAGCCGTTCTAGCAGACCCCGCCTCGCCCAGCCCGTAGGTTTCGGCCTGCCGCCGCCAAGCTGAATCGAAATTCCCACTTTTTTTCCGATCTGGACGGACAGTCAGACTCCAGAGAATCTTTCTGCACTGGTTTGGGCCAGATCGGGCAAAAGACCTAGGACTAGTGTGCAAAAGTAGGTTTTTCACAAAATCCCAAATACCCGAAAATTTCGCCAGCGCAACCTTCGAATCCGAGGCATGCGTCTCGCTCGGCTCGAGCCAAGGATTCCGATGATATAAGACACTTGGTTCTGCGGCGTGCGGTTTGGGAGCTACGAGCCATTTCGTGCCGGGCCCATCGGGGGGCCAGCCTTGGTGATGTTGTAGAGCGAGTGGCTAGTACCATCCCTCAAAGTTTCAGGTCTCTACGACGTAAGGCCTTTGCCAACCCTCCCCCCCTCACCGCTTCCCAGATGGGCGTCGCCTTTGCCGGCTCCCCTGCCGCTGCGTCATTGTGTCATCGCTTCTCGGCCTTTTGGCTAAGATCAAGTGTAGTATCTGTTCTTATCAGTTTAATATCTGATACGTCCCCTATCCGGGGACTGCATATTAAATTGATTTTTGGCACATGGAGCCGGAACCGGGGCTTGCTCCGTCCACTCCACGCATCGACCTGGTATTGCAGTGCCTCCAGGAACGGTGTGCTTCCCCTTTTTGGGGACTGCGAATTGTTGTGACTAATAGAAGAACCAACAACACCACTGGAATTTTTTTTGTCAGAGAATACAGAAATACGCAGGAAGCGCATACAGAATGACGATGAGGTGACGCAACGATGACCGTGCCACAGAGAAAGCAGCAAGCTGCGGTCATATGAGCATAGGGAAAAAAGAAGAACAAAAGCGTCGGTTGCCGGCCGGCTGACTCATCACCGTCACAGCACGTTTTTTGATGTCCCTCTTATTTGAGAGTCTTTACCAACGAGCTGATGAGTCGAATCAGGGGTTTGTGTTGGATGGATTAGGGACACCTGATTCAAATCAAGGTCACGCACGCACGCACGCAGCAGTCAAGCAATGGAAGGTGCCCCGTCCTTCCTTTTCTTGGGGGAGGGAAAGGTCACCGTGTTTGAGGATGGCGAAGGGGGATAGGGCGCCTCTGCCTGGAGGCCAGGCAACTCATACTTACCTGGCAGGGGAGACACCATGATCAGGAAGGTGGTTCACCCAGGGCGAGGCTCGGCCATTGCACTCCGGTTGTGCTGACCCCTGCGAATTCCCCAAATGTGGGAATCTCGACTGCATAATTTATGGTAGTGGGGGACTGCGTTCGCGCTCTCCCCTGTACACACTGGTTAAAAGCAGATAGCGTGGAGGGAAAAAGCGTGCGGTTCTTGACGCTTGTGGCGCCGCCCACTGCCCCAAAGGGTGAAGTTGCACCAGTTTTGTTATGTTTCTGTCTCTTTCTGCTGTGTCAGCCAGTGACCCGGAGAGTTCAGAGAACTGAACTGCGTTTGTTTTCATCGAGGTTGTCGAAACCTGCGACCGGTTTGCCGAATGTGGTTTTTCCCACAAACTTTGATATTCAACGGACGAGTTGATTGACAGCAGTGGTCCCAAAGGCAAAGTTGTTCGGATGGAGGTTTTCTGTCGTATGGTACGACTGTCTCGTGCGCGTGCTGTGAAAAAGCACGCGACATACGTTCGCCTATAGCCGCTCTCATGTTGTTGCTTTTTCATTTTAAAGCGCCACTAGGTGGCCATTCACCGCGTCCTTTCTCGCCTGACCCCAGACTGAGCCCGTGCACGGGTGTACCGGCTTGGGTGAAATTGTCTCGTTCCGTCCAAGAGCTATAGCCGTTCTAGCAGACCCCGCCTCGCCCAGCCCGTAGGTTTCGGCCTGCCGCCGCCAAGCTGAATCGAAATTCCCACTTTTTTTCCGATCTGGACGGACAGTCAGACTCCAGAGAATCTTTCTGCACTGGTTTGGGCCAGATCGGGCAAAAGACCTAGGACTAGTGTGCAAAAGTAGGTTTTTCACAAAATCCCAAATACCCGAAAATTTCGCCAGCGCAACCTTCGAATCCGAGGCATGCGTCTCGCTCGGCTCGAGCCAAGGATTCCGATGATATAAGACACTTGGTTCTGCGGCGTGCGGTTTGGGAGCTACGAGCCATTTCGTGCCGGGCCCATCGGGGGGCCAGCCTTGGTGATGTTGTAGAGCGAGTGGCTAGTACCATCCCTCAAAGTTTCAGGTCTCTACGACGTAAGGCCTTTGCCAACCCTCCCCCCCTCACCGCTTCCCAGATGGGCGTCGCCTTTGCCGGCTCCCCTGCCGCTGCGTCATTGTGTCATCGCTTCTCGGCCTTTTGGCTAAGATCAAGTGTAGTATCTGTTCTTATCAGTTTAATATCTGATACGTCCCCTATCCGGGGACTGCATATTAAATTGATTTTTGGCACATGGAGCCGGAACCGGGGCTTGCTCCGTCCACTCCACGCATCGACCTGGTATTGCAGTGCCTCCAGGAACGGTGTGCTTCCCCTTTTTGGGGACTGCGAATTGTTGTGACTAATAGAAGAACCAACAACACCACTGGAATTTTTTTTGTCAGAGAATACAGAAATACGCAGGAAGCGCATACAGAATGACGATGAGGTGACGCAACGATGACCGTGCCACAGAGAAAGCAGCAAGCTGCGGTCATATGAGCATAGGGAAAAAAGAAGAACAAAAGCGTCGGTTGCCGGCCGGCTGACTCATCACCGTCACAGCACGTTTTTTGATGTCCCTCTTATTTGAGAGTCTTTACCAACGAGCTGATGAGTCGAATCAGGGGTTTGTGTTGGATGGATTAGGGACACCTGATTCAAATCAAGGTCACGCACGCACGCACGCAGCAGTCAAGCAATGGAAGGTGCCCCGTCCTTCCTTTTCTTGGGGGAGGGGAAGGTCACCGTGTTTGAGGATGGCGAAGGGGGATAGGGCGCCTCTGCCTGGAGGCCAGGCAACTCATACTTACCTGGCAGGGGAGACACCATGATCAGGAAGGTGGTTCACCCAGGGCGAGGCTCGGCCATTGCACTCCGGTTGTGCTGACCCCTGCGAATTCCCCAAATGTGGGAATCTCGACTGCATAATTTATGGTAGTGGGGGACTGCGTTCGCGCTCTCCCCTGTACACACTGGTTAAAAGCAGATAGCGTGGAGGGAAAAAGCGTGCGGTTCTTGACGCTTGTGGCGCCGCCCACTGCCCCAAAGGGTGAAGTTGCACCAGTTTTGTTATGTTTCTGTCTCTTTCTGCTGTGTCAGCCAGTGACCCGGAGAGTTCAGAGAACTGAACTGCGTTTGTTTTCATCGAGGTTGTCGAAACCTGCGACCGGTTTGCCGAATGTGGTTTTTCCCACAAACTTTGATATTCAACGGACGAGTTGATTGACAGCAGTGGTCCCAAAGGCAAAGTTGTTCGGATGGAGGTTTTCTGTCGTATGGTACGACTGTCTCGTGCGCGTGCTGTGAAAAAGCACGCGACATACGTTCGCCTATAGCCGCTCTCATGTTGTTGCTTTTTCATTTTAAAGCGCCACTAGGTGGCCATTCACCGCGTCCTTTCTCGCCTGACCCCAGACTGAGCCCGTGCACGGGTGTACCGGCTTGGGTGAAATTGTCTCGTTCCGTCCAAGAGCTATAGCCGTTCTAGCAGACCCCGCCTCGCCCAGCCCGTAGGTTTCGGCCTGCCGCCGCCAAGCTGAATCGAAATTCCCACTTTTTTTCCGATCTGGACGGACAGTCAGACTCCAGAGAATCTTTCTGCACTGGTTTGGGCCAGATCGGGCAAAAGACCTAGGACTAGTGTGCAAAAGTAGGTTTTTCACAAAATCCCAAATACCCGAAAATTTCGCCAGCGCAACCTTCGAATCCGAGGCATGCGTCTCGCTCGGCTCGAGCCAAGGATTCCGATGATATAAGACACTTGGTTCTGCGGCGTGCGGTTTGGGAGCTACGAGCCATTTCGTGCCGGGCCCATCGGGGGGCCAGCCTTGGTGATGTTGTAGAGCGAGTGGCTAGTACCATCCCTCAAAAGCCCCGTTTCCACCAAAATTACCCGGAACAATTTGTACCAGGAACTTTTTTACAGGAACTTTTCTCCCCCCCAGACCTGCAGCTGTCTGCGTTTCGACCGCGATAAAGTTCCGAGAAGATTAGGCAAATTAGTCCGGTGATGTAGGACTGCGCGCGACTGCTCCTCCAAATCAGTGAAGGACATGTAATCATTTTTAAGTGTACCGATTGAAAGATTTAGTGAACTGTTTACATGAGACGTTATCTAAACCGATCTGGTGTTTACATGTGATGACTTTCAATCGCAATCATTTTGTCACATGCAGTTTGTCTGCCGCATCAAAAATGTCAACGCTGTTTTCTCCAGCAGCTGGAGTGTGTTTACTGCAGCCATAGCAACTCTTAACGGCCACCAGGACTAATACAGTATTAGTTATAGCTATTTGTTGTAAAGTGTAATAATCATCTCAGAAAAAAAAATCTTCTGTCAGGCGCAGTTAAAGTAAAAACTGCCTGGGGCAATATACGCTGTGTCATTACTCCAACATTATCTTCATAACTCACGAAATAAAAAGTTTACCCCTCAGAAAAATGTACTTTCCTCTCTTGTCAACATGAGCGCGGCGCGCGCCGTCACGTCATGTAAGGACACACACTTAAAAGTAATCGGTCAGGTCGTTTACATGGTGAAAAAAAATTAATAACGAGTATGGAAGAGATTCAAGCTGTGCTGCTTTTGCTGGTTATGTATAGGTTTACTAAAGAGGTAATTAACAACGACAGAAAAGAGCACTAATATGCAGATTCAGCAGCATGCAGCATATTCAGAAAGCTCGTAAAGCTAGATTTAAAATGACAATGTATATTATTATCAGCTATTACGGACATTGAACGTGAGATGGCTGAGACGACCGCGCCACCAGACAGAGAGCAAGACTGATATTTATTGAACGCAGAACGAACCTCGCAAAAGACTTTTAAAAAAGCCGGTTGAACTATGCTGCGTGAGCTCAACCAATCAGCATGTTCAGCGCCCAAGTCCCGCCCTCGAAAGTTCCTGAACTTTGAAAAAGTACTACCTCGCGAGCAGGGCCGTTTGGAGGGGGAAATATTTACCCGGAACTTCATTTATACCCTGGTTCCTGCGGTCTAAACACACGAAGTACCACCCAAAGTTCCTAGTTCCTGGGTAAAGTTCCTGTGGTGGAAACGGGGCTAAAGTTTCAGGTCTCTACGACGTAAGGCCTTTGCCAACCCTCCCCCCCTCACCGCTTCCCAGATGGGCGTCGCCTTTGCCGGCTCCCCTGCCGCTGCGTCATTGTGTCATCGCTTCTCGGCCTTTTGGCTAAGATCAAGTGTAGTATCTGTTCTTATCAGTTTAATATCTGATACGTCCCCTATCCGGGGACTGCATATTAAATTGATTTTTGGCACATGGAGCCGGAACCGGGGCTTGCTCCGTCCACTCCACGCATCGACCTGGTATTGCAGTGCCTCCAGGAACGGTGTGCTTCCCCTTTTTGGGGACTGCGAATTGTTGTGACTAATAGAAGAACCAACAACACCACTGGAATTTTTTTTGTCAGAGAATACAGAAATACGCAGGAAGCGCATACAGAATGACGATGAGGTGACGCAACGATGACCGTGCCACAGAGAAAGCAGCAAGCTGCGGTCATATGAGCATAGGGAAAAAAGAAGAACAAAAGCGTCGGTTGCCGGCCGGCTGACTCATCACCGTCACAGCACGTTTTTTGATGTCCCTCTTATTTGAGAGTCTTTACCAACGAGCTGATGAGTCGAATCAGGGGTTTGTGTTGGATGGATTAGGGACACCTGATTCAAATCAAGGTCACGCACGCACGCACGCAGCAGTCAAGCAATGGAAGGTGCCCCGTCCTTCCTTTTCTTGGGGGAGGGGAAGGTCACCGTGTTTGAGGATGGCGAAGGGGGATAGGGCGCCTCTGCCTGGAGGCCAGGCAACTCATACTTACCTGGCAGGGGAGACACCATGATCAGGAAGGTGGTTCACCCAGGGCGAGGCTCGGCCATTGCACTCCGGTTGTGCTGACCCCTGCGAATTCCCCAAATGTGGGAATCTCGACTGCATAATTTATGGTAGTGGGGGACTGCGTTCGCGCTCTCCCCTGTACACACTGGTTAAAAGCAGATAGCGTGGAGGGAAAAAGCGTGCGGTTCTTGACGCTTGTGGCGCCGCCCACTGCCCCAAAGGGTGAAGTTGCACCAGTTTTGTTATGTTTCTGTCTCTTTCTGCTGTGTCAGCCAGTGACCCGGAGAGTTCAGAGAACTGAACTGCGTTTGTTTTCATCGAGGTTGTCGAAACCTGCGACCGGTTTGCCGAATGTGGTTTTTCCCACAAACTTTGATATTCAACGGACGAGTTGATTGACAGCAGTGGTCCCAAAGGCAAAGTTGTTCGGATGGAGGTTTTCTGTCGTATGGTACGACTGTCTCGTGCGCGTGCTGTGAAAAAGCACGCGACATACGTTCGCCTATAGCCGCTCTCATGTTGTTGCTTTTTCATTTTAAAGCGCCACTAGGTGGCCATTCACCGCGTCCTTTCTCGCCTGACCCCAGACTGAGCCCGTGCACGGGTGTACCGGCTTGGGTGAAATTGTCTCGTTCCGTCCAAGAGCTATAGCCGTTCTAGCAGACCCCGCCTCGCCCAGCCCGTAGGTTTCGGCCTGCCGCCGCCAAGCTGAATCGAAATTCCCACTTTTTTTCCGATCTGGACGGACAGTCAGACTCCAGAGAATCTTTCTGCACTGGTTTGGGCCAGATCGGGCAAAAGACCTAGGACTAGTGTGCAAAAGTAGGTTTTTCACAAAATCCCAAATACCCGAAAATTTCGCCAGCGCAACCTTCGAATCCGAGGCATGCGTCTCGCTCGGCTCGAGCCAAGGATTCCGATGATATAAGACACTTGGTTCTGCGGCGTGCGGTTTGGGAGCTACGAGCCATTTCGTGCCGGGCCCATCGGGGGGCCAGCCTTGGTGATGTTGTAGAGCGAGTGGCTAGTACCATCCCTCAAAGTTTCAGGTCTCTACGACGTAAGGCCTTTGCCAACCCTCCCCCCCTCACCGCTTCCCAGATGGGCGTCGCCTTTGCCGGCTCCCCTGCCGCTGCGTCATTGTGTCATCGCTTCTCGGCCTTTTGGCTAAGATCAAGTGTAGTATCTGTTCTTATCAGTTTAATATCTGATACGTCCCCTATCCGGGGACTGCATATTAAATTGATTTTTGGCACATGGAGCCGGAACCGGGGCTTGCTCCGTCCACTCCACGCATCGACCTGGTATTGCAGTGCCTCCAGGAACGGTGTGCTTCCCCTTTTTGGGGACTGCGAATTGTTGTGACTAATAGAAGAACCAACAACACCACTGGAATTTTGTCAGAGAATACAGAAATACGCAGGAAGCGCATACAGAATGACGATGAGGTGACGCAACGATGACCGTGCCACAGAGAAAGCAGCAAGCTGCGGTCATATGAGCATAGGGAAAAAAGAAGAACAAAAGCGTCGGTTGCCGGCCGGCTGACTCATCACCGTCACAGCACGTTTTTTGATGTCCCTCTTATTTGAGAGTCTTTACCAACGAGCTGATGAGTCGAATCAGGGGTTTGTGTTGGATGGATTAGGGACACCTGATTCAAATCAAGGTCACGCACGCACGCACGCAGCAGTCAAGCAATGGAAGGTGCCCCGTCCTTCCTTTTCTTGGGGGAGGGGAAGGTCACCGTGTTTGAGGATGGCGAAGGGGGATAGGGCGCCTCTGCCTGGAGGCCAGGCAACTCATACTTACCTGGCAGGGGAGACACCATGATCAGGAAGGTGGTTCACCCAGGGCGAGGCTCGGCCATTGCACTCCGGTTGTGCTGACCCCTGCGAATTCCCCAAATGTGGGAATCTCGACTGCATAATTTATGGTAGTGGGGGACTGCGTTCGCGCTCTCCCCTGTACACACTGGTTAAAAGCAGATAGCGTGGAGGGAAAAAGCGTGCGGTTCTTGACGCTTGTGGCGCCGCCCACTGCCCCAAAGGGTGAAGTTGCACCAGTTTTGTTATGTTTCTGTCTCTTTCTGCTGTGTCAGCCAGTGACCCGGAGAGTTCAGAGAACTGAACTGCGTTTGTTTTCATCGAGGTTGTCGAAACCTGCGACCGGTTTGCCGAATGTGGTTTTTCCCACAAACTTTGATATTCAACGGACGAGTTGATTGACAGCAGTGGTCCCAAAGGCAAAGTTGTTCGGATGGAGGTTTTCTGTCGTATGGTACGACTGTCTCGTGCGCGTGCTGTGAAAAAGCACGCGACATACGTTCGCCTATAGCCGCTCTCATGTTGTTGCTTTTTCATTTTAAAGCGCCACTAGGTGGCCATTCACCGCGTCCTTTCTCGCCTGACCCCAGACTGAGCCCGTGCACGGGTGTACCGGCTTGGGTGAAATTGTCTCGTTCCGTCCAAGAGCTATAGCCGTTCTAGCAGACCCCGCCTCGCCCAGCCCGTAGGTTTCGGCCTGCCGCCGCCAAGCTGAATCGAAATTCCCACTTTTTTTCCGATCTGGACGGACAGTCAGACTCCAGAGAATCTTTCTGCACTGGTTTGGGCCAGATCGGGCAAAAGACCTAGGACTAGTGTGCAAAAGTAGGTTTTTCACAAAATCCCAAATACCCGAAAATTTCGCCAGCGCAACCTTCGAATCCGAGGCATGCGTCTCGCTCGGCTCGAGCCAAGGATTCCGATGATATAAGACACTTGGTTCTGCGGCGTGCGGTTTGGGAGCTACGAGCCATTTCGTGCCGGGCCCATCGGGGGGCCAGCCTTGGTGATGTTGTAGAGCGAGTGGCTAGTACCATCCCTCAAAGTTTCAGGTCTCTACGACGTAAGGCCTTTGCCAACCCTCCCCCCCTCACCGCTTCCCAGATGGGCGTCGCCTTTGCCGGCTCCCCTGCCGCTGCGTCATTGTGTCATCGCTTCTCGGCCTTTTGGCTAAGATCAAGTGTAGTATCTGTTCTTATCAGTTTAATATCTGATACGTCCCCTATCCGGGGACTGCATATTAAATTGATTTTTGGCACATGGAGCCGGAACCGGGGCTTGCTCCGTCCACTCCACGCATCGACCTGGTATTGCAGTGCCTCCAGGAACGGTGTGCTTCCCCTTTTTGGGGACTGCGAATTGTTGTGACTAATAGAAGAACCAACAACACCACTGGAATTTTGTCAGAGAATACAGAAATACGCAGGAAGCGCATACAGAATGACGATGAGGTGACGCAACGATGACCGTGCCACAGAGAAAGCAGCAAGCTGCGGTCATATGAGCATAGGGAAAAAAGAAGAACAAAAGCGTCGGTTGCCGGCCGGCTGACTCATCACCGTCACAGCACGTTTTTTGATGTCCCTCTTATTTGAGAGTCTTTACCAACGAGCTGATGAGTCGAATCAGGGGTTTGTGTTGGATGGATTAGGGACACCTGATTCAAATCAAGGTCACGCACGCACGCACGCAGCAGTCAAGCAATGGAAGGTGCCCCGTCCTTCCTTTTCTTGGGGGAGGGGAAGGTCACCGTGTTTGAGGATGGCGAAGGGGGATAGGGCGCCTCTGCCTGGAGGCCAGGCAACTCATACTTACCTGGCAGGGGAGACACCATGATCAGGAAGGTGGTTCACCCAGGGCGAGGCTCGGCCATTGCACTCCGGTTGTGCTGACCCCTGCGAATTCCCCAAATGTGGGAATCTCGACTGCATAATTTATGGTAGTGGGGGACTGCGTTCGCGCTCTCCCCTGTACACACTGGTTAAAAGCAGATAGCGTGGAGGGAAAAAGCGTGCGGTTCTTGACGCTTGTGGCGCCGCCCACTGCCCCAAAGGGTGAAGTTGCACCAGTTTTGTTATGTTTCTGTCTCTTTCTGCTGTGTCAGCCAGTGACCCGGAGAGTTCAGAGAACTGAACTGCGTTTGTTTTCATCGAGGTTGTCGAAACCTGCGACCGGTTTGCCGAATGTGGTTTTTCCCACAAACTTTGATATTCAACGGACGAGTTGATTGACAGCAGTGGTCCCAAAGGCAAAGTTGTTCGGATGGAGGTTTTCTGTCGTATGGTACGACTGTCTCGTGCGCGTGCTGTGAAAAAGCACGCGACATACGTTCGCCTATAGCCGCTCTCATGTTGTTGCTTTTTCATTTTAAAGCGCCACTAGGTGGCCATTCACCGCGTCCTTTCTCGCCTGACCCCAGACTGAGCCCGTGCACGGGTGTACCGGCTTGGGTGAAATTGTCTCGTTCCGTCCAAGAGCTATAGCCGTTCTAGCAGACCCCGCCTCGCCCAGCCCGTAGGTTTCGGCCTGCCGCCGCCAAGCTGAATCGAAATTCCCACTTTTTTTCCGATCTGGACGGACAGTCAGACTCCAGAGAATCTTTCTGCACTGGTTTGGGCCAGATCGGGCAAAAGACCTAGGACTAGTGTGCAAAAGTAGGTTTTTCACAAAATCCCAAATACCCGAAAATTTCGCCAGCGCAACCTTCGAATCCGAGGCATGCGTCTCGCTCGGTTCGAGCCAAGGATTCCGATGATATAAGACACTTGGTTCTGCGGCGTGCGGTTTGGGAGCTACGAGCCATTTCGTGCCGGGCCCATCGGGGGGCCAGCCTTGGTGATGTTGTAGAGCGAGTGGCTAGTACCATCCCTCAAAGTTTCAGGTCTCTACGACGTAAGGCCTTTGCCAACCCTCCCCCCCTCACCGCTTCCCAGATGGGCGTCGCCTTTGCCGGCTCCCCTGCCGCTGCGTCATTGTGTCATCGCTTCTCGGCCTTTTGGCTAAGATCAAGTGTAGTATCTGTTCTTATCAGTTTAATATCTGATACGTCCCCTATCCGGGGACTGCATATTAAATTGATTTTTGGCACATGGAGCCGGAACCGGGGCTTGCTCCGTCCACTCCACGCATCGACCTGGTATTGCAGTGCCTCCAGGAACGGTGTGCTTCCCCTTTTTGGGGACTGCGAATTGTTGTGACTAATAGAAGAACCAACAACACCACTGGAATTTTTTTTGTCAGAGAATACAGAAATACGCAGGAAGCGCATACAGAATGACGATGAGGTGACGCAACGATGACCGTGCCACAGAGAAAGCAGCAAGCTGCGGTCATATGAGCATAGGGAAAAAAGAAGAACAAAAGCGTCGGTTGCCGGCCGGCTGACTCATCACCGTCACAGCACGTTTTTTGATGTCCCTCTTATTTGAGAGTCTTTACCAACGAGCTGATGAGTCGAATCAGGGGTTTGTGTTGGATGGATTAGGGACACCTGATTCAAATCAAGGTCACGCACGCACGCACGCACGCAGCAGTCAAGCAATGGAAGGTGCCCCGTCCTTCCTTTTCTTGGGGGAGGGGAAGGTCACCGTGTTTGAGGATGGCGAAGGGGGATAGGGCGCCTCTGCCTGGAGGCCAGGCAACTCATACTTACCTGGCAGGGGAGACACCATGATCAGGAAGGTGGTTCACCCAGGGCGAGGCTCGGCCATTGCACTCCGGTTGTGCTGACCCCTGCGAATTCCCCAAATGTGGGAATCTCGACTGCATAATTTATGGTAGTGGGGGACTGCGTTCGCGCTCTCCCCTGTACACACTGGTTAAAAGCAGATAGCGTGGAGGGAAAAAGCGTGCGGTTCTTGACGCTTGTGGCGCCGCCCACTGCCCCAAAGGGTGAAGTTGCACCAGTTTTGTTATGTTTCTGTCTCTTTCTGCTGTGTCAGCCAGTGACCCGGAGAGTTCAGAGAACTGAACTGCGTTTGTTTTCATCGAGGTTGTCGAAACCTGCGACCGGTTTGCCGAATGTGGTTTTTCCCACAAACTTTGATATTCAACGGACGAGTTGATTGACAGCAGTGGTCCCAAAGGCAAAGTTGTTCGGATGGAGGTTTTCTGTCGTATGGTACGACTGTCTCGTGCGCGTGCTGTGAAAAAGCACGCGACATACGTTCGCCTATAGCCGCTCTCATGTTGTTGCTTTTTCATTTTAAAGCGCCACTAGGTGGCCATTCACCGCGTCCTTTCTCGCCTGACCCCAGACTGAGCCCGTGCACGGGTGTACCGGCTTGGGTGAAATTGTCTCGTTCCGTCCAAGAGCTATAGCCGTTCTAGCAGACCCCGCCTCGCCCAGCCCGTAGGTTTCGGCCTGCCGCCGCCAAGCTGAATCGAAATTCCCACTTTTTTTCCGATCTGGACGGACAGTCAGACTCCAGAGAATCTTTCTGCACTGGTTTGGGCCAGATCGGGCAAAAGACCTAGGACTAGTGTGCAAAAGTAGGTTTTTCACAAAATCCCAAATACCCGAAAATTTCGCCAGCGCAACCTTCGAATCCGAGGCATGCGTCTCGCTCGGCTCGAGCCAAGGATTCCGATGATATAAGACACTTGGTTCTGCGGCGTGCGGTTTGGGAGCTACGAGCCATTTCGTGCCGGGCCCATCGGGGGGCCAGCCTTGGTGATGTTGTAGAGCGAGTGGCTAGTACCATCCCTCAAAGTTTCAGGTCTCTACGACGTAAGGCCTTTGCCAACCCTCCCCCCCTCACCGCTTCCCAGATGGGCGTCGCCTTTGCCGGCTCCCCTGCCGCTGCGTCATTGTGTCATCGCTTCTCGGCCTTTTGGCTAAGATCAAGTGTAGTATCTGTTCTTATCAGTTTAATATCTGATACGTCCCCTATCCGGGGACTGCATATTAAATTGATTTTTGGCACATGGAGCCGGAACCGGGGCTTGCTCCGTCCACTCCACGCATCGACCTGGTATTGCAGTGCCTCCAGGAACGGTGTGCTTCCCCTTTTTGGGGACTGCGAATTGTTGTGACTAATAGAAGAACCAACAACACCACTGGAATTTTTTTTGTCAGAGAATACAGAAATACGCAGGAAGCGCATACAGAATGACGATGAGGTGACGCAACGATGACCGTGCCACAGAGAAAGCAGCAAGCTGCGGTCATATGAGCATAGGGAAAAAAGAAGAACAAAAGCGTCGGTTGCCGGCCGGCTGACTCATCACCGTCACAGCACGTTTTTTGATGTCCCTCTTATTTGAGAGTCTTTACCAACGAGCTGATGAGTCGAATCAGGGGTTTGTGTTGGATGGATTAGGGACACCTGATTCAAATCAAGGTCACGCACGCACGCACGCAGCAGTCAAGCAATGGAAGGTGCCCCGTCCTTCCTTTTCTTGGGGGAGGGGAAGGTCACCGTGTTTGAGGATGGCGAAGGGGGATAGGGCGCCTCTGCCTGGAGGCCAGGCAACTCATACTTACCTGGCAGGGGAGACACCATGATCAGGAAGGTGGTTCACCCAGGGCGAGGCTCGGCCATTGCACTCCGGTTGTGCTGACCCCTGCGAATTCCCCAAATGTGGGAATCTCGACTGCATAATTTATGGTAGTGGGGGACTGCGTTCGCGCTCTCCCCTGTACACACTGGTTAAAAGCAGATAGCGTGGAGGGAAAAAGCGTGCGGTTCTTGACGCTTGTGGCGCCGCCCACTGCCCCAAAGGGTGAAGTTGCACCAGTTTTGTTATGTTTCTGTCTCTTTCTGCTGTGTCAGCCAGTGACCCGGAGAGTTCAGAGAACTGAACTGCGTTTGTTTTCATCGAGGTTGTCGAAACCTGCGACCGGTTTGCCGAATGTGGTTTTTCCCACAAACTTTGATATTCAACGGACGAGTTGATTGACAGCAGTGGTCCCAAAGGCAAAGTTGTTCGGATGGAGGTTTTCTGTCGTATGGTACGACTGTCTCGTGCGCGTGCTGTGAAAAAGCACGCGACATACGTTCGCCTATAGCCGCTCTCATGTTGTTGCTTTTTCATTTTAAAGCGCCACTAGGTGGCCATTCACCGCGTCCTTTCTCGCCTGACCCCAGACTGAGCCCGTGCACGGGTGTACCGGCTTGGGTGAAATTGTCTCGTTCCGTCCAAGAGCTATAGCCGTTCTAGCAGACCCCGCCTCGCCCAGCCCGTAGGTTTCGGCCTGCCGCCGCCAAGCTGAATCGAAATTCCCACTTTTTTTCCGATCTGGACGGACAGTCAGACTCCAGAGAATCTTTCTGCACTGGTTTGGGCCAGATCGGGCAAAAGACCTAGGACTAGTGTGCAAAAGTAGGTTTTTCACAAAATCCCAAATACCCGAAAATTTCGCCAGCGCAACCTTCGAATCCGAGGCATGCGTCTCGCTCGGCTCGAGCCAAGGATTCCGATGATATAAGACACTTGGTTCTGCGGCGTGCGGTTTGGGAGCTACGAGCCATTTCGTGCCGGGCCCATCGGGGGGCCAGCCTTGGTGATGTTGTAGAGCGAGTGGCTAGTACCATCCCTCAAAGTTTCAGGTCTCTACGACGTAAGGCCTTTGCCAACCCTCCCCCCCTCACCGCTTCCCAGATGGGCGTCGCCTTTGCCGGCTCCCCTGCCGCTGCGTCATTGTGTCATCGCTTCTCGGCCTTTTGGCTAAGATCAAGTGTAGTATCTGTTCTTATCAGTTTAATATCTGATACGTCCCCTATCCGGGGACTGCATATTAAATTGATTTTTGGCACATGGAGCCGGAACCGGGGCTTGCTCCGTCCACTCCACGCATCGACCTGGTATTGCAGTGCCTCCAGGAACGGTGTGCTTCCCCTTTTTGGGGACTGCGAATTGTTGTGACTAATAGAAGAACCAACAACACCACTGGAATTTTTTTTGTCAGAGAATACAGAAATACGCAGGAAGCGCATACAGAATGACGATGAGGTGACGCAACGATGACCGTGCCACAGAGAAAGCAGCAAGCTGCGGTCATATGAGCATAGGGAAAAAAGAAGAACAAAAGCGTCGGTTGCCGGCCGGCTGACTCATCACCGTCACAGCACGTTTTTTGATGTCCCTCTTATTTGAGAGTCTTTACCAACGAGCTGATGAGTCGAATCAGGGGTTTGTGTTGGATGGATTAGGGACACCTGATTCAAATCAAGGTCACGCACGCACGCACGCAGCAGTCAAGCAATGGAAGGTGCCCCGTCCTTCCTTTTCTTGGGGGAGGGGAAGGTCACCGTGTTTGAGGATGGCGAAGGGGGATAGGGCGCCTCTGCCTGGAGGCCAGGCAACTCATACTTACCTGGCAGGGGAGACACCATGATCAGGAAGGTGGTTCACCCAGGGCGAGGCTCGGCCATTGCACTCCGGTTGTGCTGACCCCTGCGAATTCCCCAAATGTGGGAATCTCGACTGCATAATTTATGGTAGTGGGGGACTGCGTTCGCGCTCTCCCCTGTACACACTGGTTAAAAGCAGATAGCGTGGAGGGAAAAAGCGTGCGGTTCTTGACGCTTGTGGCGCCGCCCACTGCCCCAAAGGGTGAAGTTGCACCAGTTTTGTTATGTTTCTGTCTCTTTCTGCTGTGTCAGCCAGTGACCCGGAGAGTTCAGAGAACTGAACTGCGTTTGTTTTCATCGAGGTTGTCGAAACCTGCGACCGGTTTGCCGAATGTGGTTTTTCCCACAAACTTTGATATTCAACGGACGAGTTGATTGACAGCAGTGGTCCCAAAGGCAAAGTTGTTCGGATGGAGGTTTTCTGTCGTATGGTACGACTGTCTCGTGCGCGTGCTGTGAAAAAGCACGCGACATACGTTCGCCTATAGCCGCTCTCATGTTGTTGCTTTTTCATTTTAAAGCGCCACTAGGTGGCCATTCACCGCGTCCTTTCTCGCCTGACCCCAGACTGAGCCCGTGCACGGGTGTACCGGCTTGGGTGAAATTGTCTCGTTCCGTCCAAGAGCTATAGCCGTTCTAGCAGACCCCGCCTCGCCCAGCCCGTAGGTTTCGGCCTGCCGCCGCCAAGCTGAATCGAAATTCCCACTTTTTTTCCGATCTGGACGGACAGTCAGACTCCAGAGAATCTTTCTGCACTGGTTTGGGCCAGATCGGGCAAAAGACCTAGGACTAGTGTGCAAAAGTAGGTTTTTCACAAAATCCCAAATACCCGAAAATTTCGCCAGCGCAACCTTCGAATCCGAGGCATGCGTCTCGCTCGGCTCGAGCCAAGGATTCCGATGATATAAGACACTTGGTTCTGCGGCGTGCGGTTTGGGAGCTACGAGCCATTTCGTGCCGGGCCCATCGGGGGGCCAGCCTTGGTGATGTTGTAGAGCGAGTGGCTAGTACCATCCCTCAAAGTTTCAGGTCTCTACGACGTAAGGCCTTTGCCAACCCTCCCCCCCTCACCGCTTCCCAGATGGGCGTCGCCTTTGCCGGCTCCCCTGCCGCTGCGTCATTGTGTCATCGCTTCTCGGCCTTTTGGCTAAGATCAAGTGTAGTATCTGTTCTTATCAGTTTAATATCTGATACGTCCCCTATCCGGGGACTGCATATTAAATTGATTTTTGGCACATGGAGCCGGAACCGGGGCTTGCTCCGTCCACTCCACGCATCGACCTGGTATTGCAGTGCCTCCAGGAACGGTGTGCTTCCCCTTTTTGGGGACTGCGAATTGTTGTGACTAATAGAAGAACCAACAACACCACTGGAATTTTTTTTGTCAGAGAATACAGAAATACGCAGGAAGCGCATACAGAATGACGATGAGGTGACGCAACGATGACCGTGCCACAGAGAAAGCAGCAAGCTGCGGTCATATGAGCATAGGGAAAAAAGAAGAACAAAAGCGTCGGTTGCCGGCCGGCTGACTCATCACCGTCACAGCACGTTTTTTGATGTCCCTCTTATTTGAGAGTCTTTACCAACGAGCTGATGAGTCGAATCAGGGGTTTGTGTTGGATGGATTAGGGACACCTGATTCAAATCAAGGTCACGCACGCACGCACGCACGCAGCAGTCAAGCAATGGAAGGTGCCCCGTCCTTCCTTTTCTTGGGGGAGGGGAAGGTCACCGTGTTTGAGGATGGCGAAGGGGGATAGGGCGCCTCTGCCTGGAGGCCAGGCAACTCATACTTACCTGGCAGGGGAGACACCATGATCAGGAAGGTGGTTCACCCAGGGCGAGGCTCGGCCACTGCACTCCGGTTGTGCTGACCCCTGCGAATTCCCCAAATGTGGGAATCTCGACTGCATAATTTATGGTAGTGGGGGACTGCGTTCGCGCTCTCCCCTGTACACACTGGTTAAAAGCAGATAGCGTGGAGGGAAAAAGCGTGCGGTTCTTGACGCTTGTGGCGCCGCCCACTGCCCCAAAGGGTGAAGTTGCACCAGTTTTGTTATGTTTCTGTCTCTTTCTGCTGTGTCAGCCAGTGACCCGGAGAGTTCAGAGAACTGAACTGCGTTTGTTTTCATCGAGGTTGTCGAAACCTGCGACCGGTTTGCCGAATGTGGTTTTTCCCACAAACTTTGATATTCAACGGACGAGTTGATTGACAGCAGTGGTCCCAAAGGCAAAGTTGTTCGGATGGAGGTTTTCTGTCGTATGGTACGACTGTCTCGTGCGCGTGCTGTGAAAAAGCACGCGACATACGTTCGCCTATAGCCGCTCTCATGTTGTTGCTTTTTCATTTTAAAGCGCCACTAGGTGGCCATTCACCGCGTCCTTTCTCGCCTGACCCCAGACTGAGCCCGTGCACGGGTGTACCGGCTTGGGTGAAATTGTCTCGTTCCGTCCAAGAGCTATAGCCGTTCTAGCAGACCCCGCCTCGCCCAGCCCGTAGGTTTCGGCCTGCCGCCGCCAAGCTGAATCGAAATTCCCACTTTTTTTCCGATCTGGACGGACAGTCAGACTCCAGAGAATCTTTCTGCACTGGTTTGGGCCAGATCGGGCAAAAGACCTAGGACTAGTGTGCAAAAGTAGGTTTTTCACAAAATCCCAAATACCCGAAAATTTCGCCAGCGCAACCTTCGAATCCGAGGCATGCGTCTCGCTCGGCTCGAGCCAAGGATTCCGATGATATAAGACACTTGGTTCTGCGGCGTGCGGTTTGGGAGCTACGAGCCATTTCGTGCCGGGCCCATCGGGGGGCCAGCCTTGGTGATGTTGTAGAGCGAGTGGCTAGTACCATCCCTCAAAGTTTCAGGTCTCTACGACGTAAGGCCTTTGCCAACCCTCCCCCCCTCACCGCTTCCCAGATGGGCGTCGCCTTTGCCGGCTCCCCTGCCGCTGCGTCATTGTGTCATCGCTTCTCGGCCTTTTGGCTAAGATCAAGTGTAGTATCTGTTCTTATCAGTTTAATATCTGATACGTCCCCTATCCGGGGACTGCATATTAAATTGATTTTTGGCACATGGAGCCGGAACCGGGGCTTGCTCCGTCCACTCCACGCATCGACCTGGTATTGCAGTGCCTCCAGGAACGGTGTGCTTCCCCTTTTTGGGGACTGCGAATTGTTGTGACTAATAGAAGAACCAACAACACCACTGGAATTTTTTTTGTCAGAGAATACAGAAATACGCAGGAAGCGCATACAGAATGACGATGAGGTGACGCAACGATGACCGTGCCACAGAGAAAGCAGCAAGCTGCGGTCATATGAGCATAGGGAAAAAAGAAGAACAAAAGCGTCGGTTGCCGGCCGGCTGACTCATCACCGTCACAGCACGTTTTTTGATGTCCCTCTTATTTGAGAGTCTTTACCAACGAGCTGATGAGTCGAATCAGGGGTTTGTGTTGGATGGATTAGGGACACCTGATTCAAATCAAGGTCACGCACGCACGCACGCACGCAGCAGTCAAGCAATGGAAGGTGCCCCGTCCTTCCTTTTCTTGGGGGAGGGGAAGGTCACCGTGTTTGAGGATGGCGAAGGGGGATAGGGCGCCTCTGCCTGGAGGCCAGGCAACTCATACTTACCTGGCAGGGGAGACACCATGATCAGGAAGGTGGTTCACCCAGGGCGAGGCTCGGCCATTGCACTCCGGTTGTGCTGACCCCTGCGAATTCCCCAAATGTGGGAATCTCGACTGCATAATTTATGGTAGTGGGGGACTGCGTTCGCGCTCTCCCCTGTACACACTGGTTAAAAGCAGATAGCGTGGAGGGAAAAAGCGTGCGGTTCTTGACGCTTGTGGCGCCGCCCACTGCCCCAAAGGGTGAAGTTGCACCAGTTTTGTTATGTTTCTGTCTCTTTCTGCTGTGTCAGCCAGTGACCCGGAGAGTTCAGAGAACTGAACTGCGTTTGTTTTCATCGAGGTTGTCGAAACCTGCGACCGGTTTGCCGAATGTGGTTTTTCCCACAAACTTTGATATTCAACGGACGAGTTGATTGACAGCAGTGGTCCCAAAGGCAAAGTTGTTCGGATGGAGGTTTTCTGTCGTATGGTACGACTGTCTCGTGCGCGTGCTGTGAAAAAGCACGCGACATACGTTCGCCTATAGCCGCTCTCATGTTGTTGCTTTTTCATTTTAAAGCGCCACTAGGTGGCCATTCACCGCGTCCTTTCTCGCCTGACCCCAGACTGAGCCCGTGCACGGGTGTACCGGCTTGGGTGAAATTGTCTCGTTCCGTCCAAGAGCTATAGCCGTTCTAGCAGACCCCGCCTCGCCCAGCCCGTAGGTTTCGGCCTGCCGCCGCCAAGCTGAATCGAAATTCCCACTTTTTTTCCGATCTGGACGGACAGTCAGACTCCAGAGAATCTTTCTGCACTGGTTTGGGCCAGATCGGGCAAAAGACCTAGGACTAGTGTGCAAAAGTAGGTTTTTCACAAAATCCCAAATACCCGAAAATTTCGCCAGCGCAACCTTCGAATCCGAGGCATGCGTCTCGCTCGGCTCGAGCCAAGGATTCCGATGATATAAGACACTTGGTTCTGCGGCGTGCGGTTTGGGAGCTACGAGCCATTTCGTGCCGGGCCCATCGGGGGGCCAGCCTTGGTGATGTTGTAGAGCGAGTGGCTAGTACCATCCCTCAAAGTTTCAGGTCTCTACGACGTAAGGCCTTTGCCAACCCTCCCCCCCTCACCGCTTCCCAGATGGGCGTCGCCTTTGCCGGCTCCCCTGCCGCTGCGTCATTGTGTCATCGCTTCTCGGCCTTTTGGCTAAGATCAAGTGTAGTATCTGTTCTTATCAGTTTAATATCTGATACGTCCCCTATCCGGGGACTGCATATTAAATTGATTTTTGGCACATGGAGCCGGAACCGGGGCTTGCTCCGTCCACTCCACGCATCGACCTGGTATTGCAGTGCCTCCAGGAACGGTGTGCTTCCCCTTTTTGGGGACTGCGAATTGTTGTGACTAATAGAAGAACCAACAACACCACTGGAATTTTTTTTGTCAGAGAATACAGAAATACGCAGGAAGCGCATACAGAATGACGATGAGGTGACGCAACGATGACCGTGCCACAGAGAAAGCAGCAAGCTGCGGTCATATGAGCATAGGGAAAAAAGAAGAACAAAAGCGTCGGTTGCCGGCCGGCTGACTCATCACCGTCACAGCACGTTTTTTGATGTCCCTCTTATTTGAGAGTCTTTACCAACGAGCTGATGAGTCGAATCAGGGGTTTGTGTTGGATGGATTAGGGACACCTGATTCAAATCAAGGTCACGCACGCACGCACGCACGCAGCAGTCAAGCAATGGAAGGTGCCCCGTCCTTCCTTTTCTTGGGGGAGGGGAAGGTCACCGTGTTTGAGGATGGCGAAGGGGGATAGGGCGCCTCTGCCTGGAGGCCAGGCAACTCATACTTACCTGGCAGGGGAGACACCATGATCAGGAAGGTGGTTCACCCAGGGCGAGGCTCGGCCATTGCACTCCGGTTGTGCTGACCCCTGCGAATTCCCCAAATGTGGGAATCTCGACTGCATAATTTATGGTAGTGGGGGACTGCGTTCGCGCTCTCCCCTGTACACACTGGTTAAAAGCAGATAGCGTGGAGGGAAAAAGCGTGCGGTTCTTGACGCTTGTGGCGCCGCCCACTGCCCCAAAGGGTGAAGTTGCACCAGTTTTGTTATGTTTCTGTCTCTTTCTGCTGTGTCAGCCAGTGACCCGGAGAGTTCAGAGAACTGAACTGCGTTTGTTTTCATCGAGGTTGTCGAAACCTGCGACCGGTTTGCCGAATGTGGTTTTTCCCACAAACTTTGATATTCAACGGACGAGTTGATTGACAGCAGTGGTCCCAAAGGCAAAGTTGTTCGGATGGAGGTTTTCTGTCGTATGGTACGACTGTCTCGTGCGCGTGCTGTGAAAAAGCACGCGACATACGTTCGCCTATAGCCGCTCTCATGTTGTTGCTTTTTCATTTTAAAGCGCCACTAGGTGGCCATTCACCGCGTCCTTTCTCGCCTGACCCCAGACTGAGCCCGTGCACGGGTGTACCGGCTTGGGTGAAATTGTCTCGTTCCGTCCAAGAGCTATAGCCGTTCTAGCAGACCCCGCCTCGCCCAGCCCGTAGGTTTCGGCCTGCCGCCGCCAAGCTGAATCGAAATTCCCACTTTTTTTCCGATCTGGACGGACAGTCAGACTCCAGAGAATCTTTCTGCACTGGTTTGGGCCAGATCGGGCAAAAGACCTAGGACTAGTGTGCAAAAGTAGGTTTTTCACAAAATCCCAAATACCCGAAAATTTCGCCAGCGCAACCTTCGAATCCGAGGCATGCGTCTCGCTCGGCTCGAGCCAAGGATTCCGATGATATAAGACACTTGGTTCTGCGGCGTGCGGTTTGGGAGCTACGAGCCATTTCGTGCCGGGCCCATCGGGGGGCCAGCCTTGGTGATGTTGTAGAGCGAGTGGCTAGTACCATCCCTCAAAGTTTCAGGTCTCTACGACGTAAGGCCTTTGCCAACCCTCCCCCCCTCACCGCTTCCCAGATGGGCGTCGCCTTTGCCGGCTCCCCTGCCGCTGCGTCATTGTGTCATCGCTTCTCGGCCTTTTGGCTAAGATCAAGTGTAGTATCTGTTCTTATCAGTTTAATATCTGATACGTCCCCTATCCGGGGACTGCATATTAAATTGATTTTTGGCACATGGAGCCGGAACCGGGGCTTGCTCCGTCCACTCCACGCATCGACCTGGTATTGCAGTGCCTCCAGGAACGGTGTGCTTCCCCTTTTTGGGGACTGCGAATTGTTGTGACTAATAGAAGAACCAACAACACCACTGGAATTTTTTTTGTCAGAGAATACAGAAATACGCAGGAAGCGCATACAGAATGACGATGAGGTGACGCAACGATGACCGTGCCACAGAGAAAGCAGCAAGCTGCGGTCATATGAGCATAGGGAAAAAAGAAGAACAAAAGCGTCGGTTGCCGGCCGGCTGACTCATCACCGTCACAGCACGTTTTTTGATGTCCCTCTTATTTGAGAGTCTTTACCAACGAGCTGATGAGTCGAATCAGGGGTTTGTGTTGGATGGATTAGGGACACCTGATTCAAATCAAGGTCACGCACGCACGCACGCAGCAGTCAAGCAATGGAAGGTGCCCCGTCCTTCCTTTTCTTGGGGGAGGGGAAGGTCACCGTGTTTGAGGATGGCGAAGGGGGATAGGGCGCCTCTGCCTGGAGGCCAGGCAACTCATACTTACCTGGCAGGGGAGACACCATGATCAGGAAGGTGGTTCACCCAGGGCGAGGCTCGGCCATTGCACTCCGGTTGTGCTGACCCCTGCGAATTCCCCAAATGTGGGAATCTCGACTGCATAATTTATGGTAGTGGGGGACTGCGTTCGCGCTCTCCCCTGTACACACTGGTTAAAAGCAGATAGCGTGGAGGGAAAAAGCGTGCGGTTCTTGACGCTTGTGGCGCCGCCCACTGCCCCAAAGGGTGAAGTTGCACCAGTTTTGTTATGTTTCTGTCTCTTTCTGCTGTGTCAGCCAGTGACCCGGAGAGTTCAGAGAACTGAACTGCGTTTGTTTTCATCGAGGTTGTCGAAACCTGCGACCGGTTTGCCGAATGTGGTTTTTCCCACAAACTTTGATATTCAACGGACGAGTTGATTGACAGCAGTGGTCCCAAAGGCAAAGTTGTTCGGATGGAGGTTTTCTGTCGTATGGTACGACTGTCTCGTGCGCGTGCTGTGAAAAAGCACGCGACATACGTTCGCCTATAGCCGCTCTCATGTTGTTGCTTTTTCATTTTAAAGCGCCACTAGGTGGCCATTCACCGCGTCCTTTCTCGCCTGACCCCAGACTGAGCCCGTGCACGGGTGTACCGGCTTGGGTGAAATTGTCTCGTTCCGTCCAAGAGCTATAGCCGTTCTAGCAGACCCCGCCTCGCCCAGCCCGTAGGTTTCGGCCTGCCGCCGCCAAGCTGAATCGAAATTCCCACTTTTTTTCCGATCTGGACGGACAGTCAGACTCCAGAGAATCTTTCTGCACTGGTTTGGGCCAGATCGGGCAAAAGACCTAGGACTAGTGTGCAAAAGTAGGTTTTTCACAAAATCCCAAATACCCGAAAATTTCGCCAGCGCAACCTTCGAATCCGAGGCATGCGTCTCGCTCGGCTCGAGCCAAGGATTCCGATGATATAAGACACTTGGTTCTGCGGCGTGCGGTTTGGGAGCTACGAGCCATTTCGTGCCGGGCCCATCGGGGGGCCAGCCTTGGTGATGTTGTAGAGCGAGTGGCTAGTACCATCCCTCAAAGTTTCAGGTCTCTACGACGTAAGGCCTTTGCCAACCCTCCCCCCCTCACCGCTTCCCAGATGGGCGTCGCCTTTGCCGGCTCCCCTGCCGCTGCGTCATTGTGTCATCGCTTCTCGGCCTTTTGGCTAAGATCAAGTGTAGTATCTGTTCTTATCAGTTTAATATCTGATACGTCCCCTATCCGGGGACTGCATATTAAATTGATTTTTGGCACATGGAGCCGGAACCGGGGCTTGCTCCGTCCACTCCACGCATCGACCTGGTATTGCAGTGCCTCCAGGAACGGTGTGCTTCCCCTTTTTGGGGACTGCGAATTGTTGTGACTAATAGAAGAACCAACAACACCACTGGAATTTTTTTTGTCAGAGAATACAGAAATACGCAGGAAGCGCATACAGAATGACGATGAGGTGACGCAACGATGACCGTGCCACAGAGAAAGCAGCAAGCTGCGGTCATATGAGCATAGGGAAAAAAGAAGAACAAAAGCGTCGGTTGCCGGCCGGCTGACTCATCACCGTCACAGCACGTTTTTTGATGTCCCTCTTATTTGAGAGTCTTTACCAACGAGCTGATGAGTCGAATCAGGGGTTTGTGTTGGATGGATTAGGGACACCTGATTCAAATCAAGGTCACGCACGCACGCACGCAGCAGTCAAGCAATGGAAGGTGCCCCGTCCTTCCTTTTCTTGGGGGAGGGGAAGGTCACCGTGTTTGAGGATGGCGAAGGGGGATAGGGCGCCTCTGCCTGGAGGCCAGGCAACTCATACTTACCTGGCAGGGGAGACACCATGATCAGGAAGGTGGTTCACCCAGGGCGAGGCTCGGCCATTGCACTCCGGTTGTGCTGACCCCTGCGAATTCCCCAAATGTGGGAATCTCGACTGCATAATTTATGGTAGTGGGGGACTGCGTTCGCGCTCTCCCCTGTACACACTGGTTAAAAGCAGATAGCGTGGAGGGAAAAAGCGTGCGGTTCTTGACGCTTGTGGCGCCGCCCACTGCCCCAAAGGGTGAAGTTGCACCAGTTTTGTTATGTTTCTGTCTCTTTCTGCTGTGTCAGCCAGTGACCCGGAGAGTTCAGAGAACTGAACTGCGTTTGTTTTCATCGAGGTTGTCGAAACCTGCGACCGGTTTGCCGAATGTGGTTTTTCCCACAAACTTTGATATTCAACGGACGAGTTGATTGACAGCAGTGGTCCCAAAGGCAAAGTTGTTCGGATGGAGGTTTTCTGTCGTATGGTACGACTGTCTCGTGCGCGTGCTGTGAAAAAGCACGCGACATACGTTCGCCTATAGCCGCTCTCATGTTGTTGCTTTTTCATTTTAAAGCGCCACTAGGTGGCCATTCACCGCGTCCTTTCTCGCCTGACCCCAGACTGAGCCCGTGCACGGGTGTACCGGCTTGGGTGAAATTGTCTCGTTCCGTCCAAGAGCTATAGCCGTTCTAGCAGACCCCGCCTCGCCCAGCCCGTAGGTTTCGGCCTGCCGCCGCCAAGCTGAATCGAAATTCCCACTTTTTTTCCGATCTGGACGGACAGTCAGACTCCAGAGAATCTTTCTGCACTGGTTTGGGCCAGATCGGGCAAAAGACCTAGGACTAGTGTGCAAAAGTAGGTTTTTCACAAAATCCCAAATACCCGAAAATTTCGCCAGCGCAACCTTCGAATCCGAGGCATGCGTCTCGCTCGGCTCGAGCCAAGGATTCCGATGATATAAGACACTTGGTTCTGCGGCGTGCGGTTTGGGAGCTACGAGTCATTTCGTGCCGGGCCCATCGGGGGGCCAGCCTTGGTGATGTTGTAGAGCGAGTGGCTAGTACCATCCCTCAAAGTTTCAGGTCTCTACGACGTAAGGCCTTTGCCAACCCTCCCCCCCTCACCGCTTCCCAGATGGGCGTCGCCTTTGCCGGCTCCCCTGCCGCTGCGTCATTGTGTCATCGCTTCTCGGCCTTTTGGCTAAGATCAAGTGTAGTATCTGTTCTTATCAGTTTAATATCTGATACGTCCCCTATCCGGGGACTGCATATTAAATTGATTTTTGGCACATGGAGCCGGAACCGGGGCTTGCTCCGTCCACTCCACGCATCGACCTGGTATTGCAGTGCCTCCAGGAACGGTGTGCTTCCCCTTTTTGGGGACTGCGAATTGTTGTGACTAATAGAAGAACCAACAACACCACTGGAATTTTGTCAGAGAATACAGAAATACGCAGGAAGCGCATACAGAATGACGATGAGGTGACGCAACGATGACCGTGCCACAGAGAAAGCAGCAAGCTGCGGTCATATGAGCATAGGGAAAAAAGAAGAACAAAAGCGTCGGTTGCCGGCCGGCTGACTCATCACCGTCACAGCACGTTTTTTGATGTCCCTCTTATTTGAGAGTCTTTACCAACGAGCTGATGAGTCGAATCAGGGGTTTGTGTTGGATGGATTAGGGACACCTGATTCAAATCAAGGTCACGCACGCACGCACGCAGCAGTCAAGCAATGGAAGGTGCCCCGTCCTTCCTTTTCTTGGGGGAGGGGAAGGTCACCGTGTTTGAGGATGGCGAAGGGGGATAGGGCGCCTCTGCCTGGAGGCCAGGCAACTCATACTTACCTGGCAGGGGAGACACCATGATCAGGAAGGTGGTTCACCCAGGGCGAGGCTCGGCCATTGCACTCCGGTTGTGCTGACCCCTGCGAATTCCCCAAATGTGGGAATCTCGACTGCATAATTTATGGTAGTGGGGGACTGCGTTCGCGCTCTCCCCTGTACACACTGGTTAAAAGCAGATAGCGTGGAGGGAAAAAGCGTGCGGTTCTTGACGCTTGTGGCGCCGCCCACTGCCCCAAAGGGTGAAGTTGCACCAGTTTTGTTATGTTTCTGTCTCTTTCTGCTGTGTCAGCCAGTGACCCGGAGAGTTCAGAGAACTGAACTGCGTTTGTTTTCATCGAGGTTGTCGAAACCTGCGACCGGTTTGCCGAATGTGGTTTTTCCCACAAACTTTGATATTCAACGGACGAGTTGATTGACAGCAGTGGTCCCAAAGGCAAAGTTGTTCGGATGGAGGTTTTCTGTCGTATGGTACGACTGTCTCGTGCGCGTGCTGTGAAAAAGCACGCGACATACGTTCGCCTATAGCCGCTCTCATGTTGTTGCTTTTTCATTTTAAAGCGCCACTAGGTGGCCATTCACCGCGTCCTTTCTCGCCTGACCCCAGACTGAGCCCGTGCACGGGTGTACCGGCTTGGGTGAAATTGTCTCGTTCCGTCCAAGAGCTATAGCCGTTCTAGCAGACCCCGCCTCGCCCAGCCCGTAGGTTTCGGCCTGCCGCCGCCAAGCTGAATCGAAATTCCCACTTTTTTTCCGATCTGGACGGACAGTCAGACTCCAGAGAATCTTTCTGCACTGGTTTGGGCCAGATCGGGCAAAAGACCTAGGACTAGTGTGCAAAAGTAGGTTTTTCACAAAATCCCAAATACCCGAAAATTTCGCCAGCGCAACCTTCGAATCCGAGGCATGCGTCTCGCTCGGCTCGAGCCAAGGATTCCGATGATATAAGACACTTGGTTCTGCGGCGTGCGGTTTGGGAGCTACGAGCCATTTCGTGCCGGGCCCATCGGGGGGCCAGCCTTGGTGATGTTGTAGAGCGAGTGGCTAGTACCATCCCTCAAAGTTTCAGGTCTCTACGACGTAAGGCCTTTGCCAACCCTCCCCCCCTCACCGCTTCCCAGATGGGCGTCGCCTTTGCCGGCTCCCCTGCCGCTGCGTCATTGTGTCATCGCTTCTCGGCCTTTTGGCTAAGATCAAGTGTAGTATCTGTTCTTATCAGTTTAATATCTGATACGTCCCCTATCCGGGGACTGCATATTAAATTGATTTTTGGCACATGGAGCCGGAACCGGGGCTTGCTCCGTCCACTCCACGCATCGACCTGGTATTGCAGTGCCTCCAGGAACGGTGTGCTTCCCCTTTTTGGGGACTGCGAATTGTTGTGACTAATAGAAGAACCAACAACACCACTGGAATTTTTTTTGTCAGAGAATACAGAAATACGCAGGAAGCGCATACAGAATGACGATGAGGTGACGCAACGATGACCGTGCCACAGAGAAAGCAGCAAGCTGCGGTCATATGAGCATAGGGAAAAAAGAAGAACAAAAGCGTCGGTTGCCGGCCGGCTGACTCATCACCGTCACAGCACGTTTTTTGATGTCCCTCTTATTTGAGAGTCTTTACCAACGAGCTGATGAGTCGAATCAGGGGTTTGTGTTGGATGGATTAGGGACACCTGATTCAAATCAAGGTCACGCACGCACGCACGCAGCAGTCAAGCAATGGAAGGTGCCCCGTCCTTCCTTTTCTTGGGGGAGGGGAAGGTCACCGTGTTTGAGGATGGCGAAGGGGGATAGGGCGCCTCTGCCTGGAGGCCAGGCAACTCATACTTACCTGGCAGGGGAGACACCATGATCAGGAAGGTGGTTCACCCAGGGCGAGGCTCGGCCATTGCACTCCGGTTGTGCTGACCCCTGCGAATTCCCCAAATGTGGGAATCTCGACTGCATAATTTATGGTAGTGGGGGACTGCGTTCGCGCTCTCCCCTGTACACACTGGTTAAAAGCAGATAGCGTGGAGGGAAAAAGCGTGCGGTTCTTGACGCTTGTGGCGCCGCCCACTGCCCCAAAGGGTGAAGTTGCACCAGTTTTGTTATGTTTCTGTCTCTTTCTGCTGTGTCAGCCAGTGACCCGGAGAGTTCAGAGAACTGAACTGCGTTTGTTTTCATCGAGGTTGTCGAAACCTGCGACCGGTTTGCCGAATGTGGTTTTTCCCACAAACTTTGATATTCAACGGACGAGTTGATTGACAGCAGTGGTCCCAAAGGCAAAGTTGTTCGGATGGAGGTTTTCTGTCGTATGGTACGACTGTCTCGTGCGCGTGCTGTGAAAAAGCACGCGACATACGTTCGCCTATAGCCGCTCTCATGTTGTTGCTTTTTCATTTTAAAGCGCCACTAGGTGGCCATTCACCGCGTCCTTTCTCGCCTGACCCCAGACTGAGCCCGTGCACGGGTGTACCGGCTTGGGTGAAATTGTCTCGTTCCGTCCAAGAGCTATAGCCGTTCTAGCAGACCCCGCCTCGCCCAGCCCGTAGGTTTCGGCCTGCCGCCGCCAAGCTGAATCGAAATTCCCACTTTTTTTCCGATCTGGACGGACAGTCAGACTCCAGAGAATCTTTCTGCACTGGTTTGGGCCAGATCGGGCAAAAGACCTAGGACTAGTGTGCAAAAGTAGGTTTTTCACAAAATCCCAAATACCCGAAAATTTCGCCAGCGCAACCTTCGAATCCGAGGCATGCGTCTCGCTCGGCTCGAGCCAAGGATTCCGATGATATAAGACACTTGGTTCTGCGGCGTGCGGTTTGGGAGCTACGAGCCATTTCGTGCCGGGCCCATCGGGGGGCCAGCCTTGGTGATGTTGTAGAGCGAGTGGCTAGTACCATCCCTCAAAGTTTCAGGTCTCTACGACGTAAGGCCTTTGCCAACCCTCCCCCCCTCACCGCTTCCCAGATGGGCGTCGCCTTTGCCGGCTCCCCTGCCGCTGCGTCATTGTGTCATCGCTTCTCGGCCTTTTGGCTAAGATCAAGTGTAGTATCTGTTCTTATCAGTTTAATATCTGATACGTCCCCTATCCGGGGACTGCATATTAAATTGATTTTTGGCACATGGAGCCGGAACCGGGGCTTGCTCCGTCCACTCCACGCATCGACCTGGTATTGCAGTGCCTCCAGGAACGGTGTGCTTCCCCTTTTTGGGGACTGCGAATTGTTGTGACTAATAGAAGAACCAACAACACCACTGGAATTTTTTTTGTCAGAGAATACAGAAATACGCAGGAAGCGCATACAGAATGACGATGAGGTGACGCAACGATGACCGTGCCACAGAGAAAGCAGCAAGCTGCGGTCATATGAGCATAGGGAAAAAAGAAGAACAAAAGCGTCGGTTGCCGGCCGGCTGACTCATCACCGTCACAGCACGTTTTTTGATGTCCCTCTTATTTGAGAGTCTTTACCAACGAGCTGATGAGTCGAATCAGGGGTTTGTGTTGGATGGATTAGGGACACCTGATTCAAATCAAGGTCACGCACGCACGCACGCAGCAGTCAAGCAATGGAAGGTGCCCCGTCCTTCCTTTTCTTGGGGGAGGGGAAGGTCACCGTGTTTGAGGATGGCGAAGGGGGATAGGGCGCCTCTGCCTGGAGGCCAGGCAACTCATACTTACCTGGCAGGGGAGACACCATGATCAGGAAGGTGGTTCACCCAGGGCGAGGCTCGGCCATTGCACTCCGGTTGTGCTGACCCCTGCGAATTCCCCAAATGTGGGAATCTCGACTGCATAATTTATGGTAGTGGGGGACTGCGTTCGCGCTCTCCCCTGTACACACTGGTTAAAAGCAGATAGCGTGGAGGGAAAAAGCGTGCGGTTCTTGACGCTTGTGGCGCCGCCCACTGCCCCAAAGGGTGAAGTTGCACCAGTTTTGTTATGTTTCTGTCTCTTTCTGCTGTGTCAGCCAGTGACCCGGAGAGTTCAGAGAACTGAACTGCGTTTGTTTTCATCGAGGTTGTCGAAACCTGCGACCGGTTTGCCGAATGTGGTTTTTCCCACAAACTTTGATATTCAACGGACGAGTTGATTGACAGCAGTGGTCCCAAAGGCAAAGTTGTTCGGATGGAGGTTTTCTGTCGTATGGTACGACTGTCTCGTGCGCGTGCTGTGAAAAAGCACGCGACATACGTTCGCCTATAGCCGCTCTCATGTTGTTGCTTTTTCATTTTAAAGCGCCACTAGGTGGCCATTCACCGCGTCCTTTCTCGCCTGACCCCAGACTGAGCCCGTGCACGGGTGTACCGGCTTGGGTGAAATTGTCTCGTTCCGTCCAAGAGCTATAGCCGTTCTAGCAGACCCCGCCTCGCCCAGCCCGTAGGTTTCGGCCTGCCGCCGCCAAGCTGAATCGAAATTCCCACTTTTTTTCCGATCTGGACGGACAGTCAGACTCCAGAGAATCTTTCTGCACTGGTTTGGGCCAGATCGGGCAAAAGACCTAGGACTAGTGTGCAAAAGTAGGTTTTTCACAAAATCCCAAATACCCGAAAATTTCGCCAGCGCAACCTTCGAATCCGAGGCATGCGTCTCGCTCGGCTCGAGCCAAGGATTCCGATGATATAAGACACTTGGTTCTGCGGCGTGCGGTTTGGGAGCTACGAGCCATTTCGTGCCGGGCCCATCGGGGGGCCAGCCTTGGTGATGTTGTAGAGCGAGTGGCTAGTACCATCCCTCAAAGTTTCAGGTCTCTACGACGTAAGGCCTTTGCCAACCCTCCCCCCCTCACCGCTTCCCAGATGGGCGTCGCCTTTGCCGGCTCCCCTGCCGCTGCGTCATTGTGTCATCGCTTCTCGGCCTTTTGGCTAAGATCAAGTGTAGTATCTGTTCTTATCAGTTTAATATCTGATACGTCCCCTATCCGGGGACTGCATATTAAATTGATTTTTGGCACATGGAGCCGGAACCGGGGCTTGCTCCGTCCACTCCACGCATCGACCTGGTATTGCAGTGCCTCCAGGAACGGTGTGCTTCCCCTTTTTGGGGACTGCGAATTGTTGTGACTAATAGAAGAACCAACAACACCACTGGAATTTTTTTTGTCAGAGAATACAGAAATACGCAGGAAGCGCATACAGAATGACGATGAGGTGACGCAACGATGACCGTGCCACAGAGAAAGCAGCAAGCTGCGGTCATATGAGCATAGGGAAAAAAGAAGAACAAAAGCGTCGGTTGCCGGCCGGCTGACTCATCACCGTCACAGCACGTTTTTTGATGTCCCTCTTATTTGAGAGTCTTTACCAACGAGCTGATGAGTCGAATCAGGGGTTTGTGTTGGATGGATTAGGGACACCTGATTCAAATCAAGGTCACGCACGCACGCACGCAGCAGTCAAGCAATGGAAGGTGCCCCGTCCTTCCTTTTCTTGGGGGAGGGGAAGGTCACCGTGTTTGAGGATGGCGAAGGGGGATAGGGCGCCTCTGCCTGGAGGCCAGGCAACTCATACTTACCTGGCAGGGGAGACACCATGATCAGGAAGGTGGTTCACCCAGGGCGAGGCTCGGCCATTGCACTCCGGTTGTGCTGACCCCTGCGAATTCCCCAAATGTGGGAATCTCGACTGCATAATTTATGGTAGTGGGGGACTGCGTTCGCGCTCTCCCCTGTACACACTGGTTAAAAGCAGATAGCGTGGAGGGAAAAAGCGTGCGGTTCTTGACGCTTGTGGCGCCGCCCACTGCCCCAAAGGGTGAAGTTGCACCAGTTTTGTTATGTTTCTGTCTCTTTCTGCTGTGTCAGCCAGTGACCCGGAGAGTTCAGAGAACTGAACTGCGTTTGTTTTCATCGAGGTTGTCGAAACCTGCGACCGGTTTGCCGAATGTGGTTTTTCCCACAAACTTTGATATTCAACGGACGAGTTGATTGACAGCAGTGGTCCCAAAGGCAAAGTTGTTCGGATGGAGGTTTTCTGTCGTATGGTACGACTGTCTCGTGCGCGTGCTGTGAAAAAGCACGCGACATACGTTCGCCTATAGCCGCTCTCATGTTGTTGCTTTTTCATTTTAAAGCGCCACTAGGTGGCCATTCACCGCGTCCTTTCTCGCCTGACCCCAGACTGAGCCCGTGCACGGGTGTACCGGCTTGGGTGAAATTGTCTCGTTCCGTCCAAGAGCTATAGCCGTTCTAGCAGACCCCGCCTCGCCCAGCCCGTAGGTTTCGGCCTGCCGCCGCCAAGCTGAATCGAAATTCCCACTTTTTTTCCGATCTGGACGGACAGTCAGACTCCAGAGAATCTTTCTGCACTGGTTTGGGCCAGATCGGGCAAAAGACCTAGGACTAGTGTGCAAAAGTAGGTTTTTCACAAAATCCCAAATACCCGAAAATTTCGCCAGCGCAACCTTCGAATCCGAGGCATGCGTCTCGCTTGGCTCGAGCCAAGGATTCCGATGATATAAGACACTTGGTTCTGCGGCGTGCGGTTTGGGAGCTACGAGCCATTTCGTGCCGGGCCCATCGGGGGGCCAGCCTTGGTGATGTTGTAGAGCGAGTGGCTAGTACCATCCCTCAAAGTTTCAGGTCTCTACGACGTAAGGCCTTTGCCAACCCTCCCCCCCTCACCGCTTCCCAGATGGGCGTCGCCTTTGCCGGCTCCCCTGCCGCTGCGTCATTGTGTCATCGCTTCTCGGCCTTTTGGCTAAGATCAAGTGTAGTATCTGTTCTTATCAGTTTAATATCTGATACGTCCCCTATCCGGGGACTGCATATTAAATTGATTTTTGGCACATGGAGCCGGAACCGGGGCTTGCTCCGTCCACTCCACGCATCGACCTGGTATTGCAGTGCCTCCAGGAACGGTGTGCTTCCCCTTTTTGGGGACTGCGAATTGTTGTGACTAATAGAAGAACCAACAACACCACTGGAATTTTGTCAGAGAATACAGAAATACGCAGGAAGCGCATACAGAATGACGATGAGGTGACGCAACGATGACCGTGCCACAGAGAAAGCAGCAAGCTGCGGTCATATGAGCATAGGGAAAAAAGAAGAACAAAAGCGTCGGTTGCCGGCCGGCTGACTCATCACCGTCACAGCACGTTTTTTGATGTCCCTCTTATTTGAGAGTCTTTACCAACGAGCTGATGAGTCGAATCAGGGGTTTGTGTTGGATGGATTAGGGACACCTGATTCAAATCAAGGTCACGCACGCACGCACGCAGCAGTCAAGCAATGGAAGGTGCCCCGTCCTTCCTTTTCTTGGGGGAGGGAAAGGTCACCGTGTTTGAGGATGGCGAAGGGGGATAGGGCGCCTCTGCCTGGAGGCCAGGCAACTCATACTTACCTGGCAGGGGAGACACCATGATCAGGAAGGTGGTTCACCCAGGGCGAGGCTCGGCCATTGCACTCCGGTTGTGCTGACCCCTGCGAATTCCCCAAATGTGGGAATCTCGACTGCATAATTTATGGTAGTGGGGGACTGCGTTCGCGCTCTCCCCTGTACACACTGGTTAAAAGCAGATAGCGTGGAGGGAAAAAGCGTGCGGTTCTTGACGCTTGTGGCGCCGCCCACTGCCCCAAAGGGTGAAGTTGCACCAGTTTTGTTATGTTTCTGTCTCTTTCTGCTGTGTCAGCCAGTGACCCGGAGAGTTCAGAGAACTGAACTGCGTTTGTTTTCATCGAGGTTGTCGAAACCTGCGACCGGTTTGCCGAATGTGGTTTTTCCCACAAACTTTGATATTCAACGGACGAGTTGATTGACAGCAGTGGTCCCAAAGGCAAAGTTGTTCGGATGGAGGTTTTCTGTCGTATGGTACGACTGTCTCGTGCGCGTGCTGTGAAAAAGCACGCGACATACGTTCGCCTATAGCCGCTCTCATGTTGTTGCTTTTTCATTTTAAAGCGCCACTAGGTGGCCATTCACCGCGTCCTTTCTCGCCTGACCCCAGACTGAGCCCGTGCACGGGTGTACCGGCTTGGGTGAAATTGTCTCGTTCCGTCCAAGAGCTATAGCCGTTCTAGCAGACCCCGCCTCGCCCAGCCCGTAGGTTTCGGCCTGCCGCCGCCAAGCTGAATCGAAATTCCCACTTTTTTTCCGATCTGGACGGACAGTCAGACTCCAGAGAATCTTTCTGCACTGGTTTGGGCCAGATCGGGCAAAAGACCTAGGACTAGTGTGCAAAAGTAGGTTTTTCACAAAATCCCAAATACCCGAAAATTTCGCCAGCGCAACCTTCGAATCCGAGGCATGCGTCTCGCTCGGCTCGAGCCAAGGATTCCGATGATATAAGACACTTGGTTCTGCGGCGTGCGGTTTGGGAGCTACGAGCCATTTCGTGCCGGGCCCATCGGGGGGCCAGCCTTGGTGATGTTGTAGAGCGAGTGGCTAGTACCATCCCTCAAAGTTTCAGGTCTCTACGACGTAAGGCCTTTGCCAACCCTCCCCCCCTCACCGCTTCCCAGATGGGCGTCGCCTTTGCCGGCTCCCCTGCCGCTGCGTCATTGTGTCATCGCTTCTCGGCCTTTTGGCTAAGAAATCAAGTGTAGTATCTGTTCTTATCAGTTTAATATCTGATACGTCCCCTATCCGGGGACTGCATATTAAATTGATTTTTGGCACATGGAGCCGGAACCGGGGCTTGCTCCGTCCACTCCACGCATCGACCTGGTATTGCAGTGCCTCCAGGAACGGTGTGCTTCCCCTTTTTGGGGACTGCGAATTGTTGTGACTAATAGAAGAACCAACAACACCACTGGAATTTTTTTTGTCAGAGAATACAGAAATACGCAGGAAGCGCATACAGAATGACGATGAGGTGACGCAACGATGACCGTGCCACAGAGAAAGCAGCAAGCTGCGGTCATATGAGCATAGGGAAAAAAGAAGAACAAAAGCGTCGGTTGCCGGCCGGCTGACTCATCACCGTCACAGCACGTTTTTTGATGTCCCTCTTATTTGAGAGTCTTTACCAACGAGCTGATGAGTCGAATCAGGGGTTTGTGTTGGATGGATTAGGGACACCTGATTCAAATCAAGGTCACGCACGCACGCACGCAGCAGTCAAGCAATGGAAGGTGCCCCGTCCTTCCTTTTCTTGGGGGAGGGGAAGGTCACCGTGTTTGAGGATGGCGAAGGGGGATAGGGCGCCTCTGCCTGGAGGCCAGGCAACTCATACTTACCTGGCAGGGGAGACACCATGATCAGGAAGGTGGTTCACCCAGGGCGAGGCTCGGCCATTGCACTCCGGTTGTGCTGACCCCTGCGAATTCCCCAAATGTGGGAATCTCGACTGCATAATTTATGGTAGTGGGGGACTGCGTTCGCGCTCTCCCCTGTACACACTGGTTAAAAGCAGATAGCGTGGAGGGAAAAAGCGTGCGGTTCTTGACGCTTGTGGCGCCGCCCACTGCCCCAAAGGGTGAAGTTGCACCAGTTTTGTTATGTTTCTGTCTCTTTCTGCTGTGTCAGCCAGTGACCCGGAGAGTTCAGAGAACTGAACTGCGTTTGTTTTCATCGAGGTTGTCGAAACCTGCGACCGGTTTGCCGAATGTGGTTTTTCCCACAAACTTTGATATTCAACGGACGAGTTGATTGACAGCAGTGGTCCCAAAGGCAAAGTTGTTCGGATGGAGGTTTTCTGTCGTATGGTACGACTGTCTCGTGCGCGTGCTGTGAAAAAGCACGCGACATACGTTCGCCTATAGCCGCTCTCATGTTGTTGCTTTTTCATTTTAAAGCGCCACTAGGTGGCCATTCACCGCGTCCTTTCTCGCCTGACCCCAGACTGAGCCCGTGCACGGGTGTACCGGCTTGGGTGAAATTGTCTCGTTCCGTCCAAGAGCTATAGCCGTTCTAGCAGACCCCGCCTCGCCCAGCCCGTAGGTTTCGGCCTGCCGCCGCCAAGCTGAATCGAAATTCCCACTTTTTTTCCGATCTGGACGGACAGTCAGACTCCAGAGAATCTTTCTGCACTGGTTTGGGCCAGATCGGGCAAAAGACCTAGGACTAGTGTGCAAAAGTAGGTTTTTCACAAAATCCCAAATACCCGAAAATTTCGCCAGCGCAACCTTCGAATCCGAGGCATGCGTCTCGCTCGGCTCGAGCCAAGGATTCCGATGATATAAGACACTTGGTTCTGCGGCGTGCGGTTTGGGAGCTACGAGCCATTTCGTGCCGGGCCCATCGGGGGGCCAGCCTTGGTGATGTTGTAGAGCGAGTGGCTAGTACCATCCCTCAAAGTTTCAGGTCTCTACGACGTAAGGCCTTTGCCAACCCTCCCCCCCTCACCGCTTCCCAGATGGGCGTCGCCTTTGCCGGCTCCCCTGCCGCTGCGTCATTGTGTCATCGCTTCTCGGCCTTTTGGCTAAGATCAAGTGTAGTATCTGTTCTTATCAGTTTAATATCTGATACGTCCCCTATCCGGGGACTGCATATTAAATTGATTTTTGGCACATGGAGCCAGAACCGGGGCTTGCTCCGTCCACTCCACGCATCGACCTGGTATTGCAGTGCCTCCAGGAACGGTGTGCTTCCCCTTTTTGGGGACTGCGACTTGTTGTGACTAATAGAAGAACCAACAACACCACTGGAATTTTGTCAGAGAATACAGAAATACCCAGGAAGCGCATACAGAATGACGATGAGGTGACGCAACGATGACCGTGCCACAGAGAAAGCAGCAAGCTGCGGTCATATGAGCATAGGGAAAAAAGAAGAACAAAAGCGTCGGTTGCCGGCCGGCTGACTCATCACCGTCACAGCACGTTTTTTGATGTCCCTCTTATTTGAGAGTCTTTACCAACGAGCTGATGAGTCGAATCAGGGGTTTGTGTTGGATGGATTAGGGACACCTGATTCAAATCAAGGTCACGCACGCACGCACGCAGCAGTCAAGCAATGGAAGGTGCCCCGGCCTTCCTTTTCTTGGGGGAGGGGAAGGTCACCGTGTTTGAGGATGGCGAAGGGGGATAGGGCGCCTCTGCCTGGAGGCCAGGCAACTCATACTTACCTGGCAGGGGAGACACCATGATCAGGAAGGTGGTTCACCCAGGGCGAGGCTCGGCCATTGCACTCCGGTTGTGCTGACCCCTGCGAATTCCCCAAATGTGGGAATCTCGACTGCATAATTTATGGTAGTGGGGGACTGCGTTCGCGCTCTCCCCTGTACACACTGGTTAAAAGCAGATAGCGTGGAGGGAAAAAGCGTGCGGTTCTTGACGCTTGTGGCGCCGCCCACTGCCCCAAAGGGTGAAGTTGCACCAGTTTTGTTATGTTTCTGTCTCTTTCTGCTGTGTCAGCCAGTGACCCGGAGAGTTCAGAGAACTGAACTGCGTTTGTTTTCATCGAGGTTGTCGAAACCTGCGACCGGTTTGCCGAATGTGGTTTTTCCCACAAACTTTGATATTCAACGGACGAGTTGATTGACAGCAGTGGTCCCAAAGGCAAAGTTGTTCGGATGGAGGTTTTCTGTCGTATGGTACGACTGTCTCGTGCGCGTGCTGTGAAAAAGCACGCGACATACGTTCGCCTATAGCCGCTCTCATGTTGTTGCTTTTTCATTTTAAAGCGCCACTAGGTGGCCATTCACCGCGTCCTTTCTCGCCTGACCCCAGACTGAGCCCGTGCACGGGTGTACCGGCTTGGGTGAAATTGTCTCGTTCCGTCCAAGAGCTATAGCCGTTCTAGCAGACCCCGCCTCGCCCAGCCCGTAGGTTTCGGCCTGCCGCCGCCAAGCTGAATCGAAATTCCCACTTTTTTTCCGATCTGGACGGACAGTCAGACTCCAGAGAATCTTTCTGCACTGGTTTGGGCCAGATCGGGCAAAAGACCTAGGACTAGTGTGCAAAAGTAGGTTTTTCACAAAATCCCAAATACCCGAAAATTTCGCCAGCGCAACCTTCGAATCCGAGGCATGCGTCTCGCTCGGCTCGAGCCAAGGATTCCGATGATATAAGACACTTGGTTCTGCGGCGTGCGGTTTGGGAGCTACGAGCCATTTCGTGCCGGGCCCATCGGGGGGCCAGCCTTGGTGATGTTGTAGAGCGAGTGGCTAGTACCATCCCTCAAAGTTTCAGGTCTCTACGACGTAAGGCCTTTGCCAACCCTCCCCCCCTCACCGCTTCCCAGATGGGCGTCGCCTTTGCCGGCTCCCCTGCCGCTGCGTCATTGTGTCATCGCTTCTCGGCCTTTTGGCTAAGATCAAGTGTAGTATCTGTTCTTATCAGTTTAATATCTGATACGTCCCCTATCCGGGGACTGCATATTAAATTGATTTTTGGCACATGGAGCCAGAACCGGGGCTTGCTCCGTCCACTCCACGCATCGACCTGGTATTGCAGTGCCTCCAGGAACGGTGTGCTTCCCCTTTTTGGGGACTGCGACTTGTTGTGACTAATAGAAGAACCAACAACACCACTGGAATTTTGTCAGAGAATACAGAAATACCCAGGAAGCGCATACAGAATGACGATGAGGTGACGCAACGATGACCGTGCCACAGAGAAAGCAGCAAGCTGCGGTCATATGAGCATAGGGAAAAAAGAAGAACAAAAGCGTCGGTTGCCGGCCGGCTGACTCATCACCGTCACAGCACGTTTTTTGATGTCCCTCTTATTTGAGAGTCTTTACCAACGAGCTGATGAGTCGAATCAGGGGTTTGTGTTGGATGGATTAGGGACACCTGATTCAAATCAAGGTCACGCACGCACGCACGCAGCAGTCAAGCAATGGAAGGTGCCCCGGCCTTCCTTTTCTTGGGGGAGGGGAAGGTCACCGTGTTTGAGGATGGCGAAGGGGGATAGGGCGCCTCTGCCTGGAGGCCAGGCAACTCATACTTACCTGGCAGGGGAGACACCATGATCAGGAAGGTGGTTCACCCAGGGCGAGGCTCGGCCATTGCACTCCGGTTGTGCTGACCCCTGCGAATTCCCCAAATGTGGGAATCTCGACTGCATAATTTATGGTAGTGGGGGACTGCGTTCGCGCTCTCCCCTGTACACACTGGTTAAAAGCAGATAGCGTGGAGGGAAAAAGCGTGCGGTTCTTGACGCTTGTGGCGCCGCCCACTGCCCCAAAGGGTGAAGTTGCACCAGTTTTGTTATGTTTCTGTCTCTTTCTGCTGTGTCAGCCAGTGACCCGGAGAGTTCAGAGAACTGAACTGCGTTTGTTTTCATCGAGGTTGTCGAAACCTGCGACCGGTTTGCCGAATGTGGTTTTTCCCACAAACTTTGATATTCAACGGACGAGTTGATTGACAGCAGTGGTCCCAAAGGCAAAGTTGTTCGGATGGAGGTTTTCTGTCGTATGGTACGACTGTCTCGTGCGCGTGCTGTGAAAAAGCACGCGACATACGTTCGCCTATAGCCGCTCTCATGTTGTTGCTTTTTCATTTTAAAGCGCCACTAGGTGGCCATTCACCGCGTCCTTTCTCGCCTGACCCCAGACTGAGCCCGTGCACGGGTGTACCGGCTTGGGTGAAATTGTCTCGTTCCGTCCAAGAGCTATAGCCGTTCTAGCAGACCCCGCCTCGCCCAGCCCGTAGGTTTCGGCCTGCCGCCGCCAAGCTGAATCGAAATTCCCACTTTTTTTCCGATCTGGACGGACAGTCAGACTCCAGAGAATCTTTCTGCACTGGTTTGGGCCAGATCGGGCAAAAGACCTAGGACTAGTGTGCAAAAGTAGGTTTTTCACAAAATCCCAAATACCCGAAAATTTCGCCAGCGCAACCTTCGAATCCGAGGCATGCGTCTCGCTCGGCTCGAGCCAAGGATTCCGATGATATAAGACACTTGGTTCTGCGGCGTGCGGTTTGGGAGCTACGAGCCATTTCGTGCCGGGCCCATCGGGGGGCCAGCCTTGGTGATGTTGTAGAGCGAGTGGCTAGTACCATCCCTCAAAGTTTCAGGTCTCTACGACGTAAGGCCTTTGCCAACCCTCCCCCCCTCACCGCTTCCCAGATGGGCGTCGCCTTTGCAGGCTCCCCTGCCGCTGCGTCATTGTGTCATCGCTTCTCGGCCTTTTGGCTAAGATCAAGTGTAGTATCTGGTCTTATCAGTTTAATATCTGATACGTCCCCTATCCGGGGACTGCATATTAAATTGATTTTTGGCACATGGAGCCGGAACCGGGGCTTGCTCCGTCCACTCCACGCATCGACCTGGTATTGCAGTGCCTCCAGGAACGGTGTGCTTCCCCTTTTTGGGGACTGCGACTTGTTGTGACTAATAGAAGAACCAACAACACCACTGGAATTTTGTCAGAGAATACAGAAATACGCAGGAAGCGCATACAGAATGACGATGAGGTGACGCAACGATGACCGTGCCACAGAGAAAGCAGCAAGCTGCGGTCATATGAGCATAGGGAAAAAAGAAGAACAAAAGCGTCGGTTGCCGGCCGGCTGACTCATCACCGTCACAGCACGTTTTTTGATGTCCCTCTTATTTGAGAGTCTTTACCAACGAGCTGATGAGTCGAATCAGGGGTTTGTGTTGGATGGATTAGGGACACCTGATTCAAATCAAGGTCACGCACGCACGCACGCAGCAGTCAAGCAATGGAAGGTGCCCCGTCCTTCCTTTTCTTGGGGGAGGGGAAGGTCACCGTGTTTGAGGATGGCGAAGGGGGATAGGGCGCCTCTGCCTGGAGGCCAGGCAACTCATACTTACCTGGCAGGGGAGACACCATGATCAGGAAGGTGGTTCACCCAGGGCGAGGCTCGGCCATTGCACTCCGGTTGTGCTGACCCCTGCGAATTCCCCAAATGTGGGAATCTCGACTGCATAATTTATGGTAGTGGGGGACTGCGTTCGCGCTCTCCCCTGTACACACTGGTTAAAAGCAGATAGCGTGGAGGGAAAAAGCGTGCGGTTCTTGACGCTTGTGGCGCCGCCCACTGCCCCAAAGGGTGAAGTTGCACCAGTTTTGTTATGTTTCTGTCTCTTTCTGCTGTGTCAGCCAGTGACCCGGAGAGTTCAGAGAACTGAACTGCGTTTGTTTTCATCGAGGTTGTCGAAACCTGCGACCGGTTTGCCGAATGTGGTTTTTCCCACAAACTTTGATATTCAACGGACGAGTTGATTGACAGCAGTGGTCCCAAAGGCAAAGTTGTTCGGATGGAGGTTTTCTGTCGTATGGTACGACTGTCTCGTGCGCGTGCTGTGAAAAAGCACGCGACATACGTTCGCCTATAGCCGCTCTCATGTTGTTGCTTTTTCATTTTAAAGCGCCACTAGGTGGCCATTCACCGCGTCCTTTCTCGCCTGACCCCAGACTGAGCCCGTGCACGGGTGTACCGGCTTGGGTGAAATTGTCTCGTTCCGTCCAAGAGCTATAGCCGTTCTAGCAGACCCCGCCTCGCCCAGCCCGTAGGTTTCGGCCTGCCGCCGCCAAGCTGAATCGAAATTCCCACTTTTTTTCCGATCTGGACGGACAGTCAGACTCCAGAGAATCTTTCTGCACTGGTTTGGGCCAGATCGGGCAAAAGACCTAGGACTAGTGTGCAAAAGTAGGTTTTTCACAAAATCCCAAATACCCGAAAATTTCGCCAGCGCAACCTTCGAATCCGAGGCATGCGTCTCGCTCGGCTCGAGCCAAGGATTCCGATGATATAAGACACTTGGTTCTGCGGCGTGCGGTTTGGGAGCTACGAGCCATTTCGTGCCGGGCCCATCGGGGGGCCAGCCTTGGTGATGTTGTAGAGCGAGTGGCTAGTACCATCCCTCAAAGTTTCAGGTCTCTACGACGTAAGGCCTTTGCCAACCCTCCCCCCCTCACCGCTTCCCAGATGGGCGTCGCCTTTGCCGGCTCCCCTGCCGCTGCGTCATTGTGTCATCGCTTCTCGGCCTTTTGGCTAAGATCAAGTGTAGTATCTGTTCTTATCAGTTTAATATCTGATACGTCCCCTATCCGGGGACTGCATATTAAATTGATTTTTGGCACATGGAGCCAGAACCGGGGCTTGCTCCGTCCACTCCACGCATCGACCTGGTATTGCAGTGCCTCCAGGAACGGTGTGCTTCCCCTTTTTGGGGACTGCGACTTGTTGTGACTAATAGAAGAACCAACAACACCACTGGAATTTTGTCAGAGAATACAGAAATACCCAGGAAGCGCATACAGAATGACGATGAGGTGACGCAACGATGACCGTGCCACAGAGAAAGCAGCAAGCTGCGGTCATATGAGCATAGGGAAAAAAGAAGAACAAAAGCGTCGGTTGCCGGCCGGCTGACTCATCACCGTCACAGCACGTTTTTTGATGTCCCTCTTATTTGAGAGTCTTTACCAACGAGCTGATGAGTCGAATCAGGGGTTTGTGTTGGATGGATTAGGGACACCTGATTCAAATCAAGGTCACGCACGCACGCACGCAGCAGTCAAGCAATGGAAGGTGCCCCGGCCTTCCTTTTCTTGGGGGAGGGGAAGGTCACCGTGTTTGAGGATGGCGAAGGGGGATAGGGCGCCTCTGCCTGGAGGCCAGGCAACTCATACTTACCTGGCAGGGGAGACACCATGATCAGGAAGGTGGTTCACCCAGGGCGAGGCTCGGCCATTGCACTCCGGTTGTGCTGACCCCTGCGAATTCCCCAAATGTGGGAATCTCGACTGCATAATTTATGGTAGTGGGGGACTGCGTTCGCGCTCTCCCCTGTACACACTGGTTAAAAGCAGATAGCGTGGAGGGAAAAAGCGTGCGGTTCTTGACGCTTGTGGCGCCGCCCACTGCCCCAAAGGGTGAAGTTGCACCAGTTTTGTTATGTTTCTGTCTCTTTCTGCTGTGTCAGCCAGTGACCCGGAGAGTTCAGAGAACTGAACTGCGTTTGTTTTCATCGAGGTTGTCGAAACCTGCGACCGGTTTGCCGAATGTGGTTTTTCCCACAAACTTTGATATTCAACGGACGAGTTGATTGACAGCAGTGGTCCCAAAGGCAAAGTTGTTCGGATGGAGGTTTTCTGTCGTATGGTACGACTGTCTCGTGCGCGTGCTGTGAAAAAGCACGCGACATACGTTCGCCTATAGCCGCTCTCATGTTGTTGCTTTTTCATTTTAAAGCGCCACTAGGTGGCCATTCACCGCGTCCTTTCTCGCCTGACCCCAGACTGAGCCCGTGCACGGGTGTACCGGCTTGGGTGAAATTGTCTCGTTCCGTCCAAGAGCTATAGCCGTTCTAGCAGACCCCGCCTCGCCCAGCCCGTAGGTTTCGGCCTGCCGCCGCCAAGCTGAATCGAAATTCCCACTTTTTTTCCGATCTGGACGGACAGTCAGACTCCAGAGAATCTTTCTGCACTGGTTTGGGCCAGATCGGGCAAAAGACCTAGGACTAGTGTGCAAAAGTAGGTTTTTCACAAAATCCCAAATACCCGAAAATTTCGCCAGCGCAACCTTCGAATCCGAGGCATGCGTCTCGCTCGGCTCGAGCCAAGGATTCCGATGATATAAGACACTTGGTTCTGCGGCGTGCGGTTTGGGAGCTACGAGCCATTTCGTGCCGGGCCCATCGGGGGGCCAGCCTTGGTGATGTTGTAGAGCGAGTGGCTAGTACCATCCCTCAAAGTTTCAGGTCTCTACGACGTAAGGCCTTTGCCAACCCTCCCCCCCTCACCGCTTCCCAGATGGGCGTCGCCTTTGCAGGCTCCCCTGCCGCTGCGTCATTGTGTCATCGCTTCTCGGCCTTTTGGCTAAGATCAAGTGTAGTATCTGGTCTTATCAGTTTAATATCTGATACGTCCCCTATCCGGGGACTGCATATTAAATTGATTTTTGGCACATGGAGCCGGAACCGGGGCTTGCTCCGTCCACTCCACGCATCGACCTGGTATTGCAGTGCCTCCAGGAACGGTGTGCTTCCCCTTTTTGGGGACTGCGACTTGTTGTGACTAATAGAAGAACCAACAACACCACTGGAATTTTGTCAGAGAATACAGAAATACCCAGGAAGCGCATACAGAATGACGATGAGGTGACGCAACGATGACCGTGCCACAGAGAAAGCAGCAAGCTGCGGTCATATGAGCATAGGGAAAAAAGAAGAACAAAAGCGTCGGTTGCCGGCCGGCTGACTCATCACCGTCACAGCACGTTTTTTGATGTCCCTCTTATTTGAGAGTCTTTACCAACGAGCTGATGAGTCGAATCAGGGGTTTGTGTTGGATGGATTAGGGACACCTGATTCAAATCAAGGTCACGCACGCACGCACGCAGCAGTCAAGCAATGGAAGGTGCCCCGTCCTTCCTTTTCTTGGGGGAGGGGAAGGTCACCGTGTTTGAGGATGGCGAAGGGGGATAGGGCGCCTCTGCCTGGAGGCCAGGCAACTCATACTTACCTGGCAGGGGAGACACCATGATCAGGAAGGTGGTTCACCCAGGGCGAGGCTCGGCCATTGCACTCCGGTTGTGCTGACCCCTGCGAATTCCCCAAATGTGGGAATCTCGACTGCATAATTTATGGTAGTGGGGGACTGCGTTCGCGCTCTCCCCTGTACACACTGGTTAAAAGCAGATAGCGTGGAGGGAAAAAGCGTGCGGTTCTTGACGCTTGTGGCGCCGCCCACTGCCCCAAAGGGTGAAGTTGCACCAGTTTTGTTATGTTTCTGTCTCTTTCTGCTGTGTCAGCCAGTGACCCGGAGAGTTCAGAGAACTGAACTGCGTTTGTTTTCATCGAGGTTGTCGAAACCTGCGACCGGTTTGCCGAATGTGGTTTTTCCCACAAACTTTGATATTCAACGGACGAGTTGATTGACAGCAGTGGTCCCAAAGGCAAAGTTGTTCGGATGGAGGTTTTCTGTCGTATGGTACGACTGTCTCGTGCGCGTGCTGTGAAAAAGCACGCGACATACGTTCGCCTATAGCCGCTCTCATGTTGTTGCTTTTTCATTTTAAAGCGCCACTAGGTGGCCATTCACCGCGTCCTTTCTCGCCTGACCCCAGACTGAGCCCGTGCACGGGTGTACCGGCTTGGGTGAAATTGTCTCGTTCCGTCCAAGAGCTATAGCCGTTCTAGCAGACCCCGCCTCGCCCAGCCCGTAGGTTTCGGCCTGCCGCCGCCAAGCTGAATCGAAATTCCCACTTTTTTTCCGATCTGGACGGACAGTCAGACTCCAGAGAATCTTTCTGCACTGGTTTGGGCCAGATCGGGCAAAAGACCTAGGACTAGTGTGCAAAAGTAGGTTTTTCACAAAATCCCAAATACCCGAAAATTTCGCCAGCGCAACCTTCGAATCCGAGGCATGCGTCTCGCTCGGCTCGAGCCAAGGATTCCGATGATATAAGACACTTGGTTCTGCGGCGTGCGGTTTGGGAGCTACGAGCCATTTCGTGCCGGGCCCATCGGGGGGCCAGCCTTGGTGATGTTGTAGAGCGAGTGGCTAGTACCATCCCTCAAAGTTTCAGGTCTCTACGACGTAAGGCCTTTGCCAACCCTCCCCCCCTCACCGCTTCCCAGATGGGCGTCGCCTTTGCCGGCTCCCCTGTCGCTGCGTCATTGTGTCATCGCTTCTCGGCCTTTTGGCTAAGATCAAGTGTAGTATCTGTTCTTATCAGTTTAATATCTGATACGTCCCCTATCCGGGGACTGCATATTAAATTGATTTTTGGCACATGGAGCCAGAACCGGGGCTTGCTCCGTCCACTCCACGCATCGACCTGGTATTGCAGTGCCTCCAGGAACGGTGTGCTTCCCCTTTTTGGGGACTGCGACTTGTTGTGACTAATAGAAGAACCAACAACACCACTGGAATTTTGTCAGAGAATACAGAAATACCCAGGAAGCGCATACAGAATGACGATGAGGTGACGCAACGATGACCGTGCCACAGAGAAAGCAGCAAGCTGCGGTCATATGAGCATAGGGAAAAAAGAAGAACAAAAGCGTCGGTTGCCGGCCGGCTGACTCATCACCGTCACAGCACGTTTTTTGATGTCCCTCTTATTTGAGAGTCTTTACCAACGAGCTGATGAGTCGAATCAGGGGTTTGTGTTGGATGGATTAGGGACACCTGATTCAAATCAAGGTCACGCACGCACGCACGCAGCAGTCAAGCAATGGAAGGTGCCCCGTCCTTCCTTTTCTTGGGGGAGGGGAAGGTCACCGTGTTTGAGGATGGCGAAGGGGGATAGGGCGCCTCTGCCTGGAGGCCAGGCAACTCATACTTACCTGGCAGGGGAGACACCATGATCAGGAAGGTGGTTCACCCAGGGCGAGGCTCGGCCATTGCACTCCGGTTGTGCTGACCCCTGCGAATTCCCCAAATGTGGGAATCTCGACTGCATAATTTATGGTAGTGGGGGACTGCGTTCGCGCTCTCCCCTGTACACACTGGTTAAAAGCAGATAGCGTGGAGGGAAAAAGCGTGCGGTTCTTGACGCTTGTGGCGCCGCCCACTGCCCCAAAGGGTGAAGTTGCACCAGTTTTGTTATGTTTCTGTCTCTTTCTGCTGTGTCAGCCAGTGACCCGGAGAGTTCAGAGAACTGAACTGCGTTTGTTTTCATCGAGGTTGTCGAAACCTGCGACCGGTTTGCCGAATGTGGTTTTTCCCACAAACTTTGATATTCAACGGACGAGTTGATTGACAGCAGTGGTCCCAAAGGCAAAGTTGTTCGGATGGAGGTTTTCTGTCGTATGGTACGACTGTCTCGTGCGCGTGCTGTGAAAAAGCACGCGACATACGTTCGCCTATAGCCGCTCTCATGTTGTTGCTTTTTCATTTTAAAGCGCCACTAGGTGGCCATTCACCGCGTCCTTTCTCGCCTGACCCCAGACTGAGCCCGTGCACGGGTGTACCGGCTTGGGTGAAATTGTCTCGTTCCGTCCAAGAGCTATAGCCGTTCTAGCAGACCCCGCCTCGCCCAGCCCGTAGGTTTCGGCCTGCCGCCGCCAAGCTGAATCGAAATTCCCACTTTTTTTCCGATCTGGACGGACAGTCAGACTCCAGAGAATCTTTCTGCACTGGTTTGGGCCAGATCGGGCAAAAGACCTAGGACTAGTGTGCAAAAGTAGGTTTTTCACAAAATCCCAAATACCCGAAAATTTCGCCAGCGCAACCTTCGAATCCGAGGCATGCGTCTCGCTCGGCTCGAGCCAAGGATTCCGATGATATAAGACACTTGGTTCTGCGGCGTGCGGTTTGGGAGCTACGAGCCATTTCGTGCCGGGCCCATCGGGGGGCCAGCCTTGGTGATGTTGTAGAGCGAGTGGCTAGTACCATCCCTCAAAGTTTCAGGTCTCTACGACGTAAGGCCTTTGCCAACCCTCCCCCCCTCACCGCTTCCCAGATGGGCGTCGCCTTTGCCGGCTCCCCTGTCGCTGCGTCATTGTGTCATCGCTTCTCGGCCTTTTGGCTAAGATCAAGTGTAGTATCTGTTCTTATCAGTTTAATATCTGATACGTCCCCTATCCGGGGACTGCATATTAAATTGATTTTTGGCACATGGAGCCAGAACCGGGGCTTGCTCCGTCCACTCCACGCATCGACCTGGTATTGCAGTGCCTCCAGGAACGGTGTGCTTCCCCTTTTTGGGGACTGCGACTTGTTGTGACTAATAGAAGAACCAACAACACCACTGGAATTTTGTCAGAGAATACAGAAATACCCAGGAAGCGCATACAGAATGACGATGAGGTGACGCAACGATGACCGTGCCACAGAGAAAGCAGCAAGCTGCGGTCATATGAGCATAGGGAAAAAAGAAGAACAAAAGCGTCGGTTGCCGGCCGGCTGACTCATCACCGTCACAGCACGTTTTTTGATGTCCCTCTTATTTGAGAGTCTTTACCAACGAGCTGATGAGTCGAATCAGGGGTTTGTGTTGGATGGATTAGGGACACCTGATTCAAATCAAGGTCACGCACGCACGCACGCAGCAGTCAAGCAATGGAAGGTGCCCCGTCCTTCCTTTTCTTGGGGGAGGGGAAGGTCACCGTGTTTGAGGATGGCGAAGGGGGATAGGGCGCCTCTGCCTGGAGGCCAGGCAACTCATACTTACCTGGCAGGGGAGACACCATGATCAGGAAGGTGGTTCACCCAGGGCGAGGCTCGGCCATTGCACTCCGGTTGTGCTGACCCCTGCGAATTCCCCAAATGTGGGAATCTCGACTGCATAATTTATGGTAGTGGGGGACTGCGTTCGCGCTCTCCCCTGTACACACTGGTTAAAAGCAGATAGCGTGGAGGGAAAAAGCGTGCGGTTCTTGACGCTTGTGGCGCCGCCCACTGCCCCAAAGGGTGAAGTTGCACCAGTTTTGTTATGTTTCTGTCTCTTTCTGCTGTGTCAGCCAGTGACCCGGAGAGTTCAGAGAACTGAACTGCGTTTGTTTTCATCGAGGTTGTCGAAACCTGCGACCGGTTTGCCGAATGTGGTTTTTCCCACAAACTTTGATATTCAACGGACGAGTTGATTGACAGCAGTGGTCCCAAAGGCAAAGTTGTTCGGATGGAGGTTTTCTGTCGTATGGTACGACTGTCTCGTGCGCGTGCTGTGAAAAAGCACGCGACATACGTTCGCCTATAGCCGCTCTCATGTTGTTGCTTTTTCATTTTAAAGCGCCACTAGGTGGCCATTCACCGCGTCCTTTCTCGCCTGACCCCAGACTGAGCCCGTGCACGGGTGTACCGGCTTGGGTGAAATTGTCTCGTTCCGTCCAAGAGCTATAGCCGTTCTAGCAGACCCCGCCTCGCCCAGCCCGTAGGTTTCGGCCTGCCGCCGCCAAGCTGAATCGAAATTCCCACTTTTTTTCCGATCTGGACGGACAGTCAGACTCCAGAGAATCTTTCTGCACTGGTTTGGGCCAGATCGGGCAAAAGACCTAGGACTAGTGTGCAAAAGTAGGTTTTTCACAAAATCCCAAATACCCGAAAATTTCGCCAGCGCAACCTTCGAATCCGAGGCATGCGTCTCGCTCGGCTCGAGCCAAGGATTCCGATGATATAAGACACTTGGTTCTGCGGCGTGCGGTTTGGGAGCTACGAGCCATTTCGTGCCGGGCCCATCGGGGGGCCAGCCTTGGTGATGTTGTAGAGCGAGTGGCTAGTACCATCCCTCAAAGTTTCAGGTCTCTACGACGTAAGGCCTTTGCCAACCCTCCCCCCCTCACCGCTTCCCAGATGGGCGTCGCCTTTGCCGGCTCCCCTGTCGCTGCGTCATTGTGTCATCGCTTCTCGGCCTTTTGGCTAAGATCAAGTGTAGTATCTGTTCTTATCAGTTTAATATCTGATACGTCCCCTATCCGGGGACTGCATATTAAATTGATTTTTGGCACATGGAGCCAGAACCGGGGCTTGCTCCGTCCACTCCACGCATCGACCTGGTATTGCAGTGCCTCCAGGAACGGTGTGCTTCCCCTTTTTGGGGACTGCGACTTGTTGTGACTAATAGAAGAACCAACAACACCACTGGAATTTTGTCAGAGAATACAGAAATACCCAGGAAGCGCATACAGAATGACGATGAGGTGACGCAACGATGACCGTGCCACAGAGAAAGCAGCAAGCTGCGGTCATATGAGCATAGGGAAAAAAGAAGAACAAAAGCGTCGGTTGCCGGCCGGCTGACTCATCACCGTCACAGCACGTTTTTTGATGTCCCTCTTATTTGAGAGTCTTTACCAACGAGCTGATGAGTCGAATCAGGGGTTTGTGTTGGATGGATTAGGGACACCTGATTCAAATCAAGGTCACGCACGCACGCACGCAGCAGTCAAGCAATGGAAGGTGCCCCGTCCTTCCTTTTCTTGGGGGAGGGGAAGGTCACCGTGTTTGAGGATGGCGAAGGGGGATAGGGCGCCTCTGCCTGGAGGCCAGGCAACTCATACTTACCTGGCAGGGGAGACACCATGATCAGGAAGGTGGTTCACCCAGGGCGAGGCTCGGCCATTGCACTCCGGTTGTGCTGACCCCTGCGAATTCCCCAAATGTGGGAATCTCGACTGCATAATTTATGGTAGTGGGGGACTGCGTTCGCGCTCTCCCCTGTACACACTGGTTAAAAGCAGATAGCGTGGAGGGAAAAAGCGTGCGGTTCTTGACGCTTGTGGCGCCGCCCACTGCCCCAAAGGGTGAAGTTGCACCAGTTTTGTTATGTTTCTGTCTCTTTCTGCTGTGTCAGCCAGTGACCCGGAGAGTTCAGAGAACTGAACTGCGTTTGTTTTCATCGAGGTTGTCGAAACCTGCGACCGGTTTGCCGAATGTGGTTTTTCCCACAAACTTTGATATTCAACGGACGAGTTGATTGACAGCAGTGGTCCCAAAGGCAAAGTTGTTCGGATGGAGGTTTTCTGTCGTATGGTACGACTGTCTCGTGCGCGTGCTGTGAAAAAGCACGCGACATACGTTCGCCTATAGCCGCTCTCATGTTGTTGCTTTTTCATTTTAAAGCGCCACTAGGTGGCCATTCACCGCGTCCTTTCTCGCCTGACCCCAGACTGAGCCCGTGCACGGGTGTACCGGCTTGGGTGAAATTGTCTCGTTCCGTCCAAGAGCTATAGCCGTTCTAGCAGACCCCGCCTCGCCCAGCCCGTAGGTTTCGGCCTGCCGCCGCCAAGCTGAATCGAAATTCCCACTTTTTTTCCGATCTGGACGGACAGTCAGACTCCAGAGAATCTTTCTGCACTGGTTTGGGCCAGATCGGGCAAAAGACCTAGGACTAGTGTGCAAAAGTAGGTTTTTCACAAAATCCCAAATACCCGAAAATTTCGCCAGCGCAACCTTCGAATCCGAGGCATGCGTCTCGCTCGGCTCGAGCCAAGGATTCCGATGATATAAGACACTTGGTTCTGCGGCGTGCGGTTTGGGAGCTACGAGCCATTTCGTGCCGGGCCCATCGGGGGGCCAGCCTTGGTGATGTTGTAGAGCGAGTGGCTAGTACCATCCCTCAAAGTTTCAGGTCTCTACGACGTAAGGCCTTTGCCAACCCTCCCCCCCTCACCGCTTCCCAGATGGGCGTCGCCTTTGCCGGCTCCCCTGTCGCTGCGTCATTGTGTCATCGCTTCTCGGCCTTTTGGCTAAGATCAAGTGTAGTATCTGTTCTTATCAGTTTAATATCTGATACGTCCCCTATCCGGGGACTGCATATTAAATTGATTTTTGGCACATGGAGCCGGAACCGGGGCTTGCTCCGTCCACTCCACGCATCGACCTGGTATTGCAGTGCCTCCAGGAACGGTGTGCTTCCCCTTTTTGGGGACTGCGACTTGTTGTGACTAATAGAAGAACCAACAACACCACTGGAATTTTGTCAGAGAATACAGAAATACCCAGGAAGCGCATACAGAATGACGATGAGGTGACGCAACGATGACCGTGCCACAGAGAAAGCAGCAAGCTGCGGTCATATGAGCATAGGGAAAAAAGAAGAACAAAAGCGTCGGTTGCCGGCCGGCTGACTCATCACCGTCACAGCACGTTTTTTGATGTCCCTCTTATTTGAGAGTCTTTACCAACGAGCTGATGAGTCGAATCAGGGGTTTGTGTTGGATGGATTAGGGACACCTGATTCAAATCAAGGTCACGCACGCACGCACGCAGCAGTCAAGCAATGGAAGGTGCCCCGGCCTTCCTTTTCTTGGGGGAGGGGAAGGTCACCGTGTTTGAGGATGGCGAAGGGGGATAGGGCGCCTCTGCCTGGAGGCCAGGCAACTCATACTTACCTGGCAGGGGAGACACCATGATCAGGAAGGTGGTTCACCCAGGGCGAGGCTCGGCCATTGCACTCCGGTTGTGCTGACCCCTGCGAATTCCCCAAATGTGGGAATCTCGACTGCATAATTTATGGTAGTGGGGGACTGCGTTCGCGCTCTCCCCTGTACACACTGGTTAAAAGCAGATAGCGTGGAGGGAAAAAGCGTGCGGTTCTTGACGCTTGTGGCGCCGCCCACTGCCCCAAAGGGTGAAGTTGCACCAGTTTTGTTATGTTTCTGTCTCTTTCTGCTGTGTCAGCCAGTGACCCGGAGAGTTCAGAGAACTGAACTGCGTTTGTTTTCATCGAGGTTGTCGAAACCTGCGACCGGTTTGCCGAATGTGGTTTTTCCCACAAACTTTGATATTCAACGGACGAGTTGATTGACAGCAGTGGTCCCAAAGGCAAAGTTGTTCGGATGGAGGTTTTCTGTCGTATGGTACGACTGTCTCGTGCGCGTGCTGTGAAAAAGCACGCGACATACGTTCGCCTATAGCCGCTCTCATGTTGTTGCTTTTTCATTTTAAAGCGCCACTAGGTGGCCATTCACCGCGTCCTTTCTCGCCTGACCCCAGACTGAGCCCGTGCACGGGTGTACCGGCTTGGGTGAAATTGTCTCGTTCCGTCCAAGAGCTATAGCCGTTCTAGCAGACCCCGCCTCGCCCAGCCCGTAGGTTTCGGCCTGCCGCCGCCAAGCTGAATCGAAATTCCCACTTTTTTTCCGATCTGGACGGACAGTCAGACTCCAGAGAATCTTTCTGCACTGGTTTGGGCCAGATCGGGCAAAAGACCTAGGACTAGTGTGCAAAAGTAGGTTTTTCACAAAATCCCAAATACCCGAAAATTTCGCCAGCGCAACCTTCGAATCCGAGGCATGCGTCTCGCTCGGCTCGAGCCAAGGATTCCGATGATATAAGACACTTGGTTCTGCGGCGTGCGGTTTGGGAGCTACGAGCCATTTCGTGCCGGGCCCATCGGGGGGCCAGCCTTGGTGATGTTGTAGAGCGAGTGGCTAGTACCATCCCTCAAAGTTTCAGGTCTCTACGACGTAAGGCCTTTGCCAACCCTCCCCCCCTCACCGCTTCCCAGATGGGCGTCGCCTTTGCCGGCTCCCCTGCCGCTGCGTCATTGTGTCATCGCTTCTCGGCCTTTTGGCTAAGATCAAGTGTAGTATCTGTTCTTATCAGTTTAATATCTGATACGTCCCCTATCCGGGGACTGCATATTAAATTGATTTTTGGCACATGGAGCCGGAACCGGGGCTTGCTCCGTCCACTCCACGCATCGACCTGGTATTGCAGTGCCTCCAGGAACGGTGTGCTTCCCCTTTTTGGGGACTGCGACTTGTTGTGACTAATAGAAGAACCAACAACACCACTGGAATTTTGTCAGAGAATACAGAAATACCCAGGAAGCGCATACAGAATGACGATGAGGTGACGCAACGATGACCGTGCCACAGAGAAAGCAGCAAGCTGCGGTCATATGAGCATAGGGAAAAAAGAAGAACAAAAGCGTCGGTTGCCGGCCGGCTGACTCATCACCGTCACAGCACGTTTTTTGATGTCCCTCTTATTTGAGAGTCTTTACCAACGAGCTGATGAGTCGAATCAGGGGTTTGTGTTGGATGGATTAGGGACACCTGATTCAAATCAAGGTCACGCACGCACGCACGCAGCAGTCAAGCAATGGAAGGTGCCCCGTCCTTCCTTTTCTTGGGGGAGGGGAAGGTCACCGTGTTTGAGGATGGCGAAGGGGGATAGGGCGCCTCTGCCTGGAGGCCAGGCAACTCATACTTACCTGGCAGGGGAGACACCATGATCAGGAAGGTGGTTCACCCAGGGCGAGGCTCGGCCATTGCACTCCGGTTGTGCTGACCCCTGCGAATTCCCCAAATGTGGGAATCTCGACTGCATAATTTATGGTAGTGGGGGACTGCGTTCGCGCTCTCCCCTGTACACACTGGTTAAAAGCAGATAGCGTGGAGGGAAAAAGCGTGCGGTTCTTGACGCTTGTGGCGCCGCCCACTGCCCCAAAGGGTGAAGTTGCACCAGTTTTGTTATGTTTCTGTCTCTTTCTGCTGTGTCAGCCAGTGACCCGGAGAGTTCAGAGAACTGAACTGCGTTTGTTTTCATCGAGGTTGTCGAAACCTGCGACCGGTTTGCCGAATGTGGTTTTTCCCACAAACTTTGATATTCAACGGACGAGTTGATTGACAGCAGTGGTCCCAAAGGCAAAGTTGTTCGGATGGAGGTTTTCTGTCGTATGGTACGACTGTCTCGTGCGCGTGCTGTGAAAAAGCACGCGACATACGTTCGCCTATAGCCGCTCTCATGTTGTTGCTTTTTCATTTTAAAGCGCCACTAGGTGGCCATTCACCGCGTCCTTTCTCGCCTGACCCCAGACTGAGCCCGTGCACGGGTGTACCGGCTTGGGTGAAATTGTCTCGTTCCGTCCAAGAGCTATAGCCGTTCTAGCAGACCCCGCCTCGCCCAGCCCGTAGGTTTCGGCCTGCCGCCGCCAAGCTGAATCGAAATTCCCACTTTTTTTCCGATCTGGACGGACAGTCAGACTCCAGAGAATCTTTCTGCACTGGTTTGGGCCAGATCGGGCAAAAGACCTAGGACTAGTGTGCAAAAGTAGGTTTTTCACAAAATCCCAAATACCCGAAAATTTCGCCAGCGCAACCTTCGAATCCGAGGCATGCGTCTCGCTCGGCTCGAGCCAAGGATTCCGATGATATAAGACACTTGGTTCTGCGGCGTGCGGTTTGGGAGCTACGAGCCATTTCGTGCCGGGCCCATCGGGGGGCCAGCCTTGGTGATGTTGTAGAGCGAGTGGCTAGTACCATCCCTCAAAGTTTCAGGTCTCTACGACGTAAGGCCTTTGCCAACCCTCCCCCCCTCACCGCTTCCCAGATGGGCGTCGCCTTTGCCGGCTCCCCTGTCGCTGCGTCATTGTGTCATCGCTTCTCGGCCTTTTGGCTAAGATCAAGTGTAGTATCTGTTCTTATCAGTTTAATATCTGATACGTCCCCTATCCGGGGACTGCATATTAAATTGATTTTTGGCACATGGAGCCGGAACCGGGGCTTGCTCCGTCCACTCCACGCATCGACCTGGTATTGCAGTGCCTCCAGGAACGGTGTGCTTCCCCTTTTTGGGGACTGCGACTTGTTGTGACTAATAGAAGAACCAACAACACCACTGGAATTTTGTCAGAGAATACAGAAATACCCAGGAAGCGCATACAGAATGACGATGAGGTGACGCAACGATGACCGTGCCACAGAGAAAGCAGCAAGCTGCGGTCATATGAGCATAGGGAAAAAAGAAGAACAAAAGCGTCGGTTGCCGGCCGGCTGACTCATCACCGTCACAGCACGTTTTTTGATGTCCCTCTTATTTGAGAGTCTTTACCAACGAGCTGATGAGTCGAATCAGGGGTTTGTGTTGGATGGATTAGGGACACCTGATTCAAATCAAGGTCACGCACGCACGCACGCAGCAGTCAAGCAATGGAAGGTGCCCCGTCCTTCCTTTTCTTGGGGGAGGGGAAGGTCACCGTGTTTGAGGATGGCGAAGGGGGATAGGGCGCCTCTGCCTGGAGGCCAGGCAACTCATACTTACCTGGCAGGGGAGACACCATGATCAGGAAGGTGGTTCACCCAGGGCGAGGCTCGGCCATTGCACTCCGGTTGTGCTGACCCCTGCGAATTCCCCAAATGTGGGAATCTCGACTGCATAATTTATGGTAGTGGGGGACTGCGTTCGCGCTCTCCCCTGTACACACTGGTTAAAAGCAGATAGCGTGGAGGGAAAAAGCGTGCGGTTCTTGACGCTTGTGGCGCCGCCCACTGCCCCAAAGGGTGAAGTTGCACCAGTTTTGTTATGTTTCTGTCTCTTTCTGCTGTGTCAGCCAGTGACCCGGAGAGTTCAGAGAACTGAACTGCGTTTGTTTTCATCGAGGTTGTCGAAACCTGCGACCGGTTTGCCGAATGTGGTTTTTCCCACAAACTTTGATATTCAACGGACGAGTTGATTGACAGCAGTGGTCCCAAAGGCAAAGTTGTTCGGATGGAGGTTTTCTGTCGTATGGTACGACTGTCTCGTGCGCGTGCTGTGAAAAAGCACGCGACATACGTTCGCCTATAGCCGCTCTCATGTTGTTGCTTTTTCATTTTAAAGCGCCACTAGGTGGCCATTCACCGCGTCCTTTCTCGCCTGACCCCAGACTGAGCCCGTGCACGGGTGTACCGGCTTGGGTGAAATTGTCTCGTTCCGTCCAAGAGCTATAGCCGTTCTAGCAGACCCCGCCTCGCCCAGCCCGTAGGTTTCGGCCTGCCGCCGCCAAGCTGAATCGAAATTCCCACTTTTTTTCCGATCTGGACGGACAGTCAGACTCCAGAGAATCTTTCTGCACTGGTTTGGGCCAGATCGGGCAAAAGACCTAGGACTAGTGTGCAAAAGTAGGTTTTTCACAAAATCCCAAATACCCGAAAATTTCGCCAGCGCAACCTTCGAATCCGAGGCATGCGTCTCGCTCGGCTCGAGCCAAGGATTCCGATGATATAAGACACTTGGTTCTGCGGCGTGCGGTTTGGGAGCTACGAGCCATTTCGTGCCGGGCCCATCGGGGGGCCAGCCTTGGTGATGTTGTAGAGCGAGTGGCTAGTACCATCCCTCAAAGTTTCAGGTCTCTACGACGTAAGGCCTTTGCCAACCCTCCCCCCCTCACCGCTTCCCAGATGGGCGTCGCCTTTGCAGGCTCCCCTGCCGCTGCGTCATTGTGTCATCGCTTCTCGGCCTTTTGGCTAAGATCAAGTGTAGTATCTGTTCTTATCAGTTTAATATCTGATACGTCCCCTATCCGGGGACTGCATATTAAATTGATTTTTGGCACATGGAGCCGGAACCGGGGCTTGCTCCGTCCACTCCACGCATCGACCTGGTATTGCAGTGCCTCCAGGAACGGTGTGCTTCCCCTTTTTGGGGACTGCGACTTGTTGTGACTAATAGAAGAACCAACAACACCACTGGAATTTTGTCAGAGAATACAGAAATACGCAGGAAGCGCATACAGAATGACGATGAGGTGACGCAACGATGACCGTGCCACAGAGAAAGCAGCAAGCTGCGGTCATATGAGCATAGGGAAAAAAGAAGAACAAAAGCGTCGGTTGCCGGCCGGCTGACTCATCACCGTCACAGCACGTTTTTTGATGTCCCTCTTATTTGAGAGTCTTTACCAACGAGCTGATGAGTCGAATCAGGGGTTTGTGTTGGATGGATTAGGGACACCTGATTCAAATCAAGGTCACGCACGCACGCACGCAGCAGTCAAGCAATGGAAGGTGCCCCGTCCTTCCTTTTCTTGGGGGAGGGGAAGGTCACCGTGTTTGAGGATGGCGAAGGGGGATAGGGCGCCTCTGCCTGGAGGCCAGGCAACTCATACTTACCTGGCAGGGGAGACACCATGATCAGGAAGGTGGTTCACCCAGGGCGAGGCTCGGCCATTGCACTCCGGTTGTGCTGACCCCTGCGAATTCCCCAAATGTGGGAATCTCGACTGCATAATTTATGGTAGTGGGGGACTGCGTTCGCGCTCTCCCCTGTACACACTGGTTAAAAGCAGATAGCGTGGAGGGAAAAAGCGTGCGGTTCTTGACGCTTGTGGCGCCGCCCACTGCCCCAAAGGGTGAAGTTGCACCAGTTTTGTTATGTTTCTGTCTCTTTCTGCTGTGTCAGCCAGTGACCCGGAGAGTTCAGAGAACTGAACTGCGTTTGTTTTCATCGAGGTTGTCGAAACCTGCGACCGGTTTGCCGAATGTGGTTTTTCCCACAAACTTTGATATTCAACGGACGAGTTGATTGACAGCAGTGGTCCCAAAGGCAAAGTTGTTCGGATGGAGGTTTTCTGTCGTATGGTACGACTGTCTCGTGCGCGTGCTGTGAAAAAGCACGCGACATACGTTCGCCTATAGCCGCTCTCATGTTGTTGCTTTTTCATTTTAAAGCGCCACTAGGTGGCCATTCACCGCGTCCTTTCTCGCCTGACCCCAGACTGAGCCCGTGCACGGGTGTACCGGCTTGGGTGAAATTGTCTCGTTCCGTCCAAGAGCTATAGCCGTTCTAGCAGACCCCGCCTCGCCCAGCCCGTAGGTTTCGGCCTGCCGCCGCCAAGCTGAATCGAAATTCCCACTTTTTTTCCGATCTGGACGGACAGTCAGACTCCAGAGAATCTTTCTGCACTGGTTTGGGCCAGATCGGGCAAAAGACCTAGGACTAGTGTGCAAAAGTAGGTTTTTCACAAAATCCCAAATACCCGAAAATTTCGCCAGCGCAACCTTCGAATCCGAGGCATGCGTCTCGCTCGGCTCGAGCCAAGGATTCCGATGATATAAGACACTTGGTTCTGCGGCGTGCGGTTTGGGAGCTACGAGCCATTTCGTGCCGGGCCCATCGGGGGGCCAGCCTTGGTGATGTTGTAGAGCGAGTGGCTAGTACCATCCCTCAAAGTTTCAGGTCTCTACGACGTAAGGCCTTTGCCAACCCTCCCCCCCTCACCGCTTCCCAGATGGGCGTCGCCTTTGCCGGCTCCCCTGCCGCTGCGTCATTGTGTCATCGCTTCTCGGCCTTTTGGCTAAGATCAAGTGTAGTATCTGTTCTTATCAGTTTAATATCTGATACGTCCCCTATCCGGGGACTGCATATTAAATTGATTTTTGGCACATGGAGCCGGAACCGGGGCTTGCTCCGTCCACTCCACGCATCGACCTGGTATTGCAGTGCCTCCAGGAACGGTGTGCTTCCCCTTTTTGGGGACTGCGACTTGTTGTGACTAATAGAAGAACCAACAACACCACTGGAATTTTGTCAGAGAATACAGAAATACCCAGGAAGCGCATACAGAATGACGATGAGGTGACGCAACGATGACCGTGCCACAGAGAAAGCAGCAAGCTGCGGTCATATGAGCATAGGGAAAAAAGAAGAACAAAAGCGTCGGTTGCCGGCCGGCTGACTCATCACCGTCACAGCACGTTTTTTGATGTCCCTCTTATTTGAGAGTCTTTACCAACGAGCTGATGAGTCGAATCAGGGGTTTGTGTTGGATGGATTAGGGACACCTGATTCAAATCAAGGTCACGCACGCACGCACGCAGCAGTCAAGCAATGGAAGGTGCCCCGTCCTTCCTTTTCTTGGGGGAGGGGAAGGTCACCGTGTTTGAGGATGGCGAAGGGGGATAGGGCGCCTCTGCCTGGAGGCCAGGCAACTCATACTTACCTGGCAGGGGAGACACCATGATCAGGAAGGTGGTTCACCCAGGGCGAGGCTCGGCCATTGCACTCCGGTTGTGCTGACCCCTGCGAATTCCCCAAATGTGGGAATCTCGACTGCATAATTTATGGTAGTGGGGGACTGCGTTCGCGCTCTCCCCTGTACACACTGGTTAAAAGCAGATAGCGTGGAGGGAAAAAGCGTGCGGTTCTTGACGCTTGTGGCGCCGCCCACTGCCCCAAAGGGTGAAGTTGCACCAGTTTTGTTATGTTTCTGTCTCTTTCTGCTGTGTCAGCCAGTGACCCGGAGAGTTCAGAGAACTGAACTGCGTTTGTTTTCATCGAGGTTGTCGAAACCTGCGACCGGTTTGCCGAATGTGGTTTTTCCCACAAACTTTGATATTCAACGGACGAGTTGATTGACAGCAGTGGTCCCAAAGGCAAAGTTGTTCGGATGGAGGTTTTCTGTCGTATGGTACGACTGTCTCGTGCGCGTGCTGTGAAAAAGCACGCGACATACGTTCGCCTATAGCCGCTCTCATGTTGTTGCTTTTTCATTTTAAAGCGCCACTAGGTGGCCATTCACCGCGTCCTTTCTCGCCTGACCCCAGACTGAGCCCGTGCACGGGTGTACCGGCTTGGGTGAAATTGTCTCGTTCCGTCCAAGAGCTATAGCCGTTCTAGCAGACCCCGCCTCGCCCAGCCCGTAGGTTTCGGCCTGCCGCCGCCAAGCTGAATCGAAATTCCCACTTTTTTTCCGATCTGGACGGACAGTCAGACTCCAGAGAATCTTTCTGCACTGGTTTGGGCCAGATCGGGCAAAAGACCTAGGACTAGTGTGCAAAAGTAGGTTTTTCACAAAATCCCAAATACCCGAAAATTTCGCCAGCGCAACCTTCGAATCCGAGGCATGCGTCTCGCTCGGCTCGAGCCAAGGATTCCGATGATATAAGACACTTGGTTCTGCGGCGTGCGGTTTGGGAGCTACGAGCCATTTCGTGCCGGGCCCATCGGGGGGCCAGCCTTGGTGATGTTGTAGAGCGAGTGGCTAGTACCATCCCTCAAAGTTTCAGGTCTCTACGACGTAAGGCCTTTGCCAACCCTCCCCCCCTCACCGCTTCCCAGATGGGCGTCGCCTTTGCAGGCTCCCCTGCCGCTGCGTCATTGTGTCATCGCTTCTCGGCCTTTTGGCTAAGATCAAGTGTAGTATCTGTTCTTATCAGTTTAATATCTGATACGTCCCCTATCCGGGGACTGCATATTAAATTGATTTTTGGCACATGGAGCCGGAACCGGGGCTTGCTCCGTCCACTCCACGCATCGACCTGGTATTGCAGTGCCTCCAGGAACGGTGTGCTTCCCCTTTTTGGGGACTGCGACTTGTTGTGACTAATAGAAGAACCAACAACACCACTGGAATTTTGTCAGAGAATACAGAAATACGCAGGAAGCGCATACAGAATGACGATGAGGTGACGCAACGATGACCGTGCCACAGAGAAAGCAGCAAGCTGCGGTCATATGAGCATAGGGAAAAAAGAAGAACAAAAGCGTCGGTTGCCGGCCGGCTGACTCATCACCGTCACAGCACGTTTTTTGATGTCCCTCTTATTTGAGAGTCTTTACCAACGAGCTGATGAGTCGAATCAGGGGTTTGTGTTGGATGGATTAGGGACACCTGATTCAAATCAAGGTCACGCACGCACGCACGCAGCAGTCAAGCAATGGAAGGTGCCCCGTCCTTCCTTTTCTTGGGGGAGGGGAAGGTCACCGTGTTTGAGGATGGCGAAGGGGGATAGGGCGCCTCTGCCTGGAGGCCAGGCAACTCATACTTACCTGGCAGGGGAGACACCATGATCAGGAAGGTGGTTCACCCAGGGCGAGGCTCGGCCATTGCACTCCGGTTGTGCTGACCCCTGCGAATTCCCCAAATGTGGGAATCTCGACTGCATAATTTATGGTAGTGGGGGACTGCGTTCGCGCTCTCCCCTGTACACACTGGTTAAAAGCAGATAGCGTGGAGGGAAAAAGCGTGCGGTTCTTGACGCTTGTGGCGCCGCCCACTGCCCCAAAGGGTGAAGTTGCACCAGTTTTGTTATGTTTCTGTCTCTTTCTGCTGTGTCAGCCAGTGACCCGGAGAGTTCAGAGAACTGAACTGCGTTTGTTTTCATCTAGGTTGTCGAAACCTGCGACCGGTTTGCCGAATGTGGTTTTTCCCACAAACTTTGATATTCAACGGACGAGTTGATTGACAGCAGTGGTCCCAAAGGCAAAGTTGTTCGGATGGAGGTTTTCTGTCGTATGGTACGACTGTCTCGTGCGCGTGCTGTGAAAAAGCACGCGACATACGTTCGCCTATAGCCGCTCTCATGTTGTTGCTTTTTCATTTTAAAGCGCCACTAGGTGGCCATTCACCGCGTCCTTTCTCGCCTGACCCCAGACTGAGCCCGTGCACGGGTGTACCGGCTTGGGTGAAATTGTCTCGTTCCGTCCAAGAGCTATAGCCGTTCTAGCAGACCCCGCCTCGCCCAGCCCGTAGGTTTCGGCCTGCCGCCGCCAAGCTGAATCGAAATTCCCACTTTTTTTCCGATCTGGACAGACAGTCAGACTCCAGAGAATCTTTCTGCACTGGTTTGGGCCAGATCGGGCAAAAGACCTAGGACTAGTGTGCAAAAGTAGGTTTTTCACAAAATCCCAAATACCCGAAAATTTCGCCAGCGCAACCTTCGAATCCGAGGCATGCGTCTCGCTCGGCTCGAGCCAAGGATTCCGATGATATAAGACACTTGGTTCTGCGGCGTGCGGTTTGGGAGCTACGAGCCATTTCGTGCCGGGCCCATCGGGGGGCCAGCCTTGGTGATGTTGTAGAGCGAGTGGCTAGTACCATCCCTCAAAGTTTCAGGTCTCTACGACGTAAGGCCTTTGCCAACCCTCCCCCCCTCACCGCTTCCCAGATGGGCGTCGCCTTTGCAGGCTCCCCTGCCGCTGCGTCATTGTGTCATCGCTTCTCGGCCTTTTGGCTAAGATCAAGTGTAGTATCTGTTCTTATCAGTTTAATATCTGATACGTCCCCTATCCGGGGACTGCATATTAAATTGATTTTTGGCACATGGAGCCGGAACCGGGGCTTGCTCCGTCCACTCCACGCATCGACCTGGTATTGCAGTGCCTCCAGGAACGGTGTGCTTCCCCTTTTTGGGGACTGCGACTTGTTGTGACTAATAGAAGAACCAACAACACCACTGGAATTTTGTCAGAGAATACAGAAATACGCAGGAAGCGCATACAGAATGACGATGAGGTGACGCAACGATGACCGTGCCACAGAGAAAGCAGCAAGCTGCGGTCATATGAGCATAGGGAAAAAAGAAGAACAAAAGCGTCGGTTGCCGGCCGGCTGACTCATCACCGTCACAGCACGTTTTTTGATGTCCCTCTTATTTGAGAGTCTTTACCAACGAGCTGATGAGTCGAATCAGGGGTTTGTGTTGGATGGATTAGGGACACCTGATTCAAATCAAGGTCACGCACGCACGCACGCAGCAGTCAAGCAATGGAAGGTGCCCCGTCCTTCCTTTTCTTGGGGGAGGGGAAGGTCACCGTGTTTGAGGATGGCGAAGGGGGATAGGGCGCCTCTGCCTGGAGGCCAGGCAACTCATACTTACCTGGCAGGGGAGACACCATGATCAGGAAGGTGGTTCACCCAGGGCGAGGCTCGGCCATTGCACTCCGGTTGTGCTGACCCCTGCGAATTCCCCAAATGTGGGAATCTCGACTGCATAATTTATGGTAGTGGGGGACTGCGTTCGCGCTCTCCCCTGTACACACTGGTTAAAAGCAGATAGCGTGGAGGGAAAAAGCGTGCGGTTCTTGACGCTTGTGGCGCCGCCCACTGCCCCAAAGGGTGAAGTTGCACCAGTTTTGTTATGTTTCTGTCTCTTTCTGCTGTGTCAGCCAGTGACCCGGAGAGTTCAGAGAACTGAACTGCGTTTGTTTTCATCTAGGTTGTCGAAACCTGCGACCGGTTTGCCGAATGTGGTTTTTCCCACAAACTTTGATATTCAACGGACGAGTTGATTGACAGCAGTGGTCCCAAAGGCAAAGTTGTTCGGATGGAGGTTTTCTGTCGTATGGTACGACTGTCTCGTGCGCGTGCTGTGAAAAAGCACGCGACATACGTTCGCCTATAGCCGCTCTCATGTTGTTGCTTTTTCATTTTAAAGCGCCACTAGGTGGCCATTCACCGCGTCCTTTCTCGCCTGACCCCAGACTGAGCCCGTGCACGGGTGTACCGGCTTGGGTGAAATTGTCTCGTTCCGTCCAAGAGCTATAGCCGTTCTAGCAGACCCCGCCTCGCCCAGCCCGTAGGTTTCGGCCTGCCGCCGCCAAGCTGAATCGAAATTCCCACTTTTTTTCCGATCTGGACGGACAGTCAGACTCCAGAGAATCTTTCTGCACTGGTTTGGGCCAGATCGGGCAAAAGACCTAGGACTAGTGTGCAAAAGTAGGTTTTTCACAAAATCCCAAATACCCGAAAATTTCGCCAGCGCAACCTTCGAATCCGAGGCATGCGTCTCGCTCGGCTCGAGCCAAGGATTCCGATGATATAAGACACTTGGTTCTGCGGCGTGCGGTTTGGGAGCTACGAGCCATTTCGTGCCGGGCCCATCGGGGGGCCAGCCTTGGTGATGTTGTAGAGCGAGTGGCTAGTACCATCCCTCAAAGTTTCAGGTCTCTACGACGTAAGGCCTTTGCCAACCCTCCCCCCCTCACCGCTTCCCAGATGGGCGTCGCCTTTGCCGGCTCCCCTGCCGCTGCGTCATTGTGTCATCGCTTCTCGGCCTTTTGGCTAAGATCAAGTGTAGTATCTGTTCTTATCAGTTTAATATCTGATACGTCCCCTATCCGGGGACTGCATATTAAATTGATTTTTGGCACATGGAGCCGGAACCGGGGCTTGCTCCGTCCACTCCACGCATCGACCTGGTATTGCAGTGCCTCCAGGAACGGTGTGCTTCCCCTTTTTGGGGACTGCGACTTGTTGTGACTAATAGAAGAACCAGCAACACCACTGGAATTTTGTCAGAGAATACAGAAATACGCAGGAAGCGCATACAGAATGACGATGAGGTGACGCAACGATGACCGTGCCACAGAGAAAGCAGCAAGCTGCGGTCATATGAGCATAGGGAAAAAAGAAGAACAAAAGCGTCGGTTGCCGGCCGGCTGACTCATCACCGTCACAGCACGTTTTTTGATGTCCCTCTTATTTGAGAGTCTTTACCAACGAGCTGATGAGTCGAATCAGGGGTTTGTGTTGGATGGATTAGGGACACCTGATTCAAATCAAGGTCACGCACGCACGCACGCAGCAGTCAAGCAATGGAAGGTGCCCCGTCCTTCCTTTTCTTGGGGGAGGGGAAGGTCACCGTGTTTGAGGATGGCGAAGGGGGATAGGGCGCCTCTGCCTGGAGGCCAGGCAACTCATACTTACCTGGCAGGGGAGACACCATGATCAGGAAGGTGGTTCACCCAGGGCGAGGCTCGGCCATTGCACTCCGGTTGTGCTGACCCCTGCGAATTCCCCAAATGTGGGAATCTCGACTGCATAATTTATGGTAGTGGGGGACTGCGTTCGCGCTCTCCCCTGTACACACTGGTTAAAAGCAGATAGCGTGGAGGGAAAAAGCGTGCGGTTCTTGACGCTTGTGGCGCCGCCCACTGCCCCAAAGGGTGAAGTTGCACCAGTTTTGTTATGTTTCTGTCTCTTTCTGCTGTGTCAGCCAGTGACCCGGAGAGTTCAGAGAACTGAACTGCGTTTGTTTTCATCGAGGTTGTCGAAACCTGCGACCGGTTTGCCGAATGTGGTTTTTCCCACAAACTTTGATATTCAACGGACGAGTTGATTGACAAGCAGTGGTCCCAAAGGCAAAGTTGTTCGGATGGAGGTTTTCTGTCGTATGGTACGACTGTCTCGTGCGCGTGCTGTGAAAAAGCACGCGACATACGTTCGCCTATAGCCGCTCTCATGTTGTTGCTTTTTCATTTTAAAGCGCCACTAGGTGGCCATTCACCGCGTCCTTTCTCGCCTGACCCCAGACTGAGCCCGTGCACGGGTGTACCGGCTTGGGTGAAATTGTCTCGTTCCGTCCAAGAGCTATAGCCGTTCTAGCAGACCCCGCCTCGCCCAGCCCGTAGGTTTCGGCCTGCCGCCGCCAAGCTGAATCGAAATTCCCACTTTTTTTCCGATCTGGACGGACAGTCAGACTCCAGAGAATCTTTCTGCACTGGTTTGGGCCAGATCGGGCAAAAGACCTAGGACTAGTGTGCAAAAGTAGGTTTTTCACAAAATCCCAAATACCCGAAAATTTCGCCAGCGCAACCTTCGAATCCGAGGCATGCGTCTCGCTCGGCTCGAGCCAAGGATTCCGATGATATAAGACACTTGGTTCTGCGGCGTGCGGTTTGGGAGCTACGAGCCATTTCGTGCCGGGCCCATCGGGGGGCCAGCCTTGGTGATGTTGTAGAGCGAGTGGCTAGTACCATCCCTCAAAGTTTCAGGTCTCTACGACGTAAGGCCTTTGCCAACCCTCCCCCCCTCACCGCTTCCCAGATGGGCGTCGCCTTTGCCGGCTCCCCTGCCGCTGCGTCATTGTGTCATCGCTTCTCGGCCTTTTGGCTAAGATCAAGTGTAGTATCTGTTCTTATCAGTTTAATATCTGATACGTCCCCTATCCGGGGACTGCATATTAAATTGATTTTTGGCACATGGAGCCGGAACCGGGGCTTGCTCCGTCCACTCCACGCATCGACCTGGTATTGCAGTGCCTCCAGGAACGGTGTGCTTCCCCTTTTTGGGGACTGCGACTTGTTGTGACTAATAGAAGAACCAGCAACACCACTGGAATTTTGTCAGAGAATACAGAAATACGCAGGAAGCGCATACAGAATGACGATGAGGTGACGCAACGATGACCGTGCCACAGAGAAAGCAGCAAGCTGCGGTCATATGAGCATAGGGAAAAAAGAAGAACAAAAGCGTCGGTTGCCGGCCGGCTGACTCATCACCGTCACAGCACGTTTTTTGATGTCCCTCTTATTTGAGAGTCTTTACCAACGAGCTGATGAGTCGAATCAGGGGTTTGTGTTGGATGGATTAGGGACACCTGATTCAAATCAAGGTCACGCACGCACGCACGCAGCAGTCAAGCAATGGAAGGTGCCCCGTCCTTCCTTTTCTTGGGGGAGGGGAAGGTCACCGTGTTTGAGGATGGCGAAGGGGGATAGGGCGCCTCTGCCTGGAGGCCAGGCAACTCATACTTACCTGGCAGGGGAGACACCATGATCAGGAAGGTGGTTCACCCAGGGCGAGGCTCGGCCATTGCACTCCGGTTGTGCTGACCCCTGCGAATTCCCCAAATGTGGGAATCTCGACTGCATAATTTATGGTAGTGGGGGACTGCGTTCGCGCTCTCCCCTGTACACACTGGTTAAAAGCAGATAGCGTGGAGGGAAAAAGCGTGCGGTTCTTGACGCTTGTGGCGCCGCCCACTGCCCCAAAGGGTGAAGTTGCACCAGTTTTGTTATGTTTCTGTCTCTTTCTGCTGTGTCAGCCAGTGACCCGGAGAGTTCAGAGAACTGAACTGCGTTTGTTTTCATCGAGGTTGTCGAAACCTGCGACCGGTTTGCCGAATGTGGTTTTTCCCACAAACTTTGATATTCAACGGACGAGTTGATTGACAAGCAGTGGTCCCAAAGGCAAAGTTGTTCGGATGGAGGTTTTCTGTCGTATGGTACGACTGTCTCGTGCGCGTGCTGTGAAAAAGCACGCGACATACGTTCGCCTATAGCCGCTCTCATGTTGTTGCTTTTTCATTTTAAAGCGCCACTAGGTGGCCATTCACCGCGTCCTTTCTCGCCTGACCCCAGACTGAGCCCGTGCACGGGTGTACCGGCTTGGGTGAAATTGTCTCGTTCCGTCCAAGAGCTATAGCCGTTCTAGCAGACCCCGCCTCGCCCAGCCCGTAGGTTTCGGCCTGCCGCCGCCAAGCTGAATCGAAATTCCCACTTTTTTTCCGATCTGGACGGACAGTCAGACTCCAGAGAATCTTTCTGCACTGGTTTGGGCCAGATCGGGCAAAAGACCTAGGACTAGTGTGCAAAAGTAGGTTTTTCACAAAATCCCAAATACCCGAAAATTTCGCCAGCGCAACCTTCGAATCCGAGGCATGCGTCTCGCTCGGCTCGAGCCAAGGATTCCGATGATATAAGACACTTGGTTCTGCGGCGTGCGGTTTGGGAGCTACGAGCCATTTCGTGCCGGGCCCATCGGGGGGCCAGCCTTGGTGATGTTGTAGAGCGAGTGGCTAGTACCATCCCTCAAAGTTTCAGGTCTCTACGACGTAAGGCCTTTGCCAACCCTCCCCCCCTCACCGCTTCCCAGATGGGCGTCGCCTTTGCAGGCTCCCCTGCCGCTGCGTCATTGTGTCATCGCTTCTCGGCCTTTTGGCTAAGATCAAGTGTAGTATCTGTTCTTATCAGTTTAATATCTGATACGTCCCCTATCCGGGGACTGCATATTAAATTGATTTTTGGCACATGGAGCCGGAACCGGGGCTTGCTCCGTCCACTCCACGCATCGACCTGGTATTGCAGTGCCTCCAGGAACGGTGTGCTTCCCCTTTTTGGGGACTGCGACTTGTTGTGACTAATAGAAGAACCAACAACACCACTGGAATTTTGTCAGAGAATACAGAAATACGCAGGAAGCGCATACAGAATGACGATGAGGTGACGCAACGATGACCGTGCCACAGAGAAAGCAGCAAGCTGCGGTCATATGAGCATAGGGAAAAAAGAAGAACAAAAGCGTCGGTTGCCGGCCGGCTGACTCATCACCGTCACAGCACGTTTTTTGATGTCCCTCTTATTTGAGAGTCTTTACCAACGAGCTGATGAGTCGAATCAGGGGTTTGTGTTGGATGGATTAGGGACACCTGATTCAAATCAAGGTCACGCACGCACGCACGCAGCAGTCAAGCAATGGAAGGTGCCCCGTCCTTCCTTTTCTTGGGGGAGGGGAAGGTCACCGTGTTTGAGGATGGCGAAGGGGGATAGGGCGCCTCTGCCTGGAGGCCAGGCAACTCATACTTACCTGGCAGGGGAGACACCATGATCAGGAAGGTGGTTCACCCAGGGCGAGGCTCGGCCATTGCACTCCGGTTGTGCTGACCCCTGCGAATTCCCCAAATGTGGGAATCTCGACTGCATAATTTATGGTAGTGGGGGACTGCGTTCGCGCTCTCCCCTGTACACACTGGTTAAAAGCAGATAGCGTGGAGGGAAAAAGCGTGCGGTTCTTGACGCTTGTGGCGCCGCCCACTGCCCCAAAGGGTGAAGTTGCACCAGTTTTGTTATGTTTCTGTCTCTTTCTGCTGTGTCAGCCAGTGACCCGGAGAGTTCAGAGAACTGAACTGCGTTTGTTTTCATCGAGGTTGTCGAAACCTGCGACCGGTTTGCCGAATGTGGTTTTTCCCACAAACTTTGATATTCAACGGACGAGTTGATTGACAGCAGTGGTCCCAAAGGCAAAGTTGTTCGGATGGAGGTTTTCTGTCGTATGGTACGACTGTCTCGTGCGCGTGCTGTGAAAAAGCACGCGACATACGTTCGCCTATAGCCGCTCTCATGTTGTTGCTTTTTCATTTTAAAGCGCCACTAGGTGGCCATTCACCGCGTCCTTTCTCGCCTGACCCCAGACTGAGCCCGTGCACGGGTGTACCGGCTTGGGTGAAATTGTCTCGTTCCGTCCAAGAGCTATAGCCGTTCTAGCAGACCCCGCCTCGCCCAGCCCGTAGGTTTCGGCCTGCCGCCGCCAAGCTGAATCGAAATTCCCACTTTTTTTCCGATCTGGACGGACAGTCAGACTCCAGAGAATCTTTCTGCACTGGTTTGGGCCAGATCGGGCAAAAGACCTAGGACTAGTGTGCAAAAGTAGGTTTTTCACAAAATCCCAAATACCCGAAAATTTCGCCAGCGCAACCTTCGAATCCGAGGCATGCGTCTCGCTCGGCTCGAGCCAAGGATTCCGATGATATAAGACACTTGGTTCTGCGGCGTGCGGTTTGGGAGCTACGAGCCATTTCGTGCCGGGCCCATCGGGGGGCCAGCCTTGGTGATGTTGTAGAGCGAGTGGCTAGTACCATCCCTCAAAGTTTCAGGTCTCTACGACGTAAGGCCTTTGCCAACCCTCCCCCCCTCACCGCTTCCCAGATGGGCGTCGCCTTTGCAGGCTCCCCTGCCGCTGCGTCATTGTGTCATCGCTTCTCGGCCTTTTGGCTAAGATCAAGTGTAGTATCTGTTCTTATCAGTTTAATATCTGATACGTCCCCTATCCGGGGACTGCATATTAAATTGATTTTTGGCACATGGAGCCGGAACCGGGGCTTGCTCCGTCCACTCCACGCATCGACCTGGTATTGCAGTGCCTCCAGGAACGGTGTGCTTCCCCTTTTTGGGGACTGCGACTTGTTGTGACTAATAGAAGAACCAACAACACCACTGGAATTTTGTCAGAGAATACAGAAATACGCAGGAAGCGCATACAGAATGACGATGAGGTGACGCAACGATGACCGTGCCACAGAGAAAGCAGCAAGCTGCGGTCATATGAGCATAGGGAAAAAAGAAGAACAAAAGCGTCGGTTGCCGGCCGGCTGACTCATCACCGTCACAGCACGTTTTTTGATGTCCCTCTTATTTGAGAGTCTTTACCAACGAGCTGATGAGTCGAATCAGGGGTTTGTGTTGGATGGATTAGGGACACCTGATTCAAATCAAGGTCACGCACGCACGCACGCAGCAGTCAAGCAATGGAAGGTGCCCCGTCCTTCCTTTTCTTGGGGGAGGGGAAGGTCACCGTGTTTGAGGATGGCGAAGGGGGATAGGGCGCCTCTGCCTGGAGGCCAGGCAACTCATACTTACCTGGCAGGGGAGACACCATGATCAGGAAGGTGGTTCACCCAGGGCGAGGCTCGGCCATTGCACTCCGGTTGTGCTGACCCCTGCGAATTCCCCAAATGTGGGAATCTCGACTGCATAATTTATGGTAGTGGGGGACTGCGTTCGCGCTCTCCCCTGTACACACTGGTTAAAAGCAGATAGCGTGGAGGGAAAAAGCGTGCGGTTCTTGACGCTTGTGGCGCCGCCCACTGCCCCAAAGGGTGAAGTTGCACCAGTTTTGTTATGTTTCTGTCTCTTTCTGCTGTGTCAGCCAGTGACCCGGAGAGTTCAGAGAACTGAACTGCGTTTGTTTTCATCTAGGTTGTCGAAACCTGCGACCGGTTTGCCGAATGTGGTTTTTCCCACAAACTTTGATATTCAACGGACGAGTTGATTGACAGCAGTGGTCCCAAAGGCAAAGTTGTTCGGATGGAGGTTTTCTGTCGTATGGTACGACTGTCTCGTGCGCGTGCTGTGAAAAAGCACGCGACATACGTTCGCCTATAGCCGCTCTCATGTTGTTGCTTTTTCATTTTAAAGCGCCACTAGGTGGCCATTCACCGCGTCCTTTCTCGCCTGACCCCAGACTGAGCCCGTGCACGGGTGTACCGGCTTGGGTGAAATTGTCTCGTTCCGTCCAAGAGCTATAGCCGTTCTAGCAGACCCCGCCTCGCCCAGCCCGTAGGTTTCGGCCTGCCGCCGCCAAGCTGAATCGAAATTCCCACTTTTTTTCCGATCTGGACGGACAGTCAGACTCCAGAGAATCTTTCTGCACTGGTTTGGGCCAGATCGGGCAAAAGACCTAGGACTAGTGTGCAAAAGTAGGTTTTTCACAAAATCCCAAATACCCGAAAATTTCGCCAGCGCAACCTTCGAATCCGAGGCATGCGTCTCGCTCGGCTCGAGCCAAGGATTCCGATGATATAAGACACTTGGTTCTGCGGCGTGCGGTTTGGGAGCTACGAGCCATTTCGTGCCGGGCCCATCGGGGGGCCAGCCTTGGTGATGTTGTAGAGCGAGTGGCTAGTACCATCCCTCAAAGTTTCAGGTCTCTACGACGTAAGGCCTTTGCCAACCCTCCCCCCCTCACCGCTTCCCAGATGGGCGTCGCCTTTGCCGGCTCCCCTGCCGCTGCGTCATTGTGTCATCGCTTCTCGGCCTTTTGGCTAAGATCAAGTGTAGTATCTGTTCTTATCAGTTTAATATCTGATACGTCCCCTATCCGGGGACTGCATATTAAATTGATTTTTGGCACATGGAGCCGGAACCGGGGCTTGCTCCGTCCACTCCACGCATCGACCTGGTATTGCAGTGCCTCCAGGAACGGTGTGCTTCCCCTTTTTGGGGACTGCGACTTGTTGTGACTAATAGAAGAACCAGCAACACCACTGGAATTTTGTCAGAGAATACAGAAATACGCAGGAAGCGCATACAGAATGACGATGAGGTGACGCAACGATGACCGTGCCACAGAGAAAGCAGCAAGCTGCGGTCATATGAGCATAGGGAAAAAAGAAGAACAAAAGCGTCGGTTGCCGGCCGGCTGACTCATCACCGTCACAGCACGTTTTTTGATGTCCCTCTTATTTGAGAGTCTTTACCAACGAGCTGATGAGTCGAATCAGGGGTTTGTGTTGGATGGATTAGGGACACCTGATTCAAATCAAGGTCACGCACGCACGCACGCAGCAGTCAAGCAATGGAAGGTGCCCCGTCCTTCCTTTTCTTGGGGGAGGGGAAGGTCACCGTGTTTGAGGATGGCGAAGGGGGATAGGGCGCCTCTGCCTGGAGGCCAGGCAACTCATACTTACCTGGCAGGGGAGACACCATGATCAGGAAGGTGGTTCACCCAGGGCGAGGCTCGGCCATTGCACTCCGGTTGTGCTGACCCCTGCGAATTCCCCAAATGTGGGAATCTCGACTGCATAATTTATGGTAGTGGGGGACTGCGTTCGCGCTCTCCCCTGTACACACTGGTTAAAAGCAGATAGCGTGGAGGGAAAAAGCGTGCGGTTCTTGACGCTTGTGGCGCCGCCCACTGCCCCAAAGGGTGAAGTTGCACCAGTTTTGTTATGTTTCTGTCTCTTTCTGCTGTGTCAGCCAGTGACCCGGAGAGTTCAGAGAACTGAACTGCGTTTGTTTTCATCGAGGTTGTCGAAACCTGCGACCGGTTTGCCGAATGTGGTTTTTCCCACAAACTTTGATATTCAACGGACGAGTTGATTGACAAGCAGTGGTCCCAAAGGCAAAGTTGTTCGGATGGAGGTTTTCTGTCGTATGGTACGACTGTCTCGTGCGCGTGCTGTGAAAAAGCACGCGACATACGTTCGCCTATAGCCGCTCTCATGTTGTTGCTTTTTCATTTTAAAGCGCCACTAGGTGGCCATTCACCGCGTCCTTTCTCGCCTGACCCCAGACTGAGCCCGTGCACGGGTGTACCGGCTTGGGTGAAATTGTCTCGTTCCGTCCAAGAGCTATAGCCGTTCTAGCAGACCCCGCCTCGCCCAGCCCGTAGGTTTCGGCCTGCCGCCGCCAAGCTGAATCGAAATTCCCACTTTTTTTCCGATCTGGACGGACAGTCAGACTCCAGAGAATCTTTCTGCACTGGTTTGGGCCAGATCGGGCAAAAGACCTAGGACTAGTGTGCAAAAGTAGGTTTTTCACAAAATCCCAAATACCCGAAAATTTCGCCAGCGCAACCTTCGAATCCGAGGCATGCGTCTCGCTCGGCTCGAGCCAAGGATTCCGATGATATAAGACACTTGGTTCTGCGGCGTGCGGTTTGGGAGCTACGAGCCATTTCGTGCCGGGCCCATCGGGGGGCCAGCCTTGGTGATGTTGTAGAGCGAGTGGCTAGTACCATCCCTCAAAGTTTCAGGTCTCTACGACGTAAGGCCTTTGCCAACCCTCCCCCCCTCACCGCTTCCCAGATGGGCGTCGCCTTTGCCGGCTCCCCTGCCGCTGCGTCATTGTGTCATCGCTTCTCGGCCTTTTGGCTAAGATCAAGTGTAGTATCTGTTCTTATCAGTTTAATATCTGATACGTCCCCTATCCGGGGACTGCATATTAAATTGATTTTTGGCACATGGAGCCGGAACCGGGGCTTGCTCCGTCCACTCCACGCATCGACCTGGTATTGCAGTGCCTCCAGGAACGGTGTGCTTCCCCTTTTTGGGGACTGCGACTTGTTGTGACTAATAGAAGAACCAGCAACACCACTGGAATTTTGTCAGAGAATACAGAAATACGCAGGAAGCGCATACAGAATGACGATGAGGTGACGCAACGATGACCGTGCCACAGAGAAAGCAGCAAGCTGCGGTCATATGAGCATAGGGAAAAAAGAAGAACAAAAGCGTCGGTTGCCGGCCGGCTGACTCATCACCGTCACAGCACGTTTTTTGATGTCCCTCTTATTTGAGAGTCTTTACCAACGAGCTGATGAGTCGAATCAGGGGTTTGTGTTGGATGGATTAGGGACACCTGATTCAAATCAAGGTCACGCACGCACGCACGCAGCAGTCAAGCAATGGAAGGTGCCCCGTCCTTCCTTTTCTTGGGGGAGGGGAAGGTCACCGTGTTTGAGGATGGCGAAGGGGGATAGGGCGCCTCTGCCTGGAGGCCAGGCAACTCATACTTACCTGGCAGGGGAGACACCATGATCAGGAAGGTGGTTCACCCAGGGCGAGGCTCGGCCATTGCACTCCGGTTGTGCTGACCCCTGCGAATTCCCCAAATGTGGGAATCTCGACTGCATAATTTATGGTAGTGGGGGACTGCGTTCGCGCTCTCCCCTGTACACACTGGTTAAAAGCAGATAGCGTGGAGGGAAAAAGCGTGCGGTTCTTGACGCTTGTGGCGCCGCCCACTGCCCCAAAGGGTGAAGTTGCACCAGTTTTGTTATGTTTCTGTCTCTTTCTGCTGTGTCAGCCAGTGACCCGGAGAGTTCAGAGAACTGAACTGCGTTTGTTTTCATCGAGGTTGTCGAAACCTGCGACCGGTTTGCCGAATGTGGTTTTTCCCACAAACTTTGATATTCAACGGACGAGTTGATTGACAAGCAGTGGTCCCAAAGGCAAAGTTGTTCGGATGGAGGTTTTCTGTCGTATGGTACGACTGTCTCGTGCGCGTGCTGTGAAAAAGCACGCGACATACGTTCGCCTATAGCCGCTCTCATGTTGTTGCTTTTTCATTTTAAAGCGCCACTAGGTGGCCATTCACCGCGTCCTTTCTCGCCTGACCCCAGACTGAGCCCGTGCACGGGTGTACCGGCTTGGGTGAAATTGTCTCGTTCCGTCCAAGAGCTATAGCCGTTCTAGCAGACCCCGCCTCGCCCAGCCCGTAGGTTTCGGCCTGCCGCCGCCAAGCTGAATCGAAATTCCCACTTTTTTTCCGATCTGGACGGACAGTCAGACTCCAGAGAATCTTTCTGCACTGGTTTGGGCCAGATCGGGCAAAAGACCTAGGACTAGTGTGCAAAAGTAGGTTTTTCACAAAATCCCAAATACCCGAAAATTTCGCCAGCGCAACCTTCGAATCCGAGGCATGCGTCTCGCTCGGCTCGAGCCAAGGATTCCGATGATATAAGACACTTGGTTCTGCGGCGTGCGGTTTGGGAGCTACGAGCCATTTCGTGCCGGGCCCATCGGGGGGCCAGCCTTGGTGATGTTGTAGAGCGAGTGGCTAGTACCATCCCTCAAAGTTTCAGGTCTCTACGACGTAAGGCCTTTGCCAACCCTCCCCCCCTCACCGCTTCCCAGATGGGCGTCGCCTTTGCCGGCTCCCCTGCCGCTGCGTCATTGTGTCATCGCTTCTCGGCCTTTTGGCTAAGATCAAGTGTAGTATCTGTTCTTATCAGTTTAATATCTGATACGTCCCCTATCCGGGGACTGCATATTAAATTGATTTTTGGCACATGGAGCCGGAACCGGGGCTTGCTCCGTCCACTCCACGCATCGACCTGGTATTGCAGTGCCTCCAGGAACGGTGTGCTTCCCCTTTTTGGGGACTGCGACTTGTTGTGACTAATAGAAGAACCAGCAACACCACTGGAATTTTGTCAGAGAATACAGAAATACGCAGGAAGCGCATACAGAATGACGATGAGGTGACGCAACGATGACCGTGCCACAGAGAAAGCAGCAAGCTGCGGTCATATGAGCATAGGGAAAAAAGAAGAACAAAAGCGTCGGTTGCCGGCCGGCTGACTCATCACCGTCACAGCACGTTTTTTGATGTCCCTCTTATTTGAGAGTCTTTACCAACGAGCTGATGAGTCGAATCAGGGGTTTGTGTTGGATGGATTAGGGACACCTGATTCAAATCAAGGTCACGCACGCACGCACGCAGCAGTCAAGCAATGGAAGGTGCCCCGTCCTTCCTTTTCTTGGGGGAGGGGAAGGTCACCGTGTTTGAGGATGGCGAAGGGGGATAGGGCGCCTCTGCCTGGAGGCCAGGCAACTCATACTTACCTGGCAGGGGAGACACCATGATCAGGAAGGTGGTTCACCCAGGGCGAGGCTCGGCCATTGCACTCCGGTTGTGCTGACCCCTGCGAATTCCCCAAATGTGGGAATCTCGACTGCATAATTTATGGTAGTGGGGGACTGCGTTCGCGCTCTCCCCTGTACACACTGGTTAAAAGCAGATAGCGTGGAGGGAAAAAGCGTGCGGTTCTTGACGCTTGTGGCGCCGCCCACTGCCCCAAAGGGTGAAGTTGCACCAGTTTTGTTATGTTTCTGTCTCTTTCTGCTGTGTCAGCCAGTGACCCGGAGAGTTCAGAGAACTGAACTGCGTTTGTTTTCATCGAGGTTGTCGAAACCTGCGACCGGTTTGCCGAATGTGGTTTTTCCCACAAACTTTGATATTCAACGGACGAGTTGATTGACAAGCAGTGGTCCCAAAGGCAAAGTTGTTCGGATGGAGGTTTTCTGTCGTATGGTACGACTGTCTCGTGCGCGTGCTGTGAAAAAGCACGCGACATACGTTCGCCTATAGCCGCTCTCATGTTGTTGCTTTTTCATTTTAAAGCGCCACTAGGTGGCCATTCACCGCGTCCTTTCTCGCCTGACCCCAGACTGAGCCCGTGCACGGGTGTACCGGCTTGGGTGAAATTGTCTCGTTCCGTCCAAGAGCTATAGCCGTTCTAGCAGACCCCGCCTCGCCCAGCCCGTAGGTTTCGGCCTGCCGCCGCCAAGCTGAATCGAAATTCCCACTTTTTTTCCGATCTGGACGGACAGTCAGACTCCAGAGAATCTTTCTGCACTGGTTTGGGCCAGATCGGGCAAAAGACCTAGGACTAGTGTGCAAAAGTAGGTTTTTCACAAAATCCCAAATACCCGAAAATTTCGCCAGCGCAACCTTCAAATCCGAGGCATGCGTCTCGCTCGGCTCGAGCCAAGGATTCCGATGATATAAGACACTTGGTTCTGCGGCGTGCGGTTTGGGAGCTACGAGCCATTTCGTGCCGGGCCCATCGGGGGGCCAGCCTTGGTGATGTTGTAGAGCGAGTGGCTAGTACCATCCCTCAAAGTTTCAGGTCTCTACGACGTAAGGCCTTTGCCAACCCTCCCCCCCTCACCGCTTCCCAGATGGGCGTCGCCTTTGCAGGCTCCCCTGCCGCTGCGTCATTGTGTCATCGCTTCTCGGCCTTTTGGCTAAGATCAAGTGTAGTATCTGTTCTTATCAGTTTAATATCTGATACGTCCCCTATCCGGGGACTGCATATTAAATTGATTTTTGGCACATGGAGCCGGAACCGGGGCTTGCTCCGTCCACTCCACGCATCGACCTGGTATTGCAGTGCCTCCAGGAACGGTGTGCTTCCCCTTTTTGGGGACTGCGACTTGTTGTGACTAATAGAAGAACCAACAACACCACTGGAATTTTGTCAGAGAATACAGAAATACGCAGGAAGCGCATACAGAATGACGATGAGGTGACGCAACGATGACCGTGCCACAGAGAAAGCAGCAAGCTGCGGTCATATGAGCATAGGGAAAAAAGAAGAACAAAAGCGTCGGTTGCCGGCCGGCTGACTCATCACCGTCACAGCACGTTTTTTGATGTCCCTCTTATTTGAGAGTCTTTACCAACGAGCTGATGAGTCGAATCAGGGGTTTGTGTTGGATGGATTAGGGACACCTGATTCAAATCAAGGTCACGCACGCACGCACGCAGCAGTCAAGCAATGGAAGGTGCCCCGTCCTTCCTTTTCTTGGGGGAGGGGAAGGTCACCGTGTTTGAGGATGGCGAAGGGGGATAGGGCGCCTCTGCCTGGAGGCCAGGCAACTCATACTTACCTGGCAGGGGAGACACCATGATCAGGAAGGTGGTTCACCCAGGGCGAGGCTCGGCCATTGCACTCCGGTTGTGCTGACCCCTGCGAATTCCCCAAATGTGGGAATCTCGACTGCATAATTTATGGTAGTGGGGGACTGCGTTCGCGCTCTCCCCTGTACACACTGGTTAAAAGCAGATAGCGTGGAGGGAAAAAGCGTGCGGTTCTTGACGCTTGTGGCGCCGCCCACTGCCCCAAAGGGTGAAGTTGCACCAGTTTTGTTATGTTTCTGTCTCTTTCTGCTGTGTCAGCCAGTGACCCGGAGAGTTCAGAGAACTGAACTGCGTTTGTTTTCATCGAGGTTGTCGAAACCTGCGACCGGTTTGCCGAATGTGGTTTTTCCCACAAACTTTGATATTCAACGGACGAGTTGATTGACAGCAGTGGTCCCAAAGGCAAAGTTGTTCGGATGGAGGTTTTCTGTCGTATGGTACGACTGTCTCGTGCGCGTGCTGTGAAAAAGCACGCGACATACGTTCGCCTATAGCCGCTCTCATGTTGTTGCTTTTTCATTTTAAAGCGCCACTAGGTGGCCATTCACCGCGTCCTTTCTCGCCTGACCCCAGACTGAGCCCGTGCACGGGTGTACCGGCTTGGGTGAAATTGTCTCGTTCCGTCCAAGAGCTATAGCCGTTCTAGCAGACCCCGCCTCGCCCAGCCCGTAGGTTTCGGCCTGCCGCCGCCAAGCTGAATCGAAATTCCCACTTTTTTTCCGATCTGGACGGACAGTCAGACTCCAGAGAATCTTTCTGCACTGGTTTGGGCCAGATCGGGCAAAAGACCTAGGACTAGTGTGCAAAAGTAGGTTTTTCACAAAATCCCAAATACCCGAAAATTTCGCCAGCGCAACCTTCAAATCCGAGGCATGCGTCTCGCTCGGCTCGAGCCAAGGATTCCGATGATATAAGACACTTGGTTCTGCGGCGTGCGGTTTGGGAGCTACGAGCCATTTCGTGCCGGGCCCATCGGGGGGCCAGCCTTGGTGATGTTGTAGAGCGAGTGGCTAGTACCATCCCTCAAAGTTTCAGGTCTCTACGACGTAAGGCCTTTGCCAACCCTCCCCCCCTCACCGCTTCCCAGATGGGCGTCGCCTTTGCAGGCTCCCCTGCCGCTGCGTCATTGTGTCATCGCTTCTCGGCCTTTTGGCTAAGATCAAGTGTAGTATCTGTTCTTATCAGTTTAATATCTGATACGTCCCCTATCCGGGGACTGCATATTAAATTGATTTTTGGCACATGGAGCCAGAACCGGGGCTTGCTCCGTCCACTCCACGCATCGACCTGGTATTGCAGTGCCTCCAGGAACGGTGTGCTTCCCCTTTTTGGGGACTGCGACTTGTTGTGACTAATAGAAGAACCAACAACACCACTGGAATTTTGTCAGAGAATACAGAAATACCCAGGAAGCGCATACAGAATGACGATGAGGTGACGCAACGATGACCGTGCCACAGAGAAAGCAGCAAGCTGCGGTCATATGAGCATAGGGAAAAAAGAAGAACAAAAGCGTCGGTTGCCGGCCGGCTGACTCATCACCGTCACAGCACGTTTTTTGATGTCCCTCTTATTTGAGAGTCTTTACCAACGAGCTGATGAGTCGAATCAGGGGTTTGTGTTGGATGGATTAGGGACACCTGATTCAAATCAAGGTCACGCACGCACGCACGCAGCAGTCAAGCAATGGAAGGTGCCCCGTCCTTCCTTTTCTTGGGGGAGGGGAAGGTCACCGTGTTTGAGGATGGCGAAGGGGGATAGGGCGCCTCTGCCTGGAGGCCAGGCAACTCATACTTACCTGGCAGGGGAGACACCATGATCAGGAAGGTGGTTCACCCAGGGCGAGGCTCGGCCATTGCACTCCGGTTGTGCTGACCCCTGCGAATTCCCCAAATGTGGGAATCTCGACTGCATAATTTATGGTAGTGGGGGACTGCGTTCGCGCTCTCCCCTGTACACACTGGTTAAAAGCAGATAGCGTGGAGGGAAAAAGCGTGCGGTTCTTGACGCTTGTGGCGCCGCCCACTGCCCCAAAGGGTGAAGTTGCACCAGTTTTGTTATGTTTCTGTCTCTTTCTGCTGTGTCAGCCAGTGACCCGGAGAGTTCAGAGAACTGAACTGCGTTTGTTTTCATCGAGGTTGTCGAAACCTGCGACCGGTTTGCCGAATGTGGTTTTTCCCACAAACTTTGATATTCAACGGACGAGTTGATTGACAGCAGTGGTCCCAAAGGCAAAGTTGTTCGGATGGAGGTTTTCTGTCGTATGGTACGACTGTCTCGTGCGCGTGCTGTGAAAAAGCACGCGACATACGTTCGCCTATAGCCGCTCTCATGTTGTTGCTTTTTCATTTTAAAGCGCCACTAGGTGGCCATTCACCGCGTCCTTTCTCGCCTGACCCCAGACTGAGCCCGTGCACGGGTGTACCGGCTTGGGTGAAATTGTCTCGTTCCGTCCAAGAGCTATAGCCGTTCTAGCAGACCCCGCCTCGCCCAGCCCGTAGGTTTCGGCCTGCCGCCGCCAAGCTGAATCGAAATTCCCACTTTTTTTCCGATCTGGACGGACAGTCAGACTCCAGAGAATCTTTCTGCACTGGTTTGGGCCAGATCGGGCAAAAGACCTAGGACTAGTGTGCAAAAGTAGGTTTTTCACAAAATCCCAAATACCCGAAAATTTCGCCAGCGCAACCTTCGAATCCGAGGCATGCGTCTCGCTCGGCTCGAGCCAAGGATTCCGATGATATAAGACACTTGGTTCTGCGGCGTGCGGTTTGGGAGCTACGAGCCATTTCGTGCCGGGCCCATCGGGGGGCCAGCCTTGGTGATGTTGTAGAGCGAGTGGCTAGTACCATCCCTCAAAGTTTCAGGTCTCTACGACGTAAGGCCTTTGCCAACCCTCCCCCCCTCACCGCTTCCCAGATGGGCGTCGCCTTTGCAGGCTCCCCTGCCGCTGCGTCATTGTGTCATCGCTTCTCGGCCTTTTGGCTAAGATCAAGTGTAGTATCTGTTCTTATCAGTTTAATATCTGATACGTCCCCTATCCGGGGACTGCATATTAAATTGATTTTTGGCACATGGAGCCAGAACCGGGGCTTGCTCTGTCCACTCCACGCATCGACCTGGTATTGCAGTGCCTCCAGGAACGGTGTGCTTCCCCTTTTTGGGGACTGCGACTTGTTGTGACTAATAGAAGAACCAACAACACCACTGGAATTTTGTCAGAGAATACAGAAATACCCAGGAAGCGCATACAGAATGACGATGAGGTGACGCAACGATGACCGTGCCACAGAGAAAGCAGCAAGCTGCGGTCATATGAGCATAGGGAAAAAAGAAGAACAAAAGCGTCGGTTGCCGGCCGGCTGACTCATCACCGTCACAGCACGTTTTTTGATGTCCCTCTTATTTGAGAGTCTTTACCAACGAGCTGATGAGTTGAATCAGGGGTTTGTGTTGGATGGATTAGGGACACCTGATTCAAATCAAGGTCACGCACGCACGCACGCAGCAGTCAAGCAATGGAAGGTGCCCCGTCCTTCCTTTTCTTGGGGGAGGGGAAGGTCACCGTGTTTGAGGATGGCGAAGGGGGATAGGGCGCCTCTGCCTGGAGGCCAGGCAACTCATACTTACCTGGCAGGGGAGACACCATGATCAGGAAGGTGGTTCACCCAGGGCGAGGCTCGGCCATTGCACTCCGGTTGTGCTGACCCCTGCGAATTCCCCAAATGTGGGAATCTCGACTGCATAATTTATGGTAGTGGGGGACTGCGTTCGCGCTCTCCCCTGTACACACTGGTTAAAAGCAGATAGCGTGGAGGGAAAAAGCGTGCGGTTCTTGACGCTTGTGGCGCCGCCCACTGCCCCAAAGGGTGAAGTTGCACCAGTTTTGTTATGTTTCTGTCTCTTTCTGCTGTGTCAGCCAGTGACCCGGAGAGTTCAGAGAACTGAACTGCGTTTGTTTTCATCGAGGTTGTCGAAACCTGCGACCGGTTTGCCGAATGTGGTTTTTCCCACAAACTTTGATATTCAACGGACGAGTTGATTGACAGCAGTGGTCCCAAAGGCAAAGTTGTTCGGATGGAGGTTTTCTGTCGTATGGTACGACTGTCTCGTGCGCGTGCTGTGAAAAAGCACGCGACATACGTTCGCCTATAGCCGCTCTCATGTTGTTGCTTTTTCATTTTAAAGCGCCACTAGGTGGCCATTCACCGCGTCCTTTCTCGCCTGACCCCAGACTGAGCCCGTGCACGGGTGTACCGGCTTGGGTGAAATTGTCTCGTTCCGTCCAAGAGCTATAGCCGTTCTAGCAGACCCCGCCTCGCCCAGCCCGTAGGTTTCGGCCTGCCGCCGCCAAGCTGAATCGAAATTCCCACTTTTTTTCCGATCTGGACGGACAGTCAGACTCCAGAGAATCTTTCTGCACTGGTTTGGGCCAGATCGGGCAAAAGACCTAGGACTAGTGTGCAAAAGTAGGTTTTTCACAAAATCCCAAATACCCGAAAATTTCGCCAGCGCAACCTTCGAATCCGAGGCATGCGTCTCGCTCGGCTCGAGCCAAGGATTCCGATGATATAAGACACTTGGTTCTGCGGCGTGCGGTTTGGGAGCTACGAGCCATTTCGTGCCGGGCCCATCGGGGGGCCAGCCTTGGTGATGTTGTAGAGCGAGTGGCTAGTACCATCCCTCAAAGTTTCAGGTCTCTACGACGTAAGGCCTTTGCCAACCCTCCCCCCCTCACCGCTTCCCAGATGGGCGTCGCCTTTGCAGGCTCCCCTGCCGCTGCGTCATTGTGTCATCGCTTCTCGGCCTTTTGGCTAAGATCAAGTGTAGTATCTGTTCTTATCAGTTTAATATCTGATACGTCCCCTATCCGGGGACTGCATATTAAATTGATTTTTGGCACATGGAGCCAGAACCGGGGCTTGCTCCGTCCACTCCACGCATCGACCTGGTATTGCAGTGCCTCCAGGAACGGTGTGCTTCCCCTTTTTGGGGACTGCGACTTGTTGTGACTAATAGAAGAACCAACAACACCACTGGAATTTTGTCAGAGAATACAGAAATACCCAGGAAGCGCATACAGAATGACGATGAGGTGACGCAACGATGACCGTGCCACAGAGAAAGCAGCAAGCTGCGGTCATATGAGCATAGGGAAAAAAGAAGAACAAAAGCGTCGGTTGCCGGCCGGCTGACTCATCACCGTCACAGCACGTTTTTTGATGTCCCTCTTATTTGAGAGTCTTTACCAACGAGCTGATGAGTCGAATCAGGGGTTTGTGTTGGATGGATTAGGGACACCTGATTCAAATCAAGGTCACGCACGCACGCACGCAGCAGTCAAGCAATGGAAGGTGCCCCGTCCTTCCTTTTCTTGGGGGAGGGGAAGGTCACCGTGTTTGAGGATGGCGAAGGGGGATAGGGCGCCTCTGCCTGGAGGCCAGGCAACTCATACTTACCTGGCAGGGGAGACACCATGATCAGGAAGGTGGTTCACCCAGGGCGAGGCTCGGCCATTGCACTCCGGTTGTGCTGACCCCTGCGAATTCCCCAAATGTGGGAATCTCGACTGCATAATTTATGGTAGTGGGGGACTGCGTTCGCGCTCTCCCCTGTACACACTGGTTAAAAGCAGATAGCGTGGAGGGAAAAAGCGTGCGGTTCTTGACGCTTGTGGCGCCGCCCACTGCCCCAAAGGGTGAAGTTGCACCAGTTTTGTTATGTTTCTGTCTCTTTCTGCTGTGTCAGCCAGTGACCCGGAGAGTTCAGAGAACTGAACTGCGTTTGTTTTCATCGAGGTTGTCGAAACCTGCGACCGGTTTGCCGAATGTGGTTTTTCCCACAAACTTTGATATTCAACGGACGAGTTGATTGACAGCAGTGGTCCCAAAGGCAAAGTTGTTCGGATGGAGGTTTTCTGTCGTATGGTACGACTGTCTCGTGCGCGTGCTGTGAAAAAGCACGCGACATACGTTCGCCTATAGCCGCTCTCATGTTGTTGCTTTTTCATTTTAAAGCGCCACTAGGTGGCCATTCACCGCGTCCTTTCTCGCCTGACCCCAGACTGAGCCCGTGCACGGGTGTACCGGCTTGGGTGAAATTGTCTCGTTCCGTCCAAGAGCTATAGCCGTTCTAGCAGACCCCGCCTCGCCCAGCCCGTAGGTTTCGGCCTGCCGCCGCCAAGCTGAATCGAAATTCCCACTTTTTTTCCGATCTGGACGGACAGTCAGACTCCAGAGAATCTTTCTGCACTGGTTTGGGCCAGATCGGGCAAAAGACCTAGGACTAGTGTGCAAAAGTAGGTTTTTCACAAAATCCCAAATACCCGAAAATTTCGCCAGCGCAACCTTCGAATCCGAGGCATGCGTCTCGCTCGGCTCGAGCCAAGGATTCCGATGATATAAGACACTTGGTTCTGCGGCGTGCGGTTTGGGAGCTACGAGCCATTTCGTGCCGGGCCCATCGGGGGGCCAGCCTTGGTGATGTTGTAGAGCGAGTGGCTAGTACCATCCCTCAAAGTTTCAGGTCTCTACGACGTAAGGCCTTTGCCAACCCTCCCCCCCTCACCGCTTCCCAGATGGGCGTCGCCTTTGCAGGCTCCCCTGCCGCTGCGTCATTGTGTCATCGCTTCTCGGCCTTTTGGCTAAGATCAAGTGTAGTATCTGTTCTTATCAGTTTAATATCTGATACGTCCCCTATCCGGGGACTGCATATTAAATTGATTTTTGGCACATGGAGCCAGAACCGGGGCTTGCTCCGTCCACTCCACGCATCGACCTGGTATTGCAGTGCCTCCAGGAACGGTGTGCTTCCCCTTTTTGGGGACTGCGACTTGTTGTGACTAATAGAAGAACCAACAACACCACTGGAATTTTGTCAGAGAATACAGAAATACCCAGGAAGCGCATACAGAATGACGATGAGGTGACGCAACGATGACCGTGCCACAGAGAAAGCAGCAAGCTGCGGTCATATGAGCATAGGGAAAAAAGAAGAACAAAAGCGTCGGTTGCCGGCCGGCTGACTCATCACCGTCACAGCACGTTTTTTGATGTCCCTCTTATTTGAGAGTCTTTACCAACGAGCTGATGAGTCGAATCAGGGGTTTGTGTTGGATGGATTAGGGACACCTGATTCAAATCAAGGTCACGCACGCACGCACGCAGCAGTCAAGCAATGGAAGGTGCCCCGTCCTTCCTTTTCTTGGGGGAGGGGAAGGTCACCGTGTTTGAGGATGGCGAAGGGGGATAGGGCGCCTCTGCCTGGAGGCCAGGCAACTCATACTTACCTGGCAGGGGAGACACCATGATCAGGAAGGTGGTTCACCCAGGGCGAGGCTCGGCCATTGCACTCCGGTTGTGCTGACCCCTGCGAATTCCCCAAATGTGGGAATCTCGACTGCATAATTTATGGTAGTGGGGGACTGCGTTCGCGCTCTCCCCTGTACACACTGGTTAAAAGCAGATAGCGTGGAGGGAAAAAGCGTGCGGTTCTTGACGCTTGTGGCGCCGCCCACTGCCCCAAAGGGTGAAGTTGCACCAGTTTTGTTATGTTTCTGTCTCTTTCTGCTGTGTCAGCCAGTGACCCGGAGAGTTCAGAGAACTGAACTGCGTTTGTTTTCATCGAGGTTGTCGAAACCTGCGACCGGTTTGCCGAATGTGGTTTTTCCCACAAACTTTGATATTCAACGGACGAGTTGATTGACAGCAGTGGTCCCAAAGGCAAAGTTGTTCGGATGGAGGTTTTCTGTCGTATGGTACGACTGTCTCGTGCGCGTGCTGTGAAAAAGCACGCGACATACGTTCGCCTATAGCCGCTCTCATGTTGTTGCTTTTTCATTTTAAAGCGCCACTAGGTGGCCATTCACCGCGTCCTTTCTCGCCTGACCCCAGACTGAGCCCGTGCACGGGTGTACCGGCTTGGGTGAAATTGTCTCGTTCCGTCCAAGAGCTATAGCCGTTCTAGCAGACCCCGCCTCGCCCAGCCCGTAGGTTTCGGCCTGCCGCCGCCAAGCTGAATCGAAATTCCCACTTTTTTTCCGATCTGGACGGACAGTCAGACTCCAGAGAATCTTTCTGCACTGGTTTGGGCCAGATCGGGCAAAAGACCTAGGACTAGTGTGCAAAAGTAGGTTTTTCACAAAATCCCAAATACCCGAAAATTTCGCCAGCGCAACCTTCGAATCCGAGGCATGCGTCTCGCTCGGCTCGAGCCAAGGATTCCGATGATATAAGACACTTGGTTCTGCGGCGTGCGGTTTGGGAGCTACGAGCCATTTCGTGCCGGGCCCATCGGGGGGCCAGCCTTGGTGATGTTGTAGAGCGAGTGGCTAGTACCATCCCTCAAAGTTTCAGGTCTCTACGACGTAAGGCCTTTGCCAACCCTCCCCCCCTCACCGCTTCCCAGATGGGCGTCGCCTTTGCCGGCTCCCCTGCCGCTGCGTCATTGTGTCATCGCTTCTCGGCCTTTTGGCTAAGATCAAGTGTAGTATCTGTTCTTATCAGTTTAATATCTGATACGTCCCCTATCCGGGGACTGCATATTAAATTGATTTTTGGCACATGGAGCCGGAACCGGGGCTTGCTCCGTCCACTCCACGCATCGACCTGGTATTGCAGTGCCTCCAGGAACGGTGTGCTTCCCCTTTTTGGGGACTGCGACTTGTTGTGACTAATAGAAGAACCAACAACACCACTGGAATTTTGTCAGAGAATACAGAAATACGCAGGAAGCGCATACAGAATGACGATGAGGTGACGCAACGATGACCGTGCCACAGAGAAAGCAGCAAGCTGCGGTCATATGAGCATAGGGAAAAAAGAAGAACAAAAGCGTCGGTTGCCGGCCGGCTGACTCATCACCGTCACAGCACGTTTTTTGATGTCCCTCTTATTTGAGAGTCTTTACCAACGAGCTGATGAGTCGAATCAGGGGTTTGTGTTGGATGGATTAGGGACACCTGATTCAAATCAAGGTCACGCACGCACGCACGCAGCAGTCAAGCAATGGAAGGTGCCCCGTCCTTCCTTTTCTTGGGGGAGGGGAAGGTCACCGTGTTTGAGGATGGCGAAGGGGGATAGGGCGCCTCTGCCTGGAGGCCAGGCAACTCATACTTACCTGGCAGGGGAGACACCATGATCAGGAAGGTGGTTCACCCAGGGCGAGGCTCGGCCATTGCACTCCGGTTGTGCTGACCCCTGCGAATTCCCCAAATGTGGGAATCTCGACTGCATAATTTATGGTAGTGGGGGACTGCGTTCGCGCTCTCCCCTGTACACACTGGTTAAAAGCAGATAGCGTGGAGGGAAAAAGCGTGCGGTTCTTGACGCTTGTGGCGCCGCCCACTGCCCCAAAGGGTGAAGTTGCACCAGTTTTGTTATGTTTCTGTCTCTTTCTGCTGTGTCAGCCAGTGACCCGGAGAGTTCAGAGAACTGAACTGCGTTTGTTTTCATCGAGGTTGTCGAAACCTGCGACCGGTTTGCCGAATGTGGTTTTTCCCACAAACTTTGATATTCAACGGACGAGTTGATTGACAGCAGTGGTCCCAAAGGCAAAGTTGTTCGGATGGAGGTTTTCTGTCGTATGGTACGACTGTCTCGTGCGCGTGCTGTGAAAAAGCACGCGACATACGTTCGCCTATAGCCGCTCTCATGTTGTTGCTTTTTCATTTTAAAGCGCCACTAGGTGGCCATTCACCGCGTCCTTTCTCGCCTGACCCCAGACTGAGCCCGTGCACGGGTGTACCGGCTTGGGTGAAATTGTCTCGTTCCGTCCAAGAGCTATAGCCGTTCTAGCAGACCCCGCCTCGCCCAGCCCGTAGGTTTCGGCCTGCCGCCGCCAAGCTGAATCGAAATTCCCACTTTTTTTCCGATCTGGACGGACAGTCAGACTCCAGAGAATCTTTCTGCACTGGTTTGGGCCAGATCGGGCAAAAGACCTAGGACTAGTGTGCAAAAGTAGGTTTTTCACAAAATCCCAAATACCCGAAAATTTCGCCAGCGCAACCTTCGAATCCGAGGCATGCGTCTCGCTCGGCTCGAGCCAAGGATTCCGATGATATAAGACACTTGGTTCTGCGGCGTGCGGTTTGGGAGCTACGAGCCATTTCGTGCCGGGCCCATCGGGGGGCCAGCCTTGGTGATGTTGTAGAGCGAGTGGCTAGTACCATCCCTCAAAGTTTCAGGTCTCTACGACGTAAGGCCTTTGCCAACCCTCCCCCCCTCACCGCTTCCCAGATGGGCGTCGCCTTTGCCGGCTCCCCTGCCGCTGCGTCATTGTGTCATCGCTTCTCGGCCTTTTGGCTAAGATCAAGTGTAGTATCTGTTCTTATCAGTTTAATATCTGATACGTCCCCTATCCGGGGACTGCATATTAAATTGATTTTTGGCACATGGAGCCGGAACCGGGGCTTGCTCCGTCCACTCCACGCATCGACCTGGTATTGCAGTGCCTCCAGGAACGGTGTGCTTCCCCTTTTTGGGGACTGCGACTTGTTGTGACTAATAGAAGAACCAACAACACCACTGGAATTTTGTCAGAGAATACAGAAATACGCAGGAAGCGCATACAGAATGACGATGAGGTGACGCAACGATGACCGTGCCACAGAGAAAGCAGCAAGCTGCGGTCATATGAGCATAGGGAAAAAAGAAGAACAAAAGCGTCGGTTGCCGGCCGGCTGACTCATCACCGTCACAGCACGTTTTTTGATGTCCCTCTTATTTGAGAGTCTTTACCAACGAGCTGATGAGTCGAATCAGGGGTTTGTGTTGGATGGATTAGGGACACCTGATTCAAATCAAGGTCACGCACGCACGCACGCAGCAGTCAAGCAATGGAAGGTGCCCCGTCCTTCCTTTTCTTGGGGGAGGGGAAGGTCACCGTGTTTGAGGATGGCGAAGGGGGATAGGGCGCCTCTGCCTGGAGGCCAGGCAACTCATACTTACCTGGCAGGGGAGACACCATGATCAGGAAGGTGGTTCACCCAGGGCGAGGCTCGGCCATTGCACTCCGGTTGTGCTGACCCCTGCGAATTCCCCAAATGTGGGAATCTCGACTGCATAATTTATGGTAGTGGGGGACTGCGTTCGCGCTCTCCCCTGTACACACTGGTTAAAAGCAGATAGCGTGGAGGGAAAAAGCGTGCGGTTCTTGACGCTTGTGGCGCCGCCCACTGCCCCAAAGGGTGAAGTTGCACCAGTTTTGTTATGTTTCTGTCTCTTTCTGCTGTGTCAGCCAGTGACCCGGAGAGTTCAGAGAACTGAACTGCGTTTGTTTTCATCGAGGTTGTCGAAACCTGCGACCGGTTTGCCGAATGTGGTTTTTCCCACAAACTTTGATATTCAACGGACGAGTTGATTGACAGCAGTGGTCCCAAAGGCAAAGTTGTTCGGATGGAGGTTTTCTGTCGTATGGTACGACTGTCTCGTGCGCGTGCTGTGAAAAAGCACGCGACATACGTTCGCCTATAGCCGCTCTCATGTTGTTGCTTTTTCATTTTAAAGCGCCACTAGGTGGCCATTCACCGCGTCCTTTCTCGCCTGACCCCAGACTGAGCCCGTGCACGGGTGTACCGGCTTGGGTGAAATTGTCTCGTTCCGTCCAAGAGCTATAGCCGTTCTAGCAGACCCCGCCTCGCCCAGCCCGTAGGTTTCGGCCTGCCGCCGCCAAGCTGAATCGAAATTCCCACTTTTTTTCCGATCTGGACGGACAGTCAGACTCCAGAGAATCTTTCTGCACTGGTTTGGGCCAGATCGGGCAAAAGACCTAGGACTAGTGTGCAAAAGTAGGTTTTTCACAAAATCCCAAATACCCGAAAATTTCGCCAGCGCAACCTTCGAATCCGAGGCATGCGTCTCGCTCGGCTCGAGCCAAGGATTCCGATGATATAAGACACTTGGTTCTGCGGCGTGCGGTTTGGGAGCTACGAGCCATTTCGTGCCGGGCCCATCGGGGGGCCAGCCTTGGTGATGTTGTAGAGCGAGTGGCTAGTACCATCCCTCAAAGTTTCAGGTCTCTACGACGTAAGGCCTTTGCCAACCCTCCCCCCCTCACCGCTTCCCAGATGGGCGTCGCCTTTGCAGGCTCCCCTGCCGCTGCGTCATTGTGTCATCGCTTCTCGGCCTTTTGGCTAAGATCAAGTGTAGTATCTGTTCTTATCAGTTTAATATCTGATACGTCCCCTATCCGGGGACTGCATATTAAATTGATTTTTGGCACATGGAGCCAGAACCGGGGCTTGCTCCGTCCACTCCACGCATCGACCTGGTATTGCAGTGCCTCCAGGAACGGTGTGCTTCCCCTTTTTGGGGACTGCGACTTGTTGTGACTAATAGAAGAACCAACAACACCACTGGAATTTTGTCAGAGAATACAGAAATACCCAGGAAGCGCATACAGAATGACGATGAGGTGACGCAACGATGACCGTGCCACAGAGAAAGCAGCAAGCTGCGGTCATATGAGCATAGGGAAAAAAGAAGAACAAAAGCGTCGGTTGCCGGCCGGCTGACTCATCACCGTCACAGCACGTTTTTTGATGTCCCTCTTATTTGAGAGTCTTTACCAACGAGCTGATGAGTCGAATCAGGGGTTTGTGTTGGATGGATTAGGGACACCTGATTCAAATCAAGGTCACGCACGCACGCAGCAGTCAAGCAATGGAAGGTGCCCCGTCCTTCCTTTTCTTGGGGGAGGGGAAGGTCACCGTGTTTGAGGATGGCGAAGGGGGATAGGGCGCCTCTGCCTGGAGGCCAGGCAACTCATACTTACCTGGCAGGGGAGACACCATGATCAGGAAGGTGGTTCACCCAGGGCGAGGCTCAGCCATTGCACTCCGGTTGTGCTGACCCCTGCGAATTCCCCAAATGTGGGAATCTCGACTGCATAATTTATGGTAGTGGGGGACTGCGTTCGCGCTCTCCCCTGTACACACTGGTTAAAAGCAGATAGCGTGGAGGGAAAAAGCGTGCGGTTCTTGACGCTTGTGGCGCCGCCCACTGCCCCAAAGGGTGAAGTTGCACCAGTTTTGTTATGTTTCTGTCTCTTTCTGCTGTGTCAGCCAGTGACCCGGAGAGTTCAGAGAACTGAACTGCGTTTGTTTTCATCTAGGTTGTCGAAACCTGCGACCGGTTTGCCGAATGTGGTTTTTCCCACAAACTTTGATATTCAACGGACGAGTTGATTGACAGCAGTGGTCCCAAAGGCAAAGTTGTTCGGATGGAGGTTTTCTGTCGTATGGTACGACTGTCTCGTGCGCGTGCTGTGAAAAAGCACGCGACATACGTTCGCCTATAGCCGCTCTCATGTTGTTGCTTTTTCATTTTAAAGCGCCACTAGGTGGCCATTCACCGCGTCCTTTCTCGCCTGACCCCAGACTGAGCCCGTGCACGGGTGTACCGGCTTGGGTGAAATTGTCTCGTTCCGTCCAAGAGCTATAGCCGTTCTAGCAGACCCCGCCTCGCCCAGCCCGTAGGTTTCGGCCTGCCGCCGCCAAGCTGAATCGAAATTCCCACTTTTTTTCCGATCTGGACGGACAGTCAGACTCCAGAGAATCTTTCTGCACTGGTTTGGGCCAGATCGGGCAAAAGACCTAGGACTAGTGTGCAAAAGTAGGTTTTTCACAAAATCCCAAATACCCGAAAATTTCGCCAGCGCAACCTTCGAATCCGAGGCATGCGTCTCGCTCGGCTCGAGCCAAGGATTCCGATGATATAAGACACTTGGTTCTGCGGCGTGCGGTTTGGGAGCTACGAGCCATTTCGTGCCGGGCCCATCGGGGGGCCAGCCTTGGTGATGTTGTAGAGCGAGTGGCTAGTACCATCCCTCAAAGTTTCAGGTCTCTACGACGTAAGGCCTTTGCCAACCCTCCCCCCCTCACCGCTTCCCAGATGGGCGTCGCCTTTGCAGGCTCCCCTGCCGCTGCGTCATTGTGTCATCGCTTCTCGGCCTTTTGGCTAAGATCAAGTGTAGTATCTGTTCTTATCAGTTTAATATCTGATACGTCCCCTATCCGGGGACTGCATATTAAATTGATTTTTGGCACATGGAGCCGGAACCGGGGCTTGCTCCGTCCACTCCACGCATCGACCTGGTATTGCAGTGCCTCCAGGAACGGTGTGCTTCCCCTTTTTGGGGACTGCGACTTGTTGTGACTAATAGAAGAACCAACAACACCACTGGAATTTTGTCAGAGAATACAGAAATACGCAGGAAGCGCATACAGAATGACGATGAGGTGACGCAACGATGACCGTGCCACAGAGAAAGCAGCAAGCTGCGGTCATATGAGCATAGGGAAAAAAGAAGAACAAAAGCGTCGGTTGCCGGCCGGCTGACTCATCACCGTCACAGCACGTTTTTTGATGTCCCTCTTATTTGAGAGTCTTTACCAACGAGCTGATGAGTCGAATCAGGGGTTTGTGTTGGATGGATTAGGGACACCTGATTCAAATCAAGGTCACGCACGCACGCACGCAGCAGTCAAGCAATGGAAGGTGCCCCGTCCTTCCTTTTCTTGGGGGAGGGGAAGGTCACCGTGTTTGAGGATGGCGAAGGGGGATAGGGCGCCTCTGCCTGGAGGCCAGGCAACTCATACTTACCTGGCAGGGGAGACACCATGATCAGGAAGGTGGTTCACCCAGGGCGAGGCTCGGCCATTGCACTCCGGTTGTGCTGACCCCTGCGAATTCCCCAAATGTGGGAATCTCGACTGCATAATTTATGGTAGTGGGGGACTGCGTTCGCGCTCTCCCCTGTACACACTGGTTAAAAGCAGATAGCGTGGAGGGAAAAAGCGTGCGGTTCTTGACGCTTGTGGCGCCGCCCACTGCCCCAAAGGGTGAAGTTGCACCAGTTTTGTTATGTTTCTGTCTCTTTCTGCTGTGTCAGCCAGTGACCCGGAGAGTTCAGAGAACTGAACTGCGTTTGTTTTCATCGAGGTTGTCGAAACCTGCGACCGGTTTGCCGAATGTGGTTTTTCCCACAAACTTTGATATTCAACGGACGAGTTGATTGACAGCAGTGGTCCCAAAGGCAAAGTTGTTCGGATGGAGGTTTTCTGTCGTATGGTACGACTGTCTCGTGCGCGTGCTGTGAAAAAGCACGCGACATACGTTCGCCTATAGCCGCTCTCATGTTGTTGCTTTTTCATTTTAAAGCGCCACTAGGTGGCCATTCACCGCGTCCTTTCTCGCCTGACCCCAGACTGAGCCCGTGCACGGGTGTACCGGCTTGGGTGAAATTGTCTCGTTCCGTCCAAGAGCTATAGCCGTTCTAGCAGACCCCGCCTCACCCAGCCCGTAGGTTTCGGCCTGCCGCCGCCAAGCTGAATCGAAATTCCCACTTTTTTTCCGATCTGGACGGACAGTCAGACTCCAGAGAATCTTTCTGCACTGGTTTGGGCCAGATCGGGCAAAAGACCTAGGACTAGTGTGCAAAAGTAGGTTTTTCACAAAATCCCAAATACCCGAAAATTTCGCCAGCGCAACCTTCAAATCCGAGGCATGCGTCTCGCTCGGCTCGAGCCAAGGATTCCGATGATATAAGACACTTGGTTCTGCGGCGTGCGGTTTGGGAGCTACGAGCCATTTCGTGCCGGGCCCATCGGGGGGCCAGCCTTGGTGATGTTGTAGAGCGAGTGGCTAGTACCATCCCTCAAAGTTTCAGGTCTCTACGACGTAAGGCCTTTGCCAACCCTCCCCCCCTCACCGCTTCCCAGATGGGCGTCGCCTTTGCAGGCTCCCCTGCCGCTGCGTCATTGTGTCATCGCTTCTCGGCCTTTTGGCTAAGATCAAGTGTAGTATCTGTTCTTATCAGTTTAATATCTGATACGTCCCCTATCCGGGGACTGCATATTAAATTGATTTTTGGCACATGGAGCCAGAACCGGGGCTTGCTCCGTCCACTCCACGCATCGACCTGGTATTGCAGTGCCTCCAGGAACGGTGTGCTTCCCCTTTTTGGGGACTGCGACTTGTTGTGACTAATAGAAGAACCAACAACACCACTGGAATTTTGTCAGAGAATACAGAAATACCCAGGAAGCGCATACAGAATGACGATGAGGTGACGCAACGATGACCGTGCCACAGAGAAAGCAGCAAGCTGCGGTCATATGAGCATAGGGAAAAAAGAAGAACAAAAGCGTCGGTTGCCGGCCGGCTGACTCATCACCGTCACAGCACGTTTTTTGATGTCCCTCTTATTTGAGAGTCTTTACCAACGAGCTGATGAGTCGAATCAGGGGTTTGTGTTGGATGGATTAGGGACACCTGATTCAAATCAAGGTCACGCACGCACGCACGCAGCAGTCAAGCAATGGAAGGTGCCCCGTCCTTCCTTTTCTTGGGGGAGGGGAAGGTCACCGTGTTTGAGGATGGCGAAGGGGGATAGGGCGCCTCTGCCTGGAGGCCAGGCAACTCATACTTACCTGGCAGGGGAGACACCATGATCAGGAAGGTGGTTCACCCAGGGCGAGGCTCGGCCATTGCACTCCGGTTGTGCTGACCCCTGCGAATTCCCCAAATGTGGGAATCTCGACTGCATAATTTATGGTAGTGGGGGACTGCGTTCGCGCTCTCCCCTGTACACACTGGTTAAAAGCAGATAGCGTGGAGGGAAAAAGCGTGCGGTTCTTGACGCTTGTGGCGCCGCCCACTGCCCCAAAGGGTGAAGTTGCACCAGTTTTGTTATGTTTCTGTCTCTTTCTGCTGTGTCAGCCAGTGACCCGGAGAGTTCAGAGAACTGAACTGCGTTTGTTTTCATCGAGGTTGTCGAAACCTGCGACCGGTTTGCCGAATGTGGTTTTTCCCACAAACTTTGATATTCAACGGACGAGTTGATTGACAGCAGTGGTCCCAAAGGCAAAGTTGTTCGGATGGAGGTTTTCTGTCGTATGGTACGACTGTCTCGTGCGCGTGCTGTGAAAAAGCACGCGACATACGTTCGCCTATAGCCGCTCTCATGTTGTTGCTTTTTCATTTTAAAGCGCCACTAGGTGGCCATTCACCGCGTCCTTTCTCGCCTGACCCCAGACTGAGCCCGTGCACGGGTGTACCGGCTTGGGTGAAATTGTCTCGTTCCGTCCAAGAGCTATAGCCGTTCTAGCAGACCCCGCCTCACCCAGCCCGTAGGTTTCGGCCTGCCGCCGCCAAGCTGAATCGAAATTCCCACTTTTTTTCCGATCTGGACGGACAGTCAGACTCCAGAGAATCTTTCTGCACTGGTTTGGGCCAGATCGGGCAAAAGACCTAGGACTAGTGTGCAAAAGTAGGTTTTTCACAAAATCCCAAATACCCGAAAATTTCGCCAGCGCAACCTTCAAATCCGAGGCATGCGTCTCGCTCGGCTCGAGCCAAGGATTCCGATGATATAAGACACTTGGTTCTGCGGCGTGCGGTTTGGGAGCTACGAGCCATTTCGTGCCGGGCCCATCGGGGGGCCAGCCTTGGTGATGTTGTAGAGCGAGTGGCTAGTACCATCCCTCAAAGTTTCAGGTCTCTACGACGTAAGGCCTTTGCCAACCCTCCCCCCCTCACCGCTTCCCAGATGGGCGTCGCCTTTGCAGGCTCCCCTGCCGCTGCGTCATTGTGTCATCGCTTCTCGGCCTTTTGGCTAAGATCAAGTGTAGTATCTGTTCTTATCAGTTTAATATCTGATACGTCCCCTATCCGGGGACTGCATATTAAATTGATTTTTGGCACATGGAGCCAGAACCGGGGCTTGCTCCGTCCACTCCACGCATCGACCTGGTATTGCAGTGCCTCCAGGAACGGTGTGCTTCCCCTTTTTGGGGACTGCGACTTGTTGTGACTAATAGAAGAACCAACAACACCACTGGAATTTTGTCAGAGAATACAGAAATACCCAGGAAGCGCATACAGAATGACGATGAGGTGACGCAACGATGACCGTGCCACAGAGAAAGCAGCAAGCTGCGGTCATATGAGCATAGGGAAAAAAGAAGAACAAAAGCGTCGGTTGCCGGCCGGCTGACTCATCACCGTCACAGCACGTTTTTTGATGTCCCTCTTATTTGAGAGTCTTTACCAACGAGCTGATGAGTCGAATCAGGGGTTTGTGTTGGATGGATTAGGGACACCTGATTCAAATCAAGGTCACGCACGCACGCACGCAGCAGTCAAGCAATGGAAGGTGCCCCGTCCTTCCTTTTCTTGGGGGAGGGGAAGGTCACCGTGTTTGAGGATGGCGAAGGGGGATAGGGCGCCTCTGCCTGGAGGCCAGGCAACTCATACTTACCTGGCAGGGGAGACACCATGATCAGGAAGGTGGTTCACCCAGGGCGAGGCTCGGCCATTGCACTCCGGTTGTGCTGACCCCTGCGAATTCCCCAAATGTGGGAATCTCGACTGCATAATTTATGGTAGTGGGGGACTGCGTTCGCGCTCTCCCCTGTACACACTGGTTAAAAGCAGATAGCGTGGAGGGAAAAAGCGTGCGGTTCTTGACGCTTGTGGCGCCGCCCACTGCCCCAAAGGGTGAAGTTGCACCAGTTTTGTTATGTTTCTGTCTCTTTCTGCTGTGTCAGCCAGTGACCCGGAGAGTTCAGAGAACTGAACTGCGTTTGTTTTCATCGAGGTTGTCGAAACCTGCGACCGGTTTGCCGAATGTGGTTTTTCCCACAAACTTTGATATTCAACGGACGAGTTGATTGACAGCAGTGGTCCCAAAGGCAAAGTTGTTCGGATGGAGGTTTTCTGTCGTATGGTACGACTGTCTCGTGCGCGTGCTGTGAAAAAGCACGCGACATACGTTCGCCTATAGCCGCTCTCATGTTGTTGCTTTTTCATTTTAAAGCGCCACTAGGTGGCCATTCACCGCGTCCTTTCTCGCCTGACCCCAGACTGAGCCCGTGCACGGGTGTACCGGCTTGGGTGAAATTGTCTCGTTCCGTCCAAGAGCTATAGCCGTTCTAGCAGACCCCGCCTCGCCCAGCCCGTAGGTTTCGGCCTGCCGCCGCCAAGCTGAATCGAAATTCCCACTTTTTTTCCGATCTGGACGGACAGTCAGACTCCAGAGAATCTTTCTGCACTGGTTTGGGCCAGATCGGGCAAAAGACCTAGGACTAGTGTGCAAAAGTAGGTTTTTCACAAAATCCCAAATACCCGAAAATTTCGCCAGCGCAACCTTCGAATCCGAGGCATGCGTCTCGCTCGGCTCGAGCCAAGGATTCCGATGATATAAGACACTTGGTTCTGCGGCGTGCGGTTTGGGAGCTACGAGCCATTTCGTGCCGGGCCCATCGGGGGGCCAGCCTTGGTGATGTTGTAGAGCGAGTGGCTAGTACCATCCCTCAAAGTTTCAGGTCTCTACGACGTAAGGCCTTTGCCAACCCTCCCCCCCTCACCGCTTCCCAGATGGGCGTCGCCTTTGCAGGCTCCCCTGCCGCTGCGTCATTGTGTCATCGCTTCTCGGCCTTTTGGCTAAGATCAAGTGTAGTATCTGTTCTTATCAGTTTAATATCTGATACGTCCCCTATCCGGGGACTGCATATTAAATTGATTTTTGGCACATGGAGCCAGAACCGGGGCTTGCTCCGTCCACTCCACGCATCGACCTGGTATTGCAGTGCCTCCAGGAACGGTGTGCTTCCCCTTTTTGGGGACTGCGACTTGTTGTGACTAATAGAAGAACCAACAACACCACTGGAATTTTGTCAGAGAATACAGAAATACCCAGGAAGCGCATACAGAATGACGATGAGGTGACGCAACGATGACCGTGCCACAGAGAAAGCAGCAAGCTGCGGTCATATGAGCATAGGGAAAAAAGAAGAACAAAAGCGTCGGTTGCCGGCCGGCTGACTCATCACCGTCACAGCACGTTTTTTGATGTCCCTCTTATTTGAGAGTCTTTACCAACGAGCTGATGAGTCGAATCAGGGGTTTGTGTTGGATGGATTAGGGACACCTGATTCAAATCAAGGTCACGCACGCACGCACGCAGCAGTCAAGCAATGGAAGGTGCCCCGTCCTTCCTTTTCTTGGGGGAGGGGAAGGTCACCGTGTTTGAGGATGGCGAAGGGGGATAGGGCGCCTCTGCCTGGAGGCCAGGCAACTCATACTTACCTGGCAGGGGAGACACCATGATCAGGAAGGTGGTTCACCCAGGGCGAGGCTCGGCCATTGCACTCCGGTTGTGCTGACCCCTGCGAATTCCCCAAATATGGGAATCTCGACTGCATAATTTATGGTAGTGGGGGACTGCGTTCGCGCTCTCCCCTGTACACACTGGTTAAAAGCAGATAGCGTGGAGGGAAAAAGCGTGCGGTTCTTGACGCTTGTGGCGCCGCCCACTGCCCCAAAGGGTGAAGTTGCACCAGTTTTGTTATGTTTCTGTCTCTTTCTGCTGTGTCAGCCAGTGACCCGGAGAGTTCAGAGAACTGAACTGCGTTTGTTTTCATCGAGGTTGTCGAAACCTGCGACCGGTTTGCCGAATGTGGTTTTTCCCACAAACTTTGATATTCAACGGACGAGTTGATTGACAGCAGTGGTCCCAAAGGCAAAGTTGTTCGGATGGAGGTTTTCTGTCGTATGGTACGACTGTCTCGTGCGCGTGCTGTGAAAAAGCACGCGACATACGTTCGCCTATAGCCGCTCTCATGTTGTTGCTTTTTCATTTTAAAGCGCCACTAGGTGGCCATTCACCGCGTCCTTTCTCGCCTGACCCCAGACTGAGCCCGTGCACGGGTGTACCGGCTTGGGTGAAATTGTCTCGTTCCGTCCAAGAGCTATAGCCGTTCTAGCAGACCCCGCCTCGCCCAGCCCGTAGGTTTTGGCCTGCCGCCGCCAAGCTGAATCGAAATTCCCACTTTTTTTCCGATCTGGACGGACAGTCAGACTCCAGAGAATCTTTCTGCACTGGTTTGGGCCAGATCGGGCAAAAGACCTAGGACTAGTGTGCAAAAGTAGGTTTTTCACAAAATCCCAAATACCCGAAAATTTCGCCAGCGCAACCTTCGAATCCGAGGCATGCGTCTCGCTCGGCTCGAGCCAAGGATTCCGATGATATAAGACACTTGGTTCTGCGGCGTGCGGTTTGGGAGCTACGAGCCATTTCGTGCCGGGCCCATCGGGGGGCCAGCCTTGGTGATGTTGTAGAGCGAGTGGCTAGTACCATCCCTCAAAGTTTCAGGTCTCTACGACGTAAGGCCTTTGCCAACCCTCCCCCCCTCACCGCTTCCCAGATGGGCGTCGCCTTTGCAGGCTCCCCTGTCGCTGCGTCATTGTGTCATCGCTTCTCGGCCTTTTGGCTAAGATCAAGTGTCTTGTCGAACGGTTGAGACTGCGATCGCCTCTTAAAGGTTTCCTGGCTCGAGAGCTTCTGGTGTCCCGAGCCGTACAACTTTTTAGAGGGAGAGTGACCCTGCTGGTTTTACAGGTTAGCAGTTTTAAGGTAAGACTTTTATTCTTTTATCTATTTATTGTATTTATTGTTCTTTTACGTTTTTTTTTAGGCTGTCGGTGCCTCCACCATGTCGGCTGCTCGTGCCGGCATGCGGAGGCACCACAGCGTGCGATTTTTATTTAGAGAGGTGGAGGGTAAGCTCCTGGGGTTGTCTCGTTTAGACTTCTCCAGGAAGCTCATCCAAAAAACCCTCAATTTTAATGCCAGTGATTTAAATTGTTTAATGACTCTGCCCCTGAACAAAGGTTTCGATGTCAGTTTTAGATCTGCTTCCTTGTTGCAAGATTTCTGGCAACGATTTGAGCATTGCAAGACCCAGTTCTCCATGTTCAATGTTGAGAAACTTTCTGACAATTCTATTAAAACAGTGATTGTTAGAATGTTCAATGAAACAGTGAGTGGAGATGATGTTGCTGTATGGCTGGGTAGATTTTGCACGGTTCGAAGTCCACCAGTCAAGGTGCTTGACGAAGACGGCATCTGGAATTGCGCTTGGAGAGTTCCCATTAAACAGTGGGAAGATCCAAGCGGATTCCAGGGTCTGAGTCATTTACCCTCAATGATTGTGCTGGGAGAGAACCGCGGCTACATTCATTATCAGGGAATGCCCAAATTGTGCCGAAAATGTGGGAAAATGGGACACCTCGCTGAGGCATGCCAAGAAATTGTGTGTAGGAAGTGCAGAGAAATTGGTCACATTTTTGAGGAATGTACCAATGGCAGACGGTGTAATCTCTGTGGAGATGCTAACCATTTCTACAGAGATTGCCCTAAAAGTTTTGCCAACAAGTTGAAAGGGAACAAAATGGCCGCCCCACCAAAGGAACAATCAAAAGAACAAAGAGAGGAGGAGGCGGGCCCTGAGGTTTTGGCGGGAATTTCACATTCCCAGCCAGCCTCAGGGATTGGACAAGAAGAAAGAAGTGGGGCGGCCACAGGGGCGGAGTCAGAATTCGTTAATGAAAAGGGGGAGGAAGCCACTCCCCAACAAGAAAAAAGCAAAGACAAAATGGAGGAGGAGGAAGATGAAACGGCTTCCTCCCTCTACACCGTATCGGAGGTTAGTGGGGTGGATAGTGGGAGTGAAACCGAGTGTTCACTCCCAAATGCTCAAGTGCAGAAAAGGTCTGCGAGATCTCCTCTGCTTCAAACAGAGGAGAAAAGGCTGCGGGCATCGCATCGGCCAGATAGTTCCTCTTCGGAAGATCTGAACCGTATGTGGCCTGCAGACTCTCCAAATGAAGTCTCCTTTCTGCACTTTAAGCTAAGAACATCGTCACCAAAGGATCCACAAGAGGTTTCCTCTGTGGATTCTGAGGCGGCGAGCACTTGCCCTCCTGACCCCAGTTTATCTGGGGAAAAGGAAAGGCAGGTGCAACAAGAAGTAACATGATTTTAATGCAATTTCTGTAGTCTTTTTATCTGTTTTTATTTTCATCAATGCTTGTATTTTTAACCATACTGCTCATGGCCCTCACTATCTCTACAATCAATGTGAGAAGTGTGAGGTCTACTTTGCGAGCACAGAGTGTTTTATCATGTTTAAATAATTTTAAGTCAGACATCTATTTATTGCAAGAGTGTGCTCTGCCCTTTTTAACCAATTACAGAAAATGGGAAGAGCTGTGGACCAAAGGACCCTCCATCTGGAGTGGCTCCAATTTTAACAGAAATGACGGTGTGGCCATTTTAATAAAAAATCCCAACATCTTGGTGAAGGGCAGCACTGTGGTGAGGGATGGGCGGGCAATTTTAGTTAATCTGACTTTTTTAGGTAAGGATTTTAATGTTTTAAATTTGTATGGTTACACAAGTAAAAATGACAGATACAAGCTTTTAGAAGATTTGCAGCCCCACATGTTAGGTAGGGCTCCCCTAGTGGTAGCAGGGGATTTTAACTGTGTTTTAACAAAAAAAGATAGGAAAAGGGTAGGAGAAGATTTTAAGGTCGACAAGACATCGGTTTTATTAAATAAATTGGTCAAAGATTTTAAGTTAGTCGACTGTTTTAAAACAATGCATCAGAGAGAGGAGGGCTACACCTGGTTCAGTGGTGATGGCGCCAGAGCCTCTCGTATCGACTATATTTTTACAAGGGACTGCCCGCCAACCGATGCAACATTGACCCCCCTTTTCTTCACTGACCACATGATGGTCTCCTGCACCCTTTCACTACCCACGGGTGTGACAGTAGGGGGAGGGCTGTGGAAGCTGAACTGCTCCCTATTAAAAGATGAGGAAGTGGTTCGAGAGTATAGGGAGCAGTTCAGCCAATGGCAGACCCTCCAAGACTTTTTTGACTCACGAGCACAGTGGTGGGAGATGGTAAAACAAAGGACAGGACATTTTTTTAGAAAAATAGGAAAGGAGAAAAAGAATAAAGAAAAAAGACGCATGATGGGGCTGCAAAAAAGACTGCAGAGATATTTTAACCTTTTAAATAATGGATTGGATTTTAAGGAGGAAATAAAGGAAGTAAAGAAAGAAATGTCAGTTTTATCCGAAACTCAAAGTAAGGGAGTAATTTTAAGATGCAAAGAAAAAGAGATAGAAGAAGGAGAAAAGTGTACAAGATATTTTTTTAAAAAGACTATTTCACGGGGAGGCTCAATAACAATCTTAAAAACTTTTAGAGGGAGGGAGGCAAAAAATATGGAGGACATTTTAGGGGAAATAGAACTTTTTTATAGTGATTTATACAGCCCAAAGAATGTACACAATGGCATCTTAAATGAAGTTTTAGAATTTTTAGAAACAAAGATAAAGAGTCCAAATGTGCTTTTAGCCCAGGATTTTACTCTTTTAGAATTAAATAAATCTCTCAAAAGTTTTAAAAAAGGGAAGTCCCCAGGAATGGATGGACTTCCCTTGGAGTTTTATTTGACTTTCTGGGACATTTTAGCACATGACTTACTGACAGTTTTTAAAGAATTTGAGACTCTCGACAGACTTCCGGACAGCTTTAGAGTAGGGATAGTTTCGCTTTTATATAAAAAAGGAGACAGGACTGACTTAAATAGAACTGGAGACCAATCACGCTTTTAAATTTTGATTGTAAACTTTTTAGTAAGATTTTAGCTACACGCATGTCAACTGTTTTAGAGGACGTAATCCACCTGGATCAAGCATGCGCTGTGCCCGGTAGGAAGATCACAGACAGCCTGGTACTGATTAGAGACGCCATCTGTTACGCGAGAGACAGAAACATTCGGCTAGTAGTCCTAAATTTAGATTTTGAAAAAGCTTTTGACCGCATCTCGCACCAGTTCCTTTTTAAGGTACTGGAAAAAATGGGGTTCCCAGGGAGGTTTATAGCTTGGGTGGGACTGCTATACAACAGTCTAGTCAGTAAATTTGCAGTTAATGGGCATTTATCCAAAGCTGTAAACATTCACAGCGGCGTCCGTCAGGGGTGTCCTTTATCTCCCCTACTGTATGTGGCCTGCATTGAGCCACTGGCACAAATCTTGAGAAGGGATAAATGGATTAAAGGACTGGACGTCCCAGGGACTGGTGGACTGACCGCAACCTGTGTTTTATATATGGACGACGTAACCCTTTTAGCGACTGACCTTTTATCAGTACGAAGAGCACTTGACTTGACTGACTGGTACGGTCGGGCCTCGGGCGCTAAGCTCAACAGGAGTAAGTCCGAGGCCCAGCTCTTCGGGCCGTGGGGAAACGTGGACACAGGCGGACTGGATTTGGATTTTAAAGGCAACGACCTGACAGTTTTAGGAGTAAAATTTGACAGAGAGGGTGGAGGACGGGGAAACTGGACTGACATCTTAGGGAAAGTTAGGCAAAGACTGGGGTTTTGGGGACTCAGACAACTGACAATTGAAGGCAAGGTTTTAGTTTTTAAAGCTGTAATTTTACCACTAATTTTACTTGTTTCTTCTGTTTTTAGTCCCCCAAGGCGATTCCTGGCCAACCTGGAGAGGGCGGTATTTTATTTCCTGTGGGGGTCCAAATGGGAACGAGTAAAAAGGGAGGTCTTTAAAAAAAGAAAGGAAAATGGCGGAAAAGGCCTCCCGGACCCCCACTTGTTTTTAGGTAGCCGCTTTACCGCCCTCCACATCGGATATGCGCTGACCCCATCCAGAGAGAATAAGACAGCGGCCATGGCTCGTTTCTGGATGGGGTCCTACCTAAGAAGCATAAAAATTTTATCAATCGACCTGAAAACCCCAGTGTCTTTTAATTTGCCAAAAGAGTACAGTTTTATAAAGAAATTTTTAAAAAAATTCCTTTTAGAGACAAATGATGCAAGCATTTTAACTAACCACAAATCCCTCATCTCTCTTGTGCAGGACCGGGAAGTGGTGAGTCCAGTTCCAGGCCTCACACTAAGTGAGGCCAAAGACGTTTGGAGGAACGCAGCCCACCCAGCTCTCCAGAACAGACACAAGGACTTATCGTGGATGGTGGCTCATGAGATCCTCCCGGTCAGGGCGGTTATGCACTCCAGAGGCATGGCCAAAAACTCCATCTGCCCACGGTCCGGGTGCAACCACCCGGAGACCGTCCACCATCTGCTCTGGGAGTGCGGTGCTGCGCGGGACCTGTGGGCCAGGGCCGGCCCCCTGTTTTTCCCGTGCCTGCCAGCGGGTGGGGCCCAGGTGGACTACAAGCTCGCCATCCTGGGGGTGGGTCAGGGCCTCAAAGCCCAAACATTGCAAGAATTTGCCTCGCTCTGGCTCACCCTCAACCTGATAAAGGATGCCATCTGGGTCACCAGAAACTGATGCTGATGAAAGCTGATGAGTCGAATCAGGGGTTTGTGTTGGATGGATTAGGGACACCTGATTCAATTCAAGGTCACGCACGCACGCACGCAGCAGTCAAGCAATGGAAGGTGCCCGGTCCTTCCTTTTCTTGGGGGAGGGGAAGGTCACCGTGTTTGAGGATGGCGAAGGGGGATAGGGCGCCTCTGCCTGGAGGCCAGGCAACTCATACTTACCTGGCAGGGGAGACACCATGATCAGGAAGGTGGTTCACCCAGGGCGAGGCTCGGCCATTGCACTCCGGTTGTGCTGACCCCTGCGAATTCCCCAAATGTGGGAATCTCGACTGCATAATTTATGGTAGTGGGGGACTGCGTTCGCGCTCTCCCCTGTACACACTGGTTAAAAGCAGATAGCGTGGAGGGAAAAAGCGTGCGGTTCTTGACGCTTGTGGCGCCGCCCACTGCCCCAAAGGGTGAAGTTGCACCAGTTTTGTTATGTTTCTGTCTCTTTCTGCTGTGTCAGCCAGTGACCCGGAGAGTTCAGAGAACTGAACTGCGTTTGTTTTCATCGAGGTTGTCGAAACCTGCGACCGGTTTGCCGAATGTGGTTTTTCCCACAAACTTTGATATTCAACGGACGAGTTGATTGACAGCAGTGGTCCCAAAGGCAAAGTTGTTCGGATGGAGGTTTTCTGTCGTATGGTACGACTGTCTCGTGCGCGTGCTGTGAAAAAGCACGCGACATACGTTCGCCTATAGCCGCTCTCATGTTGTTGCTTTTTCATTTTAAAGCGCCACTAGGTGGCCATTCACCGCGTCCTTTCTCGCCTGACCCCAGACTGAGCCCGTGCACGGGTGTACCGGCTTGGGTGAAATTGTCTCGTTCCGTCCAAGAGCTATAGCCGTTCTAGCAGACCCCGCCTCGCCCAGCCCGTAGGTTTCGGCCTGCCGCCGCCAAGCTGAATCGAAATTCCCACTTTTTTTCCGATCTGGACGGACAGTCAGACTCCAGAGAATCTTTCTGCACTGGTTTGGGCCAGATCGGGCAAAAGACCTAGGACTAGTGTGCAAAAGTAGGTTTTTCACAAAATCCCAAATACCCGAAAATTTCGCCAGCGCAACCTTCGAATCCGAGGCATGCGTCTCGCTCGGCTCGAGCCAAGGATTCCGATGATATAAGACACTTGGTTCTGCGGCGTGCGGTTTGGGAGCTACGAGCCATTTCGTGCCGGGCCCATCGGGGGGCCAGCCTTGGTGATGTTGTAGAGCGAGTGGCTAGTACCATCCCTCAAAGTTTCAGGTCTCTACGACGTAAGGCCTTTGCCAACCCTCCCCCCCTCACCGCTTCCCAGATGGGCGTCGCCTTTGCAGGCTCCCCTGCCGCTGCGTCATTGTGTCATCGCTTCTCGGCCTTTTGGCTAAGATCAAGTGTAGTATCTGTTCTTATCAGTTTAATATCTGATACGTCCCCTATCCGGGGACTGCATATTAAATTGATTTTTGGCACATGGAGCCGGAACCGGGGCTTGCTCCGTCCACTCCACGCATCGACCTGGTATTGCAGTGCCTCCAGGAACGGTGTGCTTCCCCTTTTTGGGGACTGCGAATTGTTGTGACTAATAGAAGAACCAACAACACCACTGGAATTTTTTTTGTCAGAGAATACAGAAATACGCAGGAAGCGCATACAGAATGACGATGAGGTGACGCAACGATGACCGTGCCACAGAGAAAGCAGCAAGCTGCGGTCATATGAGCATAGGGAAAAAAGAAGAACAAAAGCGTCGGTTGCCGGCCGGCTGACTCATCACCGTCACAGCACGTTTTTTGATGTCCCTCTTATTTGAGAGTCTTTACCAACGAGCTGATGAGTCGAATCAGGGGTTTGTGTTGGATGGATTAGGGACACCTGATTCAAATCAAGGTCACGCACGCACGCACGCAGCAGTCAAGCAATGGAAGGTGCCCCGTCCTTCCTTTTCTTGGGGGAGGGGAAGGTCACCGTGTTTGAGGATGGCGAAGGGGGATAGGGCGCCTCTGCCTGGAGGCCAGGCAACTCATACTTACCTGGCAGGGGAGACACCATGATCAGGAAGGTGGTTCACCCAGGGCGAGGCTCGGCCATTGCACTCCGGTTGTGCTGACCCCTGCGAATTCCCCAAATGTGGGAATCTCGACTGCATAATTTATGGTAGTGGGGGACTGCGTTCGCGCTCTCCCCTGTACACACTGGTTAAAAGCAGATAGCGTGGAGGGAAAAAGCGTGCGGTTCTTGACGCTTGTGGCGCCGCCCACTGCCCCAAAGGGTGAAGTTGCACCAGTTTTGTTATGTTTCTGTCTCTTTCTGCTGTGTCAGCCAGTGACCCGGAGAGTTCAGAGAACTGAACTGCGTTTGTTTTCATCGAGGTTGTCGAAACCTGCGACCGGTTTGCCGAATGTGGTTTTTCCCACAAACTTTGATATTCAACGGACGAGTTGATTGACAGCAGTGGTCCCAAAGGCAAAGTTGTTCGGATGGAGGTTTTCTGTCGTATGGTACGACTGTCTCGTGCGCGTGCTGTGAAAAAGCACGCGACATACGTTCGCCTATAGCCGCTCTCATGTTGTTGCTTTTTCATTTTAAAGCGCCACTAGGTGGCCATTCACCGCGTCCTTTCTCGCCTGACCCCAGACTGAGCCCGTGCACGGGTGTACCGGCTTGGGTGAAATTGTCTCGTTCCGTCCAAGAGCTATAGCCGTTCTAGCAGACCCCGCCTCGCCCAGCCCGTAGGTTTCGGCCTGCCGCCGCCAAGCTGAATCGAAATTCCCACTTTTTTTCCGATCTGGACGGACAGTCAGACTCCAGAGAATCTTTCTGCACTGGTTTGGGCCAGATCGGGCAAAAGACCTAGGACTAGTGTGCAAAAGTAGGTTTTTCACAAAATCCCAAATACCCGAAAATTTCGCCAGCGCAACCTTCGAATCCGAGGCATGCGTCTCGCTCGGCTCGAGCCAAGGATTCCGATGATATAAGACACTTGGTTCTGCGGCGTGCGGTTTGGGAGCTACGAGCCATTTCGTGCCGGGCCCATCGGGGGGCCAGCCTTGGTGATGTTGTAGAGCGAGTGGCTAGTACCATCCCTCAAAGTTTCAGGTCTCTACGACGTAAGGCCTTTGCCAACCCTCCCCCCCTCACCGCTTCCCAGATGGGCGTCGCCTTTGCCGGCTCCCCTGCCGCTGCGTCATTGTGTCATCGCTTCTCGGCCTTTTGGCTAAGATCAAGTGTAGTATCTGTTCTTATCAGTTTAATATCTGATACGTCCCCTATCCGGGGACTGCATATTAAATTGATTTTTGGCACATGGAGCCGGAACCGGGGCTTGCTCCGTCCACTCCACGCATCGACCTGGTATTGCAGTGCCTCCAGGAACGGTGTGCTTCCCCTTTTTGGGGACTGCGAATTGTTGTGACTAATAGAAGAACCAACAACACCACTGGAATTTTTTTTGTCAGAGAATACAGAAATACGCAGGAAGCGCATACAGAATGACGATGAGGTGACGCAACGATGACCGTGCCACAGAGAAAGCAGCAAGCTGCGGTCATATGAGCATAGGGAAAAAAGAAGAACAAAAGCGTCGGTTGCCGGCCGGCTGACTCATCACCGTCACAGTGCGTTTTTTGATGTCCCTCTTATTTGAGAGTCTTTACCAACGAGCTGATGAGTCGAATCAGGGGTTTGTGTTGGATGGATTAGGGACACCTGATTCAAATCAAGGTCACGCACGCACGCACGCAGCAGTCAAGCAATGGAAGGTGCCCCGTCCTTCCTTTTCTTGGGGGAGGGGAAGGTCACCGTGTTTGAGGATGGCGAAGGGGGATAGGGCGCCTCTGCCTGGAGGCCAGGCAACTCATACTTACCTGGCAGGGGAGACACCATGATCAGGAAGGTGGTTCACCCAGGGCGAGGCTCGGCCATTGCACTCCGGTTGTGCTGACCCCTGCGAATTCCCCAAATGTGGGAATCTCGACTGCATAATTTATGGTAGTGGGGGACTGCGTTCGCGCTCTCCCCTGTACACACTGGTTAAAAGCAGATAGCGTGGAGGGAAAAAGCGTGCGGTTCTTGACGCTTGTGGCGCCGCCCACTGCCCCAAAGGGTGAAGTTGCACCAGTTTTGTTATGTTTCTGTCTCTTTCTGCTGTGTCAGCCAGTGACCCGGAGAGTTCAGAGAACTGAACTGCGTTTGTTTTCATCGAGGTTGTCGAAACCTGCGACCGGTTTGCCGAATGTGGTTTTTCCCACAAACTTTGATATTCAACGGACGAGTTGATTGACAGCAGTGGTCCCAAAGGCAAAGTTGTTCGGATGGAGGTTTTCTGTCGTATGGTACGACTGTCTCGTGCGCGTGCTGTGAAAAAGCACGCGACATACGTTCGCCTATAGCCGCTCTCATGTTGTTGCTTTTTCATTTTAAAGCGCCACTAGGTGGCCATTCACCGCGTCCTTTCTCGCCTGACCCCAGACTGAGCCCGTGCACGGGTGTACCGGCTTGGGTGAAATTGTCTCGTTCCGTCCAAGAGCTATAGCCGTTCTAGCAGACCCCGCCTCGCCCAGCCCGTAGGTTTCGGCCTGCCGCCGCCAAGCTGAATCGAAATTCCCACTTTTTTTCCGATCTGGACGGACAGTCAGACTCCAGAGAATCTTTCTGCACTGGTTTGGGCCAGATCGGGCAAAAGACCTAGGACTAGTGTGCAAAAGTAGGTTTTTCACAAAATCCCAAATACCCGAAAATTTCGCCAGCGCAACCTTCGAATCCGAGGCATGCGTCTCGCTCGGCTCGAGCCAAGGATTCCGATGATATAAGACACTTGGTTCTGCGGCGTGCGGTTTGGGAGCTACGAGCCATTTCGTGCCGGGCCCATCGGGGGGCCAGCCTTGGTGATGTTGTAGAGCGAGTGGCTAGTACCATCCCTCAAAGTTTCAGGTCTCTACGACGTAAGGCCTTTGCCAACCCTCCCCCCCTCACCGCTTCCCAGATGGGCGTCGCCTTTGCCGGCTCCCCTGCCGCTGCGTCATTGTGTCATCGCTTCTCGGCCTTTTGGCTAAGATCAAGTGTAGTATCTGTTCTTATCAGTTTAATATCTGATACGTCCCCTATCCGGGGACTGCATATTAAATTGATTTTTGGCACATGGAGCCGGAACCGGGGCTTGCTCCGTCCACTCCACGCATCGACCTGGTATTGCAGTGCCTCCAGGAACGGTGTGCTTCCCCTTTTTGGGGACTGCGACTTGTTGTGACTAATAGAAGAACCAACAACACCACTGGAATTTTGTCAGAGAATACAGAAATACGCAGGAAGCGCATACAGAATGACGATGAGGTGACGCAACGATGACCGTGCCACAGAGAAAGCAGCAAGCTGCGGTCATATGAGCATAGGGAAAAAAGAAGAACAAAAGCGTCGGTTGCCGGCCGGCTGACTCATCACCGTCACAGCACGTTTTTTGATGTCCCTCTTATTTGAGAGTCTTTACCAACGAGCTGATGAGTCGAATCAGGGGTTTGTGTTGGATGGATTAGGGACACCTGATTCAAATCAAGGTCACGCACGCACGCACGCAGCAGTCAAGCAATGGAAGGTGCCCCGTCCTTCCTTTTCTTGGGGGAGGGGAAGGTCACCGTGTTTGAGGATGGCGAAGGGGGATAGGGCGCCTCTGCCTGGAGGCCAGGCAACTCATACTTACCTGGCAGGGGAGACACCATGATCAGGAAGGTGGTTCACCCAGGGCGAGGCTCGGCCATTGCACTCCGGTTGTGCTGACCCCTGCGAATTCCCCAAATGTGGGAATCTCGACTGCATAATTTATGGTAGTGGGGGACTGCGTTCGCGCTCTCCCCTGTACACACTGGTTAAAAGCAGATAGCGTGGAGGGAAAAAGCGTGCGGTTCTTGACGCTTGTGGCGCCGCCCACTGCCCCAAAGGGTGAAGTTGCACCAGTTTTGTTATGTTTCTGTCTCTTTCTGCTGTGTCAGCCAGTGACCCGGAGAGTTCAGAGAACTGAACTGCGTTTGTTTTCATCGAGGTTGTCGAAACCTGCGACCGGTTTGCCGAATGTGGTTTTTCCCACAAACTTTGATATTCAACGGACGAGTTGATTGACAGCAGTGGTCCCAAAGGCAAAGTTGTTCGGATGGAGGTTTTCTGTCGTATGGTACGACTGTCTCGTGCGCGTGCTGTGAAAAAGCACGCGACATACGTTCGCCTATAGCCGCTCTCATGTTGTTGCTTTTTCATTTTAAAGCGCCACTAGGTGGCCATTCACCGCGTCCTTTCTCGCCTGACCCCAGACTGAGCCCGTGCACGGGTGTACCGGCTTGGGTGAAATTGTCTCGTTCCGTCCAAGAGCTATAGCCGTTCTAGCAGACCCCGCCTCGCCCAGCCCGTAGGTTTCGGCCTGCCGCCGCCAAGCTGAATCGAAATTCCCACTTTTTTTCCGATCTGGACGGACAGTCAGACTCCAGAGAATCTTTCTGCACTGGTTTGGGCCAGATCGGGCAAAAGACCTAGGACTAGTGTGCAAAAGTAGGTTTTTCACAAAATCCCAAATACCCGAAAATTTCGCCAGCGCAACCTTCGAATCCGAGGCATGCGTCTCGCTCGGCTCGAGCCAAGGATTCCGATGATATAAGACACTTGGTTCTGCGGCGTGCGGTTTGGGAGCTACGAGCCATTTCGTGCCGGGCCCATCGGGGGGCCAGCCTTGGTGATGTTGTAGAGCGAGTGGCTAGTACCATCCCTCAAAGTTTCAGGTCTCTACGACGTAAGGCCTTTGCCAACCCTCCCCCCCTCACCGCTTCCCAGATGGGCGTCGCCTTTGCCGGCTCCCCTGCCGCTGCGTCATTGTGTCATCGCTTCTCGGCCTTTTGGCTAAGATCAAGTGTAGTATCTGTTCTTATCAGTTTAATATCTGATACGTCCCCTATCCGGGGACTGCATATTAAATTGATTTTTGGCACATGGAGCCGGAACCGGGGCTTGCTCCGTCCACTCCACGCATCGACCTGGTATTGCAGTGCCTCCAGGAACGGTGTGCTTCCCCTTTTTGGGGACTGCGAATTGTTGTGACTAATAGAAGAACCAACAACACCACTGGAATTTTTTTTGTCAGAGAATACAGAAATACGCAGGAAGCGCATACAGAATGACGATGAGGTGACGCAACGATGACCGTGCCACAGAGAAAGCAGCAAGCTGCGGTCATATGAGCATAGGGAAAAAAGAAGAACAAAAGCGTCGGTTGCCGGCCGGCTGACTCATCACCGTCACAGCACGTTTTTTGATGTCCCTCTTATTTGAGAGTCTTTACCAACGAGCTGATGAGTCGAATCAGGGGTTTGTGTTGGATGGATTAGGGACACCTGATTCAAATCAAGGTCACGCACGCACGCACGCAGCAGTCAAGCAATGGAAGGTGCCCCGTCCTTCCTTTTCTTGGGGGAGGGGAAGGTCACCGTGTTTGAGGATGGCGAAGGGGGATAGGGCGCCTCTGCCTGGAGGCCAGGCAACTCATACTTACCTGGCAGGGGAGACACCATGATCAGGAAGGTGGTTCACCCAGGGCGAGGCTCGGCCATTGCACTCCGGTTGTGCTGACCCCTGCGAATTCCCCAAATGTGGGAATCTCGACTGCATAATTTATGGTAGTGGGGGACTGCGTTCGCGCTCTCCCCTGTACACACTGGTTAAAAGCAGATAGCGTGGAGGGAAAAAGCGTGCGGTTCTTGACGCTTGTGGCGCCGCCCACTGCCCCAAAGGGTGAAGTTGCACCAGTTTTGTTATGTTTCTGTCTCTTTCTGCTGTGTCAGCCAGTGACCCGGAGAGTTCAGAGAACTGAACTGCGTTTGTTTTCATCGAGGTTGTCGAAACCTGCGACCGGTTTGCCGAATGTGGTTTTTCCCACAAACTTTGATATTCAACGGACGAGTTGATTGACAGCAGTGGTCCCAAAGGCAAAGTTGTTCGGATGGAGGTTTTCTGTCGTATGGTACGACTGTCTCGTGCGCGTGCTGTGAAAAAGCACGCGACATACGTTCGCCTATAGCCGCTCTCATGTTGTTGCTTTTTCATTTTAAAGCGCCACTAGGTGGCCATTCACCGCGTCCTTTCTCGCCTGACCCCAGACTGAGCCCGTGCACGGGTGTACCGGCTTGGGTGAAATTGTCTCGTTCCGTCCAAGAGCTATAGCCGTTCTAGCAGACCCCGCCTCGCCCAGCCCGTAGGTTTCGGCCTGCCGCCGCCAAGCTGAATCGAAATTCCCACTTTTTTTCCGATCTGGACGGACAGTCAGACTCCAGAGAATCTTTCTGCACTGGTTTGGGCCAGATCGGGCAAAAGACCTAGGACTAGTGTGCAAAAGTAGGTTTTTCACAAAATCCCAAATACCCGAAAATTTCGCCAGCGCAACCTTCGAATCCGAGGCATGCGTCTCGCTCGGCTCGAGCCAAGGATTCCGATGATATAAGACACTTGGTTCTGCGGCGTGCGGTTTGGGAGCTACGAGCCATTTCGTGCCGGGCCCATCGGGGGGCCAGCCTTGGTGATGTTGTAGAGCGAGTGGCTAGTACCATCCCTCAAAGTTTCAGGTCTCTACGACGTAAGGCCTTTGCCAACCCTCCCCCCCTCACCGCTTCCCAGATGGGCGTCGCCTTTGCCGGCTCCCCTGCCGCTGCGTCATTGTGTCATCGCTTCTCGGCCTTTTGGCTAAGATCAAGTGTAGTATCTGTTCTTATCAGTTTAATATCTGATACGTCCCCTATCCGGGGACTGCATATTAAATTGATTTTTGGCACATGGAGCCGGAACCGGGGCTTGCTCCGTCCACTCCACGCATCGACCTGGTATTGCAGTGCCTCCAGGAACGGTGTGCTTCCCCTTTTTGGGGACTGCGACTTGTTGTGACTAATAGAAGAACCAACAACACCACTGGAATTTTGTCAGAGAATACAGAAATACGCAGGAAGCGCATACAGAATGACGATGAGGTGACGCAACGATGACCGTGCCACAGAGAAAGCAGCAAGCTGCGGTCATATGAGCATAGGGAAAAAAGAAGAACAAAAGCGTCGGTTGCCGGCCGGCTGACTCATCACCGTCACAGCACGTTTTTTGATGTCCCTCTTATTTGAGAGTCTTTACCAACGAGCTGATGAGTCGAATCAGGGGTTTGTGTTGGATGGATTAGGGACACCTGATTCAAATCAAGGTCACGCACGCACGCACGCAGCAGTCAAGCAATGGAAGGTGCCCCGTCCTTCCTTTTCTTGGGGGAGGGGAAGGTCACCGTGTTTGAGGATGGCGAAGGGGGATAGGGCGCCTCTGCCTGGAGGCCAGGCAACTCATACTTACCTGGCAGGGGAGACACCATGATCAGGAAGGTGGTTCACCCAGGGCGAGGCTCGGCCATTGCACTCCGGTTGTGCTGACCCCTGCGAATTCCCCAAATGTGGGAATCTCGACTGCATAATTTATGGTAGTGGGGGACTGCGTTCGCGCTCTCCCCTGTACACACTGGTTAAAAGCAGATAGCGTGGAGGGAAAAAGCGTGCGGTTCTTGACGCTTGTGGCGCCGCCCACTGCCCCAAAGGGTGAAGTTGCACCAGTTTTGTTATGTTTCTGTCTCTTTCTGCTGTGTCAGCCAGTGACCCGGAGAGTTCAGAGAACTGAACTGCGTTTGTTTTCATCGAGGTTGTCGAAACCTGCGACCGGTTTGCCGAATGTGGTTTTTCCCACAAACTTTGATATTCAACGGACGAGTTGATTGACAGCAGTGGTCCCAAAGGCAAAGTTGTTCGGATGGAGGTTTTCTGTCGTATGGTACGACTGTCTCGTGCGCGTGCTGTGAAAAAGCACGCGACATACGTTCGCCTATAGCCGCTCTCATGTTGTTGCTTTTTCATTTTAAAGCGCCACTAGGTGGCCATTCACCGCGTCCTTTCTCGCCTGACCCCAGACTGAGCCCGTGCACGGGTGTACCGGCTTGGGTGAAATTGTCTCGTTCCGTCCAAGAGCTATAGCCGTTCTAGCAGACCCCGCCTCGCCCAGCCCGTAGGTTTCGGCCTGCCGCCGCCAAGCTGAATCGAAATTCCCACTTTTTTTCCGATCTGGACGGACAGTCAGACTCCAGAGAATCTTTCTGCACTGGTTTGGGCCAGATCGGGCAAAAGACCTAGGACTAGTGTGCAAAAGTAGGTTTTTCACAAAATCCCAAATACCCGAAAATTTCGCCAGCGCAACCTTCGAATCCGAGGCATGCGTCTCGCTCGGCTCGAGCCAAGGATTCCGATGATATAAGACACTTGGTTCTGCGGCGTGCGGTTTGGGAGCTACGAGCCATTTCGTGCCGGGCCCATCGGGGGGCCAGCCTTGGTGATGTTGTAGAGCGAGTGGCTAGTACCATCCCTCAAAGTTTCAGGTCTCTACGACGTAAGGCCTTTGCCAACCCTCCCCCCCTCACCGCTTCCCAGATGGGCGTCGCCTTTGCCGGCTCCCCTGCCGCTGCGTCATTGTGTCATCGCTTCTCGGCCTTTTGGCTAAGATCAAGTGTAGTATCTGTTCTTATCAGTTTAATATCTGATACGTCCCCTATCCGGGGACTGCATATTAAATTGATTTTTGGCACATGGAGCCGGAACCGGGGCTTGCTCCGTCCACTCCACGCATCGACCTGGTATTGCAGTGCCTCCAGGAACGGTGTGCTTCCCCTTTTTGGGGACTGCGACTTGTTGTGACTAATAGAAGAACCAACAACACCACTGGAATTTTGTCAGAGAATACAGAAATACGCAGGAAGCGCATACAGAATGACGATGAGGTGACGCAACGATGACCGTGCCACAGAGAAAGCAGCAAGCTGCGGTCATATGAGCATAGGGAAAAAAGAAGAACAAAAGCGTCGGTTGCCGGCCGGCTGACTCATCACCGTCACAGCACGTTTTTTGATGTCCCTCTTATTTGAGAGTCTTTACCAACGAGCTGATGAGTCGAATCAGGGGTTTGTGTTGGATGGATTAGGGACACCTGATTCAAATCAAGGTCACGCACGCACGCACGCAGCAGTCAAGCAATGGAAGGTGCCCCGTCCTTCCTTTTCTTGGGGGAGGGGAAGGTCACCGTGTTTGAGGATGGCGAAGGGGGATAGGGCGCCTCTGCCTGGAGGCCAGGCAACTCATACTTACCTGGCAGGGGAGACACCATGATCAGGAAGGTGGTTCACCCAGGGCGAGGCTCGGCCATTGCACTCCGGTTGTGCTGACCCCTGCGAATTCCCCAAATGTGGGAATCTCGACTGCATAATTTATGGTAGTGGGGGACTGCGTTCGCGCTCTCCCCTGTACACACTGGTTAAAAGCAGATAGCGTGGAGGGAAAAAGCGTGCGGTTCTTGACGCTTGTGGCGCCGCCCACTGCCCCAAAGGGTGAAGTTGCACCAGTTTTGTTATGTTTCTGTCTCTTTCTGCTGTGTCAGCCAGTGACCCGGAGAGTTCAGAGAACTGAACTGCGTTTGTTTTCATCGAGGTTGTCGAAACCTGCGACCGGTTTGCCGAATGTGGTTTTTCCCACAAACTTTGATATTCAACGGACGAGTTGATTGACAGCAGTGGTCCCAAAGGCAAAGTTGTTCGGATGGAGGTTTTCTGTCGTATGGTACGACTGTCTCGTGCGCGTGCTGTGAAAAAGCACGCGACATACGTTCGCCTATAGCCGCTCTCATGTTGTTGCTTTTTCATTTTAAAGCGCCACTAGGTGGCCATTCACCGCGTCCTTTCTCGCCTGACCCCAGACTGAGCCCGTGCACGGGTGTACCGGCTTGGGTGAAATTGTCTCGTTCCGTCCAAGAGCTATAGCCGTTCTAGCAGACCCCGCCTCGCCCAGCCCGTAGGTTTCGGCCTGCCGCCGCCAAGCTGAATCGAAATTCCCACTTTTTTTCCGATCTGGACGGACAGTCAGACTCCAGAGAATCTTTCTGCACTGGTTTGGGCCAGATCGGGCAAAAGACCTAGGACTAGTGTGCAAAAGTAGGTTTTTCACAAAATCCCAAATACCCGAAAATTTCGCCAGCGCAACCTTCGAATCCGAGGCATGCGTCTCGCTCGGCTCGAGCCAAGGATTCCGATGATATAAGACACTTGGTTCTGCGGCGTGCGGTTTGGGAGCTACGAGCCATTTCGTGCCGGGCCCATCGGGGGGCCAGCCTTGGTGATGTTGTAGAGCGAGTGGCTAGTACCATCCCTCAAAGTTTCAGGTCTCTACGACGTAAGGCCTTTGCCAACCCTCCCCCCCTCACCGCTTCCCAGATGGGCGTCGCCTTTGCAGGCTCCCCTGCCGCTGCGTCATTGTGTCATCGCTTCTCGGCCTTTTGGCTAAGATCAAGTGTAGTATCTGTTCTTATCAGTTTAATATCTGATACGTCCCCTATCCGGGGACTGCATATTAAATTGATTTTTGGCACATGGAGCCGGAACCGGGGCTTGCTCCGTCCACTCCACGCATCGACCTGGTATTGCAGTGCCTCCAGGAACGGTGTGCTTCCCCTTTTTGGGGACTGCGACTTGTTGTGACTAATAGAAGAACCAACAACACCACTGGAATTTTGTCAGAGAATACAGAAATACGCAGGAAGCGCATACAGAATGACGATGAGGTGACGCAACGATGACCGTGCCACAGAGAAAGCAGCAAGCTGCGGTCATATGAGCATAGGGAAAAAAGAAGAACAAAAGCGTCGGTTGCCGGCCGGCTGACTCATCACCGTCACAGCACGTTTTTTGATGTCCCTCTTATTTGAGAGTCTTTACCAACGAGCTGATGAGTCGAATCAGGGGTTTGTGTTGGATGGATTAGGGACACCTGATTCAAATCAAGGTCACGCACGCACGCACGCAGCAGTCAAGCAATGGAAGGTGCCCCGTCCTTCCTTTTCTTGGGGGAGGGGAAGGTCACCGTGTTTGAGGATGGCGAAGGGGGATAGGGCGCCTCTGCCTGGAGGCCAGGCAACTCATACTTACCTGGCAGGGGAGACACCATGATCAGGAAGGTGGTTCACCCAGGGCGAGGCTCGGCCATTGCACTCCGGTTGTGCTGACCCCTGCGAATTCCCCAAATGTGGGAATCTCGACTGCATAATTTATGGCAGTGGGGGACTGCGTTCGCGCTCTCCCCTGTACACACTGGTTAAAAGCAGATAGCGTGGAGGGAAAAAGCGTGCGGTTCTTGACGCTTGTGGCGCCGCCCACTGCCCCAAAGGGTGAAGTTGCACCAGTTTTGTTATGTTTCTGTCTCTTTCTGCTGTGTCAGCCAGTGACCCGGAGAGTTCAGAGAACTGAACTGCGTTTGTTTTCATCTAGGTTGTCGAAACCTGCGACCGGTTTGCCGAATGTGGTTTTTCCCACAAACTTTGATATTCAACGGACGAGTTGATTGACAGCAGTGGTCCCAAAGGCAAAGTTGTTCGGATGGAGGTTTTCTGTCGTATGGTACGACTGTCTCGTGCGCGTGCTGTGAAAAAGCACGCGACATACGTTCGCCTATAGCCGCTCTCATGTTGTTGCTTTTTCATTTTAAAGCGCCACTAGGTGGCCATTCACCGCGTCCTTTCTCGCCTGACCCCAGACTGAGCCCGTGCACGGGTGTACCGGCTTGGGTGAAATTGTCTCGTTCCGTCCAAGAGCTATAGCCGTTCTAGCAGACCCCGCCTCGCCCAGCCCGTAGGTTTCGGCCTGCCGCCGCCAAGCTGAATCGAAATTCCCACTTTTTTTCCGATCTGGACGGACAGTCAGACTCCAGAGAATCTTTCTGCACTGGTTTGGGCCAGATCGGGCAAAAGACCTAGGACTAGTGTGCAAAAGTAGGTTTTTCACAAAATCCCAAATACCCGAAAATTTCGCCAGCGCAACCTTCAAATCCGAGGCATGCGTCTCGCTCGGCTCGAGCCAAGGATTCCGATGATATAAGACACTTGGTTCTGCGGCGTGCGGTTTGGGAGCTACGAGCCATTTCGTGCCGGGCCCATCGGGGGGCCAGCCTTGGTGATGTTGTAGAGCGAGTGGCTAGTACCATCCCTCAAAGTTTCAGGTCTCTACGACGTAAGGCCTTTGCCAACCCTCCCCCCCTCACCGCTTCCCAGATGGGCGTCGCCTTTGCCGGCTCCCCTGCCGCTGCGTCATTGTGTCATCGCTTCTCGGCCTTTTGGCTAAGATCAAGTGTAGTATCTGTTCTTATCAGTTTAATATCTGATACGTCCCCTATCCGGGGACTGCATATTAAATTGATTTTTGGCACATGGAGCCGGAACCGGGGCTTGCTCCGTCCACTCCACGCATCGACCTGGTATTGCAGTGCCTCCAGGAACGGTGTGCTTCCCCTTTTTGGGGACTGCGACTTGTTGTGACTAATAGAAGAACCAACAACACCACTGGAATTTTGTCAGAGAATACAGAAATACGCAGGAAGCGCATACAGAATGACGATGAGGTGACGCAACGATGACCGTGCCACAGAGAAAGCAGCAAGCTGCGGTCATATGAGCATAGGGAAAAAAGAAGAACAAAAGCGTCGGTTGCCGGCCGGCTGACTCATCACCGTCACAGCACGTTTTTTGATGTCCCTCTTATTTGAGAGTCTTTACCAACGAGCTGATGAGTCGAATCAGGGGTTTGTGTTGGATGGATTAGGGACACCTGATTCAAATCAAGGTCACGCACGCACGCACGCAGCAGTCAAGCAATGGAAGGTGCCCCGTCCTTCCTTTTCTTGGGGGAGGGGAAGGTCACCGTGTTTGAGGATGGCGAAGGGGGATAGGGCGCCTCTGCCTGGAGGCCAGGCAACTCATACTTACCTGGCAGGGGAGACACCATGATCAGGAAGGTGGTTCACCCAGGGCGAGGCTCGGCCATTGCACTCCGGTTGTGCTGACCCCTGCGAATTCCCCAAATGTGGGAATCTCGACTGCATAATTTATGGCAGTGGGGGACTGCGTTCGCGCTCTCCCCTGTACACACTGGTTAAAAGCAGATAGCGTGGAGGGAAAAAGCGTGCGGTTCTTGACGCTTGTGGCGCCGCCCACTGCCCCAAAGGGTGAAGTTGCACCAGTTTTGTTATGTTTCTGTCTCTTTCTGCTGTGTCAGCCAGTGACCCGGAGAGTTCAGAGAACTGAACTGCGTTTGTTTTCATCTAGGTTGTCGAAACCTGCGACCGGTTTGCCGAATGTGGTTTTTCCCACAAACTTTGATATTCAACGGACGAGTTGATTGACAGCAGTGGTCCCAAAGGCAAAGTTGTTCGGATGGAGGTTTTCTGTCGTATGGTACGACTGTCTCGTGCGCGTGCTGTGAAAAAGCACGCGACATACGTTCGCCTATAGCCGCTCTCATGTTGTTGCTTTTTCATTTTAAAGCGCCACTAGGTGGCCATTCACCGCGTCCTTTCTCGCCTGACCCCAGACTGAGCCCGTGCACGGGTGTACCGGCTTGGGTGAAATTGTCTCGTTCCGTCCAAGAGCTATAGCCGTTCTAGCAGACCCCGCCTCGCCCAGCCCGTAGGTTTCGGCCTGCCGCCGCCAAGCTGAATCGAAATTCCCACTTTTTTTCCGATCTGGACGGACAGTCAGACTCCAGAGAATCTTTCTGCACTGGTTTGGGCCAGATCGGGCAAAAGACCTAGGACTAGTGTGCAAAAGTAGGTTTTTCACAAAATCCCAAATACCCGAAAATTTCGCCAGCGCAACCTTCAAATCCGAGGCATGCGTCTCGCTCGGCTCGAGCCAAGGATTCCGATGATATAAGACACTTGGTTCTGCGGCGTGCGGTTTGGGAGCTACGAGCCATTTCGTGCCGGGCCCATCGGGGGGCCAGCCTTGGTGATGTTGTAGAGCGAGTGGCTAGTACCATCCCTCAAAGTTTCAGGTCTCTACGACGTAAGGCCTTTGCCAACCCTCCCCCCCTCACCGCTTCCCAGATGGGCGTCGCCTTTGCCGGCTCCCCTGCCGCTGCGTCATTGTGTCATCGCTTCTCGGCCTTTTGGCTAAGATCAAGTGTAGTATCTGTTCTTATCAGTTTAATATCTGATACGTCCCCTATCCGGGGACTGCATATTAAATTGATTTTTGGCACATGGAGCCGGAACCGGGGCTTGCTCCGTCCACTCCACGCATCGACCTGGTATTGCAGTGCCTCCAGGAACGGTGTGCTTCCCCTTTTTGGGGACTGCGACTTGTTGTGACTAATAGAAGAACCAACAACACCACTGGAATTTTGTCAGAGAATACAGAAATACGCAGGAAGCGCATACAGAATGACGATGAGGTGACGCAACGATGACCGTGCCACAGAGAAAGCAGCAAGCTGCGGTCATATGAGCATAGGGAAAAAAGAAGAACAAAAGCGTCGGTTGCCGGCCGGCTGACTCATCACCGTCACAGCACGTTTTTTGATGTCCCTCTTATTTGAGAGTCTTTACCAACGAGCTGATGAGTCGAATCAGGGGTTTGTGTTGGATGGATTAGGGACACCTGATTCAAATCAAGGTCACGCACGCACGCACGCAGCAGTCAAGCAATGGAAGGTGCCCCGTCCTTCCTTTTCTTGGGGGAGGGGAAGGTCACCGTGTTTGAGGATGGCGAAGGGGGATAGGGCGCCTCTGCCTGGAGGCCAGGCAACTCATACTTACCTGGCAGGGGAGACACCATGATCAGGAAGGTGGTTCACCCAGGGCGAGGCTCGGCCATTGCACTCCGGTTGTGCTGACCCCTGCGAATTCCCCAAATGTGGGAATCTCGACTGCATAATTTATGGTAGTGGGGGACTGCGTTCGCGCTCTCCCCTGTACACACTGGTTAAAAGCAGATAGCGTGGAGGGAAAAAGCGTGCGGTTCTTGACGCTTGTGGCGCCGCCCACTGCCCCAAAGGGTGAAGTTGCACCAGTTTTGTTATGTTTCTGTCTCTTTCTGCTGTGTCAGCCAGTGACCCGGAGAGTTCAGAGAACTGAACTGCGTTTGTTTTCATCGAGGTTGTCGAAACCTGCGACCGGTTTGCCGAATGTGGTTTTTCCCACAAACTTTGATATTCAACGGACGAGTTGATTGACAGCAGTGGTCCCAAAGGCAAAGTTGTTCGGATGGAGGTTTTCTGTCGTATGGTACGACTGTCTCGTGCGCGTGCTGTGAAAAAGCACGCGACATACGTTCGCCTATAGCCGCTCTCATGTTGTTGCTTTTTCATTTTAAAGCGCCACTAGGTGGCCATTCACCGCGTCCTTTCTCGCCTGACCCCAGACTGAGCCCGTGCACGGGTGTACCGGCTTGGGTGAAATTGTCTCGTTCCGTCCAAGAGCTATAGCCGTTCTAGCAGACCCCGCCTCGCCCAGCCCGTAGGTTTCGGCCTGCCGCCGCCAAGCTGAATCGAAATTCCCACTTTTTTTCCGATCTGGACGGACAGTCAGACTCCAGAGAATCTTTCTGCACTGGTTTGGGCCAGATCGGGCAAAAGACCTAGGACTAGTGTGCAAAAGTAGGTTTTTCACAAAATCCCAAATACCCGAAAATTTCGCCAGCGCAACCTTCGAATCCGAGGCATGCGTCTCGCTCGGCTCGAGCCAAGGATTCCGATGATATAAGACACTTGGTTCTGCGGCGTGCGGTTTGGGAGCTACGAGCCATTTCGTGCCGGGCCCATCGGGGGGCCAGCCTTGGTGATGTTGTAGAGCGAGTGGCTAGTACCATCCCTCAAAGTTTCAGGTCTCTACGACGTAAGGCCTTTGCCAACCCTCCCCCCCTCACCGCTTCCCAGATGGGCGTCGCCTTTGCAGGCTCCCCTGCCGCTGCGTCATTGTGTCATCGCTTCTCGGCCTTTTGGCTAAGATCAAGTGTAGTATCTGTTCTTATCAGTTTAATATCTGATACGTCCCCTATCCGGGGACTGCATATTAAATTGATTTTTGGCACATGGAGCCGGAACCGGGGCTTGCTCCGTCCACTCCACGCATCGACCTGGTATTGCAGTGCCTCCAGGAACGGTGTGCTTCCCCTTTTTGGGGACTGCGACTTGTTGTGACTAATAGAAGAACCAACAACACCACTGGAATTTTGTCAGAGAATACAGAAATACGCAGGAAGCGCATACAGAATGACGATGAGGTGACGCAACGATGACCGTGCCACAGAGAAAGCAGCAAGCTGCGGTCATATGAGCATAGGGAAAAAAGAAGAACAAAAGCGTCGGTTGCCGGCCGGCTGACTCATCACCGTCACAGCACGTTTTTTGATGTCCCTCTTATTTGAGAGTCTTTACCAACGAGCTGATGAGTCGAATCAGGGGTTTGTGTTGGATGGATTAGGGACACCTGATTCAAATCAAGGTCACGCACGCACGCACGCAGCAGTCAAGCAATGGAAGGTGCCCCGTCCTTCCTTTTCTTGGGGGAGGGGAAGGTCACCGTGTTTGAGGATGGCGAAGGGGGATAGGGCGCCTCTGCCTGGAGGCCAGGCAACTCATACTTACCTGGCAGGGGAGACACCATGATCAGGAAGGTGGTTCACCCAGGGCGAGGCTCGGCCATTGCACTCCGGTTGTGCTGACCCCTGCGAATTCCCCAAATGTGGGAATCTCGACTGCATAATTTATGGCAGTGGGGGACTGCGTTCGCGCTCTCCCCTGTACACACTGGTTAAAAGCAGATAGCGTGGAGGGAAAAAGCGTGCGGTTCTTGACGCTTGTGGCGCCGCCCACTGCCCCAAAGGGTGAAGTTGCACCAGTTTTGTTATGTTTCTGTCTCTTTCTGCTGTGTCAGCCAGTGACCCGGAGAGTTCAGAGAACTGAACTGCGTTTGTTTTCATCTAGGTTGTCGAAACCTGCGACCGGTTTGCCGAATGTGGTTTTTCCCACAAACTTTGATATTCAACGGACGAGTTGATTGACAGCAGTGGTCCCAAAGGCAAAGTTGTTCGGATGGAGGTTTTCTGTCGTATGGTACGACTGTCTCGTGCGCGTGCTGTGAAAAAGCACGCGACATACGTTCGCCTATAGCCGCTCTCATGTTGTTGCTTTTTCATTTTAAAGCGCCACTAGGTGGCCATTCACCGCGTCCTTTCTCGCCTGACCCCAGACTGAGCCCGTGCACGGGTGTACCGGCTTGGGTGAAATTGTCTCGTTCCGTCCAAGAGCTATAGCCGTTCTAGCAGACCCCGCCTCGCCCAGCCCGTAGGTTTCGGCCTGCCGCCGCCAAGCTGAATCGAAATTCCCACTTTTTTTCCGATCTGGACGGACAGTCAGACTCCAGAGAATCTTTCTGCACTGGTTTGGGCCAGATCGGGCAAAAGACCTAGGACTAGTGTGCAAAAGTAGGTTTTTCACAAAATCCCAAATACCCGAAAATTTCGCCAGCGCAACCTTCAAATCCGAGGCATGCGTCTCGCTCGGCTCGAGCCAAGGATTCCGATGATATAAGACACTTGGTTCTGCGGCGTGCGGTTTGGGAGCTACGAGCCATTTCGTGCCGGGCCCATCGGGGGGCCAGCCTTGGTGATGTTGTAGAGCGAGTGGCTAGTACCATCCCTCAAAGTTTCAGGTCTCTACGACGTAAGGCCTTTGCCAACCCTCCCCCCCTCACCGCTTCCCAGATGGGCGTCGCCTTTGCCGGCTCCCCTGCCGCTGCGTCATTGTGTCATCGCTTCTCGGCCTTTTGGCTAAGATCAAGTGTAGTATCTGTTCTTATCAGTTTAATATCTGATACGTCCCCTATCCGGGGACTGCATATTAAATTGATTTTTGGCACATGGAGCCGGAACCGGGGCTTGCTCCGTCCACTCCACGCATCGACCTGGTATTGCAGTGCCTCCAGGAACGGTGTGCTTCCCCTTTTTGGGGACTGCGACTTGTTGTGACTAATAGAAGAACCAACAACACCACTGGAATTTTGTCAGAGAATACAGAAATACGCAGGAAGCGCATACAGAATGACGATGAGGTGACGCAACGATGACCGTGCCACAGAGAAAGCAGCAAGCTGCGGTCATATGAGCATAGGGAAAAAAGAAGAACAAAAGCGTCGGTTGCCGGCCGGCTGACTCATCACCGTCACAGCACGTTTTTTGATGTCCCTCTTATTTGAGAGTCTTTACCAACGAGCTGATGAGTCGAATCAGGGGTTTGTGTTGGATGGATTAGGGACACCTGATTCAAATCAAGGTCACGCACGCACGCACGCAGCAGTCAAGCAATGGAAGGTGCCCCGTCCTTCCTTTTCTTGGGGGAGGGGAAGGTCACCGTGTTTGAGGATGGCGAAGGGGGATAGGGCGCCTCTGCCTGGAGGCCAGGCAACTCATACTTACCTGGCAGGGGAGACACCATGATCAGGAAGGTGGTTCACCCAGGGCGAGGCTCGGCCATTGCACTCCGGTTGTGCTGACCCCTGCGAATTCCCCAAATGTGGGAATCTCGACTGCATAATTTATGGCAGTGGGGGACTGCGTTCGCGCTCTCCCCTGTACACACTGGTTAAAAGCAGATAGCGTGGAGGGAAAAAGCGTGCGGTTCTTGACGCTTGTGGCGCCGCCCACTGCCCCAAAGGGTGAAGTTGCACCAGTTTTGTTATGTTTCTGTCTCTTTCTGCTGTGTCAGCCAGTGACCCGGAGAGTTCAGAGAACTGAACTGCGTTTGTTTTCATCTAGGTTGTCGAAACCTGCGACCGGTTTGCCGAATGTGGTTTTTCCCACAAACTTTGATATTCAACGGACGAGTTGATTGACAGCAGTGGTCCCAAAGGCAAAGTTGTTCGGATGGAGGTTTTCTGTCGTATGGTACGACTGTCTCGTGCGCGTGCTGTGAAAAAGCACGCGACATACGTTCGCCTATAGCCGCTCTCATGTTGTTGCTTTTTCATTTTAAAGCGCCACTAGGTGGCCATTCACCGCGTCCTTTCTCGCCTGACCCCAGACTGAGCCCGTGCACGGGTGTACCGGCTTGGGTGAAATTGTCTCGTTCCGTCCAAGAGCTATAGCCGTTCTAGCAGACCCCGCCTCGCCCAGCCCGTAGGTTTCGGCCTGCCGCCGCCAAGCTGAATCGAAATTCCCACTTTTTTTCCGATCTGGACGGACAGTCAGACTCCAGAGAATCTTTCTGCACTGGTTTGGGCCAGATCGGGCAAAAGACCTAGGACTAGTGTGCAAAAGTAGGTTTTTCACAAAATCCCAAATACCCGAAAATTTCGCCAGCGCAACCTTCGAATCCGAGGCATGCGTCTCGCTCGGCTCGAGCCAAGGATTCCGATGATATAAGACACTTGGTTCTGCGGCGTGCGGTTTGGGAGCTACGAGCCATTTCGTGCCGGGCCCATCGGGGGGCCAGCCTTGGTGATGTTGTAGAGCGAGTGGCTAGTACCATCCCTCAAAGTTTCAGGTCTCTACGACGTAAGGCCTTTGCCAACCCTCCCCCCCTCACCGCTTCCCAGATGGGCGTCGCCTTTGCCGGCTCCCCTGCCGCTGCGTCATTGTGTCATCGCTTCTCGGCCTTTTGGCTAAGATCAAGTGTAGTATCTGTTCTTATCAGTTTAATATCTGATACGTCCCCTATCCGGGGACTGCATATTAAATTGATTTTTGGCACATGGAGCCGGAACCGGGGCTTGCTCCGTCCACTCCACGCATCGACCTGGTATTGCAGTGCCTCCAGGAACGGTGTGCTTCCCCTTTTTGGGGACTGCGACTTGTTGTGACTAATAGAAGAACCAACAACACCACTGGAATTTTGTCAGAGAATACAGAAATACGCAGGAAGCGCATACAGAATGACGATGAGGTGACGCAACGATGACCGTGCCACAGAGAAAGCAGCAAGCTGCGGTCATATGAGCATAGGGAAAAAAGAAGAACAAAAGCGTCGGTTGCCGGCCGGCTGACTCATCACCGTCACAGCACGTTTTTTGATGTCCCTCTTATTTGAGAGTCTTTACCAACGAGCTGATGAGTCGAATCAGGGGTTTGTGTTGGATGGATTAGGGACACCTGATTCAAATCAAGGTCACGCACGCACGCACGCAGCAGTCAAGCAATGGAAGGTGCCCCGTCCTTCCTTTTCTTGGGGGAGGGGAAGGTCACCGTGTTTGAGGATGGCGAAGGGGGATAGGGCGCCTCTGCCTGGAGGCCAGGCAACTCATACTTACCTGGCAGGGGAGACACCATGATCAGGAAGGTGGTTCACCCAGGGCGAGGCTCGGCCATTGCACTCCGGTTGTGCTGACCCCTGCGAATTCCCCAAATGTGGGAATCTCGACTGCATAATTTATGGCAGTGGGGGACTGCGTTCGCGCTCTCCCCTGTACACACTGGTTAAAAGCAGATAGCGTGGAGGGAAAAAGCGTGCGGTTCTTGACGCTTGTGGCGCCGCCCACTGCCCCAAAGGGTGAAGTTGCACCAGTTTTGTTATGTTTCTGTCTCTTTCTGCTGTGTCAGCCAGTGACCCGGAGAGTTCAGAGAACTGAACTGCGTTTGTTTTCATCGAGGTTGTCGAAACCTGCGACCGGTTTGCCGAATGTGGTTTTTCCCACAAACTTTGATATTCAACGGACGAGTTGATTGACAGCAGTGGTCCCAAAGGCAAAGTTGTTCGGATGGAGGTTTTCTGTCGTATGGTACGACTGTCTCGTGCGCGTGCTGTGAAAAAGCACGCGACATACGTTCGCCTATAGCCGCTCTCATGTTGTTGCTTTTTCATTTTAAAGCGCCACTAGGTGGCCATTCACCGCGTCCTTTCTCGCCTGACCCCAGACTGAGCCCGTGCACGGGTGTACCGGCTTGGGTGAAATTGTCTCGTTCCGTCCAAGAGCTATAGCCGTTCTAGCAGACCCCGCCTCGCCCAGCCCGTAGGTTTCGGCCTGCCGCCGCCAAGCTGAATCGAAATTCCCACTTTTTTTCCGATCTGGACGGACAGTCAGACTCCAGAGAATCTTTCTGCACTGGTTTGGGCCAGATCGGGCAAAAGACCTAGGACTAGTGTGCAAAAGTAGGTTTTTCACAAAATCCCAAATACCCGAAAATTTCGCCAGCGCAACCTTCGAATCCGAGGCATGCGTCTCGCTCGGCTCGAGCCAAGGATTCCGATGATATAAGACACTTGGTTCTGCGGCGTGCGGTTTGGGAGCTACGAGCCATTTCGTGCCGGGCCCATCGGGGGGCCAGCCTTGGTGATGTTGTAGAGCGAGTGGCTAGTACCATCCCTCAAAGTTTCAGGTCTCTACGACGTAAGGCCTTTGCCAACCCTCCCCCCCTCACCGCTTCCCAGATGGGCGTCGCCTTTGCCGGCTCCCCTGCCGCTGCGTCATTGTGTCATCGCTTCTCGGCCTTTTGGCTAAGATCAAGTGTAGTATCTGTTCTTATCAGTTTAATATCTGATACGTCCCCTATCCGGGGACTGCATATTAAATTGATTTTTGGCACATGGAGCCGGAACCGGGGCTTGCTCCGTCCACTCCACGCATCGACCTGGTATTGCAGTGCCTCCAGGAACGGTGTGCTTCCCCTTTTTGGGGACTGCGACTTGTTGTGACTAATAGAAGAACCAACAACACCACTGGAATTTTGTCAGAGAATACAGAAATACGCAGGAAGCGCATACAGAATGACGATGAGGTGACGCAACGATGACCGTGCCACAGAGAAAGCAGCAAGCTGCGGTCATATGAGCATAGGGAAAAAAGAAGAACAAAAGCGTCGGTTGCCGGCCGGCTGACTCATCACCGTCACAGCACGTTTTTTGATGTCCCTCTTATTTGAGAGTCTTTACCAACGAGCTGATGAGTCGAATCAGGGGTTTGTGTTGGATGGATTAGGGACACCTGATTCAAATCAAGGTCACGCACGCACGCACGCAGCAGTCAAGCAATGGAAGGTGCCCCGTCCTTCCTTTTCTTGGGGGAGGGGAAGGTCACCGTGTTTGAGGATGGCGAAGGGGGATAGGGCGCCTCTGCCTGGAGGCCAGGCAACTCATACTTACCTGGCAGGGGAGACACCATGATCAGGAAGGTGGTTCACCCAGGGCGAGGCTCGGCCATTGCACTCCGGTTGTGCTGACCCCTGCGAATTCCCCAAATGTGGGAATCTCGACTGCATAATTTATGGTAGTGGGGGACTGCGTTCGCGCTCTCCCCTGTACACACTGGTTAAAAGCAGATAGCGTGGAGGGAAAAAGCGTGCGGTTCTTGACGCTTGTGGCGCCGCCCACTGCCCCAAAGGGTGAAGTTGCACCAGTTTTGTTATGTTTCTGTCTCTTTCTGCTGTGTCAGCCAGTGACCCGGAGAGTTCAGAGAACTGAACTGCGTTTGTTTTCATCGAGGTTGTCGAAACCTGCGACCGGTTTGCCGAATGTGGTTTTTCCCACAAACTTTGATATTCAACGGACGAGTTGATTGACAGCAGTGGTCCCAAAGGCAAAGTTGTTCGGATGGAGGTTTTCTGTCGTATGGTACGACTGTCTCGTGCGCGTGCTGTGAAAAAGCACGCGACATACGTTCGCCTATAGCCGCTCTCATGTTGTTGCTTTTTCATTTTAAAGCGCCACTAGGTGGCCATTCACCGCGTCCTTTCTCGCCTGACCCCAGACTGAGCCCGTGCACGGGTGTACCGGCTTGGGTGAAATTGTCTCGTTCCGTCCAAGAGCTATAGCCGTTCTAGCAGACCCCGCCTCGCCCAGCCCGTAGGTTTCGGCCTGCCGCCGCCAAGCTGAATCGAAATTCCCACTTTTTTTCCGATCTGGACGGACAGTCAGACTCCAGAGAATCTTTCTGCACTGGTTTGGGCCAGATCGGGCAAAAGACCTAGGACTAGTGTGCAAAAGTAGGTTTTTCACAAAATCCCAAATACCCGAAAATTTCGCCAGCGCAACCTTCGAATCCGAGGCATGCGTCTCGCTCGGCTCGAGCCAAGGATTCCGATGATATAAGACACTTGGTTCTGCGGCGTGCGGTTTGGGAGCTACGAGCCATTTCGTGCCGGGCCCATCGGGGGGCCAGCCTTGGTGATGTTGTAGAGCGAGTGGCTAGTACCATCCCTCAAAGTTTCAGGTCTCTACGACGTAAGGCCTTTGCCAACCCTCCCCCCCTCACCGCTTCCCAGATGGGCGTCGCCTTTGCCGGCTCCCCTGCCGCTGCGTCATTGTGTCATCGCTTCTCGGCCTTTTGGCTAAGATCAAGTGTAGTATCTGTTCTTATCAGTTTAATATCTGATACGTCCCCTATCCGGGGACTGCATATTAAATTGATTTTTGGCACATGGAGCCGGAACCGGGGCTTGCTCCGTCCACTCCACGCATCGACCTGGTATTGCAGTGCCTCCAGGAACGGTGTGCTTCCCCTTTTTGGGGACTGCGACTTGTTGTGACTAATAGAAGAACCAACAACACCACTGGAATTTTGTCAGAGAATACAGAAATACGCAGGAAGCGCATACAGAATGACGATGAGGTGACGCAACGATGACCGTGCCACAGAGAAAGCAGCAAGCTGCGGTCATATGAGCATAGGGAAAAAAGAAGAACAAAAGCGTCGGTTGCCGGCCGGCTGACTCATCACCGTCACAGCACGTTTTTTGATGTCCCTCTTATTTGAGAGTCTTTACCAACGAGCTGATGAGTCGAATCAGGGGTTTGTGTTGGATGGATTAGGGACACCTGATTCAAATCAAGGTCACGCACGCACGCACGCAGCAGTCAAGCAATGGAAGGTGCCCCGTCCTTCCTTTTCTTGGGGGAGGGGAAGGTCACCGTGTTTGAGGATGGCGAAGGGGGATAGGGCGCCTCTGCCTGGAGGCCAGGCAACTCATACTTACCTGGCAGGGGAGACACCATGATCAGGAAGGTGGTTCACCCAGGGCGAGGCTCGGCCATTGCACTCCGGTTGTGCTGACCCCTGCGAATTCCCCAAATGTGGGAATCTCGACTGCATAATTTATGGTAGTGGGGGACTGCGTTCGCGCTCTCCCCTGTACACACTGGTTAAAAGCAGATAGCGTGGAGGGAAAAAGCGTGCGGTTCTTGACGCTTGTGGCGCCGCCCACTGCCCCAAAGGGTGAAGTTGCACCAGTTTTGTTATGTTTCTGTCTCTTTCTGCTGTGTCAGCCAGTGACCCGGAGAGTTCAGAGAACTGAACTGCGTTTGTTTTCATCGAGGTTGTCGAAACCTGCGACCGGTTTGCCGAATGTGGTTTTTCCCACAAACTTTGATATTCAACGGACGAGTTGATTGACAGCAGTGGTCCCAAAGGCAAAGTTGTTCGGATGGAGGTTTTCTGTCGTATGGTACGACTGTCTCGTGCGCGTGCTGTGAAAAAGCACGCGACATACGTTCGCCTATAGCCGCTCTCATGTTGTTGCTTTTTCATTTTAAAGCGCCACTAGGTGGCCATTCACCGCGTCCTTTCTCGCCTGACCCCAGACTGAGCCCGTGCACGGGTGTACCGGCTTGGGTGAAATTGTCTCGTTCCGTCCAAGAGCTATAGCCGTTCTAGCAGACCCCGCCTCGCCCAGCCCGTAGGTTTCGGCCTGCCGCCGCCAAGCTGAATCGAAATTCCCACTTTTTTTCCGATCTGGACGGACAGTCAGACTCCAGAGAATCTTTCTGCACTGGTTTGGGCCAGATCGGGCAAAAGACCTAGGACTAGTGTGCAAAAGTAGGTTTTTCACAAAATCCCAAATACCCGAAAATTTCGCCAGCGCAACCTTCGAATCCGAGGCATGCGTCTCGCTCGGCTCGAGCCAAGGATTCCGATGATATAAGACACTTGGTTCTGCGGCGTGCGGTTTGGGAGCTACGAGCCATTTCGTGCCGGGCCCATCGGGGGGCCAGCCTTGGTGATGTTGTAGAGCGAGTGGCTAGTACCATCCCTCAAAGTTTCAGGTCTCTACGACGTAAGGCCTTTGCCAACCCTCCCCCCCTCACCGCTTCCCAGATGGGCGTCGCCTTTGCCGGCTCCCCTGCCGCTGCGTCATTGTGTCATCGCTTCTCGGCCTTTTGGCTAAGATCAAGTGTAGTATCTGTTCTTATCAGTTTAATATCTGATACGTCCCCTATCCGGGGACTGCATATTAAATTGATTTTTGGCACATGGAGCCGGAACCGGGGCTTGCTCCGTCCACTCCACGCATCGACCTGGTATTGCAGTGCCTCCAGGAACGGTGTGCTTCCCCTTTTTGGGGACTGCGAATTGTTGTGACTAATAGAAGAACCAACAACACCACTGGAATTTTTTTTGTCAGAGAATACAGAAATACGCAGGAAGCGCATACAGAATGACGATGAGGTGACGCAACGATGACCGTGCCACAGAGAAAGCAGCAAGCTGCGGTCATATGAGCATAGGGAAAAAAGAAGAACAAAAGCGTCGGTTGCCGGCCGGCTGACTCATCACCGTCACAGCACGTTTTTTGATGTCCCTCTTATTTGAGAGTCTTTACCAACGAGCTGATGAGTCGAATCAGGGGTTTGTGTTGGATGGATTAGGGACACCTGATTCAAATCAAGGTCACGCACGCACGCACGCAGCAGTCAAGCAATGGAAGGTGCCCCGTCCTTCCTTTTCTTGGGGGAGGGGAAGGTCACCGTGTTTGAGGATGGCGAAGGGGGATAGGGCGCCTCTGCCTGGAGGCCAGGCAACTCATACTTACCTGGCAGGGGAGACACCATGATCAGGAAGGTGGTTCACCCAGGGCGAGGCTCGGCCATTGCACTCCGGTTGTGCTGACCCCTGCGAATTCCCCAAATGTGGGAATCTCGACTGCATAATTTATGGTAGTGGGGGACTGCGTTCGCGCTCTCCCCTGTACACACTGGTTAAAAGCAGATAGCGTGGAGGGAAAAAGCGTGCGGTTCTTGACGCTTGTGGCGCCGCCCACTGCCCCAAAGGGTGAAGTTGCACCAGTTTTGTTATGTTTCTGTCTCTTTCTGCTGTGTCAGCCAGTGACCCGGAGAGTTCAGAGAACTGAACTGCGTTTGTTTTCATCGAGGTTGTCGAAACCTGCGACCGGTTTGCCGAATGTGGTTTTTCCCACAAACTTTGATATTCAACGGACGAGTTGATTGACAGCAGTGGTCCCAAAGGCAAAGTTGTTCGGATGGAGGTTTTCTGTCGTATGGTACGACTGTCTCGTGCGCGTGCTGTGAAAAAGCACGCGACATACGTTCGCCTATAGCCGCTCTCATGTTGTTGCTTTTTCATTTTAAAGCGCCACTAGGTGGCCATTCACCGCGTCCTTTCTCGCCTGACCCCAGACTGAGCCCGTGCACGGGTGTACCGGCTTGGGTGAAATTGTCTCGTTCCGTCCAAGAGCTATAGCCGTTCTAGCAGACCCCGCCTCGCCCAGCCCGTAGGTTTCGGCCTGCCGCCGCCAAGCTGAATCGAAATTCCCACTTTTTTTCCGATCTGGACGGACAGTCAGACTCCAGAGAATCTTTCTGCACTGGTTTGGGCCAGATCGGGCAAAAGACCTAGGACTAGTGTGCAAAAGTAGGTTTTTCACAAAATCCCAAATACCCGAAAATTTCGCCAGCGCAACCTTCGAATCCGAGGCATGCGTCTCGCTCGGCTCGAGCCAAGGATTCCGATGATATAAGACACTTGGTTCTGCGGCGTGCGGTTTGGGAGCTACGAGCCATTTCGTGCCGGGCCCATCGGGGGGCCAGCCTTGGTGATGTTGTAGAGCGAGTGGCTAGTACCATCCCTCAAAGTTTCAGGTCTCTACGACGTAAGGCCTTTGCCAACCCTCCCCCCCTCACCGCTTCCCAGATGGGCGTCGCCTTTGCCGGCTCCCCTGCCGCTGCGTCATTGTGTCATCGCTTCTCGGCCTTTTGGCTAAGATCAAGTGTAGTATCTGTTCTTATCAGTTTAATATCTGATACGTCCCCTATCCGGGGACTGCATATTAAATTGATTTTTGGCACATGGAGCCGGAACCGGGGCTTGCTCCGTCCACTCCACGCATCGACCTGGTATTGCAGTGCCTCCAGGAACGGTGTGCTTCCCCTTTTTGGGGACTGCGACTTGTTGTGACTAATAGAAGAACCAACAACACCACTGGAATTTTGTCAGAGAATACAGAAATACGCAGGAAGCGCATACAGAATGACGATGAGGTGACGCAACGATGACCGTGCCACAGAGAAAGCAGCAAGCTGCGGTCATATGAGCATAGGGAAAAAAGAAGAACAAAAGCGTCGGTTGCCGGCCGGCTGACTCATCACCGTCACAGCACGTTTTTTGATGTCCCTCTTATTTGAGAGTCTTTACCAACGAGCTGATGAGTCGAATCAGGGGTTTGTGTTGGATGGATTAGGGACACCTGATTCAAATCAAGGTCACGCACGCACGCACGCAGCAGTCAAGCAATGGAAGGTGCCCCGTCCTTCCTTTTCTTGGGGGAGGGGAAGGTCACCGTGTTTGAGGATGGCGAAGGGGGATAGGGCGCCTCTGCCTGGAGGCCAGGCAACTCATACTTACCTGGCAGGGGAGACACCATGATCAGGAAGGTGGTTCACCCAGGGCGAGGCTCGGCCATTGCACTCCGGTTGTGCTGACCCCTGCGAATTCCCCAAATGTGGGAATCTCGACTGCATAATTTATGGTAGTGGGGGACTGCGTTCGCGCTCTCCCCTGTACACACTGGTTAAAAGCAGATAGCGTGGAGGGAAAAAGCGTGCGGTTCTTGACGCTTGTGGCGCCGCCCACTGCCCCAAAGGGTGAAGTTGCACCAGTTTTGTTATGTTTCTGTCTCTTTCTGCTGTGTCAGCCAGTGACCCGGAGAGTTCAGAGAACTGAACTGCGTTTGTTTTCATCGAGGTTGTCGAAACCTGCGACCGGTTTGCCGAATGTGGTTTTTCCCACAAACTTTGATATTCAACGGACGAGTTGATTGACAGCAGTGGTCCCAAAGGCAAAGTTGTTCGGATGGAGGTTTTCTGTCGTATGGTACGACTGTCTCGTGCGCGTGCTGTGAAAAAGCACGCGACATACGTTCGCCTATAGCCGCTCTCATGTTGTTGCTTTTTCATTTTAAAGCGCCACTAGGTGGCCATTCACCGCGTCCTTTCTCGCCTGACCCCAGACTGAGCCCGTGCACGGGTGTACCGGCTTGGGTGAAATTGTCTCGTTCCGTCCAAGAGCTATAGCCGTTCTAGCAGACCCCGCCTCGCCCAGCCCGTAGGTTTCGGCCTGCCGCCGCCAAGCTGAATCGAAATTCCCACTTTTTTTCCGATCTGGACGGACAGTCAGACTCCAGAGAATCTTTCTGCACTGGTTTGGGCCAGATCGGGCAAAAGACCTAGGACTAGTGTGCAAAAGTAGGTTTTTCACAAAATCCCAAATACCCGAAAATTTCGCCAGCGCAACCTTCAAATCCGAGGCATGCGTCTCGCTCGGCTCGAGCCAAGGATTCCGATGATATAAGACACTTGGTTCTGCGGCGTGCGGTTTGGGAGCTACGAGCCATTTCGTGCCGGGCCCATCGGGGGGCCAGCCTTGGTGATGTTGTAGAGCGAGTGGCTAGTACCATCCCTCAAAGTTTCAGGTCTCTACGACGTAAGGCCTTTGCCAACCCTCCCCCCCTCACCGCTTCCCAGATGGGCGTCGCCTTTGCAGGCTCCCCTGCCGCTGCGTCATTGTGTCATCGCTTCTCGGCCTTTTGGCTAAGATCAAGTGTAGTATCTGTTCTTATCAGTTTAATATCTGATACGTCCCCTATCCGGGGACTGCATATTAAATTGATTTTTGGCACATGGAGCCAGAACCGGGGCTTGCTCCGTCCACTCCACGCATCGACCTGGTATTGCAGTGCCTCCAGGAACGGTGTGCTTCCCCTTTTTGGGGACTGCGACTTGTTGTGACTAATAGAAGAACCAACAACACCACTGGAATTTTTTTTGTCAGAGAATACAGAAATACGCAGGAAGCGCATACAGAATGACGATGAGGTGACGCAACGATGACCGTGCCACAGAGAAAGCAGCAAGCTGCGGTCATATGAGCATAGGGAAAAAAGAAGAACAAAAGCGTCGGTTGCCGGCCGGCTGACTCATCACCGTCACAGCACGTTTTTTGATGTCCCTCTTATTTGAGAGTCTTTACCAACGAGCTGATGAGTCGAATCAGGGGTTTGTGTTGGATGGATTAGGGACACCTGATTCAAATCAAGGTCACGCACGCACGCACGCAGCAGTCAAGCAATGGAAGGTGCCCCGTCCTTCCTTTTCTTGGGGGAGGGGAAGGTCACCGTGTTTGAGGATGGCGAAGGGGGATAGGGCGCCTCTGCCTGGAGGCCAGGCAACTCATACTTACCTGGCAGGGGAGACACCATGATCAGGAAGGTGGTTCACCCAGGGCGAGGCTCGGCCATTGCACTCCGGTTGTGCTGACCCCTGCGAATTCCCCAAATGTGGGAATCTCGACTGCATAATTTATGGTAGTGGGGGACTGCGTTCGCGCTCTCCCCTGTACACACTGGTTAAAAGCAGATAGCGTGGAGGGAAAAAGCGTGCGGTTCTTGACGCTTGTGGCGCCGCCCACTGCCCCAAAGGGTGAAGTTGCACCAGTTTTGTTATGTTTCTGTCTCTTTCTGCTGTGTCAGCCAGTGACCCGGAGAGTTCAGAGAACTGAACTGCGTTTGTTTTCATCGAGGTTGTCGAAACCTGCGACCGGTTTGCCGAATGTGGTTTTTCCCACAAACTTTGATATTCAACGGACGAGTTGATTGACAGCAGTGGTCCCAAAGGCAAAGTTGTTCGGATGGAGGTTTTCTGTCGTATGGTACGACTGTCTCGTGCGCGTGCTGTGAAAAAGCACGCGACATACGTTCGCCTATAGCCGCTCTCATGTTGTTGCTTTTTCATTTTAAAGCGCCACTAGGTGGCCATTCACCGCGTCCTTTCTCGCCTGACCCCAGACTGAGCCCGTGCACGGGTGTACCGGCTTGGGTGAAATTGTCTCGTTCCGTCCAAGAGCTATAGCCGTTCTAGCAGACCCCGCCTCGCCCAGCCCGTAGGTTTTGGCCTGCCGCCGCCAAGCTGAATCGAAATTCCCACTTTTTTTCCGATCTGGACGGACAGTCAGACTCCAGAGAATCTTTCTGCACTGGTTTGGGCCAGATCGGGCAAAAGACCTAGGACTAGTGTGCAAAAGTAGGTTTTTCACAAAATCCCAAATACCCGAAAATTTCGCCAGCGCAACCTTCGAATCCGAGGCATGCGTCTCGCTCGGCTCGAGCCAAGGATTCCGATGATATAAGACACTTGGTTCTGCGGCGTGCGGTTTGGGAGCTACGAGCCATTTCGTGCCGGGCCCATCGGGGGGCCAGCCTTGGTGATGTTGTAGAGCGAGTGGCTAGTACCATCCCTCAAAGTTTCAGGTCTCTACGACGTAAGGCCTTTGCCAACCCTCCCCCCCTCACCGCTTCCCAGATGGGCGTCGCCTTTGAAGGCTCCCCTGTCGCTGCGTCATTGTGTCATCGCTTCTCGGCCTTTTGGCTAAGATCAAGTGTCTTGTCGAACGGTTGAGACTGCGATCGCCTCTTAAAGGTTTCCTGGCTCGAGAGCTTCTGGTGTCCCGAGCCGTACAACTTTTTAGAGGGAGAGTGACCCTGCTGGTTTTACAGGTTAGCAGTTTTAAGGTAAGACTTTTATTCTTTTATCTATTTATTGTATTTATTGTTCTTTTACGTTTTTTTTTAGGCTGTCGGTGCCTCCACCATGTCGGCTGCTCGTGCCGGCATGCGGAGGCACCACAGCGTGCGATTTTTATTTAGAGAGGTGGAGGGTAAGCTCCTGGGGTTGTCTCGTTTAGACTTCTCCAGGAAGCTCATCCAAAAAACCCTCAATTTTAATGCCAGTGATTTAAATTGTTTAATGACTCTGCCCCTGAACAAAGGTTTCGATGTCAGTTTTAGATCTGCTTCCTTGTTGCAAGATTTCTGGCAACGATTTGAGCATTGCAAGACCCAGTTCTCCATGTTCAATGTTGAGAAACTTTCTGACAATTCTATTAAAACAGTGATTGTTAGAATGTTCAATGAAACAGTGAGTGGAGATGATGTTGCTGTATGGCTGGGTAGATTTTGCACGGTTCGAAGTCCACCAGTCAAGGTGCTTGACGAAGACGGCATCTGGAATTGCGCTTGGAGAGTTCCCATTAAACAGTGGGAAGATCCAAGCGGATTCCAGGGTCTGAGTCATTTACCCTCAATGATTGTGCTGGGAGAGAACCGCGGCTACATTCATTATCAGGGAATGCCCAAATTGTGCCGAAAATGTGGGAAAATGGGACACCTCGCTGAGGCATGCCAAGAAATTGTGTGTAGGAAGTGCAGAGAAATTGGTCACATTTTTGAGGAATGTACCAATGGCAGACGGTGTAATCTCTGTGGAGATGCTAACCATTTCTACAGAGATTGCCCTAAAAGTTTTGCCAACAAGTTGAAAGGGAACAAAATGGCCGCCCCACCAAAGGAACAATCAAAAGAACAAAGAGAGGAGGAGGCGGGCCCTGAGGTTTTGGCGGGAATTTCACATTCCCAGCCAGCCTCAGGGATTGGACAAGAAGAAAGAAGTGGGGCGGCCACAGGGGCGGAGTCAGAATTCGTTAATGAAAAGGGGGAGGAAGCCACTCCCCAACAAGAAAAAAGCAAAGACAAAATGGAGGAGGAGGAAGATGAAACGGCTTCCTCCCTCTACACCGTATCGGAGGTTAGTGGGGTGGATAGTGGGAGTGAAACCGAGTGTTCACTCCCAAATGCTCAAGTGCAGAAAAGGTCTGCGAGATCTCCTCTGCTTCAAACAGAGGAGAAAAGGCTGCGGGCATCGCATCGGCCAGATAGTTCCTCTTCGGAAGATCTGAACCGTATGTGGCCTGCAGACTCTCCAAATGAAGTCTCCTTTCTGCACTTTAAGCTAAGAACATCGTCACCAAAGGATCCACAAGAGGTTTCCTCTGTGGATTCTGAGGCGGCGAGCACTTGCCCTCCTGACCCCAGTTTATCTGGGGAAAAGGAAAGGCAGGTGCAACAAGAAGTAACATGATTTTAATGCAATTTCTGTAGTCTTTTTATCTGTTTTTATTTTCATCAATGCTTGTATTTTTAACCATACTGCTCATGGCCCTCACTATCTCTACAATCAATGTGAGAAGTGTGAGGTCTACTTTGCGAGCACAGAGTGTTTTATCATGTTTAAATAATTTTAAGTCAGACATCTATTTATTGCAAGAGTGTGCTCTGCCCTTTTTAACCAATTACAGAAAATGGGAAGAGCTGTGGACCAAAGGACCCTCCATCTGGAGTGGCTCCAATTTTAACAGAAATGACGGTGTGGCCATTTTAATAAAAAATCCCAACATCTTGGTGAAGGGCAGCACTGTGGTGAGGGATGGGCGGGCAATTTTAGTTAATCTGACTTTTTTAGGTAAGGATTTTAATGTTTTAAATTTGTATGGTTACACAAGTAAAAATGACAGATACAAGCTTTTAGAAGATTTGCAGCCCCACATGTTAGGTAGGGCTCCCCTAGTGGTAGCAGGGGATTTTAACTGTGTTTTAACAAAAAAAGATAGGAAAAGGGTAGGAGAAGATTTTAAGGTCGACAAGACATCGGTTTTATTAAATAAATTGGTCAAAGATTTTAAGTTAGTCGACTGTTTTAAAACAATGCATCAGAGAGAGGAGGGCTACACCTGGTTCAGTGGTGATGGCGCCAGAGCCTCTCGTATCGACTATATTTTTACAAGGGACTGCCCGCCAACCGATGCAACATTGACCCCCCTTTTCTTCACTGACCACATGATGGTCTCCTGCACCCTTTCACTACCCACGGGTGTGACAGTAGGGGGAGGGCTGTGGAAGCTGAACTGCTCCCTATTAAAAGATGAGGAAGTGGTTCGAGAGTATAGGGAGCAGTTCAGCCAATGGCAGACCCTCCAAGACTTTTTTGACTCACGAGCACAGTGGTGGGAGATGGTAAAACAAAGGACAGGACATTTTTTTAGAAAAATAGGAAAGGAGAAAAAGAATAAAGAAAAAAGACGCATGATGGGGCTGCAAAAAAGACTGCAGAGATATTTTAACCTTTTAAATAATGGATTGGATTTTAAGGAGGAAATAAAGGAAGTAAAGAAAGAAATGTCAGTTTTATCCGAAACTCAAAGTAAGGGAGTAATTTTAAGATGCAAAGAAAAAGAGATAGAAGAAGGAGAAAAGTGTACAAGATATTTTTTTAAAAAGACTATTTCACGGGGAGGCTCAATAACAATCTTAAAAACTTTTAGAGGGAGGGAGGCAAAAAATATGGAGGACATTTTAGGGGAAATAGAACTTTTTTATAGTGATTTATACAGCCCAAAGAATGTACACAATGGCATCTTAAATGAAGTTTTAGAATTTTTAGAAACAAAGATAAAGAGTCCAAATGTGCTTTTAGCCCAGGATTTTACTCTTTTAGAATTAAATAAATCTCTCAAAAGTTTTAAAAAAGGGAAGTCCCCAGGAATGGATGGACTTCCCTTGGAGTTTTATTTGACTTTCTGGGACATTTTAGCACATGACTTACTGACAGTTTTTAAAGAATTTGAGACTCTCGACAGACTTCCGGACAGCTTTAGAGTAGGGATAGTTTCGCTTTTATATAAAAAAGGAGACAGGACTGACTTAAATAGAACTGGAGACCAATCACGCTTTTAAATTTTGATTGTAAACTTTTTAGTAAGATTTTAGCTACACGCATGTCAACTGTTTTAGAGGACGTAATCCACCTGGATCAAGCATGCGCTGTGCCCGGTAGGAAGATCACAGACAGCCTGGTACTGATTAGAGACGCCATCTGTTACGCGAGAGACAGAAACATTCGGCTAGTAGTCCTAAATTTAGATTTTGAAAAAGCTTTTGACCGCATCTCGCACCAGTTCCTTTTTAAGGTACTGGAAAAAATGGGGTTCCCAGGGAGGTTTATAGCTTGGGTGGGACTGCTATACAACAGTCTAGTCAGTAAATTTGCAGTTAATGGGCATTTATCCAAAGCTGTAAACATTCACAGCGGCGTCCGTCAGGGGTGTCCTTTATCTCCCCTACTGTATGTGGCCTGCATTGAGCCACTGGCACAAATCTTGAGAAGGGATAAATGGATTAAAGGACTGGACGTCCCAGGGACTGGTGGACTGACCGCAACCTGTGTTTTATATATGGACGACGTAACCCTTTTAGCGACTGACCTTTTATCAGTACGAAGAGCACTTGACTTGACTGACTGGTACGGTCGGGCCTCGGGCGCTAAGCTCAACAGGAGTAAGTCCGAGGCCCAGCTCTTCGGGCCGTGGGGAAACGTGGACACAGGCGGACTGGATTTGGATTTTAAAGGCAACGACCTGACAGTTTTAGGAGTAAAATTTGACAGAGAGGGTGGAGGACGGGGAAACTGGACTGACATCTTAGGGAAAGTTAGGCAAAGACTGGGGTTTTGGGGACTCAGACAACTGACAATTGAAGGCAAGGTTTTAGTTTTTAAAGCTGTAATTTTACCACTAATTTTACTTGTTTCTTCTGTTTTTAGTCCCCCAAGGCGATTCCTGGCCAACCTGGAGAGGGCGGTATTTTATTTCCTGTGGGGGTCCAAATGGGAACGAGTAAAAAGGGAGGTCTTTAAAAAAAGAAAGGAAAATGGCGGAAAAGGCCTCCCGGACCCCCACTTGTTTTTAGGTAGCCGCTTTACCGCCCTCCACATCGGATATGCGCTGACCCCATCCAGAGAGAATAAGACAGCGGCCATGGCTCGTTTCTGGATGGGGTCCTACCTAAGAAGCATAAAAATTTTATCAATCGACCTGAAAACCCCAGTGTCTTTTAATTTGCCAAAAGAGTACAGTTTTATAAAGAAATTTTTAAAAAAATTCCTTTTAGAGACAAATGATGCAAGCATTTTAACTAACCACAAATCCCTCATCTCTCTTGTGCAGGACCGGGAAGTGGTGAGTCCAGTTCCAGGCCTCACACTAAGTGAGGCCAAAGACGTTTGGAGGAACGCAGCCCACCCAGCTCTCCAGAACAGACACAAGGACTTATCGTGGATGGTGGCTCATGAGATCCTCCCGGTCAGGGCGGTTATGCACTCCAGAGGCATGGCCAAAAACTCCATCTGCCCACGGTCCGGGTGCAACCACCCGGAGACCGTCCACCATCTGCTCTGGGAGTGCAGTGCTGCGCGGGACCTGTGGGCCAGGGCCGGCCCCCTGTTTTTCCCGTGCCTGCCAGCGGGTGGGGCCCAGGTGGACTACAAGCTCGCCATCCTGGGGGTGGGTCAGGGCCTCAAAGCCCAAACATTGCAAGAATTTGCCTCGCTCTGGCTCACCCTCAACCTGATAAAGGATGCCATCTGGGTCACCAGAAACTGATGCTGATGAAAGCTGATGAGTCGAATCAGGGGTTTGTGTTGGATGGATTAGGGACACCTGATTCAATTCAAGGTCACGCACGCACGCACGCAGCAGTCAAGCAATGGAAGGTGCCCGGTCCTTCCTTTTCTTGGGGGAGGGGAAGGTCACCGTGTTTGAGGATGGCGAAGGGGGATAGGGCGCCTCTGCCTGGAGGCCAGGCAACTCATACTTACCTGGCAGGGGAGACACCATGATCAGGAAGGTGGTTCACCCAGGGCGAGGCTCGGCCATTGCACTCCGGTTGTGCTGACCCCTGCGAATTCCCCAAATGTGGGAATCTCGACTGCATAATTTATGGTAGTGGGGGACTGCGTTCGCGCTCTCCCCTGTACACACTGGTTAAAAGCAGATAGCGTGGAGGGAAAAAGCGTGCGGTTCTTGACGCTTGTGGCGCCGCCCACTGCCCCAAAGGGTGAAGTTGCACCAGTTTTGTTATGTTTCTGTCTCTTTCTGCTGTGTCAGCCAGTGACCCGGAGAGTTCAGAGAACTGAACTGCGTTTGTTTTCATCGAGGTTGTCGAAACCTGCGACCGGTTTGCCGAATGTGGTTTTTCCCACAAACTTTGATATTCAACGGACGAGTTGATTGACAGCAGTGGTCCCAAAGGCAAAGTTGTTCGGATGGAGGTTTTCTGTCGTATGGTACGACTGTCTCGTGCGCGTGCTGTGAAAAAGCACGCGACATACGTTCGCCTATAGCCGCTCTCATGTTGTTGCTTTTTCATTTTAAAGCGCCACTAGGTGGCCATTCACCGCGTCCTTTCTCGCCTGACCCCAGACTGAGCCCGTGCACGGGTGTACCGGCTTGGGTGAAATTGTCTCGTTCCGTCCAAGAGCTATAGCCGTTCTAGCAGACCCCGCCTCGCCCAGCCCGTAGGTTTCGGCCTGCCGCCGCCAAGCTGAATCGAAATTCCCACTTTTTTTCCGATCTGGACGGACAGTCAGACTCCAGAGAATCTTTCTGCACTGGTTTGGGCCAGATCGGGCAAAAGACCTAGGACTAGTGTGCAAAAGTAGGTTTTTCACAAAATCCCAAATACCCGAAAATTTCGCCAGCGCAACCTTCGAATCCGAGGCATGCGTCTCGCTCGGCTCGAGCCAAGGATTCCGATGATATAAGACACTTGGTTCTGCGGCGTGCGGTTTGGGAGCTACGAGCCATTTCGTGCCGGGCCCATCGGGGGGCCAGCCTTGGTGATGTTGTAGAGCGAGTGGCTAGTACCATCCCTCAAAGTTTCAGGTCTCTACGACGTAAGGCCTTTGCCAACCCTCCCCCCCTCACCGCTTCCCAGATGGGCGTCGCCTTTGCAGGCTCCCCTGCCGCTGCGTCATTGTGTCATCGCTTCTCGGCCTTTTGGCTAAGATCAAGTGTAGTATCTGTTCTTATCAGTTTAATATCTGATACGTCCCCTATCCGGGGACTGCATATTAAATTGATTTTTGGCACATGGAGCCGGAACCGGGGCTTGCTCCGTCCACTCCACGCATCGACCTGGTATTGCAGTGCCTCCAGGAACGGTGTGCTTCCCCTTTTTGGGGACTGCGAATTGTTGTGACTAATAGAAGAACCAACAACACCACTGGAATTTTTTTTGTCAGAGAATACAGAAATACGCAGGAAGCGCATACAGAATGACGATGAGGTGACGCAACGATGACCGTGCCACAGAGAAAGCAGCAAGCTGCGGTCATATGAGCATAGGGAAAAAAGAAGAACAAAAGCGTCGGTTGCCGGCCGGCTGACTCATCACCGTCACAGCACGTTTTTTGATGTCCCTCTTATTTGAGAGTCTTTACCAACGAGCTGATGAGTCGAATCAGGGGTTTGTGTTGGATGGATTAGGGACACCTGATTCAAATCAAGGTCACGCACGCACGCACGCAGCAGTCAAGCAATGGAAGGTGCCCCGTCCTTCCTTTTCTTGGGGGAGGGGAAGGTCACCGTGTTTGAGGATGGCGAAGGGGGATAGGGCGCCTCTGCCTGGAGGCCAGGCAACTCATACTTACCTGGCAGGGGAGACACCATGATCAGGAAGGTGGTTCACCCAGGGCGAGGCTCGGCCATTGCACTCCGGTTGTGCTGACCCCTGCGAATTCCCCAAATGTGGGAATCTCGACTGCATAATTTATGGTAGTGGGGGACTGCGTTCGCGCTCTCCCCTGTACACACTGGTTAAAAGCAGATAGCGTGGAGGGAAAAAGCGTGCGGTTCTTGACGCTTGTGGCGCCGCCCACTGCCCCAAAGGGTGAAGTTGCACCAGTTTTGTTATGTTTCTGTCTCTTTCTGCTGTGTCAGCCAGTGACCCGGAGAGTTCAGAGAACTGAACTGCGTTTGTTTTCATCGAGGTTGTCGAAACCTGCGACCGGTTTGCCGAATGTGGTTTTTCCCACAAACTTTGATATTCAACGGACGAGTTGATTGACAGCAGTGGTCCCAAAGGCAAAGTTGTTCGGATGGAGGTTTTCTGTCGTATGGTACGACTGTCTCGTGCGCGTGCTGTGAAAAAGCACGCGACATACGTTCGCCTATAGCCGCTCTCATGTTGTTGCTTTTTCATTTTAAAGCGCCACTAGGTGGCCATTCACCGCGTCCTTTCTCGCCTGACCCCAGACTGAGCCCGTGCACGGGTGTACCGGCTTGGGTGAAATTGTCTCGTTCCGTCCAAGAGCTATAGCCGTTCTAGCAGACCCCGCCTCGCCCAGCCCGTAGGTTTCGGCCTGCCGCCGCCAAGCTGAATCGAAATTCCCACTTTTTTTCCGATCTGGACGGACAGTCAGACTCCAGAGAATCTTTCTGCACTGGTTTGGGCCAGATCGGGCAAAAGACCTAGGACTAGTGTGCAAAAGTAGGTTTTTCACAAAATCCCAAATACCCGAAAATTTCGCCAGCGCAACCTTCGAATCCGAGGCATGCGTCTCGCTCGGCTCGAGCCAAGGATTCCGATGATATAAGACACTTGGTTCTGCGGCGTGCGGTTTGGGAGCTACGAGCCATTTCGTGCCGGGCCCATCGGGGGGCCAGCCTTGGTGATGTTGTAGAGCGAGTGGCTAGTACCATCCCTCAAAGTTTCAGGTCTCTACGACGTAAGGCCTTTGCCAACCCTCCCCCCCTCACCGCTTCCCAGATGGGCGTCGCCTTTGCCGGCTCCCCTGCCGCTGCGTCATTGTGTCATCGCTTCTCGGCCTTTTGGCTAAGATCAAGTGTAGTATCTGTTCTTATCAGTTTAATATCTGATACGTCCCCTATCCGGGGACTGCATATTAAATTGATTTTTGGCACATGGAGCCGGAACCGGGGCTTGCTCCGTCCACTCCACGCATCGACCTGGTATTGCAGTGCCTCCAGGAACGGTGTGCTTCCCCTTTTTGGGGACTGCGACTTGTTGTGACTAATAGAAGAACCAACAACACCACTGGAATTTTGTCAGAGAATACAGAAATACGCAGGAAGCGCATACAGAATGACGATGAGGTGACGCAACGATGACCGTGCCACAGAGAAAGCAGCAAGCTGCGGTCATATGAGCATAGGGAAAAAAGAAGAACAAAAGCGTCGGTTGCCGGCCGGCTGACTCATCACCGTCACAGCACGTTTTTTGATGTCCCTCTTATTTGAGAGTCTTTACCAACGAGCTGATGAGTCGAATCAGGGGTTTGTGTTGGATGGATTAGGGACACCTGATTCAAATCAAGGTCACGCACGCACGCACGCAGCAGTCAAGCAATGGAAGGTGCCCCGTCCTTCCTTTTCTTGGGGGAGGGGAAGGTCACCGTGTTTGAGGATGGCGAAGGGGGATAGGGCGCCTCTGCCTGGAGGCCAGGCAACTCATACTTACCTGGCAGGGGAGACACCATGATCAGGAAGGTGGTTCACCCAGGGCGAGGCTCGGCCATTGCACTCCGGTTGTGCTGACCCCTGCGAATTCCCCAAATGTGGGAATCTCGACTGCATAATTTATGGTAGTGGGGGACTGCGTTCGCGCTCTCCCCTGTACACACTGGTTAAAAGCAGATAGCGTGGAGGGAAAAAGCGTGCGGTTCTTGACGCTTGTGGCGCCGCCCACTGCCCCAAAGGGTGAAGTTGCACCAGTTTTGTTATGTTTCTGTCTCTTTCTGCTGTGTCAGCCAGTGACCCGGAGAGTTCAGAGAACTGAACTGCGTTTGTTTTCATCGAGGTTGTCGAAACCTGCGACCGGTTTGCCGAATGTGGTTTTTCCCACAAACTTTGATATTCAACGGACGAGTTGATTGACAGCAGTGGTCCCAAAGGCAAAGTTGTTCGGATGGAGGTTTTCTGTCGTATGGTACGACTGTCTCGTGCGCGTGCTGTGAAAAAGCACGCGACATACGTTCGCCTATAGCCGCTCTCATGTTGTTGCTTTTTCATTTTAAAGCGCCACTAGGTGGCCATTCACCGCGTCCTTTCTCGCCTGACCCCAGACTGAGCCCGTGCACGGGTGTACCGGCTTGGGTGAAATTGTCTCGTTCCGTCCAAGAGCTATAGCCGTTCTAGCAGACCCCGCCTCGCCCAGCCCGTAGGTTTCGGCCTGCCGCCGCCAAGCTGAATCGAAATTCCCACTTTTTTTCCGATCTGGACGGACAGTCAGACTCCAGAGAATCTTTCTGCACTGGTTTGGGCCAGATCGGGCAAAAGACCTAGGACTAGTGTGCAAAAGTAGGTTTTTCACAAAATCCCAAATACCCGAAAATTTCGCCAGCGCAACCTTCGAATCCGAGGCATGCGTCTCGCTCGGCTCGAGCCAAGGATTCCGATGATATAAGACACTTGGTTCTGCGGCGTGCGGTTTGGGAGCTACGAGCCATTTCGTGCCGGGCCCATCGGGGGGCCAGCCTTGGTGATGTTGTAGAGCGAGTGGCTAGTACCATCCCTCAAAGTTTCAGGTCTCTACGACGTAAGGCCTTTGCCAACCCTCCCCCCCTCACCGCTTCCCAGATGGGCGTCGCCTTTGCCGGCTCCCCTGCCGCTGCGTCATTGTGTCATCGCTTCTCGGCCTTTTGGCTAAGATCAAGTGTAGTATCTGTTCTTATCAGTTTAATATCTGATACGTCCCCTATCCGGGGACTGCATATTAAATTGATTTTTGGCACATGGAGCCGGAACCGGGGCTTGCTCCGTCCACTCCACGCATCGACCTGGTATTGCAGTGCCTCCAGGAACGGTGTGCTTCCCCTTTTTGGGGACTGCGAATTGTTGTGACTAATAGAAGAACCAACAACACCACTGGAATTTTTTTTGTCAGAGAATACAGAAATACGCAGGAAGCGCATACAGAATGACGATGAGGTGACGCAACGATGACCGTGCCACAGAGAAAGCAGCAAGCTGCGGTCATATGAGCATAGGGAAAAAAGAAGAACAAAAGCGTCGGTTGCCGGCCGGCTGACTCATCACCGTCACAGCACGTTTTTTGATGTCCCTCTTATTTGAGAGTCTTTACCAACGAGCTGATGAGTCGAATCAGGGGTTTGTGTTGGATGGATTAGGGACACCTGATTCAAATCAAGGTCACGCACGCACGCACGCAGCAGTCAAGCAATGGAAGGTGCCCCGTCCTTCCTTTTCTTGGGGGAGGGGAAGGTCACCGTGTTTGAGGATGGCGAAGGGGGATAGGGCGCCTCTGCCTGGAGGCCAGGCAACTCATACTTACCTGGCAGGGGAGACACCATGATCAGGAAGGTGGTTCACCCAGGGCGAGGCTCGGCCATTGCACTCCGGTTGTGCTGACCCCTGCGAATTCCCCAAATGTGGGAATCTCGACTGCATAATTTATGGTAGTGGGGGACTGCGTTCGCGCTCTCCCCTGTACACACTGGTTAAAAGCAGATAGCGTGGAGGGAAAAAGCGTGCGGTTCTTGACGCTTGTGGCGCCGCCCACTGCCCCAAAGGGTGAAGTTGCACCAGTTTTGTTATGTTTCTGTCTCTTTCTGCTGTGTCAGCCAGTGACCCGGAGAGTTCAGAGAACTGAACTGCGTTTGTTTTCATCGAGGTTGTCGAAACCTGCGACCGGTTTGCCGAATGTGGTTTTTCCCACAAACTTTGATATTCAACGGACGAGTTGATTGACAGCAGTGGTCCCAAAGGCAAAGTTGTTCGGATGGAGGTTTTCTGTCGTATGGTACGACTGTCTCGTGCGCGTGCTGTGAAAAAGCACGCGACATACGTTCGCCTATAGCCGCTCTCATGTTGTTGCTTTTTCATTTTAAAGCGCCACTAGGTGGCCATTCACCGCGTCCTTTCTCGCCTGACCCCAGACTGAGCCCGTGCACGGGTGTACCGGCTTGGGTGAAATTGTCTCGTTCCGTCCAAGAGCTATAGCCGTTCTAGCAGACCCCGCCTCGCCCAGCCCGTAGGTTTCGGCCTGCCGCCGCCAAGCTGAATCGAAATTCCCACTTTTTTTCCGATCTGGACGGACAGTCAGACTCCAGAGAATCTTTCTGCACTGGTTTGGGCCAGATCGGGCAAAAGACCTAGGACTAGTGTGCAAAAGTAGGTTTTTCACAAAATCCCAAATACCCGAAAATTTCGCTAGCGCAACCTTCAAATCCGAGGCATGCGTCTCGCTCGGCTCGAGCCAAGGATTCCGATGATATAAGACACTTGGTTCTGCGGCGTGCGGTTTGGGAGCTACGAGCCATTTCGTGCCGGGCCCATCGGGGGGCCAGCCTTGGTGATGTTGTAGAGCGAGTGGCTAGTACCATCCCTCAAAGTTTCAGGTCTCTACGACGTAAGGCCTTTGCCAACCCTCCCCCCCTCACCGCTTCCCAGATGGGCGTCGCCTTTGCCGGCTCCCCTGCCGCTGCGTCATTGTGTCATCGCTTCTCGGCCTTTTGGCTAAGATCAAGTGTAGTATCTGTTCTTATCAGTTTAATATCTGATACGTCCCCTATCCGGGGACTGCATATTAAATTGATTTTTGGCACATGGAGCCGGAACCGGGGCTTGCTCCGTCCACTCCACGCATCGACCTGGTATTGCAGTGCCTCCAGGAACGGTGTGCTTCCCCTTTTTGGGGACTGCGACTTGTTGTGACTAATAGAAGAACCAACAACACCACTGGAATTTTGTCAGAGAATACAGAAATACGCAGGAAGCGCATACAGAATGACGATGAGGTGACGCAACGATGACCGTGCCACAGAGAAAGCAGCAAGCTGCGGTCATATGAGCATAGGGAAAAAAGAAGAACAAAAGCGTCGGTTGCCGGCCGGCTGACTCATCACCGTCACAGCACGTTTTTTGATGTCCCTCTTATTTGAGAGTCTTTACCAACGAGCTGATGAGTCGAATCAGGGGTTTGTGTTGGATGGATTAGGGACACCTGATTCAAATCAAGGTCACGCACGCACGCACGCAGCAGTCAAGCAATGGAAGGTGCCCCGTCCTTCCTTTTCTTGGGGGAGGGGAAGGTCACCGTGTTTGAGGATGGCGAAGGGGGATAGGGCGCCTCTGCCTGGAGGCCAGGCAACTCATACTTACCTGGCAGGGGAGACACCATGATCAGGAAGGTGGTTCACCCAGGGCGAGGCTCGGCCATTGCACTCCGGTTGTGCTGACCCCTGCGAATTCCCCAAATGTGGGAATCTCGACTGCATAATTTATGGTAGTGGGGGACTGCGTTCGCGCTCTCCCCTGTACACACTGGTTAAAAGCAGATAGCGTGGAGGGAAAAAGCGTGCGGTTCTTGACGCTTGTGGCGCCGCCCACTGCCCCAAAGGGTGAAGTTGCACCAGTTTTGTTATGTTTCTGTCTCTTTCTGCTGTGTCAGCCAGTGACCCGGAGAGTTCAGAGAACTGAACTGCGTTTGTTTTCATCGAGGTTGTCGAAACCTGCGACCGGTTTGCCGAATGTGGTTTTTCCCACAAACTTTGATATTCAACGGACGAGTTGATTGACAGCAGTGGTCCCAAAGGCAAAGTTGTTCGGATGGAGGTTTTCTGTCGTATGGTACGACTGTCTCGTGCGCGTGCTGTGAAAAAGCACGCGACATACGTTCGCCTATAGCCGCTCTCATGTTGTTGCTTTTTCATTTTAAAGCGCCACTAGGTGGCCATTCACCGCGTCCTTTCTCGCCTGACCCCAGACTGAGCCCGTGCACGGGTGTACCGGCTTGGGTGAAATTGTCTCGTTCCGTCCAAGAGCTATAGCCGTTCTAGCAGACCCCGCCTCGCCCAGCCCGTAGGTTTCGGCCTGCCGCCGCCAAGCTGAATCGAAATTCCCACTTTTTTTCCGATCTGGACGGACAGTCAGACTCCAGAGAATCTTTCTGCACTGGTTTGGGCCAGATCGGGCAAAAGACCTAGGACTAGTGTGCAAAAGTAGGTTTTTCACAAAATCCCAAATACCCGAAAATTTCGCCAGCGCAACCTTCGAATCCGAGGCATGCGTCTCGCTCGGCTCGAGCCAAGGATTCCGATGATATAAGACACTTGGTTCTGCGGCGTGCGGTTTGGGAGCTACGAGCCATTTCGTGCCGGGCCCATCGGGGGGCCAGCCTTGGTGATGTTGTAGAGCGAGTGGCTAGTACCATCCCTCAAAGTTTCAGGTCTCTACGACGTAAGGCCTTTGCCAACCCTCCCCCCCTCACCGCTTCCCAGATGGGCGTCGCCTTTGCCGGCTCCCCTGCCGCTGCGTCATTGTGTCATCGCTTCTCGGCCTTTTGGCTAAGATCAAGTGTAGTATCTGTTCTTATCAGTTTAATATCTGATACGTCCCCTATCCGGGGACTGCATATTAAATTGATTTTTGGCACATGGAGCCGGAACCGGGGCTTGCTCCGTCCACTCCACGCATCGACCTGGTATTGCAGTGCCTCCAGGAACGGTGTGCTTCCCCTTTTTGGGGACTGCGAATTGTTGTGACTAATAGAAGAACCAACAACACCACTGGAATTTTTTTTGTCAGAGAATACAGAAATACGCAGGAAGCGCATACAGAATGACGATGAGGTGACGCAACGATGACCGTGCCACAGAGAAAGCAGCAAGCTGCGGTCATATGAGCATAGGGAAAAAAGAAGAACAAAAGCGTCGGTTGCCGGCCGGCTGACTCATCACCGTCACAGCACGTTTTTTGATGTCCCTCTTATTTGAGAGTCTTTACCAACGAGCTGATGAGTCGAATCAGGGGTTTGTGTTGGATGGATTAGGGACACCTGATTCAAATCAAGGTCACGCACGCACGCACGCAGCAGTCAAGCAATGGAAGGTGCCCCGTCCTTCCTTTTCTTGGGGGAGGGGAAGGTCACCGTGTTTGAGGATGGCGAAGGGGGATAGGGCGCCTCTGCCTGGAGGCCAGGCAACTCATACTTACCTGGCAGGGGAGACACCATGATCAGGAAGGTGGTTCACCCAGGGCGAGGCTCGGCCATTGCACTCCGGTTGTGCTGACCCCTGCGAATTCCCCAAATGTGGGAATCTCGACTGCATAATTTATGGTAGTGGGGGACTGCGTTCGCGCTCTCCCCTGTACACACTGGTTAAAAGCAGATAGCGTGGAGGGAAAAAGCGTGCGGTTCTTGACGCTTGTGGCGCCGCCCACTGCCCCAAAGGGTGAAGTTGCACCAGTTTTGTTATGTTTCTGTCTCTTTCTGCTGTGTCAGCCAGTGACCCGGAGAGTTCAGAGAACTGAACTGCGTTTGTTTTCATCGAGGTTGTCGAAACCTGCGACCGGTTTGCCGAATGTGGTTTTTCCCACAAACTTTGATATTCAACGGACGAGTTGATTGACAGCAGTGGTCCCAAAGGCAAAGTTGTTCGGATGGAGGTTTTCTGTCGTATGGTACGACTGTCTCGTGCGCGTGCTGTGAAAAAGCACGCGACATACGTTCGCCTATAGCCGCTCTCATGTTGTTGCTTTTTCATTTTAAAGCGCCACTAGGTGGCCATTCACCGCGTCCTTTCTCGCCTGACCCCAGACTGAGCCCGTGCACGGGTGTACCGGCTTGGGTGAAATTGTCTCGTTCCGTCCAAGAGCTATAGCCGTTCTAGCAGACCCCGCCTCGCCCAGCCCGTAGGTTTCGGCCTGCCGCCGCCAAGCTGAATCGAAATTCCCACTTTTTTTCCGATCTGGACGGACAGTCAGACTCCAGAGAATCTTTCTGCACTGGTTTGGGCCAGATCGGGCAAAAGACCTAGGACTAGTGTGCAAAAGTAGGTTTTTCACAAAATCCCAAATACCCGAAAATTTCGCCAGCGCAACCTTCGAATCCGAGGCATGCGTCTCGCTCGGCTCGAGCCAAGGATTCCGATGATATAAGACACTTGGTTCTGCGGCGTGCGGTTTGGGAGCTACGAGCCATTTCGTGCCGGGCCCATCGGGGGGCCAGCCTTGGTGATGTTGTAGAGCGAGTGGCTAGTACCATCCCTCAAAGTTTCAGGTCTCTACGACGTAAGGCCTTTGCCAACCCTCCCCCCCTCACCGCTTCCCAGATGGGCGTCGCCTTTGCCGGCTCCCCTGCCGCTGCGTCATTGTGTCATCGCTTCTCGGCCTTTTGGCTAAGATCAAGTGTAGTATCTGTTCTTATCAGTTTAATATCTGATACGTCCCCTATCCGGGGACTGCATATTAAATTGATTTTTGGCACATGGAGCCGGAACCGGGGCTTGCTCCGTCCACTCCACGCATCGACCTGGTATTGCAGTGCCTCCAGGAACGGTGTGCTTCCCCTTTTTGGGGACTGCGACTTGTTGTGACTAATAGAAGAACCAACAACACCACTGGAATTTTGTCAGAGAATACAGAAATACGCAGGAAGCGCATACAGAATGACGATGAGGTGACGCAACGATGACCGTGCCACAGAGAAAGCAGCAAGCTGCGGTCATATGAGCATAGGGAAAAAAGAAGAACAAAAGCGTCGGTTGCCGGCCGGCTGACTCATCACCGTCACAGCACGTTTTTTGATGTCCCTCTTATTTGAGAGTCTTTACCAACGAGCTGATGAGTCGAATCAGGGGTTTGTGTTGGATGGATTAGGGACACCTGATTCAAATCAAGGTCACGCACGCACGCACGCAGCAGTCAAGCAATGGAAGGTGCCCCGTCCTTCCTTTTCTTGGGGGAGGGGAAGGTCACCGTGTTTGAGGATGGCGAAGGGGGATAGGGCGCCTCTGCCTGGAGGCCAGGCAACTCATACTTACCTGGCAGGGGAGACACCATGATCAGGAAGGTGGTTCACCCAGGGCGAGGCTCGGCCATTGCACTCCGGTTGTGCTGACCCCTGCGAATTCCCCAAATGTGGGAATCTCGACTGCATAATTTATGGTAGTGGGGGACTGCGTTCGCGCTCTCCCCTGTACACACTGGTTAAAAGCAGATAGCGTGGAGGGAAAAAGCGTGCGGTTCTTGACGCTTGTGGCGCCGCCCACTGCCCCAAAGGGTGAAGTTGCACCAGTTTTGTTATGTTTCTGTCTCTTTCTGCTGTGTCAGCCAGTGACCCGGAGAGTTCAGAGAACTGAACTGCGTTTGTTTTCATCGAGGTTGTCGAAACCTGCGACCGGTTTGCCGAATGTGGTTTTTCCCACAAACTTTGATATTCAACGGACGAGTTGATTGACAGCAGTGGTCCCAAAGGCAAAGTTGTTCGGATGGAGGTTTTCTGTCGTATGGTACGACTGTCTCGTGCGCGTGCTGTGAAAAAGCACGCGACATACGTTCGCCTATAGCCGCTCTCATGTTGTTGCTTTTTCATTTTAAAGCGCCACTAGGTGGCCATTCACCGCGTCCTTTCTCGCCTGACCCCAGACTGAGCCCGTGCACGGGTGTACCGGCTTGGGTGAAATTGTCTCGTTCCGTCCAAGAGCTATAGCCGTTCTAGCAGACCCCGCCTCGCCCAGCCCGTAGGTTTCGGCCTGCCGCCGCCAAGCTGAATCGAAATTCCCACTTTTTTTCCGATCTGGACGGACAGTCAGACTCCAGAGAATCTTTCTGCACTGGTTTGGGCCAGATCGGGCAAAAGACCTAGGACTAGTGTGCAAAAGTAGGTTTTTCACAAAATCCCAAATACCCGAAAATTTCGCCAGCGCAACCTTCGAATCCGAGGCATGCGTCTCGCTCGGCTCGAGCCAAGGATTCCGATGATATAAGACACTTGGTTCTGCGGCGTGCGGTTTGGGAGCTACGAGCCATTTCGTGCCGGGCCCATCGGGGGGCCAGCCTTGGTGATGTTGTAGAGCGAGTGGCTAGTACCATCCCTCAAAGTTTCAGGTCTCTACGACGTAAGGCCTTTGCCAACCCTCCCCCCCTCACCGCTTCCCAGATGGGCGTCGCCTTTGCCGGCTCCCCTGCCGCTGCGTCATTGTGTCATCGCTTCTCGGCCTTTTGGCTAAGATCAAGTGTAGTATCTGTTCTTATCAGTTTAATATCTGATACGTCCCCTATCCGGGGACTGCATATTAAATTGATTTTTGGCACATGGAGCCGGAACCGGGGCTTGCTCCGTCCACTCCACGCATCGACCTGGTATTGCAGTGCCTCCAGGAACGGTGTGCTTCCCCTTTTTGGGGACTGCGACTTGTTGTGACTAATAGAAGAACCAACAACACCACTGGAATTTTGTCAGAGAATACAGAAATACGCAGGAAGCGCATACAGAATGACGATGAGGTGACGCAACGATGACCGTGCCACAGAGAAAGCAGCAAGCTGCGGTCATATGAGCATAGGGAAAAAAGAAGAACAAAAGCGTCGGTTGCCGGCCGGCTGACTCATCACCGTCACAGCACGTTTTTTGATGTCCCTCTTATTTGAGAGTCTTTACCAACGAGCTGATGAGTCGAATCAGGGGTTTGTGTTGGATGGATTAGGGACACCTGATTCAAATCAAGGTCACGCACGCACGCACGCAGCAGTCAAGCAATGGAAGGTGCCCCGTCCTTCCTTTTCTTGGGGGAGGGGAAGGTCACCGTGTTTGAGGATGGCGAAGGGGGATAGGGCGCCTCTGCCTGGAGGCCAGGCAACTCATACTTACCTGGCAGGGGAGACACCATGATCAGGAAGGTGGTTCACCCAGGGCGAGGCTCGGCCATTGCACTCCGGTTGTGCTGACCCCTGCGAATTCCCCAAATGTGGGAATCTCGACTGCATAATTTATGGTAGTGGGGGACTGCGTTCGCGCTCTCCCCTGTACACACTGGTTAAAAGCAGATAGCGTGGAGGGAAAAAGCGTGCGGTTCTTGACGCTTGTGGCGCCGCCCACTGCCCCAAAGGGTGAAGTTGCACCAGTTTTGTTATGTTTCTGTCTCTTTCTGCTGTGTCAGCCAGTGACCCGGAGAGTTCAGAGAACTGAACTGCGTTTGTTTTCATCGAGGTTGTCGAAACCTGCGACCGGTTTGCCGAATGTGGTTTTTCCCACAAACTTTGATATTCAACGGACGAGTTGATTGACAGCAGTGGTCCCAAAGGCAAAGTTGTTCGGATGGAGGTTTTCTGTCGTATGGTACGACTGTCTCGTGCGCGTGCTGTGAAAAAGCACGCGACATACGTTCGCCTATAGCCGCTCTCATGTTGTTGCTTTTTCATTTTAAAGCGCCACTAGGTGGCCATTCACCGCGTCCTTTCTCGCCTGACCCCAGACTGAGCCCGTGCACGGGTGTACCGGCTTGGGTGAAATTGTCTCGTTCCGTCCAAGAGCTATAGCCGTTCTAGCAGACCCCGCCTCGCCCAGCCCGTAGGTTTCGGCCTGCCGCCGCCAAGCTGAATCGAAATTCCCACTTTTTTTCCGATCTGGACGGACAGTCAGACTCCAGAGAATCTTTCTGCACTGGTTTGGGCCAGATCGGGCAAAAGACCTAGGACTAGTGTGCAAAAGTAGGTTTTTCACAAAATCCCAAATACCCGAAAATTTCGCCAGCGCAACCTTCGAATCCGAGGCATGCGTCTCGCTCGGCTCGAGCCAAGGATTCCGATGATATAAGACACTTGGTTCTGCGGCGTGCGGTTTGGGAGCTACGAGCCATTTCGTGCCGGGCCCATCGGGGGGCCAGCCTTGGTGATGTTGTAGAGCGAGTGGCTAGTACCATCCCTCAAAGTTTCAGGTCTCTACGACGTAAGGCCTTTGCCAACCCTCCCCCCCTCACCGCTTCCCAGATGGGCGTCGCCTTTGCCGGCTCCCCTGCCGCTGCGTCATTGTGTCATCGCTTCTCGGCCTTTTGGCTAAGATCAAGTGTAGTATCTGTTCTTATCAGTTTAATATCTGATACGTCCCCTATCCGGGGACTGCATATTAAATTGATTTTTGGCACATGGAGCCGGAACCGGGGCTTGCTCCGTCCACTCCACGCATCGACCTGGTATTGCAGTGCCTCCAGGAACGGTGTGCTTCCCCTTTTTGGGGACTGCGACTTGTTGTGACTAATAGAAGAACCAACAACACCACTGGAATTTTGTCAGAGAATACAGAAATACGCAGGAAGCGCATACAGAATGACGATGAGGTGACGCAACGATGACCGTGCCACAGAGAAAGCAGCAAGCTGCGGTCATATGAGCATAGGGAAAAAAGAAGAACAAAAGCGTCGGTTGCCGGCCGGCTGACTCATCACCGTCACAGCACGTTTTTTGATGTCCCTCTTATTTGAGAGTCTTTACCAACGAGCTGATGAGTCGAATCAGGGGTTTGTGTTGGATGGATTAGGGACACCTGATTCAAATCAAGGTCACGCACGCACGCACGCAGCAGTCAAGCAATGGAAGGTGCCCCGTCCTTCCTTTTCTTGGGGGAGGGGAAGGTCACCGTGTTTGAGGATGGCGAAGGGGGATAGGGCGCCTCTGCCTGGAGGCCAGGCAACTCATACTTACCTGGCAGGGGAGACACCATGATCAGGAAGGTGGTTCACCCAGGGCGAGGCTCGGCCATTGCACTCCGGTTGTGCTGACCCCTGCGAATTCCCCAAATGTGGGAATCTCGACTGCATAATTTATGGTAGTGGGGGACTGCGTTCGCGCTCTCCCCTGTACACACTGGTTAAAAGCAGATAGCGTGGAGGGAAAAAGCGTGCGGTTCTTGACGCTTGTGGCGCCGCCCACTGCCCCAAAGGGTGAAGTTGCACCAGTTTTGTTATGTTTCTGTCTCTTTCTGCTGTGTCAGCCAGTGACCCGGAGAGTTCAGAGAACTGAACTGCGTTTGTTTTCATCTAGGTTGTCGAAACCTGCGACCGGTTTGCCGAATGTGGTTTTTCCCACAAACTTTGATATTCAACGGACGAGTTGATTGACAGCAGTGGTCCCAAAGGCAAAGTTGTTCGGATGGAGGTTTTCTGTCGTATGGTACGACTGTCTCGTGCGCGTGCTGTGAAAAAGCACGCGACATACGTTCGCCTATAGCCGCTCTCATGTTGTTGCTTTTTCATTTTAAAGCGCCACTAGGTGGCCATTCACCGCGTCCTTTCTCGCCTGACCCCAGACTGAGCCCGTGCACGGGTGTACCGGCTTGGGTGAAATTGTCTCGTTCCGTCCAAGAGCTATAGCCGTTCTAGCAGACCCCGCCTCGCCCAGCCCGTAGGTTTCGGCCTGCCGCCGCCAAGCTGAATCGAAATTCCCACTTTTTTTCCGATCTGGACGGACAGTCAGACTCCAGAGAATCTTTCTGCACTGGTTTGGGCCAGATCGGGCAAAAGACCTAGGACTAGTGTGCAAAAGTAGGTTTTTCACAAAATCCCAAATACCCGAAAATTTCGCCAGCGCAACCTTCGAATCCGAGGCATGCGTCTCGCTCGGCTCGAGCCAAGGATTCCGATGATATAAGACACTTGGTTCTGCGGCGTGCGGTTTGGGAGCTACGAGCCATTTCGTGCCGGGCCCATCGGGGGGCCAGCCTTGGTGATGTTGTAGAGCGAGTGGCTAGTACCATCCCTCAAAGTTTCAGGTCTCTACGACGTAAGGCCTTTGCCAACCCTCCCCCCCTCACCGCTTCCCAGATGGGCGTCGCCTTTGCCGGCTCCCCTGCCGCTGCGTCATTGTGTCATCGCTTCTCGGCCTTTTGGCTAAGATCAAGTGTAGTATCTGTTCTTATCAGTTTAATATCTGATACGTCCCCTATCCGGGGACTGCATATTAAATTGATTTTTGGCACATGGAGCCGGAACCGGGGCTTGCTCCGTCCACTCCACGCATCGACCTGGTATTGCAGTGCCTCCAGGAACGGTGTGCTTCCCCTTTTTGGGGACTGCGACTTGTTGTGACTAATAGAAGAACCAACAACACCACTGGAATTTTGTCAGAGAATACAGAAATACGCAGGAAGCGCATACAGAATGACGATGAGGTGACGCAACGATGACCGTGCCACAGAGAAAGCAGCAAGCTGCGGTCATATGAGCATAGGGAAAAAAGAAGAACAAAAGCGTCGGTTGCCGGCCGGCTGACTCATCACCGTCACAGCACGTTTTTTGATGTCCCTCTTATTTGAGAGTCTTTACCAACGAGCTGATGAGTCGAATCAGGGGTTTGTGTTGGATGGATTAGGGACACCTGATTCAAATCAAGGTCACGCACGCACGCACGCAGCAGTCAAGCAATGGAAGGTGCCCCGTCCTTCCTTTTCTTGGGGGAGGGGAAGGTCACCGTGTTTGAGGATGGCGAAGGGGGATAGGGCGCCTCTGCCTGGAGGCCAGGCAACTCATACTTACCTGGCAGGGGAGACACCATGATCAGGAAGGTGGTTCACCCAGGGCGAGGCTCGGCCATTGCACTCCGGTTGTGCTGACCCCTGCGAATTCCCCAAATGTGGGAATCTCGACTGCATAATTTATGGCAGTGGGGGACTGCGTTCGCGCTCTCCCCTGTACACACTGGTTAAAAGCAGATAGCGTGGAGGGAAAAAGCGTGCGGTTCTTGACGCTTGTGGCGCCGCCCACTGCCCCAAAGGGTGAAGTTGCACCAGTTTTGTTATGTTTCTGTCTCTTTCTGCTGTGTCAGCCAGTGACCCGGAGAGTTCAGAGAACTGAACTGCGTTTGTTTTCATCGAGGTTGTCGAAACCTGCGACCGGTTTGCCGAATGTGGTTTTTCCCACAAACTTTGATATTCAACGGACGAGTTGATTGACAGCAGTGGTCCCAAAGGCAAAGTTGTTCGGATGGAGGTTTTCTGTCGTATGGTACGACTGTCTCGTGCGCGTGCTGTGAAAAAGCACGCGACATACGTTCGCCTATAGCCGCTCTCATGTTGTTGCTTTTTCATTTTAAAGCGCCACTAGGTGGCCATTCACCGCGTCCTTTCTCGCCTGACCCCAGACTGAGCCCGTGCACGGGTGTACCGGCTTGGGTGAAATTGTCTCGTTCCGTCCAAGAGCTATAGCCGTTCTAGCAGACCCCGCCTCGCCCAGCCCGTAGGTTTCGGCCTGCCGCCGCCAAGCTGAATCGAAATTCCCACTTTTTTTCCGATCTGGACGGACAGTCAGACTCCAGAGAATCTTTCTGCACTGGTTTGGGCCAGATCGGGCAAAAGACCTAGGACTAGTGTGCAAAAGTAGGTTTTTCACAAAATCCCAAATACCCGAAAATTTCGCCAGCGCAACCTTCGAATCCGAGGCATGCGTCTCGCTCGGCTCGAGCCAAGGATTCCGATGATATAAGACACTTGGTTCTGCGGCGTGCGGTTTGGGAGCTACGAGCCATTTCGTGCCGGGCCCATCGGGGGGCCAGCCTTGGTGATGTTGTAGAGCGAGTGGCTAGTACCATCCCTCAAAGTTTCAGGTCTCTACGACGTAAGGCCTTTGCCAACCCTCCCCCCCTCACCGCTTCCCAGATGGGCGTCGCCTTTGCCGGCTCCCCTGCCGCTGCGTCATTGTGTCATCGCTTCTCGGCCTTTTGGCTAAGATCAAGTGTAGTATCTGTTCTTATCAGTTTAATATCTGATACGTCCCCTATCCGGGGACTGCATATTAAATTGATTTTTGGCACATGGAGCCGGAACCGGGGCTTGCTCCGTCCACTCCACGCATCGACCTGGTATTGCAGTGCCTCCAGGAACGGTGTGCTTCCCCTTTTTGGGGACTGCGACTTGTTGTGACTAATAGAAGAACCAACAACACCACTGGAATTTTGTCAGAGAATACAGAAATACGCAGGAAGCGCATACAGAATGACGATGAGGTGACGCAACGATGACCGTGCCACAGAGAAAGCAGCAAGCTGCGGTCATATGAGCATAGGGAAAAAAGAAGAACAAAAGCGTCGGTTGCCGGCCGGCTGACTCATCACCGTCACAGCACGTTTTTTGATGTCCCTCTTATTTGAGAGTCTTTACCAACGAGCTGATGAGTCGAATCAGGGGTTTGTGTTGGATGGATTAGGGACACCTGATTCAAATCAAGGTCACGCACGCACGCACGCAGCAGTCAAGCAATGGAAGGTGCCCCGTCCTTCCTTTTCTTGGGGGAGGGGAAGGTCACCGTGTTTGAGGATGGCGAAGGGGGATAGGGCGCCTCTGCCTGGAGGCCAGGCAACTCATACTTACCTGGCAGGGGAGACACCATGATCAGGAAGGTGGTTCACCCAGGGCGAGGCTCGGCCATTGCACTCCGGTTGTGCTGACCCCTGCGAATTCCCCAAATGTGGGAATCTCGACTGCATAATTTATGGTAGTGGGGGACTGCGTTCGCGCTCTCCCCTGTACACACTGGTTAAAAGCAGATAGCGTGGAGGGAAAAAGCGTGCGGTTCTTGACGCTTGTGGCGCCGCCCACTGCCCCAAAGGGTGAAGTTGCACCAGTTTTGTTATGTTTCTGTCTCTTTCTGCTGTGTCAGCCAGTGACCCGGAGAGTTCAGAGAACTGAACTGCGTTTGTTTTCATCGAGGTTGTCGAAACCTGCGACCGGTTTGCCGAATGTGGTTTTTCCCACAAACTTTGATATTCAACGGACGAGTTGATTGACAGCAGTGGTCCCAAAGGCAAAGTTGTTCGGATGGAGGTTTTCTGTCGTATGGTACGACTGTCTCGTGCGCGTGCTGTGAAAAAGCACGCGACATACGTTCGCCTATAGCCGCTCTCATGTTGTTGCTTTTTCATTTTAAAGCGCCACTAGGTGGCCATTCACCGCGTCCTTTCTCGCCTGACCCCAGACTGAGCCCGTGCACGGGTGTACCGGCTTGGGTGAAATTGTCTCGTTCCGTCCAAGAGCTATAGCCGTTCTAGCAGACCCCGCCTCGCCCAGCCCGTAGGTTTCGGCCTGCCGCCGCCAAGCTGAATCGAAATTCCCACTTTTTTTCCGATCTGGACGGACAGTCAGACTCCAGAGAATCTTTCTGCACTGGTTTGGGCCAGATCGGGCAAAAGACCTAGGACTAGTGTGCAAAAGTAGGTTTTTCACAAAATCCCAAATACCCGAAAATTTCGCCAGCGCAACCTTCGAATCCGAGGCATGCGTCTCGCTCGGCTCGAGCCAAGGATTCCGATGATATAAGACACTTGGTTCTGCGGCGTGCGGTTTGGGAGCTACGAGCCATTTCGTGCCGGGCCCATCGGGGGGCCAGCCTTGGTGATGTTGTAGAGCGAGTGGCTAGTACCATCCCTCAAAGTTTCAGGTCTCTACGACGTAAGGCCTTTGCCAACCCTCCCCCCCTCACCGCTTCCCAGATGGGCGTCGCCTTTGCCGGCTCCCCTGCCGCTGCGTCATTGTGTCATCGCTTCTCGGCCTTTTGGCTAAGATCAAGTGTAGTATCTGTTCTTATCAGTTTAATATCTGATACGTCCCCTATCCGGGGACTGCATATTAAATTGATTTTTGGCACATGGAGCCGGAACCGGGGCTTGCTCCGTCCACTCCACGCATCGACCTGGTATTGCAGTGCCTCCAGGAACGGTGTGCTTCCCCTTTTTGGGGACTGCGACTTGTTGTGACTAATAGAAGAACCAACAACACCACTGGAATTTTGTCAGAGAATACAGAAATACGCAGGAAGCGCATACAGAATGACGATGAGGTGACGCAACGATGACCGTGCCACAGAGAAAGCAGCAAGCTGCGGTCATATGAGCATAGGGAAAAAAGAAGAACAAAAGCGTCGGTTGCCGGCCGGCTGACTCATCACCGTCACAGCACGTTTTTTGATGTCCCTCTTATTTGAGAGTCTTTACCAACGAGCTGATGAGTCGAATCAGGGGTTTGTGTTGGATGGATTAGGGACACCTGATTCAAATCAAGGTCACGCACGCACGCACGCAGCAGTCAAGCAATGGAAGGTGCCCCGTCCTTCCTTTTCTTGGGGGAGGGGAAGGTCACCGTGTTTGAGGATGGCGAAGGGGGATAGGGCGCCTCTGCCTGGAGGCCAGGCAACTCATACTTACCTGGCAGGGGAGACACCATGATCAGGAAGGTGGTTCACCCAGGGCGAGGCTCGGCCATTGCACTCCGGTTGTGCTGACCCCTGCGAATTCCCCAAATGTGGGAATCTCGACTGCATAATTTATGGTAGTGGGGGACTGCGTTCGCGCTCTCCCCTGTACACACTGGTTAAAAGCAGATAGCGTGGAGGGAAAAAGCGTGCGGTTCTTGACGCTTGTGGCGCCGCCCACTGCCCCAAAGGGTGAAGTTGCACCAGTTTTGTTATGTTTCTGTCTCTTTCTGCTGTGTCAGCCAGTGACCCGGAGAGTTCAGAGAACTGAACTGCGTTTGTTTTCATCGAGGTTGTCGAAACCTGCGACCGGTTTGCCGAATGTGGTTTTTCCCACAAACTTTGATATTCAACGGACGAGTTGATTGACAGCAGTGGTCCCAAAGGCAAAGTTGTTCGGATGGAGGTTTTCTGTCGTATGGTACGACTGTCTCGTGCGCGTGCTGTGAAAAAGCACGCGACATACGTTCGCCTATAGCCGCTCTCATGTTGTTGCTTTTTCATTTTAAAGCGCCACTAGGTGGCCATTCACCGCGTCCTTTCTCGCCTGACCCCAGACTGAGCCCGTGCACGGGTGTACCGGCTTGGGTGAAATTGTCTCGTTCCGTCCAAGAGCTATAGCCGTTCTAGCAGACCCCGCCTCGCCCAGCCCGTAGGTTTCGGCCTGCCGCCGCCAAGCTGAATCGAAATTCCCACTTTTTTTCCGATCTGGACGGACAGTCAGACTCCAGAGAATCTTTCTGCACTGGTTTGGGCCAGATCGGGCAAAAGACCTAGGACTAGTGTGCAAAAGTAGGTTTTTCACAAAATCCCAAATACCCGAAAATTTCGCCAGCGCAACCTTCGAATCCGAGGCATGCGTCTCGCTCGGCTCGAGCCAAGGATTCCGATGATATAAGACACTTGGTTCTGCGGCGTGCGGTTTGGGAGCTACGAGCCATTTCGTGCCGGGCCCATCGGGGGGCCAGCCTTGGTGATGTTGTAGAGCGAGTGGCTAGTACCATCCCTCAAAGTTTCAGGTCTCTACGACGTAAGGCCTTTGCCAACCCTCCCCCCCTCACCGCTTCCCAGATGGGCGTCGCCTTTGCAGGCTCCCCTGCCGCTGCGTCATTGTGTCATCGCTTCTTGGCCTTTTGGCTAAGATCAAGTGTAGTATCTGTTCTTATCAGTTTAATATCTGATACGTCCCCTATCCGGGGACTGCATATTAAATTGATTTTTGGCACATGGAGCCGGAACCGGGGCTTGCTCCGTCCACTCCACGCATCGACCTGGTATTGCAGTGCCTCCAGGAACGGTGTGCTTCCCCTTTTTGGGGACTGCGACTTGTTGTGACTAATAGAAGAACCAACAACACCACTGGAATTTTGTCAGAGAATACAGAAATACGCAGGAAGCGCATACAGAATGACGATGAGGTGACGCAACGATGACCGTGCCACAGAGAAAGCAGCAAGCTGCGGTCATATGAGCATAGGGAAAAAAGAAGAACAAAAGCGTCGGTTGCCGGCCGGCTGACTCATCACCGTCACAGCACGTTTTTTGATGTCCCTCTTATTTGAGAGTCTTTACCAACGAGCTGATGAGTCGAATCAGGGGTTTGTGTTGGATGGATTAGGGACACCTGATTCAAATCAAGGTCACGCACGCACGCACGCAGCAGTCAAGCAATGGAAGGTGCCCCGTCCTTCCTTTTCTTGGGGGAGGGGAAGGTCACCGTGTTTGAGGATGGCGAAGGGGGATAGGGCGCCTCTGCCTGGAGGCCAGGCAACTCATACTTACCTGGCAGGGGAGACACCATGATCAGGAAGGTGGTTCACCCAGGGCGAGGCTCGGCCATTGCACTCCGGTTGTGCTGACCCCTGCGAATTCCCCAAATGTGGGAATCTCGACTGCATAATTTATGGTAGTGGGGGACTGCGTTCGCGCTCTCCCCTGTACACACTGGTTAAAAGCAGATAGCGTGGAGGGAAAAAGCGTGCGGTTCTTGACGCTTGTGGCGCCGCCCACTGCCCCAAAGGGTGAAGTTGCACCAGTTTTGTTATGTTTCTGTCTCTTTCTGCTGTGTCAGCCAGTGACCCGGAGAGTTCAGAGAACTGAACTGCGTTTGTTTTCATCGAGGTTGTCGAAACCTGCGACCGGTTTGCCGAATGTGGTTTTTCCCACAAACTTTGATATTCAACGGACGAGTTGATTGACAGCAGTGGTCCCAAAGGCAAAGTTGTTCGGATGGAGGTTTTCTGTCGTATGGTACGACTGTCTCGTGCGCGTGCTGTGAAAAAGCACGCGACATACGTTCGCCTATAGCCGCTCTCATGTTGTTGCTTTTTCATTTTAAAGTGCCACTAGGTGGCCATTCACCGCGTCCTTTCTCGCCTGACCCCAGACTGAGCCCGTGCACGGGTGTACCGGCTTGGGTGAAATTGTCTCGTTCCGTCCAAGAGCTATAGCCGTTCTAGCAGACCCCGCCTCGCCCAGCCCGTAGGTTTCGGCCTGCCGCCGCCAAGCTGAATCGAAATTCCCACTTTTTTTCCGATCTGGACGGACAGTCAGACTCCAGAGAATCTTTCTGCACTGGTTTGGGCCAGATCGGGCAAAAGACCTAGGACTAGTGTGCAAAAGTAGGTTTTTCACAAAATCCCAAATACCCGAAAATTTCGCCAGCGCAACCTTCGAATCCGAGGCATGCGTCTCGCTCGGCTCGAGCCAAGGATTCCGATGATATAAGACACTTGGTTCTGCGGCGTGCGGTTTGGGAGCTACGAGCCATTTCGTGCCGGGCCCATCGGGGGGCCAGCCTTGGTGATGTTGTAGAGCGAGTGGCTAGTACCATCCCTCAAAGTTTCAGGTCTCTACGACGTAAGGCCTTTGCCAACCCTCCCCCCCTCACCGCTTCCCAGATGGGCGTCGCCTTTGCAGGCTCCCCTGTCGCTGCGTCATTGTGTCATCGCTTCTCGGCCTTTTGGCTAAGATCAAGTGTCTTGTCGAACGGTTGAGACTGCGATCGCCTCTTTAAGGTTTCCTGGCTCGAGAGCTTCTGGTGTCCCGAGCCGTACAACTTTTTAGAGGGAGAGTGACCCTGCTGGTTTTACAGGTTAGCAGTTTTAAGGTAAGACTTTTATTCTTTTATCTATTTATTGTATTTATTGTTCTTTTACGTTTTTTTTTAGGCTGTCGGTGCCTCCACCATGTCGGCTGCTCGTGCCGGCATGCGGAGGCACCACAGCGTGCGATTTTTATTTAGAGAGGTGGAGGGTAAGCTCCTGGGGTTGTCTCGTTTAGACTTCTCCAGGAAGCTCATCCAAAAAACCCTCAATTTTAATGCCAGTGATTTAAATTGTTTAATGACTCTGCCCCTGAACAAAGGTTTCGATGTCAGTTTTAGATCTGCTTCCTTGTTGCAAGATTTCTGGCAACGATTTGAGCATTGCAAGACCCAGTTCTCCATGTTCAATGTTGAGAAACTTTCTGACAATTCTATTAAAACAGTGATTGTTAGAATGTTCAATGAAACAGTGAGTGGAGATGATGTTGCTGTATGGCTGGGTAGATTTTGCACGGTTCGAAGTCCACCAGTCAAGGTGCTTGACGAAGACGGCATCTGGAATTGCGCTTGGAGAGTTCCCATTAAACAGTGGGAAGATCCAAGCGGATTCCAGGGTCTGAGTCATTTACCCTCAATGATTGTGCTGGGAGAGAACCGCGGCTACATTCATTATCAGGGAATGCCCAAATTGTGCCGAAAATGTGGGAAAATGGGACACCTCGCTGAGGCATGCCAAGAAATTGTGTGTAGGAAGTGCAGAGAAATTGGTCACATTTTTGAGGAATGTACCAATGGCAGACGGTGTAATCTCTGTGGAGATGCTAACCATTTCTACAGAGATTGCCCTAAAAGTTTTGCCAACAAGTTGAAAGGGAACAAAATGGCCGCCCCACCAAAGGAACAATCAAAAGAACAAAGAGAGGAGGAGGCGGGCCCTGAGGTTTTGGCGGGAATTTCACATTCCCAGCCAGCCTCAGGGATTGGACAAGAAGAAAGAAGTGGGGCGGCCACAGGGGCGGAGTCAGAATTCGTTAATGAAAAGGGGGAGGAAGCCACTCCCCAACAAGAAAAAAGCAAAGACAAAATGGAGGAGGAGGAAGATGAAACGGCTTCCTCCCTCTACACCGTATCGGAGGTTAGTGGGGTGGATAGTGGGAGTGAAACCGAGTGTTCACTCCCAAATGCTCAAGTGCAGAAAAGGTCTGCGAGATCTCCTCTGCTTCAAACAGAGGAGAAAAGGCTGCGGGCATCGCATCGGCCAGATAGTTCCTCTTCGGAAGATCTGAACCGTATGTGGCCTGCAGACTCTCCAAATGAAGTCTCCTTTCTGCACTTTAAGCTAAGAACATCGTCACCAAAGGATCCACAAGAGGTTTCCTCTGTGGATTCTGAGGCGGCGAGCACTTGCCCTCCTGACCCCAGTTTATCTGGGGAAAAGGAAAGGCAGGTGCAACAAGAAGTAACATGATTTTAATGCAATTTCTGTAGTCTTTTTATCTGTTTTTATTTTCATCAATGCTTGTATTTTTAACCATACTGCTCATGGCCCTCACTACAATCAATGTGAGAAGTGTGAGGTCTACTTTGCGAGCACAGAGTGTTTTATCATGTTTAAATAATTTTAAGTCAGACATCTATTTATTGCAAGAGTGTGCTCTGCCCTTTTTAACCAATTACAGAAAATGGGAAGAGCTGTGGACCAAAGGACCCTCCATCTGGAGTGGCTCCAATTTTAACAGAAATGACGGTGTGGCCATTTTAATAAAAAATCCCAACATCTTGGTGAAGGGCAGCACTGTGGTGAGGGATGGGCGGGCAATTTTAGTTAATCTGACTTTTTTAGGTAAGGATTTTAATGTTTTAAATTTGTATGGTTACACAAGTAAAAATGACAGATACAAGCTTTTAGAAGATTTGCAGCCCCACATGTTAGGTAGGGCTCCCCTAGTGGTAGCAGGGGATTTTAACTGTGTTTTAACAAAAAAAGATAGGAAAAGGGTAGGAGAAGATTTTAAGGTCGACAAGACATCGGTTTTATTAAATAAATTGGTCAAAGATTTTAAGTTAGTCGACTGTTTTAAAACAATGCATCAGAGAGAGGAGGGCTACACCTGGTTCAGTGGTGATGGCGCCAGAGCCTCTCGTATCGACTATATTTTTACAAGGGACTGCCCGCCAACCGATGCAACATTGACCCCCCTTTTCTTCACTGACCACATGATGGTCTCCTGCACCCTTTCACTACCCACGGGTGTGACAGTAGGGGGAGGGCTGTGGAAGCTGAACTGCTCCCTATTAAAAGATGAGGAAGTGGTTCGAGAGTATAGGGAGCAGTTCAGCCAATGGCAGACCCTCCAAGACTTTTTTGACTCACGAGCACAGTGGTGGGAGATGGTAAAACAAAGGACAGGACATTTTTTTAGAAAAATAGGAAAGGAGAAAAAGAATAAAGAAAAAAGACGCATGATGGGGCTGCAAAAAAGACTGCAGAGATATTTTAACCTTTTAAATAATGGATTGGATTTTAAGGAGGAAATAAAGGAAGTAAAGAAAGAAATGTCAGTTTTATCCGAAACTCAAAGTAAGGGAGTAATTTTAAGATGCAAAGAAAAAGAGATAGAAGAAGGAGAAAAGTGTACAAGATATTTTTTTAAAAAGACTATTTCACGGGGAGGCTCAATAACAATCTTAAAAACTTTTAGAGGGAGGGAGGCAAAAAATATGGAGGACATTTTAGGGGAAATAGAACTTTTTTATAGTGATTTATACAGCCCAAAGAATGTACACAATGGCATCTTAAATGAAGTTTTAGAATTTTTAGAAACAAAGATAAAGAGTCCAAATGTGCTTTTAGCCCAGGATTTTACTCTTTTAGAATTAAATAAATCTCTCAAAAGTTTTAAAAAAGGGAAGTCCCCAGGAATGGATGGACTTCCCTTGGAGTTTTATTTGACTTTCTGGGACATTTTAGCACATGACTTACTGACAGTTTTTAAAGAATTTGAGACTCTCGACAGACTTCCGGACAGCTTTAGAGTAGGGATAGTTTCGCTTTTATATAAAAAAGGAGACAGGACTGACTTGAAGAACTGGAGACCAATCACGCTTTTAAATTTTGATTGTAAACTTTTTAGTAAGATTTTAGCTACACGCATGTCAACTGTTTTAGAGGACGTAATCCACCTGGATCAAGCATGCGCTGTGCCCGGTAGGAAGATCACAGACAGCCTGGTACTGATTAGAGACGCCATCTGTTACGCGAGAGACAGAAACATTCGGCTAGTAGTCCTAAATTTAGATTTTGAAAAAGCTTTTGACCGCATCTCGCACCAGTTCCTTTTTAAGGTACTGGAAAAAATGGGGTTCCCAGGGAGGTTTATAGCTTGGGTGGGACTGCTATACAACAGTCTAGTCAGTAAATTTGCAGTTAATGGGCATTTATCCAAAGCTGTAAACATTCACAGCGGCGTCCGTCAGGGGTGTCCTTTATCTCCCCTACTGTATGTGGCCTGCATTGAGCCACTGGCACAAATCTTGAGAAGGGATAAATGGATTAAAGGACTGGACGTCCCAGGGACTGGTGGACTGACCGCAACCTGTGTTTTATATATGGACGACGTAACCCTTTTAGCGACTGACCTTTTATCAGTACGAAGAGCACTTGACTTGACTGACTGGTACGGTCGGGCCTCGGGCGCTAAGCTCAACAGGAGTAAGTCCGAGGCCCAGCTCTTCGGGCCGTGGGGAAACGTGGACACAGGCGGACTGGATTTGGATTTTAAAGGCAACGACCTGACAGTTTTAGGAGTAAAATTTGACAGAGAGGGTGGAGGACGGGGAAACTGGACTGACATCTTAGGGAAAGTTAGGCAAAGACTGGGGTTTTGGGGACTCAGACAACTGACAATTGAAGGCAAGGTTTTAGTTTTTAAAGCTGTAATTTTACCACTAATTTTACTTGTTTCTTCTGTTTTTAGTCCCCCAAGGCGATTCCTGGCCAACCTGGAGAGGGCGGTATTTTATTTCCTGTGGGGGTCCAAATGGGAACGAGTAAAAAGGGAGGTCTTTAAAAAAAGAAAGGAAAATGGCGGAAAAGGCCTCCCGGACCCCCACTTGTTTTTAGGTAGCCGCTTTACCGCCCTCCACATCGGATATGCGCTGACCCCATCCAGAGAGAATAAGACAGCGGCCATGGCTCGTTTCTGGATGGGGTCCTACCTAAGAAGCATAAAAATTTTATCAATCGACCTGAAAACCCCAGTGTCTTTTAATTTGCCAAAAGAGTACAGTTTTATAAAGAAATTTTTAAAAAAATTCCTTTTAGAGACAAATGATGCAAGCATTTTAACTAACCACAAATCCCTCATCTCTCTTGTGCAGGACCGGGAAGTGGTGAGTCCAGTTCCAGGCCTCACACTAAGTGAGGCCAAAGACGTTTGGAGGAACGCAGCCCACCCAGCTCTCCAGAACAGACACAAGGACTTATCGTGGATGGTGGCTCATGAGATCCTCCCGGTCAGGGCGGTTATGCACTCCAGAGGCATGGCCAAAAACTCCATCTGCCCACGGTCCGGGTGCAACCACCCGGAGACCGTCCACCATCTGCTCTGGGAGTGCGGTGCTGCGCGGGACCTGTGGGCCAGGGCCGGCCCCCTGTTTTTCCCAAGCCTGCCAGCGGGTGGGGCCCAGGTGGACTACAAGCTCGCCATCCTGGGGGTGGGTCAGGGCCTCAAAGCCCAAACATCGCAAGAATTTGCCTCGCTCTGGCTCACCCTCAACCTGATAAAGGATGCCATCTGGGTCACCAGAAACTGATGCTGATGAAAGCTGATGAGTCGAATCAGGGGTTTGTGTTGGATGGATTAGGGACACCTGATTCAATTCAAGGTCACGCACGCACGCAGCAGTCAAGCAATGGAAGGTGCCCGGTCCTTCCTTTTCTTGGGGGAGGGGAAGGTCACCGTGTTTGAGGATGGCGAAGGGGGATAGGGCGCCTCTGCCTGGAGGCCAGGCAACTCATACTTACCTGGCAGGGGAGACACCATGATCAGGAAGGTGGTTCACCCAGGGCGAGGCTCGGCCATTGCACTCCGGTTGTGCTGACCCCTGCGAATTCCCCAAATGTGGGAATCTCGACTGCATAATTTATGGTAGTGGGGGACTGCGTTCGCGCTCTCCCCTGTACACACTGGTTAAAAGCAGATAGCGTGGAGGGAAAAAGCGTGCGGTTCTTGACGCTTGTGGCGCCGCCCACTGCCCCAAAGGGTGAAGTTGCACCAGTTTTGTTATGTTTCTGTCTCTTTCTGCTGTGTCAGCCAGTGACCCGGAGAGTTCAGAGAACTGAACTGCGTTTGTTTTCATCGAGGTTGTCGAAACCTGCGACCGGTTTGCCGAATGTGGTTTTTCCCACAAACTTTGATATTCAACGGACGAGTTGATTGACAGCAGTGGTCCCAAAGGCAAAGTTGTTCGGATGGAGGTTTTCTGTCGTATGGTACGACTGTCTCGTGCGCGTGCTGTGAAAAAGCACGCGACATACGTTCGCCTATAGCCGCTCTCATGTTGTTGCTTTTTCATTTTAAAGCGCCACTAGGTGGCCATTCACCGCGTCCTTTCTCGCCTGACCCCAGACTGAGCCCGTGCACGGGTGTACCGGCTTGGGTGAAATTGTCTCGTTCCGTCCAAGAGCTATAGCCGTTCTAGCAGACCCCGCCTCGCCCAGCCCGTAGGTTTCGGCCTGCCGCCGCCAAGCTGAATCGAAATTCCCACTTTTTTTCCGATCTGGACGGACAGTCAGACTCCAGAGAATCTTTCTGCACTGGTTTGGGCCAGATCGGGCAAAAGACCTAGGACTAGTGTGCAAAAGTAGGTTTTTCACAAAATCCCAAATACCCGAAAATTTCGCCAGCGCAACCTTCAAATCCGAGGCATGCGTCTCGCTCGGCTCGAGCCAAGGATTCCGATGATATAAGACACTTGGTTCTGCGGCGTGCGGTTTGGGAGCTACGAGCCATTTCGTGCCGGGCCCATCGGGGGGCCAGCCTTGGTGATGTTGTAGAGCGAGTGGCTAGTACCATCCCTCAAAGTTTCAGGTCTCTACGACGTAAGGCCTTTGCCAACCCTCCCCCCCTCACCGCTTCCCAGATGGGCGTCGCCTTTGCAGGCTCCCCTGCCGCTGCGTCATTGTGTCATCGCTTCTCGGCCTTTTGGCTAAGATCAAGTGGTCTGGTCTGACGGTAGAGACAGCGATCGCCTCTTGTTGGACCTTTGTCTCGTGTGTTGCTTGTCACACGGGACATACAGCCTTCAGGAGGTACATTGACAAGCGGCTTTTAGGGGACGACTCGTTCTTCGAGGAATCTACTTGGTTTTAAAGGTAAGCAGGTTTTTATATTATTTATTTATTTATTTGTTTATTTATTTAAATTATTGCTTATTTTATTGCTTGATTTTAGCCGCAGCGTGCTGTTGGTGCCTCCATCATGTCGGCTGCTCGTGCCGGCGTGAGGAGGCACCACAGTGTGCGTTTTAAATTTAAAAGAAAAGAGGATGGTACTCTCCAGGGCATGTCCAGACTGGACTTTTCCAGGAAGTACATCCAACAGACTCTGGGTTTTAAAGCTACAGACATAAACTGTTTATTGACTCTGCCCCTGAACCATGGTTTTGATGTGAGTTTTACATCTGCTTCTCTGTTGAGTACTTTCTGGTCTCGGTTTGAAACATGTAAAGCCAATTTCTCCATGTTCACAGTGGAAAAGCTAACTGATAATTCACTGAAAGTGGTGATTGTCAGGATGTTTAATGAAACTGTGAGTGGAGAGGATATTGTTGTATGGTTGGCAAGATACTGCTCTATTCGTGGACCACCAGTCAAGGTTTTAGATGAGGACGGTATCTGGAGCTGTGCGTGGAGAGTGCCCATCAAACAATGGGCAGATCCCAACAGCTACCATGGTCTGAGTCAAATACCATCAATGATTGTGTTGGGCGAGAATAGAGGCTACATCCACTACCAAGGGATGCCCAAGCTTTGCCGCAAATGTGGCAAACTTGGACATCTCGCCGAGGCATGTCAGGAAGTAATATGCAGAAAGTGTAGAGAAATTGGACACACCTTTGAAGAGTGCCAAAATGGCAGAAAGTGTAACCTCTGTGGAGAATCAACCCATCTCTACAGAGATTGCCCTAAAAGTTTTGCCAACAAGTTGAAAAACAACAAAATGGCCGCCCCACCCAATGTACAAACAAGTGAGGAGGCGGGCCCTGAGGTTTTGGCGGGAAATTCAATATCCCAGCCAGCCTCAGGGATTGGACAGGAAGGAGGAAGTGGGGTGGCCACAGGGGCGGAGTCAATTTTAGCAGTTGAACGAGGGGAGGAAGCCAATCCTCAAGAAGAAAGTAAAGAGAAAATGGAGGAGGAAGAGGAGGAAACGGCTTCCTCCCTAGAAACAGTCCCGGAGCTGAGTGTTGTGGACAGTGGGAGTGGAACTGATTGTTCTCTCCCCAATGCTCAAGTGCAGAAAAGGTCTGCGAGATCTCCTCTGGTTCAAACAGAGGAGAAAAGGCTGAGGGCATCGCATCGGCTAGATAGTTCCTCTTCGGAAGATCTAGACCGTATGTGGCCCCCAGAATCTCCAAATGAAGTCTCTTTTCTGCACATAAAGCTAAGAACATCGTCGCCAAAGGAGTGGCAAGAGTTCCCCTCTGTGGCTCCTGAGGCGCCAAGCACTTGCCTTCCTGATTCCAGTATTTCTGGGGAAAAGGAAAGAGAAGTGCAACAAGATGTAACATGATTTTAATTCTGTCTTTGTAGTCCACTCTTGTTTTATCTTTTAAATGACTTGTACCTTTTTAGCCATACTGCTCATGGCTCTCACTATCTCTACAATTAATGTGAGAAGTGTGAAGAGCAATATGCGAGCACAGAGCGTCTTATCCTTTTTAAAATATTTTAAGTCAGATGTGTTTTTATTGCAAGAATGTGGTTTGCCGTTTTTACCAAATTACAGGAAATGGGAGGAGCTCTGGACCCCAGGACCTTCCATTTGGAGCGGGTCCAATTTTAACAAAAATGATGGTGTTGCTATTTTAATTAACAATAAGAATATCTTGGTGAAGGGCAGCACTGTGGTGAAGGACGGGCGGGCAATTTTAGCAAATCTGACTTTTTTAGGTAAGGATTTTAACGTTTTAAATGTATATGGTTTTACGGATAAAAATGAAAGGTATGAGTTTTTAGAAGACCTGCAGCCCCACATGCTAGGTAGGGCTCCTTTAGTGGTAGCAGGGGATTTTAACTGTGTTTTATCAAAGAAGGACAGAAAGAGGGTGGGAGATGATTTTAAGATTGATAAGACATCGGTTTTATTACAAAGCTTAGTTAGAGATTTTAGGTTAGTTGACTGTTTTAAAATAATGCATCAAAGAGAGGAGGGCTTCACCTGGTTCAGTGGTGACGGCACCAAAGCCTCTCGAATCGACTACCTATTTACAAGAGATTTCCCGCCAACCGATGCTACATTGACCCCACTCTTCTTCTCAGACCACTTAATGCTATCTTGCACTCTTTCACTGCCCACTGGTGTGACAGTAGGGGGAGGTCTGTGGAAGCTGAACTGCTCCCTCTTAGAAGATGAGGAGGTAGTCAGAGAATATAGGGAGCAGTTCAGCCAATGGCAGACCCTCCAAGACTTTTATGACTCACGTGCACAGTGGTGGGAGATGGTGAAGGAACGGACAAGACTTTTTTTTAGAAAGACAGGCAGAGACAAAAAGAATAGATTTAAACGACGCATGATGGGGCTGCAAAAACGACTACAAAGGTATTTTAATCTTTTAAATGACGGGTTTGATTTTAATGAAGATATTAAAATGGTAAAAGATGAGATGTCAGTTTTATCCAAAATACAAAGCAAAGGTGTCATTTTAAGGAGCAGGGAGAGGGAAACAGAGGAAGGAGAAAAGTGTACTAGGTATTTTTTTAAAAAGATAATTTCACAGGGTGGGACAATTACTGTTTTAAAAAGTGGAGGGAGGGAAGCCCACAGCACAAAAGAGATTTTAAAAGAAACTGAAGAATTTTATGAACAATTATACAATACCAAAGAAGTACACAATGACGCGATAAAGGAAGTTTTAGAGTTTTTAGAAAAGAAATTAGACAAATGTGCTATTTTATCTCAAGATTTTAACATTTTAGAGATGGACAAAGCTCTTAAAAGTTTTAAACGAGGAAAGTCCCCAGGAATAGATGGACTTCCTCTAGAGTTTTACTCCACTTTTTGGGATATTTTAGCACACGACTTACTGACTGTTTTTAAGGAATTTGAGACTCTGGACAGACTTCCTGACAGTTTTAGAATAGGGATAGTTTCACTCTTGCTAAAAAAAGGTGACAAGACTGACTTAAAAAACTGGCGACCCATTACTCTTTTAAACTTTGATTGTAAGATTTTTAGCAAAATTTTATCCATGCGCATGTCGACTGTTTTAGAGGACGTAATTCACCTGGATCAAGCATGTGCTGTGCCCGGAAGGAAGATCACGGACAGCCTGGTACTGATCAGAGATGCTATCTGTTATGCGAGAGACAGAAATATTCGGCTAGTAGTCCTAAATTTAGATTTTGAAAAAGCATTTGACCGCATCTCGCACCAGTTCCTCTTTAAGGTACTGGAGAAAATGGGGTTTCCAGGGAGGTTTATAGCCTGGGTGGGACTGCTCTACAATGGTCTGGTTAGCAGGATTTTGGTTAACGGGCATTTGTCCAAAGCTGTAAATATCCACAGCGGTGTCCGTCAGGGGTGTCCTTTATCTCCCCTTCTGTATGTGGCCTGTATTGAGCCACTGGCACAAATCTTGAGAAGGGATAAATGGATTAAAGGACTGGACGTCCCAGGGACTGGTGGACTGACAGCAACCTGCGTTTTATATATGGACGACATAACCCTTTTAGCGACTGACCTTTTATCGGTACGAAGAGCATTGGACTTGACTGACTGGTACGGTCGGGCCTCGGGCGCCAAGCTCAATAGGAACAAGTCCGAGGCCCAGCTCTTCGGGCCGTGGGGGGACGTCGACACAGGTGGACTGGATCTGGTTTTTAAAGACAACGATTTGAAAGTTTTAGGTGTAAAATTTGACAGAGAGGGTGGAGGACGGGGAAACTGGACTGACATCTTAGGGAAAGTTAGGCAAAGACTGGGTTTTTGGGGACTAAGACAGATGACAATGGAAGGGAAGGTTTTAATTTTTAAAGCCATAATTTTACCACTGATTTTACTTGTCTGTTCTGTTTTTAGTCCCCCAAGAAGATTCCTGGCCAACCTGGAGAGGGCGGTATTTTATTTCCTGTGGGGGTCCAAGTGGGAACGACTGAAAAGGGAGGTCTTTAAAAAAAGAAAGGAAAATGGTGGGAAAGGCCTCCCTGACCCCCACTTGTTTTTAGGTAGCCGCTTTACCGCCCTCCACATCGGATACGCGCTGACCCCATCCAGAGAGAATAAGACAGCGGCCATGGCTCGTTTCTGGATGGGGTCCTACCTAAGAAGCCTAAAGATTTTACCTACTGATTTAAAAACCCCAGTGTCTTTTAACTTGCCAAAAGAGTATATTTTTATCAAGACATTTTTAAAGAAATACTTTTTAGAAACAGAAGATGTGACGATTTTAACTAACCATAAGTCTCTTATCTCTCTTGTGCAGGATCGAGAAAAGGTGAGCCCAGTTCCAGGCCTCACGCCAAGTGAGGCCAAAGAAGTTTGGAGGAACGTTGCCCACCCAGCTCTCCAGAACAGGCTTAAGGACTTGGCGTGGATGGTGGCTCATGAGATCCTCCCGGTCAGGGCGGTTATGCACTCCAGAGGCATGGCCAAAAATCCCACCTGCCCACGGTCCGGGTGTAAATCCCCGGAGACCGTCTACCATCTGCTCTGGGAGTGCGGTGCTGCGCGGGACCTGTGGGCCAGGGCCGGCCCCCTGTTTTTCCCGTGCCTGCCAGCGGGTGGGGCCCAGGTGGATTACAAGCTCGCCATCCTAGGGGTGGGTCAGGGCCTAAAAGCCCTAACAACACAAGAATTTGCATCGCTCTGGCTCACCCTTAACCTGATAAAGGATGCCATCTGGGTCACCAGAAACCTGCTGGTGGGGAAACGCGTGACGGTCCCCCTCCACGCGAGCGAGCAGAGGATAAGATCAGCGCTGCAGGGTGGGCCGCACGTCGTTATTCGGATGGGGGGGCCGAGGCCACACGAGAAGGTCCCGGCCACCACCGACCTTGGCCGCCCGTAGATGCACCCTCACCACTCTGGCTACGGGAACAGCGGGCCAGCGGGCCGGAGGAGAGGGGATCTCCGCTGGGCTCTGGAAGCGAGGAGCCTTGAGCCTGTTCTGGAGAACTGGAGTGAATGGACATGTTTTGTAGGGGCTCACCCTTGATCCTGTACAAGAGACGAAGTTTTAATTGTCACGTTTTAGTCTGTTTTATCATGAATATATTTATTGTTTTCATTCATTTTATTCCTCTTTTAACACCACACTGACATACAAGGACTTTTACACAACACATCAACTGATTTTAACAAAAAAGTGACTTGTGTTTTAATGGATGTAACCATGTATGTTTATTTTATTTTTTAAAGAAGAAAGAAATGTGTGGCATAAACATGAAAATGAATTGAAATCAATATGGAAAAAATGTAACAATAAAACTTTTCGAAAGAAAAAAAATCTGTTCTTATCAGTTTAATATCTGATACGTCCCCTATCCGGGGACTGCATATTAAATTGATTTTTGGCACATGGAGCCGGAACCGGGGCTTGCTCCGTCCACTCCACGCATCGATCTGGTATTGCAGTGCCTCCAGGAACGGTGTGCTTCCCCTTTTTGGGGACTGCGAATTGTTGTGACTAATAGAAGAACCAACAACACCACTGGAATTTTTTTTGTCAGAGAATACAGAAATACGCAGGAAGCGCATACAGAATGATGATGAGGTGACGCAACGATGACCGTGCCACAGAGAAAGCAGCAAGCTGCGGTCATATGAGCATAGGGAAAAAAGAAGAACAAAAGCGTCGGTTGCCGGCCGGCTGACTCATCACCGTCACAGCACGTTTTTTGATGTCCCTCTTATTTGAGAGTCTTTACCAACGAGCTGATGAGTCGAATCAGGGGTTTGTGTTGGATGGATTAGGGACACCTGATTCAAATCAAGGTCACGCACGCACGCACGCAGCAGTCAAGCAATGGAAGGTGCCCCGTCCTTCCTTTTCTTGGGGGAGGGGAAGGTCACCGTGTTTGAGGATGGCGAAGGGGGATAGGGCGCCTCTGCCTGGAGGCCAGGCAACTCATACTTACCTGGCAGGGGAGACACCATGATCAGGAAGGTGGTTCACCCAGGGCGAGGCTCGGCCATTGCACTCCGGTTGTGCTGACCCCTGCGAATTCCCCAAATGTGGGAATCTCGACTGCATAATTTATGGTAGTGGGGGACTGCGTTCGCGCTCTCCCCTGTACACACTGGTTAAAAGCAGATAGCGTGGAGGGAAAAAGCGTGCGGTTCTTGACGCTTGTGGCGCCGCCCACTGCCCCAAAGGGTGAAGTTGCACCAGTTTTGTTATGTTTCTGTCTCTTTCTGCTGTGTCAGCCAGTGACCCGGAGAGTTCAGAGAACTGAACTGCGTTTGTTTTCATCGAGGTTGTCGAAACCTGCGACCGGTTTGCCGAATGTGGTTTTTCCCACAAACTTTGATATTCAACGGACGAGTTGATTGACAGCAGTGGTCCCAAAGGCAAAGTTGTTCGGATGGAGGTTTTCTGTCGTATGGTACGACTGTCTCGTGCGCGTGCTGTGAAAAAGCACGCGACATACGTTCGCCTATAGCCGCTCTCATGTTGTTGCTTTTTCATTTTAAAGCGCCACTAGGTGGCCATTCACCGCGTCCTTTCTCGCCTGACCCCAGACTGAGCCCGTGCACGGGTGTACCGGCTTGGGTGAAATTGTCTCGTTCCGTCCAAGAGCTATAGCCGTTCTAGCAGACCCCGCCTCGCCCAGCCCGTAGGTTTCGGCCTGCCGCCGCCAAGCTGAATCGAAATTCCCACTTTTTTTCCGATCTGGACGGACAGTCAGACTCCAGAGAATCTTTCTGCACTGGTTTGGGCCAGATCGGGCAAAAGACCTAGGACTAGTGTGCAAAAGTAGGTTTTTCACAAAATCCCAAATACCCGAAAATTTCGCCAGCGCAACCTTCGAATCCGAGGCATGCGTCTCGCTCGGCTCGAGCCAAGGATTCCGATGATATAAGACACTTGGTTCTGCGGCGTGCGGTTTGGGAGCTACGAGCCATTTCGTGCCGGGCCCATCGGGGGGCCAGCCTTGGTGATGTTGTAGAGCGAGTGGCTAGTACCATCCCTCAAAGTTTCAGGTCTCTACGACGTAAGGCCTTTGCCAACCCTCCCCCCCCTCACCGCTTCCCAGATGGGCGTCGCCTTTGCCGGCTCCCCTGTCGCTGCGTCATTGTGTCATCGCTTCTCGGCCTTTTGGCTAAGATCAAGTGTAGTATCTGTTCTTATCAGTTTAATATCTGATACGTCCCCTATCCGGGGACTGCATATTAAATTGATTTTTGGCACATGGAGCCGGAACCGGGGCTTGCTCCGTCCACTCCACGCATCGACCTGGTATTCCAGTGCCTCCAGGAACGGTGTGCTTCCCCTTTTTGGGGACTGCGAATTGTTGTGACTAATAGAAGAACCAACAACACCACTGGAATTTTTTTTGTCAGAGAATACAGAAATACGCAGGAAGCGCATACAGAATGACGATGAGGTGACGCAACGATGACCGTGCCACAGAGAAAGCAGCAAGCTGCGGTCATATGAGCATAGGGAAAAAAGAAGAACAAAAGCGTCGGTTGCCGGCCGGCTGACTCATCACCGTCACAGCACGTTTTTTGATGTCCCTCTTATTTGAGAGTCTTTACCAACGAGCTGATGAGTCGAATCAGGGGTTTGTGTTGGATGGATTAGGGACACCTGATTCAAATCAAGGTCACGCACGCACGCACGCAGCAGTCAAGCAATGGAAGGTGCCCCGTCCTTCCTTTTCTTGGGGGAGGGGAAGGTCACCGTGTTTGAGGATGGCGAAGGGGGATAGGGCGCCTCTGCCTGGAGGCCAGGCAACTCATACTTACCTGGCAGGGGAAACACCATGATCAGGAAGGTGGTTCACCCAGGGCGAGGCTCGGCCATTGCACTCCGGTTGTGCTGACCCCTGCGAATTCCCCAAATGTGGGAATCTCGACTGCATAATTTATGGTAGTGGGGGACTGCGTTCGCGCTCTCCCCTGTACACACTGGTTAAAAGCAGATAGCGTGGAGGGAAAAAGCGTGCGGTTCTTGACGCTTGTGGCGCCGCCCACTGCCCCAAAGGGTGAAGTTGCACCAGTTTTGTTATGTTTCTGTCTCTTTCTGCTGTGTCAGCCAGTGACCCGGAGAGTTCAGAGAACTGAACTGCGTTTGTTTTCATCGAGGTTGTCGAAACCTGCGACCGGTTTGCCGAATGTGGTTTTTCCCACAAACTTTGATATTCAACGGACGAGTTGATTGACAGCAGTGGTCCCAAAGGCAAAGTTGTTCGGATGGAGGTTTTCTGTCGTATGGTACGACTGTCTCGTGCGCGTGCTGTGAAAAAGCACGCGACATACGTTCGCCTATAGCCGCTCTCATGTTGTTGCTTTTTCATTTTAAAGCGCCACTAGGTGGCCATTCACCGCGTCCTTTCTCGCCTGACCCCAGACTGAGCCCGTGCACGGGTGTACCGGCTTGGGTGAAATTGTCTCGTTCCGTCCAAGAGCTATAGCCGTTCTAGCAGACCCCGCCTCGCCCAGCCCGTAGGTTTCGGCCTGCCGCCGCCAAGCTGAATCGAAATTCCCACTTTTTTTCCGATCTGGACGGACAGTCAGACTCCAGAGAATCTTTCTGCACTGGTTTGGGCCAGATCGGGCAAAAGACCTAGGACTAGTGTGCAAAAGTAGGTTTTTCACAAAATCCCAAATACCCGAAAATTTCGCCAGCGCAACCTTCGAATCCGAGGCATGCGTCTCGCTCGGCTCGAGCCAAGGATTCCGATGATATAAGACACTTGGTTCTGCGGCGTGCGGTTTGGGAGCTACGAGCCATTTCGTGCCGGGCCCATCGGGGGGCCAGCCTTGGTGATGTTGTAGAGCGAGTGGCTAGTACCATCCCTCAAAGTTTCAGGTCTCTACGACGTAAGGCCTTTGCCAACCCTCCCCCCCTCACCGCTTCCCAGATGGGCGTCGCCTTTGCAGGCTCCCCTGCCGCTGCGTCATTGTGTCATCGCTTCTCGGCCTTTTGGCTAAGATCAAGTGTAGTATCTGTTCTCATCGCTTCTCGGCCTTTTGGCTAAGATCAAGTGTCTTGTCGAACGGTTGAGACTGCGATCGCCTCTTTAAGGTTTCCTGGCTCGAGAGCTTCTGGTGTCCCGAGCCGTACAACTTTTTAGAGGGAGAGTGACCCTGCTGGTTTTACAGGTTAGCAGTTTTAAGGTAAGACTTTTAGTCTTTTATCTATTTATTGTATTTATTGTTCTTTTACGTTTTTTTTTAGGCTGTCGGTGCCTCCACCATGTCGGCTGCTCGTGCCGGCATGCGGAGGCACCACAGCGTGCGATTTTTATTTAGAGAGGTGGAGGGTAAGCTCCTGGGGTTGTCTCGTTTAGACTTCTCCAGGAAGCTCATCCAAAAAACCCTCAATTTTAATGCCAGTGATTTAAATTGTTTAATGACTCTGCCCCTGAACAAAGGTTTCGATGTCAGTTTTAGATCTGCTTCCTTGTTGCAAGATTTCTGGCAACGATTTGAGCATTGCAAGACCCAGTTCTCCATGTTCAATGTTGAGAAACTTTCTGACAATTCTATTAAAACAGTGATTGTTAGAATGTTCAATGAAACAGTGAGTGGAGATGATGTTGCTGTATGGCTGGGTAGATTTTGCACGGTTCGAAGTCCACCAGTCAAGGTGCTTGACGAAGACGGCATCTGGAATTGCGCTTGGAGAGTTCCCATTAAACAGTGGGAAGATCCAAGTGGATTCCAGGGTCTGAGTCATTTACCCTCAATGATTGTGCTGGGAGAGAACCGCGGCTACATTCATTATCAGGGAATGCCCAAATTGTGCCGAAAATGTGGGAAAATGGGACACCTCGCTGAGGCATGCCAAGAAATTGTGTGTAGGAAGTGCAGAGAAATTGGTCACATTTTTGAGGAATGTACCAATGGCAGACGGTGTAATCTCTGTGGAGATGCTAACCATTTCTACAGAGATTGCCCTAAAAGTTTTGCCAACAAGTTGAAAGGGAACAAAATGGCCGCCCCACCAAAGGAACAATCAAAAGAACAAAGAGAGGAGGAGGCGGGCCCTGAGGTTTTGGCGGGAATTTCACATTCCCAGCCAGCCTCAGGGATTGGACAAGAAGAAAGAAGTGGGGCGGCCACAGGGGCGGAGTCAGAATTCGTTAATGAAAAGGGGGAGGAAGCCACTCCCCAACAAGAAAAAAGCAAAGACAAAATGGAGGAGGAGGAAGATGAAACGGCTTCCTCCCTCTACACCGTATCGGAGGTTAGTGGGGTGGATAGTGGGAGTGAAACCGAGTGTTCACTCCCAAATGCTCAAGTGCAGAAAAGGTCTGCGAGATCTCCTCTGCTTCAAACAGAGGAGAAAAGGCTGCGGGCATCGCATCGGCCAGATAGTTCCTCTTCGGAAGATCTGAACCGTATGTGGCCTGCAGACTCTCCAAATGAAGTCTCCTTTCTGCACTTTAAGCTAAGAACATCGTCACCAAAGGATCCACAAGAGGTTTCCTCTGTGGATTCTGAGGCGGCGAGCACTTGCCCTCCTGACCCCAGTTTATCTGGGGAAAAGGAAAGGCAGGTGCAACAAGAAGTAACATGATTTTAATGCAATTTCTGTAGTCTTTTTATCTGTTTTTATTTTCATCAATGCTTGTATTTTTAACCATACTGCTCATGGCCCTCACTATCTCTACAATCAATGTGAGAAGTGTGAGGTCTACTTTGCGAGCACAGAGTGTTTTATCATGTTTAAATAATTTTAAGTCAGACATCTATTTATTGCAAGAGTGTGCTCTGCCCTTTTTAACCAATTACAGAAAATGGGAAGAGCTGTGGACCAAAGGACCCTCCATCTGGAGTGGCTCCAATTTTAACAGAAATGACGGTGTGGCCATTTTAATAAAAAATCCCAACATCTTGGTGAAGGGCAGCACTGTGGTGAGGGATGGGCGGGCAATTTTAGTTAATCTGACTTTTTTAGGTAAGGATTTTAATGTTTTAAATTTGTATGGTTACACAAGTAAAAATGACAGATACAAGCTTTTAGAAGATTTGCAGCCCCACATGTTAGGTAGGGCTCCCCTAGTGGTAGCAGGGGATTTTAACTGTGTTTTAACAAAAAAAGATAGGAAAAGGGTAGGAGAAGATTTTAAGGTCGACAAGACATCGGTTTTATTAAATAAATTGGTCAAAGATTTTAAGTTAGTCGACTGTTTTAAAACAATGCATCAGAGAGAGGAGGGCTACACCTGGTTCAGTGGTGATGGCGCCAGAGCCTCTCGTATCGACTATATTTTTACAAGGGACTGCCCGCCAACCGATGCAACATTGACCCCCCTTTTCTTCACTGACCACATGATGGTCTCCTGCACCCTTTCACTACCCACGGGTGTGACAGTAGGGGGAGGGCTGTGGAAGCTGAACTGCTCCCTATTAAAAGATGAGGAAGTGGTTCGAGAGTATAGGGAGCAGTTCAGCCAATGGCAGACCCTCCAAGACTTTTTTGACTCACGAGCACAGTGGTGGGAGATGGTAAAACAAAGGACAGGACATTTTTTTAGAAAAATAGGAAAGGAGAAAAAGAATAAAGAAAAAAGACGCATGATGGGGCTGCAAAAAAGACTGCAGAGATATTTTAACCTTTTAAATAATGGATTGGATTTTAAGGAGGAAATAAAGGAAGTAAAGAAAGAAATGTCAGTTTTATCCGAAACTCAAAGTAAGGGAGTAATTTTAAGATGCAAAGAAAAAGAGATAGAAGAAGGAGAAAAGTGTACAAGATATTTTTTTAAAAAGACTATTTCACGGGGAGGCTCAATAACAATCTTAAAAACTTTTAGAGGGAGGGAGGCAAAAAATATGGAGGACATTTTAGGGGAAATAGAACTTTTTTATAGTGATTTATACAGCCCAAAGAATGTACACAATGGCATCTTAAATGAAGTTTTAGAATTTTTAGAAACAAAGATAAAGAGTCCAAATGTGCTTTTAGCCCAGGATTTTACTCTTTTAGAATTAAATAAATCTCTCAAAAGTTTTAAAAAAGGGAAGTCCCCAGGAATGGATGGACTTCCCTTGGAGTTTTATTTGACTTTCTGGGACATTTTAGCACATGACTTACTGACAGTTTTTAAAGAATTTGAGACTCTCGACAGACTTCCGGACAGCTTTAGAGTAGGGATAGTTTCGCTTTTATATAAAAAAGGAGACAGGACTGACTTGAAGAACTGGAGACCAATCACGCTTTTAAATTTTGATTGTAAACTTTTTAGTAAGATTTTAGCTACACGCATGTCAACTGTTTTAGAGGACGTAATCCACCTGGATCAAGCATGCGCTGTGCCCGGTAGGAAGATCACAGACAGCCTGGTACTGATTAGAGACGCCATCTGTTACGCGAGAGACAGAAACATTCGGCTAGTAGTCCTAAATTTAGATTTTGAAAAAGCTTTTGACCGCATCTCGCACCAGTTCCTTTTTAAGGTACTGGAAAAAATGGGGTTCCCAGGGAGGTTTATAGCTTGGGTGGGACTGCTATACAACAGTCTAGTCAGTAAATTTGCAGTTAATGGGCATTTATCCAAAGCTGTAAACATTCACAGCGGCGTCCGTCAGGGGTGTCCTTTATCTCCCCTACTGTATGTGGCCTGCATTGAGCCACTGGCACAAATCTTGAGAAGGGATAAATGGATTAAAGGACTGGACGTCCCAGGGACTGGTGGACTGACCGCAACCTGTGTTTTATATATGGACGACGTAACCCTTTTAGCGACTGACCTTTTATCAGTACGAAGAGCACTTGACTTGACTGACTGGTACGGTCGGGCCTCGGGCGCTAAGCTCAACAGGAGTAAGTCCGAGGCCCAGCTCTTCGGGCCGTGGGGAAACGTGGACACAGGCGGACTGGATTTGGATTTTAAAGGCAACGACCTGACAGTTTTAGGAGTAAAATTTGACAGAGAGGGTGGAGGACGGGGAAACTGGACTGACATCTTAGGGAAAGTTAGGCAAAGACTGGGGTTTTGGGGACTCAGACAACTGACAATTGAAGGCAAGGTTTTAGTTTTTAAAGCTGTAATTTTACCACTAATTTTACTTGTTTCTTCTGTTTTTAGTCCCCCAAGGCGATTCCTGGCCAACCTGGAGAGGGCGGTATTTTATTTCCTGTGGGGGTCCAAATGGGAACGAGTAAAAAGGGAGGTCTTTAAAAAAAGAAAGGAAAATGGCGGAAAAGGCCTCCCGGACCCCCACTTGTTTTTAGGTAGCCGCTTTACCGCCCTCCACATCGGATATGCGCTGACCCCATCCAGAGAGAATAAGACAGCGGCCATGGCTCGTTTCTGGATGGGGTCCTACCTAAGAAGCATAAAAATTTTATCAATCGACCTGAAAACCCCAGTGTCTTTTAATTTGCCAAAAGAGTACAGTTTTATAAAGAAATTTTTAAAAAAATTCCTTTTAGAGACAAATGATGCAAGCATTTTAACTAACCACAAATCCCTCATCTCTCTTGTGCAGGACCGGGAAGTGGTGAGTCCAGTTCCAGGCCTCACACTAAGTGAGGCCAAAGACGTTTGGAGGAACGCAGCCCACCCAGCTCTCCAGAACAGACACAAGGACTTATCGTGGATGGTGGCTCATGAGATCCTCCCGGTCAGGGCGGTTATGCACTCCAGAGGCATGGCCAAAAACTCCATCTGCCCACGGTCCGGGTGCAACCACCCGGAGACCGTCCACCATCTGCTCTGGGAGTGCGGTGCTGCGCGGGACCTGTGGGCCAGGGCCGGCCCCCTGTTTTTCCCGTGCCTGCCAGCGGGTGGGGCCCAGGTGGACTACAAGCTCGCCATCCTGGGGGTGGGTCAGGGCCTCAAAGCCCAAACATCGCAAGAATTTGCCTCGCTCTGGCTCACCCTCAACCTGATAAAGGATGCCATCTGGGTCACCAGAAACCTGCTGGTGGGGAAACGCGTGACGGTCCCCCTCCACGCGAGCGAGCAGAAGATAAGATCAACGCTGCAGGGTGGGCCGCACGTCGTCATTCGGACGGGGGGGCCGAGGCTGCACAAAGAGGTCCCGGCCACCACCGACCTTGGCCGCCCGTAGATGCACCCTCACCACTCTGGCTACGGGAACAGCGGGCCAGCGGGCCGGAGGAGAGGGGATTTCCGCTGGGCCTTTGAAGCGGGGAGTCCTGAACCTGTTCTGGAGACCTGGAGTGAATGGACATTCTTGATAGGGACTCACCCCCGGTCCTGCACAACAGAGATTTTTAAACAGAATGATTTTATTGTGTTTTAACTGGCTTGTATTTATTTGCTATTTATACTTTTATCCCTTTTTCTAACACCACACTGACTTGCATACATGGACTTTACACAACACACTACACTGACTGATTTTAACTAAGAATGCAAAACTGTTGGTTTTAATCTGTGTAAACATGTATGTTTAAAAAGAAAAGAAATGTGAGGTTTGAATGGAAAAAAAGAAATGTGTGACAATAAAACTTTTTTCGAAAGAAAAAAAAAAATCTGTTCTTATCAGTTTAATATCTGATACGTCCCCTATCCGGGGACTGCATATTAAATTGATTTTTGGCACATGGAGCCGGAACCGGGGCTTGCTCCGTCCACTCCACGCATCGACCTGGTATTGCAGTGCCTCCAGGAACGGTGTGCTTCCCCTTTTTGGGGACTGCGACTTGTTGTGACTAATAGAAGAACCAACAACACCACTGGAATTTTGTCAGAGAATACAGAAATACGCAGGAAGCGCATACAGAATGACGATGAGGTGACGCAACGATGACCGTGCCACAGAGAAAGCAGCAAGCTGCGGTCATATGAGCATAGGGAAAAAAGAAGAACAAAAGCGTCGGTTGCCGGCCGGCTGACTCATCACCGTCACAGCACGTTTTTTGATGTCCCTCTTATTTGAGAGTCTTTACCAACGAGCTGATGAGTCGAATCAGGGGTTTGTGTTGGATGGATTAGGGACACCTGATTCAAATCAAGGTCACGCACGCACGCACGCAGCAGTCAAGCAATGGAAGGTGCCCCGTCCTTCCTTTTCTTGGGGGAGGGGAAGGTCACCGTGTTTGAGGATGGCGAAGGGGGATAGGGCGCCTCTGCCTGGAGGCCAGGCAACTCATACTTACCTGGCAGGGGAGACACCATGATCAGGAAGGTGGTTCACCCAGGGCGAGGCTCGGCCATTGCACTCCGGTTGTGCTGACCCCTGCGAATTCCCCAAATGTGGGAATCTCGACTGCATAATTTATGGTAGTGGGGGACTGCGTTCGCGCTCTCCCCTGTACACACTGGTTAAAAGCAGATAGCGTGGAGGGAAAAAGCGTGCGGTTCTTGACGCTTGTGGCGCCGCCCACTGCCCCAAAGGGTGAAGTTGCACCAGTTTTGTTATGTTTCTGTCTCTTTCTGCTGTGTCAGCCAGTGACCCGGAGAGTTCAGAGAACTGAACTGCGTTTGTTTTCATCGAGGTTGTCGAAACCTGCGACCGGTTTGCCGAATGTGGTTTTTCCCACAAACTTTGATATTCAACGGACGAGTTGATTGACAGCAGTGGTCCCAAAGGCAAAGTTGTTCGGATGGAGGTTTTCTGTCGTATGGTACGACTGTCTCGTGCGCGTGCTGTGAAAAAGCACGCGACATACGTTCGCCTATAGCCGCTCTCATGTTGTTGCTTTTTCATTTTAAAGCGCCACTAGGTGGCCATTCACCGCGTCCTTTCTCGCCTGACCCCAGACTGAGCCCGTGCACGGGTGTACCGGCTTGGGTGAAATTGTCTCGTTCCGTCCAAGAGCTATAGCCGTTCTAGCAGACCCCGCCTCGCCCAGCCCGTAGGTTTCGGCCTGCCGCCGCCAAGCTGAATCGAAATTCCCACTTTTTTTCCGATCTGGACGGACAGTCAGACTCCAGAGAATCTTTCTGCACTGGTTTGGGCCAGATCGGGCAAAAGACCTAGGACTAGTGTGCAAAAGTAGGTTTTTCACAAAATCCCAAATACCCGAAAATTTCGCCAGCGCAACCTTCGAATCCGAGGCATGCGTCTCGCTCGGCTCGAGCCAAGGATTCCGATGATATAAGACACTTGGTTCTGCGGCGTGCGGTTTGGGAGCTACGAGCCATTTCGTGCCGGGCCCATCGGGGGGCCAGCCTTGGTGATGTTGTAGAGCGAGTGGCTAGTACCATCCCTCAAAGTTTCAGGTCTCTACGACGTAAGGCCTTTGCCAACCCTCCCCCCCTCACCGCTTCCCAGATGGGCGTCGCCTTTGCAGGCTCCCCTGCCGCTGCGTCATTGTGTCATCGCTTCTCGGCCTTTTGGCTAAGATCAAGTATCTGGTCGAACGGTTGAGACTGCGATCGCCTCTCTGAGGTTTCCTGGCTCGAGATCCTTTTGTGTCCCGAGCCGCACAACTTCTGAGAGGTAGAGTGATCCTGCTTTTTTACGGTTCAACAAGTTTTAAGGTAAGACTTTTATTATTTTATCTATTTATTGTATTTATTGTTATTTTACAGTTTTTAGGCTGTTGGTGCCTCCACCATGTCGGCTGCTCGTGCCGGCATGCGGAGGCACCACAGCGTGCGATTTTTATTTAGAGAGGTGGAGGGTAAGCTCCTGGGGTTGTCTCGTTTAGACTTCTCCAGGAAGCTCATCCAAAAAACCCTCAATTTTAATGCCAGTGATTTAAATTGTTTAATGACTCTGCCCCTGAACAAAGGTTTCGATGTCAGTTTTAGATCTGCTTCCTTGTTGCAAGATTTCTGGCAACGATTTGAGCATTGCAAGACCCAGTTCTCCATGTTCAATGTTGAGAAACTTTCTGACAATTCTATTAAAACAGTGATTGTTAGAATGTTCAATGAAACAGTGAGTGGAGATGATGTTGCTGTATGGCTGGGTAGATTTTGCACGGTTCGAAGTCCACCAGTCAAGGTGCTTGACGAAGACGGCATCTGGAATTGCGCTTGGAGAGTTCCCATTAAACAGTGGGAAGATCCAAGCGGATTCCAGGGTCTGAGTCATTTACCCTCTATGATTGTGTTGGGAGAGAACCGCGGCTACATTCATTATCAGGGAATGCCCAAATTGTGCCGAAAATGTGGGAAAATGGGACACCTCGCTGAGGCATGCCAAGAAATTGTGTGTAGGAAGTGCAGAGAAATTGGTCACATTTTTGAGGAATGTACCAATGGCAGACGGTGTAATCTCTGTGGAGATGCTAACCATTTCTACAGAGATTGCCCTAAAAGTTTTGCCAACAAGTTGAAAGGGAACAAAATGGCCGCCCCACCAAAGGAACAATCAAAAGAACAAAGAGAGGAGGAGGCGGGCCCTGAGGTTTTGGCGGGAATTTCACATTCCCAGCCAGCCTCAGGGATTGGACAAGAAGAAGGAAGTGGGGCGGCCACAGGGGCGGAGTCAGAATGCGTTAATGAAAAGGGGGAGGAAGCCACTCCCCAACAAGAAAAAAGCAAAGACAAAATGGAGGAGGAGGAGGAAACGGCTTCCTCCCTCTACACCGTATCGGAGGTTAGTGGGGCGGATAGTGGGAGTGAAACCGAGTGTTCACTCCCAAATGCTCAAGTGCAGAAAAGGTCTGCGAGATCTCCTCTGCTGCAAACAGAGGAGAAAAGGCTGCGGGCATCGCATCGGCCAGATAGTTCCTCTTCGGAAGATCTGAACCGTATGTGGCCTGCAGACTCTCCAAATGAAGTCTCTTTTCTGCACTTTAAGCTAAGAACATCGTCACCAAAGGATCCACAAGAGGTTTCCTCTGTGGATTCTGAGGCGGCGAGCACTTGTCCTCCTGATCCCAGTTTATCTGGGGAAAAGGAAAGGCAGGTGCAACAAGAAGTAACATGATTTTAATGCAATTTCTGTAGTCTTTTTATCTGTTTTTATTTTCATCAATGCTTGTATTTTTAACCATACTGCTCATGGCCCTCACTATCTCTACAATCAATGTGAGAAGTGTGAGGTCTACTTTGCGAGCACAGAGTGTTTTATCATGTTTAAATAATTTTAAGTCAGACATCTATTTATTGCAAGAGTGTGCTCTGCCCTTTTTAACCAATTACAGAAAATGGGAAGAGCTGTGGACCCAAGGACCCTCCATCTGGAGTGGCTCCAATTTTAACAGAAATGACGGTGTGGCCATTTTAATAAAAAATCCCAACATCTTGGTGAAGGGCAGCACTGTGGTGAGGGATGGGCGGGCAATTTTAGTTAATCTGACTTTTTTAGGTAAGGATTTTAATGTTTTAAATACGTATGGTTACACAAGTAAAAATGACAGATACAAGCTTTTAGAAGATTTGCAGCCCCACATGTTAGGTAGGGCTCCCCTAGTGGTAGCAGGGGATTTTAACTGTGTTTTAACAAAAAAAGATAGGAAAAGGGTAGGAGAAGATTTTAAGGTCGACAAGACATCGGTTTTATTAAATAAATTGGTCAAAGATTTTAAGTTAGTCGACTGTTTTAAAACAATGCATAAGAGAGAGGAGGGCTTCACCTGGTTCAGTGGTGATGGCGCCAGAGCCTCTCGTATCGACTATATTTTTACAAGGGACTGCCCGCCAACCGATGCAACATTGACCCCCCTTTTCTTCACTGACCACATGATGGTCTCCTGCACCCTTTCACTACCCACGGGTGTGACAGTAGGGGGAGGGCTGTGGAAGCTGAACTGCTCCCTATTAGAAGATGAGGAAGTGGTTCGAGAGTATAGGGAGCAGTTCAGCCAATGGCAGACCCTCCAAGACTTTTTCGACTCACGAGCACAGTGGTGGGAGATGGTAAAACAAAGGACAGGACATTTTTTTAGAAAAATAGGAAAGGAGAAAAAGAGTAAAGAAAAAAGACGCATGATGGGGCTGCAAAAAAGACTGCAGAGATATTTTAACCTTTTAAATAATGGATTGGATTTTAAGGAGGAAATAAAGGAAGTAAAGAAAGAAATGTCAGTTTTATCCGAAACTCAAAGTAAGGGAGTAATTTTAAGATGCAAAGAAAAAGAGATAGAAGAAGGAGAAAAGTGTACAAGATATTTTTTTAAAAAGACTATTTCACGGGGAGGGACAATAACAATCTTAAAAACTTTTAGAGGGAGGGAGGCAAAAAATATGGAGGACATTTTAAGGGAAATAGAACTTTTTTATAGTGACTTATACAGCCCAAAGAATGTACACAATGGCATCTTAAATGAAGTTTTAGAATTTTTAGAAACAAAGATAAAGAGTCCAAACGTGCTTTTAGCCCAGGATTTTACTCTTTTAGAATTAAATAAATCTCTCAAAAGTTTTAAAAAAGGGAAGTCCCCAGGAATGGATGGACTTCCCTTGGAGTTTTATTTGACTTTCTGGGACATTTTAGCACATGACTTACTGACAGTTTTTAAAGAATTTGAGACTCTCGACAGACTTCCGGACTGCTTTAGAGTAGGGATAGTTTCGCTTTTATATAAAAAAGGAGACAGGACTGACTTGAAGAACTGGAGACCAATCACGCTTTTAAATTTTGATTGTAAACTTTTTAGTAAGATTTTAGCTACTCGCATGTCAACTGTTTTAGAGGACGTAATCCACCTGGATCAAGCATGCGCTGTGCCCGGTAGGAAGATCACAGACAGCCTGGTACTGATTAGAGACGCCATCTGTTACGCGAGAGACAGAAACATTCGGCTAGTAGTCCTAAATTTAGATTTTGAAAAAGCTTTTGACCGCATCTCGCACCAGTTCCTGTTTAAGGTACTGGAAAAAATGGGGTTCCCAGGGAGGTTTATAGCTTGGGTGGGACTGCTATACAACAGTCTAGTCAGTAAATTTGCAGTTAATGGTCATTTATCCAAAGCTGTAAACATTCACAGCGGCGTCCGTCAGGGGTGTCCTTTATCTCCCCTACTGTATGTGGCCTGCATTGAGCCACTGGCACAAATCTTGAGAAGGGATAAATGGATTAAAGGACTGGACGTCCCAGGGACTGGTGGACTGACCGCAACCTGTGTTTTATATATGGACGACGTAACCCTTTTAGCGACTGACCTTTTATCAGTACGAAGAGCACTTGACTTGACTGACTGGTACGGTCGGGCCTCGGGCGCTAAGCTCAACAGGAGTAAGTCCGAGGCCCAGCTCTTCGGACCGTGGGGAAACGTGGACACAGGCGGACTGGATTTGGATTTTAAAGACAACGACCTGACAGTTTTAGGAGTAAAATTTGACAGAGAGGGTGGAGGACGGGGAAACTGGACTGACATCTTAGGGAAAGTTAGGCAAAGACTGGGGTTTTGGGGACTCAGACAACTGACAATTGAAGGCAAGGTTTTAGTTTTTAAAGCTGTAATTTTACCACTAATTTTACTTGTTTCTTCTGTTTTTAGTCCCCCAAGGCGATTCCTGGCCAACCTGGAGAGGGCGGTATTTTATTTCCTGTGGGGGTCCAAGTGGGAACGAGTAAAAAGGGAGGTCTTTAAAAAAAGAAAGGAAAATGGCGGAAAAGGCCTCCCGGACCCCCACTTGTTTTTAGGTAGCCGCTTTACCGCCCTCCACATCGGATATGCGCTGACCCCATCCAGAGAGAATAAGACAGCGGCCATGGCTCGTTTCTGGATGGGGTCCTACCTAAGAAGCATAAAAATTTTATCAATCGACCTGAAAACCCCAGTGTCTTTTAATTTGCCAAAAGAGTACAGTTTTATAAAGAAATTTTTAAAAAAATTCCTTTTAGAGACAAATGATGCAAGCATTTTAACTAACCACAAATCCCTCATCTCTCTTGTGCAGGACCGGGAAGTGGTGAGTCCAGTTCCAGGCCTCACACTAAGTGAGGCCAAAGACGTTTGGAGGAACGCAGCCCACCCAGCTCTCCAGAACAGACACAAGGACTTATCGTGGATGGTGGCTCATGAGATCCTCCCGGTCAGGGCGGTTATGCACTCCAGAGGCATGGCCAAAAACTCCAACTGCCCACGGTCCGGGTGCAAACACCCGGAGACCGTCTACCATCTGCTCTGGGAGTGCGGTGCTGCGCGGGACCTGTGGGCCAGGGCCGGCCCCCTGTTTTTCCCGTGCCTGCCAGCGGGTGGGGCCCAGGTGGACTACAAGCTCGCCATCCTGGGGGTGGGTCAGGGCCTCAAAGCCCAAACATCGCAAGAATTTGCCTCGCTCTGGCTCACCCTCAACCTGATAAAGGATGCCATCTGGGTCACCAGAAACCTGCTGGTGGGGAAACGCGTGACGGTCCCCCTCCACGCGAGCGAGCAGAAGATAAGATCAACGCTGCAGGGTGGGCCGCACGTCATCATTCGGACGGGGGGGCCGAGGCTGCACAAAGAGGTCCCGGCCACCACCGACCTTGGCCGCCCGTAGATGCACCCTCACCACTCTGGCTACGGGAACAGCGGGCCAGCGGGCCGGAGGAGAGGGGATTTCCGCTGGGCCTTTGAAGCGGGGAGTCCTGAACCTGTTCTGGAGACCTGGAGTGAATGGACATTCTTGATAGGGACTCACCCCCGGTCCTGCACAACAGAGATTTTTATACAGAATGATTTTATTGTGTTTTAACTGGCTTGTATTCATTTGCTATTTATTTTTCTTCATTCATTTATCCTTTTAACACCACACTGATTTGCATACATGGACTTTACACAACACACTACACTGACTGATTTTAACTAGAAATGTAAAATTGTTGCTTTTAATCTGTGTAAACGAGTATGTTTTAAAGAAATGAACTGTGTGGTTTTGAATGGGAAAAAATGTGTGACAATAAAACTTTTTTCGAAAGAAAAATCTGTTCTTATCAGTTTAATATCTGATACGTCCCCTATCCGGGGACTGCATATTAAATTGATTTTTGGCACATGGAGCCGGAACCGGGGCTTGCTCCGTCCACTCCACGCATCGACCTGGTATTGCAGTGCCTCCAGGAACGGTGTGCTTCCCCTTTTTGGGGACTGCGACTTGTTGTGACTAATAGAAGAACCAACAACACCACTGGAATTTTGTCAGAGAATACAGAAATACGCAGGAAGCGCATACAGAATGACGATGAGGTGACGCAACGATGACCGTGCCACAGAGAAAGCAGCAAGCTGCGGTCATATGAGCATAGGGAAAAAAGAAGAACAAAAGCGTCGGTTGCCGGCCGGCTGACTCATCACCGTCACAGCACGTTTTTTGATGTCCCTCTTATTTGAGAGTCTTTACCAACGAGCTGATGAGTCGAATCAGGGGTTTGTGTTGGATGGATTAGGGACACCTGATTCAAATCAAGGTCACGCACGCACGCAGCAGTCAAGCAATGGAAGGTGCCCCGTCCTTCCTTTTCTTGGGGGAGGGGAAGGTCACCGTGTTTGAGGATGGCGAAGGGGGATAGGGCGCCTCTGCCTGGAGGCCAGGCAACTCATACTTACCTGGCAGGGGAGACACCATGATCAGGAAGGTGGTTCACCCAGGGCGAGGCTCGGCCATTGCACTCCGGTTGTGCTGACCCCTGCGAATTCCCCAAATGTGGGAATCTCGACTGCATAATTTATGGTAGTGGGGGACTGCGTTCGCGCTCTCCCCTGTACACACTGGTTAAAAGCAGATAGCGTGGAGGGAAAAAGCGTGCGGTTCTTGACGCTTGTGGCGCCGCCCACTGCCCCAAAGGGTGAAGTTGCACCAGTTTTGTTATGTTTCTGTCTCTTTCTGCTGTGTCAGCCAGTGACCCGGAGAGTTCAGAGAACTGAACTGCGTTTGTTTTCATCGAGGTTGTCGAAACCTGCGACCGGTTTGCCGAATGTGGTTTTTCCCACAAACTTTGATATTCAACGGACGAGTTGATTGACAGCAGTGGTCCCAAAGGCAAAGTTGTTCGGATGGAGGTTTTCTGTCGTATGGTACGACTGTCTCGTGCGCGTGCTGTGAAAAAGCACGCGACATACGTTCGCCTATAGCCGCTCTCATGTTGTTGCTTTTTCATTTTAAAGCGCCACTAGGTGGCCATTCACCGCGTCCTTTCTCGCCTGACCCCAGACTGAGCCCGTGCACGGGTGTACCGGCTTGGGTGAAATTGTCTCGTTCCGTCCAAGAGCTATAGCCGTTCTAGCAGACCCCGCCTCGCCCAGCCCGTAGGTTTCGGCCTGCCGCCGCCAAGCTGAATCGAAATTCCCACTTTTTTTCCGATCTGGACGGACAGTCAGACTCCAGAGAATCTTTCTGCACTGGTTTGGGCCAGATCGGGCAAAAGACCTAGGACTAGTGTGCAAAAGTAGGTTTTTCACAAAATCCCAAATACCCGAAAATTTCGCCAGCGCAACCTTCGAATCCGAGGCATGCGTCTCGCTCGGCTCGAGCCAAGGATTCCGATGATATAAGACACTTGGTTCTGCGGCGTGCGGTTTGGGAGCTACGAGCCATTTCGTGCCGGGCCCATCGGGGGGCCAGCCTTGGTGATGTTGTAGAGCGAGTGGCTAGTACCATCCCTCAAAGTTTCAGGTCTCTACGACGTAAGGCCTTTGCCAACCCTCCCCCCCTCACCGCTTCCCAGATGGGCGTCGCCTTTGCAGGCTCCCCTGCCGCTGCGTCATTGTGTCATCGCTTCTCGGCCTTTTGGCTAAGATCAAGTGTCTTGTCGAACGGTTGAGACTGCGATCGCCTCTTTAAGGTTTCCTGGCTCGAGAGCTTCTGGTGTCCCGAGCCGTACAACTTTTTAGAGGGAGAGTGACCCTGCTGGTTTTACAGGTTAGCAGTTTTAAGGTAAGACTTTTATTCTTTTATCTATTTATTGTATTTATTGTTCTTTTACGTTTTTTTTTAGGCTGTCGGTGCCTCCACCATGTCGGCTGCTCGTGCTGGCATGCGGAGGCACCACAGCGTGCGATTTTTATTTAGAGAGGTGGAGGGTAAGCTCCTGGGGTTGTCTCGTTTAGACTTCTCCAGGAAGCTCATCCAAAAAACCCTCAATTTTAATGCCAGTGATTTAAATTGTTTAATGACTCTGCCCCTGAACAAAGGTTTCGATGTCAGTTTTAGATCTGCTTCCTTGTTGCAAGATTTCTGGCAACGATTTGAGCATTGCAAGACCCAGTTCTCCATGTTCAATGTTGAGAAACTTTCTGACAATTCTATTAAAACAGTGATTGTTAGAATGTTCAATGAAACAGTGAGTGGAGATGATGTTGCTGTATGGCTGGGTAGATTTTGCACGGTTCGAAGTCCACCAGTCAAGGTGCTTGACGAAGACGGCATCTGGAATTGCGCTTGGAGAGTTCCCATTAAACAGTGGGAAGATCCAAGCGGATTCCAGGGTCTGAGTCATTTACCCTCAATGATTGTGCTGGGAGAGAACCGCGGCTACATTCATTATCAGGGAATGCCCAAATTGTGCCGAAAATGTGGGAAAATGGGACACCTCGCTGAGGCATGCCAAGAAATTGTGTGTAGGAAGTGCAGAGAAATTGGTCACATTTTTGAGGAATGTACCAATGGCAGACGGTGTAATCTCTGTGGAGATGCTAACCATTTCTACAGAGATTGCCCTAAAAGTTTTGCCAACAAGTTGAAAGGGAACAAAATGGCCGCCCCACCAAAGGAACAATCAAAAGAACAAAGAGAGGAGGAGGCGGGCCCTGAGGTTTTGGCGGGAATTTCACATTCCCAGCCAGCCTCAGGGATTGGACAAGAAGAAAGAAGTGGGGCGGCCACAGGGGCGGAGTCAGAATTCGTTAATGAAAAGGGGGAGGAAGCCACTCCCCAACAAGAAAAAAGCAAAGACAAAATGGAGGAGGAGGAAGATGAAACGGCTTCCTCCCTCTACACCGTATCGGAGGTTAGTGGGGTGGATAGTGGGAGTGAAACCGAGTGTTCACTCCCAAATGCTCAAGTGCAGAAAAGGTCTGCGAGATCTCCTCTGCTTCAAACAGAGGAGAAAAGGCTGCGGGCATCGCATCGGCCAGATAGTTCCTCTTCGGAAGATCTGAACCGTATGTGGCCTGCAGACTCTCCAAATGAAGTCTCCTTTCTGCACTTTAAGCTAAGAACATCGTCACCAAAGGATCCACAAGAGGTTTCCTCTGTGGATTCTGAGGCGGCGAGCACTTGCCCTCCTGACCCCAGTTTATCTGGGGAAAAGGAAAGGCAGGTGCAACAAGAAGTAACATGATTTTAATGCAATTTCTGTAGTCTTTTTATCTGTTTTTATTTTCATCAATGCTTGTATTTTTAACCATACTGCTCATGGCCCTCACTATCTCTACAATCAATGTGAGAAGTGTGAGGTCTACTTTGCGAGCACAGAGTGTTTTATCATGTTTAAATAATTTTAAGTCAGACATCTATTTATTGCAAGAGTGTGCTCTGCCCTTTTTAACCAATTACAGAAAATGGGAAGAGCTGTGGACCAAAGGACCCTCCATCTGGAGTGGCTCCAATTTTAACAGAAATGACGGTGTGGCCATTTTAATAAAAAATCCCAACATCTTGGTGAAGGGCAGCACTGTGGTGAGGGATGGGCGGGCAATTTTAGTTAATCTGACTTTTTTAGGTAAGGATTTTAATGTTTTAAATTTGTATGGTTACACAAGTAAAAATGACAGATACAAGCTTTTAGAAGATTTGCAGCCCCACATGTTAGGTAGGGCTCCCCTAGTGGTAGCAGGGGATTTTAACTGTGTTTTAACAAAAAAAGATAGGAAAAGGGTAGGAGAAGATTTTAAGGTCGACAAGACATCGGTTTTATTAAATAAATTGGTCAAAGATTTTAAGTTAGTCGACTGTTTTAAAACAATGCATCAGAGAGAGGAGGGCTACACCTGGTTCAGTGGTGATGGCGCCAGAGCCTCTCGTATCGACTATATTTTTACAAGGGACTGCCCGCCAACCGATGCAACATTGACCCCCCTTTTCTTCACTGACCACATGATGGTCTCCTGCACCCTTTCACTACCCACGGGTGTGACAGTAGGGGGAGGGCTGTGGAAGCTGAACTGCTCCCTATTAAAAGATGAGGAAGTGGTTCGAGAGTATAGGGAGCAGTTCAGCCAATGGCAGACCCTCCAAGACTTTTTTGACTCACGAGCACAGTGGTGGGAGATGGTAAAACAAAGGACAGGACATTTTTTTAGAAAAATAGGAAAGGAGAAAAAGAATAAAGAAAAAAGACGCATGATGGGGCTGCAAAAAAGACTGCAGAGATATTTTAACCTTTTAAATAATGGATTGGATTTTAAGGAGGAAATAAAGGAAGTAAAGAAAGAAATGTCAGTTTTATCCGAAACTCAAAGTAAGGGAGTAATTTTAAGATGCAAAGAAAAAGAGATAGAAGAAGGAGAAAAGTGTACAAGATATTTTTTTAAAAAGACTATTTCACGGGGAGGCTCAATAACAATCTTAAAAACTTTTAGAGGGAGGGAGGCAAAAAATATGGAGGACATTTTAGGGGAAATAGAACTTTTTTATAGTGATTTATACAGCCCAAAGAATGTACACAATGGCATCTTAAATGAAGTTTTAGAATTTTTAGAAACAAAGATAAAGAGTCCAAATGTGCTTTTAGCCCAGGATTTTACTCTTTTAGAATTAAATAAATCTCTCAAAAGTTTTAAAAAAGGGAAGTCCCCAGGAATGGATGGACTTCCCTTGGAGTTTTATTTGACTTTCTGGGACATTTTAGCACATGACTTACTGACAGTTTTTAAAGAATTTGAGACTCTCGACAGACTTCCGGACAGCTTTAGAGTAGGGATAGTTTCGCTTTTATATAAAAAAGGAGACAGGACTGACTTGAAGAACTGGAGACCAATCACGCTTTTAAATTTTGATTGTAAACTTTTTAGTAAGATTTTAGCTACACGCATGTCAACTGTTTTAGAGGACGTAATCCACCTGGATCAAGCATGCGCTGTGCCCGGTAGGAAGATCACAGACAGCCTGGTACTGATTAGAGACGCCATCTGTTACGCGAGAGACAGAAACATTCGGCTAGTAGTCCTAAATTTAGATTTTGAAAAAGCTTTTGACCGCATCTCGCACCAGTTCCTTTTTAAGGTACTGGAAAAAATGGGGTTCCCAGGGAGGTTTATAGCTTGGGTGGGACTGCTATACAACAGTCTAGTCAGTAAATTTGCAGTTAATGGGCATTTATCCAAAGCTGTAAACATTCACAGCGGCGTCCGTCAGGGGTGTCCTTTATCTCCCCTACTGTATGTGGCCTGCATTGAGCCACTGGCACAAATCTTGAGAAGGGATAAATGGATTAAAGGACTGGACGTCCCAGGGACTGGTGGACTGACCGCAACCTGTGTTTTATATATGGACGACGTAACCCTTTTAGCGACTGACCTTTTATCAGTACGAAGAGCACTTGACTTGACTGACTGGTACGGTCGGGCCTCGGGCGCTAAGCTCAACAGGAGTAAGTCCGAGGCCCAGCTCTTCGGGCCGTGGGGAAACGTGGACACAGGCGGACTGGATTTGGATTTTAAAGGCAACGACCTGACAGTTTTAGGAGTAAAATTTGACAGAGAGGGTGGAGGACGGGGAAACTGGACTGACATCTTAGGGAAAGTTAGGCAAAGACTGGGGTTTTGGGGACTCAGACAACTGACAATTGAAGGCAAGGTTTTAGTTTTTAAAGCTGTAATTTTACCACTAATTTTACTTGTTTCTTCTGTTTTTAGTCCCCCAAGGCGATTCCTGGCCAACCTGGAGAGGGCGGTATTTTATTTCCTGTGGGGGTCCAAATGGGAACGAGTAAAAAGGGAGGTCTTTAAAAAAAGAAAGGAAAATGGCGGAAAAGGCCTCCCGGACCCCCACTTGTTTTTAGGTAGCCGCTTTACCGCCCTCCACATCGGATATGCGCTGACCCCATCCAGAGAGAATAAGACAGCGGCCATGGCTCGTTTCTGGATGGGGTCCTACCTAAGAAGCATAAAAATTTTATCAATCGACCTGAAAACCCCAGTGTCTTTTAATTTGCCAAAAGAGTACAGTTTTATAAAGAAATTTTTAAAAAAATTCCTTTTAGAGACAAATGATGCAAGCATTTTAACTAACCACAAATCCCTCATCTCTCTTGTGCAGGACCGGGAAGTGGTGAGTCCAGTTCCAGGCCTCACACTAAGTGAGGCCAAAGACGTTTGGAGGAACGCAGCCCACCCAGCTCTCCAGAACAGACACAAGGACTTATCGTGGATGGTGGCTCATGAGATCCTCCCGGTCAGGGCGGTTATGCACTCCAGAGGCATGGCCAAAAACTCCATCTGCCCACGGTCCGGGTGCAACCACCCGGAGACCGTCCACCATCTGCTCTGGGAGTGCGGTGCTGCGCGGGACCTGTGGTGACGCAACGATGACCGTGCCACAGAGAAAGCAGCAAGCTGCGGTCATATGAGCATAGGGAAAAAAGAAGAACAAAAGCGTCGGTTGCCGGCCGGCTGACTCATCACCGTCACAGCACGTTTTTTGATGTCCCTCTTATTTGAGAGTCTTTACCAACGAGCTGATGAGTCGAATCAGGGGTTTGTGTTGGATGGATTAGGGACACCTGATTCAAATCAAGGTCACGCACGCACGCACGCACGCAGCAGTCAAGCAATGGAAGGTGCCCCGTCCTTCCTTTTCTTGGGGGAGGGGAAGGTCACCGTGTTTGAGGATGGCGAAGGGGGATAGGGCGCGTCTGCCTGGAGGCCAGGCAACTCATACTTACCTGGCAGGGGAGACACCATGATCAGGAAGGTGGTTCACCCAGGGCGAGGCTCGGCCATTGCACTCCGGTTGTGCTGACCCCTGCGAATTCCCCAAATGTGGGAATCTCGACTGCATAATTTATGGTAGTGGGGGACTGCGTTCGCGCTCTCCCCTGTACACACTGGTTAAAAGCAGATAGCGTGGAGGGAAAAAGCGTGCGGTTCTTGACGCTTGTGGCGCCGCCCACTGCCCCAAAGGGTGAAGTTGCACCAGTTTTGTTATGTTTCTGTCTCTTTCTGCTGTGTCAGCCAGTGACCCGGAGAGTTCAGAGAACTGAACTGCGTTTGTTTTCATCGAGGTTGTCGAAACCTGCGACCGGTTTGCCGAATGTGGTTTTTCCCACAAACTTTGATATTCAACGGACGAGTTGATTGACAGCAGTGGTCCCAAAGGCAAAGTTGTTCGGATGGAGGTTTTCTGTCGTATGGTACGACTGTCTCGTGCGCGTGCTGTGAAAAAGCACGCGACATACGTTCGCCTATAGCCGCTCTCATGTTGTTGCTTTTTCATTTTAAAGCGCCACTAGGTGGCCATTCACCGCGTCCTTTCTCGCCTGACCCCAGACTGAGCCCGTGCACGGGTGTACCGGCTTGGGTGAAATTGTCTCGTTCCGTCCAAGAGCTATAGCCGTTCTAGCAGACCCCGCCTCGCCCAGCCCGTAGGTTTCGGCCTGCCGCCGCCAAGCTGAATCGAAATTCCCACTTTTTTTCCGATCTGGACGGACAGTCAGACTCCAGAGAATCTTTCTGCACTGGTTTGGGCCAGATCGGGCAAAAGACCTAGGACTAGTGTGCAAAAGTAGGTTTTTCACAAAATCCCAAATACCCGAAAATTTCGCCAGCGCAACCTTCGAATCCGAGGCATGCGTCTCGCTCGGCTCGAGCCAAGGATTCCGATGATATAAGACACTTGGTTCTGCGGCGTGCGGTTTGGGAGCTACGAGCCATTTCGTGCCGGGCCCATCGGGGGGCCAGCCTTGGTGATGTTGTAGAGCGAGTGGCTAGTACCATCCCTCAAAGTTTCAGGTCTCTACGACGTAAGGCCTTTGCCAACCCTCCCCCCCTCACCGCTTCCCAGATGGGCGTCGCCTTTGCAGGCTCCCCTGCCGCTGCGTCATTGTGTCATCGCTTCTCGGCCTTTTGGCTAAGATCAAGTGTAGTATCTGTTCTTATCAGTTTAATATCTGATACGTCCCCTATCCGGGGACTGCATATTAAATTGATTTTTGGCACATGGAGCCGGAACCGGGGCTTGCTCCGTCCACTCCACGCATCGACCTGGTATTGCAGTGCCTCCAGGAACGGTGTGCTTCCCCTTTTTGGGGACTGCGAATTGTTGTGACTAATAGAAGAACCAACAACACCACTGGAATTTTTTTTGTCAGAGAATACAGAAATACGCAGGAAGCGCATACAGAATGACGATGAGGTGACGCAACGATGACCGTGCCACAGAGAAAGCAGCAAGCTGCGGTCATATGAGCATAGGGAAAAAAGAAGAACAAAAGCGTCGGTTGCCGGCCGGCTGACTCATCACCGTCACAGCACGTTTTTTGATGTCCCTCTTATTTGAGAGTCTTTACCAACGAGCTGATGAGTCGAATCAGGGGTTTGTGTTGGATGGATTAGGGACACCTGATTCAAATCAAGGTCACGCACGCACGCACGCACGCAGCAGTCAAGCAATGGAAGGTGCCCCGTCCTTCCTTTTCTTGGGGGAGGGGAAGGTCACCGTGTTTGAGGATGGCGAAGGGGGATAGGGCGCCTCTGCCTGGAGGCCAGGCAACTCATACTTACCTGGCAGGGGAGACACCATGATCAGGAAGGTGGTTCACCCAGGGCGAGGCTCGGCCATTGCACTCCGGTTGTGCTGACCCCTGCGAATTCCCCAAATGTGGGAATCTCGACTGCATAATTTATGGTAGTGGGGGACTGCGTTCGCGCTCTCCCCTGTACACACTGGTTAAAAGCAGATAGCGTGGAGGGAAAAAGCGTGCGGTTCTTGACGCTTGTGGCGCCGCCCACTGCCCCAAAGGGTGAAGTTGCACCAGTTTTGTTATGTTTCTGTCTCTTTCTGCTGTGTCAGCCAGTGACCCGGAGAGTTCAGAGAACTGAACTGCGTTTGTTTTCATCGAGGTTGTCGAAACCTGCGACCGGTTTGCCGAATGTGGTTTTTCCCACAAACTTTGATATTCAACGGACGAGTTGATTGACAGCAGTGGTCCCAAAGGCAAAGTTGTTCGGATGGAGGTTTTCTGTCGTATGGTACGACTGTCTCGTGCGCGTGCTGTGAAAAAGCACGCGACATACGTTCGCCTATAGCCGCTCTCATGTTGTTGCTTTTTCATTTTAAAGCGCCACTAGGTGGCCATTCACCGCGTCCTTTCTCGCCTGACCCCAGACTGAGCCCGTGCACGGGTGTACCGGCTTGGGTGAAATTGTCTCGTTCCGTCCAAGAGCTATAGCCGTTCTAGCAGACCCCGCCTCGCCAAACCCGTAGGTTTCGGCCTGCCGCCGCCAAGCTGAATCGAAATTCCCACTTTTTTTCCGATCTGGACGGACAGTCAGACTCCAGAGAATCTTTCTGCACTGGTTTGGGCCAGATCGGGCAAAAGACCTAGGACTAGTGTGCAAAAGTAGGTTTTTCACAAAATCCCAAATACCCGAAAATTTCGCCAGCGCAACCTTCGAATCCGAGGCATGCGTCTCGCTCGGCTCGAGCCAAGGATTCCGATGATATAAGACACTTGGTTCTGCGGCGTGCGGTTTGGGAGCTACGAGCCATTTCGTGCCGGGCCCATCGGGGGGCCAGCCTTGGTGATGTTGTAGAGCGAGTGGCTAGTACCATCCCTCAAAGTTTCAGGTCTCTACGACGTAAGGCCTTTGCCAACCCTCCCCCCCTCACCGCTTCCCAGATGGGCGTCGCCTTTGCCGGCTCCCCTGCCGCTGCGTCATTGTGTCATCGCTTCTCGGCCTTTTGGCTAAGATCAAGTGTAGTATCTGTTCTTATCAGTTTAATATCTGATACGTCCCCTATCCGGGGACTGCATATTAAATTGATTTTTGGCACATGGAGCCGGAACCGGGGCTTGCTCCGTCCACTCCACGCATCGACCTGGTATTGCAGTGCCTCCAGGAACGGTGTGCTTCCCCTTTTTGGGGACTGCGAATTGTTGTGACTAATAGAAGAACCAACAACACCACTGGAATTTTTTTTGTCAGAGAATACAGAAATACGCAGGAAGCGCATACAGAATGACGATGAGGTGACGCAACGATGACCGTGCCACAGAGAAAGCAGCAAGCTGCGGTCATATGAGCATAGGGAAAAAAGAAGAACAAAAGCGTCGGTTGCCGGCCGGCTGACTCATCACCGTCACAGCACGTTTTTTGATGTCCCTCTTATTTGAGAGTCTTTACCAACGAGCTGATGAGTCGAATCAGGGGTTTGTGTTGGATGGATTAGGGACACCTGATTCAAATCAAGGTCACGCACGCACGCACGCAGCAGTCAAGCAATGGAAGGTGCCCCGTCCTTCCTTTTCTTGGGGGAGGGGAAGGTCACCGTGTTTGAGGATGGCGAAGGGGGATAGGGCGCCTCTGCCTGGAGGCCAGGCAACTCATACTTACCTGGCAGGGGAGACACCATGATCAGGAAGGTGGTTCACCCAGGGCGAGGCTCGGCCATTGCACTCCGGTTGTGCTGACCCCTGCGAATTCCCCAAATGTGGGAATCTCGACTGCATAATTTATGGTAGTGGGGGACTGCGTTCGCGCTCTCCCCTGTACACACTGGTTAAAAGCAGATAGCGTGGAGGGAAAAAGCGTGCGGTTCTTGACGCTTGTGGCGCCGCCCACTGCCCCAAAGGGTGAAGTTGCACCAGTTTTGTTATGTTTCTGTCTCTTTCTGCTGTGTCAGCCAGTGACCCGGAGAGTTCAGAGAACTGAACTGCGTTTGTTTTCATCGAGGTTGTCGAAACCTGCGACCGGTTTGCCGAATGTGGTTTTTCCCACAAACTTTGATATTCAACGGACGAGTTGATTGACAGCAGTGGTCCCAAAGGCAAAGTTGTTCGGATGGAGGTTTTCTGTCGTATGGTACGACTGTCTCGTGCGCGTGCTGTGAAGAAGCACGCGACATACGTTCGCCTATAGCCGCTCTCATGTTGTTGCTTTTTCATTTTAAAGCGCCACTAGGTGGCCATTCACCGCGTCCTTTCTCGCCTGACCCCAGACTGAGCCCGTGCACGGGTGTACCGGCTTGGGTGAAATTGTCTCGTTCCGTCCAAGAGCTATAGCCGTTCTAGCAGACCCCGCCTCGCCCAGCCCGTAGGTTTCGGCCTGCCGCCGCCAAGCTGAATCGAAATTCCCACTTTTTTTCCGATCTGGACGGACAGTCAGACTCCAGAGAATCTTTCTGCACTGGTTTGGGCCAGATCGGGCAAAAGACCTAGGACTAGTGTGCAAAAGTAGGTTTTTCACAAAATCCCAAATACCCGAAAATTTCGCCCGCGCAACCTTCAAATCCGAGGCATGCGTCTCGCTCGGCTCGAGCCAAGGATTCCGATGATATAAGACACTTGGTTCTGCGGCGTGCGGTTTGGGAGCTACGAGCCATTTCGTGCCGGGCCCATCGGGGGGCCAGCCTTGGTGATGTTGTAGAGCGAGTGGCTAGTACCATCCCTCAAAGTTTCAGGTCTCTACGACGTAAGGCCTTTGCCAACCCTCCCCCCCTCACCGCTTCCCAGATGGGCGTCGCCTTTGCAGGCTCCCCTGCCGCTGCGTCATTGTGTCATCGCTTCTCGGCCTTTTGGCTAAGATCAAGTGTAGTATCTGTTCTTATCAGTTTAATATCTGATACGTCCCCTATCCGGGGACTGCATATTAAATTGATTTTTGGCACATGGAGCCGGAACCGGGGCTTGCTCCGTCCACTCCACGCATCGACCTGGTATTGCAGTGCCTCCAGGAACGGTGTGCTTCCCCTTTTTGGGGACTGCGAATTGTTGTGACTAATAGAAGAACCAACAACACCACTGGAATTTTTTTTGTCAGAGAATACAGAAATACGCAGGAAGCGCATACAGAATGACGATGAGGTGACGCAACGATGACCGTGCCACAGAGAAAGCAGCAAGCTGCGGTCATATGAGCATAGGGAAAAAAGAAGAACAAAAGCGTCGGTTGCCGGCCGGCTGACTCATCACCGTCACAGCACGTTTTTTGATGTCCCTCTTATTTGAGAGTCTTTACCAACGATCTGATGAGTCGAATCAGGGGTTTGTGTTGGATGGATTAGGGACACCTGATTCAAATCAAGGTCACGCACGCACGCACGCAGCAGTCAAGCAATGGAAGGTGCCCCGTCCTTCCTTTTCTTGGGGGAGGGGAAGGTCACCGTGTTTGAGGATGGCGAAGGGGGATAGGGCGCCTCTGCCTGGAGGCCAGGCAACTCATACTTACCTGGCAGGGGAGACACCATGATCAGGAAGGTGGTTCACCCAGGGCGAGGCTCGGCCATTGCACTCCGGTTGTGCTGACCCCTGCGAATTCCCCAAATGTGGGAATCTCGACTGCATAATTTATGGTAGTGGGGGACTGCGTTCGCGCTCTCCCCTGTACACACTGGTTAAAAGCAGATAGCGTGGAGGGAAAAAGCGTGCGGTTCTTGACGCTTGTGGCGCCGCCCACTGCCCCAAAGGGTGAAGTTGCACCAGTTTTGTTATGTTTCTGTCTCTTTCTGCTGTGTCAGCCAGTGACCCGGAGAGTTCAGAGAACTGAACTGCGTTTGTTTTCATCGAGGTTGTCGAAACCTGCGACCGGTTTGCCGAATGTGGTTTTTCCCACAAACTTTGATATTCAACGGACGAGTTGATTGACAGCAGTGGTCCCAAAGGCAAAGTTGTTCGGATGGAGGTTTTCTGTCGTATGGTACGACTGTCTCGTGCGCGTGCTGTGAAAAAGCACGCGACATACGTTCGCCTATAGCCGCTCTCATGTTGTTGCTTTTTCATTTTAAAGCGCCACTAGGTGGCCATTCACCGCGTCCTTTCTCGCCTGACCCCAGACTGAGCCCGTGCACGGGTGTACCGGCTTGGGTGAAATTGTCTCGTTCCGTCCAAGAGCTATAGCCGTTCTAGCAGACCCCGCCTCGCCCAGCCCGTAGGTTTCGGCCTGCCGCCGCCAAGCTGAATCGAAATTCCCACTTTTTTTCCGATCTGGACGGACAGTCAGACTCCGGAGAATCTTTCTGCACTGGTTTGGGCCAGATCGGGCAAAAGACCTAGGACTAGTGTGCAAAAGTAGGTTTTTCACAAAATCCCAAATACCCGAAAATTTCGCCCGCGCAACCTTCGAATCCGAGGCATGCGTCTCGCTCGGCTCGAGCCAAGGATTCCGATGATATAAGACACTTGGTTCTGCGGCGTGCGGTTTGGGAGCTACAAGCCATTTCGTGCCGGGCCCATCGGGGGGCCAGCCTTGGTGATGTTGTAGAGCGAGTGGCTAGTACCATCCCTCAAAGTTTCAGGTCTCTACGACGTAAGGCCTTTGCCAACCCTCCCCCCCTCACCGCTTCCCAGATGGGCGTCGCCTTTGCCGGCTCCCCTGCCGCTGCGTCATTGTGTCATCGCTTCTCGGCCTTTTGGCTAAGATCAAGTGTAGTATCTGTTCTTATCAGTTTAATATCTGATACGTCCCCTATCCGGGGACTGCATATTAAATTGATTTTTGGCACATGGAGCCGGAACCGGGGCTTGCTCCGTCCACTCCACGCATCGACCTGGTATTGCAGTGCCTCCAGGAACGGTGTGCTTCCCCTTTTTGGGGACTGCGAATTGTTGTGACTAATAGAAGAACCAACAACACCACTGGAATTTTTTTTGTCAGAGAATACAGAAATACGCAGGAAGCGCATACAGAATGACGATGAGGTGACGCAACGATGACCGTGCCACAGAGAAAGCAGCAAGCTGCGGTCATATGAGCATAGGGAAAAAAGAAGAACAAAAGCGTCGGTTGCCGGCCGGCTGACTCATCACCGTCACAGCACGTTTTTTGATGTCCCTCTTATTTGAGAGTCTTTACCAACGAGCTGATGAGTCGAATCAGGGGTTTGTGTTGGATGGATTAGGGACACCTGATTCAAATCAAGGTCACGCACGCACGCACGCAGCAGTCAAGCAATGGAAGGTGCCCCGTCCTTCCTTTTCTTGGGGGAGGGGAAGGTCACCGTGTTTGAGGATGGCGAAGGGGGATAGGGCGCCTCTGCCTGGAGGCCAGGCAACTCATACTTACCTGGCAGGGGAGACACCATGATCAGGAAGGTGGTTCACCCAGGGCGAGGCTCGGCCATTGCACTCCGGTTGTGCTGACCCCTGCGAATTCCCCAAATGTGGGAATCTCGACTGCATAATTTATGGTAGTGGGGGACTGCGTTCGCGCTCTCCCCTGTACACACTGGTTAAAAGCAGATAGCGTGGAGGGAAAAAGCGTGCGGTTCTTGACGCTTGTGGCGCCGCCCACTGCCCCAAAGGGTGAAGTTGCACCAGTTTTGTTATGTTTCTGTCTCTTTCTGCTGTGTCAGCCAGTGACCCGGAGAGTTCAGAGAACTGAACTGCGTTTGTTTTCATCGAGGTTGTCGAAACCTGCGACCGGTTTGCCGAATGTGGTTTTTCCCACAAACTTTGATATTCAACGGACGAGTTGATTGACAGCAGTGGTCCCAAAGGCAAAGTTGTTCGGATGGAGGTTTTCTGTCGTATGGTACGACTGTCTCGTGCGCGTGCTGTGAAAAAGCACGCGACATACGTTCGCCTATAGCCGCTCTCATGTTGTTGCTTTTTCATTTTAAAGCGCCACTAGGTGGCCATTCACCGCGTCCTTTCTCGCCTGACCCCAGACTGAGCCCGTGCACGGGTGTACCGGCTTGGGTGAAATTGTCTCGTTCCGTCCAAGAGCTATAGCCGTTCTAGCAGACCCCGCCTCGCCCAGCCCGTAGGTTTCGGCCTGCCGCCGCCAAGCTGAATCGAAATTCCCACTTTTTTTCCGATCTGGACGGACAGTCAGACTCCGGAGAATCTTTCTGCACTGGTTTGGGCCAGATCGGGCAAAAGACCTAGGACTAGTGTGCAAAAGTAGGTTTTTCACAAAATCCCAAATACCCGAAAATTTCGCCCGCGCAACCTTCGAATCCGAGGCATGCGTCTCGCTCGGCTCGAGCCAAGGATTCCGATGATATAAGACACTTGGTTCTGCGGCGTGCGGTTTGGGAGCTACGAGCCATTTCGTGCCGGGCCCATCGGGGGGCCAGCCTTGGTGATGTTGTAGAGCGAGTGGCTAGTACCATCCCTCAAAGTTTCAGGTCTCTACGACGTAAGGCCTTTGCCAACCCTCCCCCCCTCACCGCTTCCCAGATGGGCGTCGCCTTTGCCGGCTCCCCTGCCGCTGCGTCATTGTGTCATCGCTTCTCGGCCTTTTGGCTAAGATCAAGTGTAGTATCTGTTCTTATCAGTTTAATATCTGATACGTCCCCTATCCGGGGACTGCATATTAAATTGATTTTTGGCACATGGAGCCGGAACCGGGGCTTGCTCCGTCCACTCCACGCATCGACCTGGTATTGCAGTGCCTCCAGGAACGGTGTGCTTCCCCTTTTTGGGGACTGCGAATTGTTGTGACTAATAGAAGAACCAACAACACCACTGGAATTTTTTTTGTCAGAGAATACAGAAATACGCAGGAAGCGCATACAGAATGACGATGAGGTGACGCAACGATGACCGTGCCACAGAGAAAGCAGCAAGCTGCGGTCATATGAGCATAGGGAAAAAAGAAGAACAAAAGCGTCGGTTGCCGGCCGGCTGACTCATCACCGTCACAGCACGTTTTTTGATGTCCCTCTTATTTGAGAGTCTTTACCAACGAGCTGATGAGTCGAATCAGGGGTTTGTGTTGGATGGATTAGGGACACCTGATTCAAATCAAGGTCACGCACGCACGCACGCAGCAGTCAAGCAATGGAAGGTGCCCCGTCCTTCCTTTTCTTGGGGGAGGGGAAGGTCACCGTGTTTGAGGATGGCGAAGGGGGATAGGGCGCCTCTGCCTGGAGGCCAGGCAACTCATACTTACCTGGCAGGGGAGACACCATGATCAGGAAGGTGGTTCACCCAGGGCGAGGCTCGGCCATTGCACTCCGGTTGTGCTGACCCCTGCGAATTCCCCAAATGTGGGAATCTCGACTGCATAATTTATGGTAGTGGGGGACTGCGTTCGCGCTCTCCCCTGTACACACTGGTTAAAAGCAGATAGCGTGGAGGGAAAAAGCGTGCGGTTCTTGACGCTTGTGGCGCCGCCCACTGCCCCAAAGGGTGAAGTTGCACCAGTTTTGTTATGTTTCTGTCTCTTTCTGCTGTGTCAGCCAGTGACCCGGAGAGTTCAGAGAACTGAACTGCGTTTGTTTTCATCGAGGTTGTCGAAACCTGCGACCGGTTTGCCGAATGTGGTTTTTCCCACAAACTTTGATATTCAACGGACGAGTTGATTGACAGCAGTGGTCCCAAAGGCAAAGTTGTTCGGATGGAGGTTTTCTGTCGTATGGTACGACTGTCTCGTGCGCGTGCTGTGAAAAAGCACGCGACATACGTTCGCCTATAGCCGCTCTCATGTTGTTGCTTTTTCATTTTAAAGCGCCACTAGGTGGCCATTCACCGCGTCCTTTCTCGCCTGACCCCAGACTGAGCCCGTGCACGGGTGTACCGGCTTGGGTGAAATTGTCTCGTTCCGTCCAAGAGCTATAGCCGTTCTAGCAGACCCCGCCTCGCCCAGCCCGTAGGTTTCGGCCTGCCGCCGCCAAGCTGAATCGAAATTCCCACTTTTTTTCCGATCTGGACGGACAGTCAGACTCCGGAGAATCTTTCTGCACTGGTTTGGGCCAGATCGGGCAAAAGACCTAGGACTAGTGTGCAAAAGTAGGTTTTTCACAAAATCCCAAATACCCGAAAATTTCGCCCGCGCAACCTTCGAATCCGAGGCATGCGTCTCGCTCGGCTCGAGCCAAGGATTCCGATGATATAAGACACTTGGTTCTGCGGCGTGCGGTTTGGGAGCTACGAGCCATTTCGTGCCGGGCCCATCGGGGGGCCAGCCTTGGTGATGTTGTAGAGCGAGTGGCTAGTACCATCCCTCAAAGTTTCAGGTCTCTACGACGTAAGGCCTTTGCCAACCCTCCCCCCCTCACCGCTTCCCAGATGGGCGTCGCCTTTGCCGGCTCCCCTGCCGCTGCGTCATTGTGTCATCGCTTCTCGGCCTTTTGGCTAAGATCAAGTGTAGTATCTGTTCTTATCAGTTTAATATCTGATACGTCCCCTATCCGGGGACTGCATATTAAATTGATTTTTGGCACATGGAGCCGGAACCGGGGCTTGCTCCGTCCACTCCACGCATCGACCTGGTATTGCAGTGCCTCCAGGAACGGTGTGCTTCCCCTTTTTGGGGACTGCGAATTGTTGTGACTAATAGAAGAACCAACAACACCACTGGAATTTTTTTTGTCAGAGAATACAGAAATACGCAGGAAGCGCATACAGAATGACGATGAGGTGACGCAACGATGACCGTGCCACAGAGAAAGCAGCAAGCTGCGGTCATATGAGCATAGGGAAAAAAGAAGAACAAAAGCGTCGGTTGCCGGCCGGCTGACTCATCACCGTCACAGCACGTTTTTTGATGTCCCTCTTATTTGAGAGTCTTTACCAACGAGCTGATGAGTCGAATCAGGGGTTTGTGTTGGATGGATTAGGGACACCTGATTCAAATCAAGGTCACGCACGCACGCACGCAGCAGTCAAGCAATGGAAGGTGCCCCGTCCTTCCTTTTCTTGGGGGAGGGGAAGGTCACCGTGTTTGAGGATGGCGAAGGGGGATAGGGCGCCTCTGCCTGGAGGCCAGGCAACTCATACTTACCTGGCAGGGGAGACACCATGATCAGGAAGGTGGTTCACCCAGGGCGAGGCTCGGCCATTGCACTCCGGTTGTGCTGACCCCTGCGAATTCCCCAAATGTGGGAATCTCGACTGCATAATTTATGGTAGTGGGGGACTGCGTTCGCGCTCTCCCCTGTACACACTGGTTAAAAGCAGATAGCGTGGAGGGAAAAAGCGTGCGGTTCTTGACGCTTGTGGCGCCGCCCACTGCCCCAAAGGGTGAAGTTGCACCAGTTTTGTTATGTTTCTGTCTCTTTCTGCTGTGTCAGCCAGTGACCCGGAGAGTTCAGAGAACTGAACTGCGTTTGTTTTCATCGAGGTTGTCGAAACCTGCGACCGGTTTGCCGAATGTGGTTTTTCCCACAAACTTTGATATTCAACGGACGAGTTGATTGACAGCAGTGGTCCCAAAGGCAAAGTTGTTCGGATGGAGGTTTTCTGTCGTATGGTACGACTGTCTCGTGCGCGTGCTGTGAAAAAGCACGCGACATACGTTCGCCTATAGCCGCTCTCATGTTGTTGCTTTTTCATTTTAAAGCGCCACTAGGTGGCCATTCACCGCGTCCTTTCTCGCCTGACCCCAGACTGAGCCCGTGCACGGGTGTACCGGCTTGGGTGAAATTGTCTCGTTCCGTCCAAGAGCTATAGCCGTTCTAGCAGACCCCGCCTCGCCCAGCCCGTAGGTTTCGGCCTGCCGCCGCCAAGCTGAATCGAAATTCCCACTTTTTTTCCGATCTGGACGGACAGTCAGACTCCGGAGAATCTTTCTGCACTGGTTTGGGCCAGATCGGGCAAAAGACCTAGGACTAGTGTGCAAAAGTAGGTTTTTCACAAAATCCCAAATACCCGAAAATTTCGCCAGCGCAACCTTCGAATCCGAGGCATGCGTCTCGCTCGGCTCGAGCCAAGGATTCCGATGATATAAGACACTTGGTTCTGCGGCGTGCGGTTTGGGAGCTACGAGCCATTTCGTGCCGGGCCCATCGGGGGGCCAGCCTTGGTGATGTTGTAGAGCGAGTGGCTAGTACCATCCCTCAAAGTTTCAGGTCTCTACGACGTAAGGCCTTTGCCAACCCTCCCCCCCTCACCGCTTCCCAGATGGGCGTCGCCTTTGCCGGCTCCCCTGCCGCTGCGTCATTGTGTCATCGCTTCTCGGCCTTTTGGCTAAGATCAAGTGTAGTATCTGTTCTTATCAGTTTAATATCTGATACGTCCCCTATCCGGGGACTGCATATTAAATTGATTTTTGGCACATGGAGCCGGAACCGGGGCTTGCTCCGTCCACTCCACGCATCGACCTGGTATTGCAGTGCCTCCAGGAACGGTGTGCTTCCCCTTTTTGGGGACTGCGAATTGTTGTGACTAATAGAAGAACCAACAACACCACTGGAATTTTTTTTGTCAGAGAATACAGAAATACGCAGGAAGCGCATACAGAATGACGATGAGGTGACGCAACGATGACCGTGCCACAGAGAAAGCAGCAAGCTGCGGTCATATGAGCATAGGGAAAAAAGAAGAACAAAAGCGTCGGTTGCCGGCCGGCTGACTCATCACCGTCACAGCACGTTTTTTGATGTCCCTCTTATTTGAGAGTCTTTACCAACGAGCTGATGAGTCGAATCAGGGGTTTGTGTTGGATGGATTAGGGACACCTGATTCAAATCAAGGTCACGCACGCACGCACGCAGCAGTCAAGCAATGGAAGGTGCCCCGTCCTTCCTTTTCTTGGGGGAGGGGAAGGTCACCGTGTTTGAGGATGGCGAAGGGGGATAGGGCGCCTCTGCCTGGAGGCCAGGCAACTCATACTTACCTGGCAGGGGAGACACCATGATCAGGAAGGTGGTTCACCCAGGGCGAGGCTCGGCCATTGCACTCCGGTTGTGCTGACCCCTGCGAATTCCCCAAATGTGGGAATCTCGACTGCATAATTTATGGTAGTGGGGGACTGCGTTCGCGCTCTCCCCTGTACACACTGGTTAAAAGCAGATAGCGTGGAGGGAAAAAGCGTGCGGTTCTTGACGCTTGTGGCGCCGCCCACTGCCCCAAAGGGTGAAGTTGCACCAGTTTTGTTATGTTTCTGTCTCTTTCTGCTGTGTCAGCCAGTGACCCGGAGAGTTCAGAGAACTGAACTGCGTTTGTTTTCATCGAGGTTGTCGAAACCTGCGACCGGTTTGCCGAATGTGGTTTTTCCCACAAACTTTGATATTCAACGGACGAGTTGATTGACAGCAGTGGTCCCAAAGGCAAAGTTGTTCGGATGGAGGTTTTCTGTCGTATGGTACGACTGTCTCGTGCGCGTGCTGTGAAAAAGCACGCGACATACGTTCGCCTATAGCCGCTCTCATGTTGTTGCTTTTTCATTTTAAAGCGCCACTAGGTGGCCATTCACCGCGTCCTTTCTCGCCTGACCCCAGACTGAGCCCGTGCACGGGTGTACCGGCTTGGGTGAAATTGTCTCGTTCCGTCCAAGAGCTATAGCCGTTCTAGCAGACCCCGCCTCGCCCAGCCCGTAGGTTTCGGCCTGCCGCCGCCAAGCTGAATCGAAATTCCCACTTTTTTTCCGATCTGGACGGACAGTCAGACTCCAGAGAATCTTTCTGCACTGGTTTGGGCCAGATCGGGCAAAAGACCTAGGACTAGTGTGCAAAAGTAGGTTTTTCACAAAATCCCAAATACCCGAAAATTTCGCCCGCGCAACCTTCGAATCCGAGGCATGCGTCTCGCTCGGCTCGAGCCAAGGATTCCGATGATATAAGACACTTGGTTCTGCGGCGTGCGGTTTGGGAGCTACGAGCCATTTCGTGCCGGGCCCATCGGGGGGCCAGCCTTGGTGATGTTGTAGAGCGAGTGGCTAGTACCATCCCTCAAAGTTTCAGGTCTCTACGACGTAAGGCCTTTGCCAACCCTCCCCCCCTCACCGCTTCCCAGATGGGCGTCGCCTTTGCCGGCTCCCCTGCCGCTGCGTCATTGTGTCATCGCTTCTCGGCCTTTTGGCTAAGATCAAGTGGTCTGGTCTGACGGTAGAGACAGCGATCGCCTCTTGTTTGACCTTTGTCTCGTGTGTTGCTTGTCACACGGGACATACAGCCTTCAGGAGGTACATTGACAAGCGGCTTTTAGGGGACGACTCGTTCTTCGAGGAATCTACTTGGTTTTAAAGGTAAGCAGGTTTTTATATTATTTATTTATTTATTTATTTAAATTATTGCTTATTTTATTGCTTGATTTTAGCCGCAGCGTGCTGTTGGTGCCTCCATCATGTCGGCTGCTCGTGCCGGCGTGAGGAGGCACCACAGTGTGCGTTTTAAATTTAAAAGAAAAGAGGATGGTACTCTCCAGGGCATGTCCAGACTGGACTTTTCCAGGAAGTACATCCAACAGACTCTGGGTTTTAAAGCTACAGACATAAACTGTTTATTGACTCTACCCCTGAACCATGGTTTTGATGTGAGTTTTACATCTGCTTCTCTGTTGAGTACTTTCTGGTCTCGGTTTGAAACATGTAAAGCCAATTTCTCCATGTTCACAGTGGAAAAGCTAACTGATAATTCACTGAAAGTGGTGATTGTCAGGATGTTTAATGAAACTGTGAGTGGAGAGGATATTGTTGTATGGTTGGCAAGATACTGCTCTATTCGTGGACCACCAGTCAAGGTTTTAGATGAGGACGGCATCTGGAGCTGTGCGTGGAGAGTGCCCATCAAACAATGGGCAGATCCCAACAGCTACCATGGTCTGAGTCAAATACCATCAATGATTGTGTTGGGCGAGAATAGAGGCTACATCCACTACCAAGGGATGCCCAAGCTTTGCCGCAAATGTGGCAAACTTGGACATCTCGCCGAGGCATGTCAGGAAGTAATATGCAGAAAGTGTAGAGAAATTGGACACACCTTTGAAGAGTGCCAAAATGGCAGAAAGTGTAACCTCTGTGGAGAATCAACCCATCTCTACAGAGATTGCCCTAAAAGTTTTGCCAACAAGTTGAAAAACAACAAAATGGCCGCCCCACCCAATGTACAAACAAGTGAGGAGGCGGGCCCTGAGGTTTTGGCGGGAAATTTAATATCCCAGCCAGCCTCAGGGATTGGACAGGAAGGAGGAAGTGGGGTGGCCACAGGGGCGGAGTCAATTTTAGCAGTTGAACGAGGGGAGGAAGCCAATCCTCAAGAAGAAAGTAAAGAGAAAATGGAGGAGGAAGAGGAAGAAACGGCTTCCTCCCTAGAAACAGTCCCGGAGCTGAGTGTTGTGGACAGTGGGAGTGGAACTGATTGTTCTCTCCCCAATGCTCAAGTGCAGAAAAGGTCTGCGAGATCTCCTCTGGTTCAAACAGAGGAGAAAAGGCTGAGGGCATCGCATCGGCTAGATAGTTCCTCTTCGGAAGATCTAGACCGTATGTGGCCCCCAGAATCTCCAAATGAAGTCTCTTTTCTGCACATAAAGCTAAGAACATCGTCGCCAAAGGAGTGGCAAGAGTTCCCCTCTGTGGCTCCTGAGGCGCCAAGCACTTGCCTTCCTGATTCCAGTATTTCTGGGGAAAAGGAAAGAGAAGTGCAACAAGATGTAACATGATTTTAATTCTGTCTTTGTAGTCCACTCTTGTTTTATCTTTTAAATGACTTGTACCTTTTTAGCCATACTGCTCATGGTTCTCACTATCTCTACAATTAATGTGAGAAGTGTGAAGAGCAATATGCGAGCACAGAGCGTCTTATCCTTTTTAAAATATTTTAAGTCAGATGTGTTTTTATTGCAAGAATGTGGTTTGCCGTTTTTACCAAATTACAGGAAATGGGAGGAGCTCTGGACCCCAGGACCTTCCATTTGGAGCGGGTCCAATTTTAACAAAAATGATGGTGTTGCTATTTTAATTAACAATAAGAATATCTTGGTGAAGGGCAGCACTGTGGTGAAGGACGGGCGGGCAATTTTAGCAAATCTGACTTTTTCAGGTAAGGATTTTAACGTTTTAAATGTATATGGTTTTACGGATAAAAATGAAAGGTATGAGTTTTTAGAAGACCTGCAGCCCCACATGCTAGGTAGGGCTCCTTTAGTGGTAGCAGGGGATTTTAACTGTGTTTTATCAAAGAAGGACAGAAAGAGGGTGGGAGATGATTTTAAGATTGATAAGACATCGGTTTTATTACAAAGCTTAGTTAGAGATTTTAGGTTAGTTGACTGTTTTAAAATAATGCATCAAAGAGAGGAGGGCTTCACCTGGTTCAGTGGTGACGGCACCAAAGCCTCTCGAATCGACTACCTATTTACAAGAGATTTCCCGCCAACCGATGCTACATTGACCCCACTCTTCTTCTCAGACCACTTAATGCTATCTTGCACTCTTTCACTGCCCACTGGTGTGACAGTAGGGGGAGGTCTGTGGAAGCTGAACTGCTCCCTCTTAGAAGATGAGGAGGTAGTCAGAGAATATAGGGAGCAGTTCAGCCAATGGCAGACCCTCCAAGACTTTTATGACTCACGTGCACAGTGGTGGGAGATGGTGAAGGAACGGACAAGACTTTTTTTTAGAAAGACAGGCAGAGACAAAAAGAATAGATTTAAACGACGCATGATGGGGCTGCAAAAACGACTACAAAGGTATTTTAATCTTTTAAATGACGGGTTTGATTTTAATGAAGATATTAAAATGGTAAAAGATGAGATGTCAGTTTTATCCAAAATACAAAGCAAAGGTGTCATTTTAAGGAGCAGGGAGAGGGAAACAGAGGAAGGAGAAAAGTGTACTAGGTATTTTTTTAAAAAGATAATTTTACAGGGTGGGACAATTACTGTTTTAAAAAGTGGAGGGAGGGAAGCCCACAGCACAAAAGAGATTTTAAAAGAAACTGAAGAATTTTATGAACAATTATACTATACCAAAGAAGTACACAATGACACGATAAAGGAAGTTTTAGAGTTTTTAGAAAAGAAATTAGACAAATGTGCTATTTTATCTCAAGATTTTAACATTTTAGAGATGGACAAAGCTCTTAAAAGTTTTAAACGAGGAAAGTCCCCAGGAATAGATGGACTTCCTCTAGAGTTTTACTCCACTTTTTGGGATATTTTAGCACACGACTTACTGACTGTTTTTAAGGAATTTGAGACTCTGGACAGACTTCCTGACAGTTTTAGAATAGGGATAGTTTCACTCTTGCTAAAAAAAGGTGACAAGACTGACTTAAAAAACTGGCGACCCATTACTCTTTTAAACTTTGATTGTAAGATTTTTAGCAAAATTTTATCCATGCGCATGTCGACTGTTTTAGAGGACGTAATTCACCTGGATCAAGCATGTGCTGTGCCCGGAAGGAAGATCACGGACAGCCTGGTACTGATCAGAGATGCTATCTGTTATGCGAGAGACAGAAATATTCGGCTAGTAGTCCTAAATTTAGATTTTGAAAAAGCATTTGACCGCATCTCGCACCAGTTCCTCTTTAAGGTACTGGAGAAAATGGGGTTTCCAGGGAGGTTTATAGCCTGGGTGGGACTGCTTTACAATGGTCTGGTTAGCAGGATTTTGGTTAACGGGCATTTGTCCAAAGCTGTAAATATTCACAGCGGTGTCCGTCAGGGGTGTCCTTTATCTCCCCTTCTGTATGTGGCCTGTATTGAGCCACTGGCACAAATCTTGAGAAGGGATAAATGGATTAAAGGACTGGACGTCCCAGGGACTGGTGGACTGACAGCAACCTGCGTTTTATATATGGACGACATAACCCTTTTAGCGACTGACCTTTTATCGGTACGAAGAGCATTGGACTTGACTGACTGGTACGGTCGGGCCTCGGGCGCCAAGCTCAATAGGAACAAGTCCGAGGCCCAGCTCTTCGGGCCGTGGGGGGACGTCGACACAGGTGGACTGGATCTGGTTTTTAAAGACAACGATTTGAAAGTTTTAGGTGTAAAATTTGACAGAGAGGGTGGAGGACGGGGAAACTGGACTGACATCTTAGGGAAAGTTAGGCAAAGACTGGGTTTTTGGGGACTAAGACAGATGACAATGGAAGGGAAGGTTTTAATTTTTAAAGCCATAATTTTACCACTGATTTTACTTGTCTGTTCTGTTTTTAGTCCCCCAAGAAGATTCCTGGCCAACCTGGAGAGGGCGGTATTTTATTTCCTGTGGGGGTCCAAGTGGGAACGACTGAAAAGGGAGGTCTTTAAAAAAAGAAAGGAAAATGGTGGGAAAGGCCTCCCTGACCCCCACTTGTTTTTAGGTAGCCGCTTTACCGCCCTCCACATCGGATACGCGCTGACCCCATCCAGAGAGAATAAGACAGCGGCCATGGCTCGTTTCTGGATGGGGTCCTACCTAAGAAGCCTAAAGATTTTACCTACTGATTTAAAAACCCCAGTGTCTTTTAACTTGCCAAAAGAGTATATTTTTATCAAGACATTTTTAAAGAAATACTTTTTAGAAACAGAAGATGTGACGATTTTAACTAACCATAAGTCTCTTATCTCTCTTGTGCAGGATCGAGAAAAGGTGAGCCCAGTTCCAGGCCTCACGCCAAGTGAGGCCAAAGAAGTTTGGAGGAACGTTGCCCACCCAGCTCTCCAGAACAGGCTTAAGGACTTGGCGTGGATGGTGGCTCATGAGATCCTCCCGGTCAGGGCGGTTATGCACTCCAGAGGCATGGCCAAAAATCCCACCTGCCCACGGTCCGGGTGTAAATCCCCGGAGACCGTCTACCATCTGCTCTGGGAGTGCGGTGCTGCGCGGGACCTGTGGGCCAGGGCCGGCCCCCTGTTTTTCCCGTGCCTGCCAGCGGGTGGGGCCCAGGTGGATTACAAGCTCGCCATCCTAGGGGTGGGTCAGGGCCTAAAAGCCCTAACAACACAAGAATTTGCATCGCTCTGGCTCACCCTTAACCTGATAAAGGATGCCATCTGGGTCACCAGAAACCTGCTGGTGGGGAAACGCGTGACGGTCCCCCTCCACGCGAGCGAGCAGAGAATAAGATCAGCGCTGCAGGGTGGGCCGCACGTCGTTATTCGGATGGGGGGGCCGAGGCCACACGAGAAGGTCCCGGCCACCACCGACCTTGGCCGCCCGTAGATGCACCCTCACCACTCTGGCTACGGGAACAGCGGGCCAGCGGGCCGGAGGAGAGGGGATCTCCGCTGGGCTCTGGAAGCGAGGAGCCTTGAGCCTGTTCTGGAGAACTGGAGTGAATGGACATGTTTTGTAGGGGCTCACCCTTGATCCTGTACAAGAGACGAAGTTTTAATTGTCACGTTTTAGTCTGTTTTATCATGAATATATTTATTGTTTTCATTCATTTTATTCCTCTTTTAACACCACACTGACATACAAGGACTTTTACACAACACATCAACTGATTTTAACAAAAAAGTGACTTGTGTTTTAATGGATGTAACCATGTATGTTTATTTTATTTTTTAAAGAAGAAAGAAATGTGTGGCATAAACATGAAAATGAATTGAAATCAATATGAAAAAATGTAACAATAAAACTTTTCGAAAGAAAAATCTGTTCTTATCAGTTTAATATCTGATACGTCCCCTATCCGGGGACTGCATATTAAATTGATTTTTGGCACATGGAGCCGGAACCGGGGCTTGCTCCGTCCACTCCACGCATCGACCTGGTATTGCAGTGCCTCCAGGAACGGTGTGCTTCCCCTTTTTGGGGACTGCGAATTGTTGTGACTAATAGAAGAACCAACAACACCACTGGAATTTTTTTTGTCAGAGAATACAGAAATACGCAGGAAGCGCATACAGAATGACGATGAGGTGACGCAACGATGACCGTGCCACAGAGAAAGCAGCAAGCTGCGGTCATATGAGCATAGGGAAAAAAGAAGAACAAAAGCGTCGGTTGCCGGCCGGCTGACTCATCACCGTCACAGCACGTTTTTTGATGTCCCTCTTATTTGAGAGTCTTTACCAACGAGCTGATGAGTCGAATCAGGGGTTTGTGTTGGATGGATTAGGGACACCTGATTCAAATCAAGGTCACGCACGCACGCAGCAGTCAAGCAATGGAAGGTGCCCCGTCCTTCCTTTTCTTGGGGGAGGGGAAGGTCACCGTGTTTGAGGATGGCGAAGGGGGATAGGGCGCCTCTGCCTGGAGGCCAGGCAACTCATACTTACCTGGCAGGGGAGACACCATGATCAGGAAGGTGGTTCACCCAGGGCGAGGCTCGGCCATTGCACTCCGGTTGTGCTGACCCCTGCGAATTCCCCAAATGTGGGAATCTCGACTGCATAATTTATGGCAGTGGGGGACTGCGTTCGCGCTCTCCCCTGTACACACTGGTTAAAAGCAGATAGCGTGGAGGGAAAAAGCGTGCGGTTCTTGACGCTTGTGGCGCCGCCCACTGCCCCAAAGGGTGAAGTTGCACCAGTTTTGTTATGTTTCTGTCTCTTTCTGCTGTGTCAGCCAGTGACCCGGAGAGTTCAGAGAACTGAACTGCGTTTGTTTTCATCGAGGTTGTCGAAACCTGCGACCGGTTTGCCGAATGTGGTTTTTCCCACAAACTTTGATATTCAACGGACGAGTTGATTGACAGCAGTGGTCCCAAAGGCAAAGTTGTTCGGATGGAGGTTTTCTGTCGTATGGTACGACTGTCTCGTGCGCGTGCTGTGAAAAAGCACGCGACATACGTTCGCCTATAGCCGCTCTCATGTTGTTGCTTTTTCATTTTAAAGCGCCACTAGGTGGCCATTCACCGCGTCCTTTCTCGCCTGACCCCAGACTGAGCCCGTGCACGGGTGTACCGGCTTGGGTGAAATTGTCTCGTTCCGTCCAAGAGCTATAGCCGTTCTAGCAGACCCCGCCTCGCCCAGCCCGTAGGTTTCGGCCTGCCGCCGCCAAGCTGAATCGAAATTCCCACTTTTTTTCCGATCTGGACGGACAGTCAGACTCCAGAGAATCTTTCTGCACTGGTTTGGGCCAGATCGGGCAAAAGACCTAGGACTAGTGTGCAAAAGTAGGTTTTTCACAAAATCCCAAATACCCGAAAATTTCGCCCGCGCAACCTTCGAATCCGAGGCATGCGTCTCGCTCGGCTCGAGCCAAGGATTCCGATGATATAAGACACTTGGTTCTGCGGCGTGCGGTTTGGGAGCTACGAGCCATTTCGTGCCGGGCCCATCGGGGGGCCAGCCTTGGTGATGTTGTAGAGCGAGTGGCTAGTACCATCCCTCAAAGTTTCAGGTCTCTACGACGTAAGGCCTTTGCCAACCCTCCCCCCCTCACCGCTTCCCAGATGGGCGTCGCCTTTGCCGGCTCCCCTGCCGCTGCGTCATTGTGTCATCGCTTCTCGGCCTTTTGGCTAAGATCAAGTGTAGTATCTGTTCTTATCAGTTTAATATCTGATACGTCCCCTATCCGGGGACTGCATATTAAATTGATTTTTGGCACATGGAGCCGGAACCGGGGCTTGCTCCGTCCACTCCACGCATCGACCTGGTATTGCAGTGCCTCCAGGAACGGTGTGCTTCCCCTTTTTGGGGACTGCGAATTGTTGTGACTAATAGAAGAACCAACAACACCACTGGAATTTTTTTTGTCAGAGAATACAGAAATACGCAGGAAGCGCATACAGAATGACGATGAGGTGACGCAACGATGACCGTGCCACAGAGAAAGCAGCAAGCTGCGGTCATATGAGCATAGGGAAAAAAGAAGAACAAAAGCGTCGGTTGCCGGCCGGCTGACTCATCACCGTCACAGCACGTTTTTTGATGTCCCTCTTATTTGAGAGTCTTTACCAACGAGCTGATGAGTCGAATCAGGGGTTTGTGTTGGATGGATTAGGGACACCTGATTCAAATCAAGGTCACGCACGCACGCACGCAGCAGTCAAGCAATGGAAGGTGCCCCGTCCTTCCTTTTCTTGGGGGAGGGGAAGGTCACCGTGTTTGAGGATGGCGAAGGGGGATAGGGCGCCTCTGCCTGGAGGCCAGGCAACTCATACTTACCTGGCAGGGGAGACACCATGATCATGAAGGTGGTTCACCCAGGGCGAGGCTCGGCCATTGCACTCCGGTTGTGCTGACCCCTGCGAATTCCCCAAATGTGGGAATCTCGACTGCATAATTTATGGTAGTGGGGGACTGCGTTCGCGCTCTCCCCTGTACACACTGGTTAAAAGCAGATAGCGTGGAGGGAAAAAGCGTGCGGTTCTTGACGCTTGTGGCGCCGCCCACTGCCCCAAAGGGTGAAGTTGCACCAGTTTTGTTATGTTTCTGTCTCTTTCTGCTGTGTCAGCCAGTGACCCGGAGAGTTCAGAGAACTGAACTGCGTTTGTTTTCATCGAGGTTGTCGAAACCTGCGACCGGTTTGCCGAATGTGGTTTTTCCCACAAACTTTGATATTCAACGGACGAGTTGATTGACAGCAGTGGTCCCAAAGGCAAAGTTGTTCGGATGGAGGTTTTCTGTCGTATGGTACGACTGTCTCGTGCGCGTGCTGTGAAAAAGCACGCGACATACGTTCGCCTATAGCCGCTCTCATGTTGTTGCTTTTTCATTTTAAAGCGCCACTAGGTGGCCATTCACCGCGTCCTTTCTCGCCTGACCCCAGACTGAGCCCGTGCACGGGTGTACCGGCTTGGGTGAAATTGTCTCGTTCCGTCCAAGAGCTATAGCCGTTCTAGCAGACCCCGCCTCGCCCAGCCCGTAGGTTTCGGCCTGCCGCCGCCAAGCTGAATCGAAATTCCCACTTTTTTTCCGATCTGGACGGACAGTCAGACTCCAGAGAATCTTTCTGCACTGGTTTGGGCCAGATCGGGCAAAAGACCTAGGACTAGTGTGCAAAAGTAGGTTTTTCACAAAATCCCAAATACCCGAAAATTTCGCCCGCGCAACCTTCGAATCCGAGGCATGCGTCTCGCTCGGCTCGAGCCAAGGATTCCGATGATATAAGACACTTGGTTCTGCGGCGTGCGGTTTGGGAGCTACGAGCCATTTCGTGCCGGGCCCATCGGGGGGCCAGCCTTGGTGATGTTGTAGAGCGAGTGGCTAGTACCATCCCTCAAAGTTTCAGGTCTCTACGACGTAAGGCCTTTGCCAACCCTCCCCCCCTCACCGCTTCCCAGATGGGCGTCGCCTTTGCCGGCTCCCCTGCCGCTGCGTCATTGTGTCATCGCTTCTCGGCCTTTTGGCTAAGATCAAGTGTAGTATCTGTTCTTATCAGTTTAATATCTGATACGTCCCCTATCCGGGGACTGCATATTAAATTGATTTTTGGCACATGGAGCCGGAACCGGGGCTTGCTCCGTCCACTCCACGCATCGACCTGGTATTGCAGTGCCTCCAGGAACGGTGTGCTTCCCCTTTTTGGGGACTGCGAATTGTTGTGACTAATAGAAGAACCAACAACACCACTGGAATTTTTTTTGTCAGAGAATACAGAAATACGCAGGAAGCGCATACAGAATGACGATGAGGTGACGCAACGATGACCGTGCCACAGAGAAAGCAGCAAGCTGCGGTCATATGAGCATAGGGAAAAAAGAAGAACAAAAGCGTCGGTTGCCGGCCGGCTGACTCATCACCGTCACAGCACGTTTTTTGATGTCCCTCTTATTTGAGAGTCTTTACCAACGAGCTGATGAGTCGAATCAGGGGTTTGTGTTGGATGGATTAGGGACACCTGATTCAAATCAAGGTCACGCACGCACGCACGCAGCAGTCAAGCAATGGAAGGTGCCCCGTCCTTCCTTTTCTTGGGGGAGGGGAAGGTCACCGTGTTTGAGGATGGCGAAGGGGGATAGGGCGCCTCTGCCTGGAGGCCAGGCAACTCATACTTACCTGGCAGGGGAGACACCATGATCAGGAAGGTGGTTCACCCAGGGCGAGGCTCGGCCATTGCACTCCGGTTGTGCTGACCCCTGCGAATTCCCCAAATGTGGGAATCTCGACTGCATAATTTATGGCAGTGGGGGACTGCGTTCGCGCTCTCCCCTGTACACACTGGTTAAAAGCAGATAGCGTGGAGGGAAAAAGCGTGCGGTTCTTGACGCTTGTGGCGCCGCCCACTGCCCCAAAGGGTGAAGTTGCACCAGTTTTGTTATGTTTCTGTCTCTTTCTGCTGTGTCAGCCAGTGACCCGGAGAGTTCAGAGAACTGAACTGCGTTTGTTTTCATCGAGGTTGTCGAAACCTGCGACCGGTTTGCCGAATGTGGTTTTTCCCACAAACTTTGATATTCAACGGACGAGTTGATTGACAGCAGTGGTCCCAAAGGCAAAGTTGTTCGGATGGAGGTTTTCTGTCGTATGGTACGACTGTCTCGTGCGCGTGCTGTGAAAAAGCACGCGACATACGTTCGCCTATAGCCGCTCTCATGTTGTTGCTTTTTCATTTTAAAGCGCCACTAGGTGGCCATTCACCGCGTCCTTTCTCGCCTGACCCCAGACTGAGCCCGTGCACGGGTGTACCGGCTTGGGTGAAATTGTCTCGTTCCGTCCAAGAGCTATAGCCGTTCTAGCAGACCCCGCCTCGCCCAGCCCGTAGGTTTCGGCCTGCCGCCGCCAAGCTGAATCGAAATTCCCACTTTTTTTCCGATCTGGACGGACAGTCAGACTCCAGAGAATCTTTCTGCACTGGTTTGGGCCAGATCGGGCAAAAGACCTAGGACTAGTGTGCAAAAGTAGGTTTTTCACAAAATCCCAAATACCCGAAAATTTCGCCCGCGCAACCTTCGAATCCGAGGCATGCGTCTCGCTCGGCTCGAGCCAAGGATTCCGATGATATAAGACACTTGGTTCTGCGGCGTGCGGTTTGGGAGCTACGAGCCATTTCGTGCCGGGCCCATCGGGGGGCCAGCCTTGGTGATGTTGTAGAGCGAGTGGCTAGTACCATCCCTCAAAGTTTCAGGTCTCTACGACGTAAGGCCTTTGCCAACCCTCCCCCCCTCACCGCTTCCCAGATGGGCGTCGCCTTTGCCGGCTCCCCTGCCGCTGCGTCATTGTGTCATCGCTTCTCGGCCTTTTGGCTAAGATCAAGTGTAGTATCTGTTCTTATCAGTTTAATATCTGATACGTCCCCTATCCGGGGACTGCATATTAAATTGATTTTTGGCACATGGAGCCGGAACCGGGGCTTGCTCCGTCCACTCCACGCATCGACCTGGTATTGCAGTGCCTCCAGGAACGGTGTGCTTCCCCTTTTTGGGGACTGCGAATTGTTGTGACTAATAGAAGAACCAACAACACCACTGGAATTTTTTTTGTCAGAGAATACAGAAATACGCAGGAAGCGCATACAGAATGACGATGAGGTGACGCAACGATGACCGTGCCACAGAGAAAGCAGCAAGCTGCGGTCATATGAGCATAGGGAAAAAAGAAGAACAAAAGCGTCGGTTGCCGGCCGGCTGACTCATCACCGTCACAGCACGTTTTTTGATGTCCCTCTTATTTGAGAGTCTTTACCAACGAGCTGATGAGTCGAATCAGGGGTTTGTGTTGGATGGATTAGGGACACCTGATTCAAATCAAGGTCACGCACGCACGCACGCAGCAGTCAAGCAATGGAAGGTGCCCCGTCCTTCCTTTTCTTGGGGGAGGGGAAGGTCACCGTGTTTGAGGATGGCGAAGGGGGATAGGGCGCCTCTGCCTGGAGGCCAGGCAACTCATACTTACCTGGCAGGGGAGACACCATGATCAGGAAGGTGGTTCACCCAGGGCGAGGCTCGGCCATTGCACTCCGGTTGTGCTGACCCCTGCGAATTCCCCAAATGTGGGAATCTCGACTGCATAATTTATGGCAGTGGGGGACTGCGTTCGCGCTCTCCCCTGTACACACTGGTTAAAAGCAGATAGCGTGGAGGGAAAAAGCGTGCGGTTCTTGACGCTTGTGGCGCCGCCCACTGCCCCAAAGGGTGAAGTTGCACCAGTTTTGTTATGTTTCTGTCTCTTTCTGCTGTGTCAGCCAGTGACCCGGAGAGTTCAGAGAACTGAACTGCGTTTGTTTTCATCGAGGTTGTCGAAACCTGCGACCGGTTTGCCGAATGTGGTTTTTCCCACAAACTTTGATATTCAACGGACGAGTTGATTGACAGCAGTGGTCCCAAAGGCAAAGTTGTTCGGATGGAGGTTTTCTGTCGTATGGTACGACTGTCTCGTGCGCGTGCTGTGAAAAAGCACGCGACATACGTTCGCCTATAGCCGCTCTCATGTTGTTGCTTTTTCATTTTAAAGCGCCACTAGGTGGCCATTCACCGCGTCCTTTCTCGCCTGACCCCAGACTGAGCCCGTGCACGGGTGTACCGGCTTGGGTGAAATTGTCTCGTTCCGTCCAAGAGCTATAGCCGTTCTAGCAGACCCCGCCTCGCCCAGCCCGTAGGTTTCGGCCTGCCGCCGCCAAGCTGAATCGAAATTCCCACTTTTTTTCCGATCTGGACGGACAGTCAGACTCCAGAGAATCTTTCTGCACTGGTTTGGGCCAGATCGGGCAAAAGACCTAGGACTAGTGTGCAAAAGTAGGTTTTTCACAAAATCCCAAATACCCGAAAATTTCGCCCGCGCAACCTTCGAATCCGAGGCATGCGTCTCGCTCGGCTCGAGCCAAGGATTCCGATGATATAAGACACTTGGTTCTGCGGCGTGCGGTTTGGGAGCTACGAGCCATTTCGTGCCGGGCCCATCGGGGGGCCAGCCTTGGTGATGTTGTAGAGCGAGTGGCTAGTACCATCCCTCAAAGTTTCAGGTCTCTACGACGTAAGGCCTTTGCCAACCCTCCCCCCCTCACCGCTTCCCAGATGGGCGTCGCCTTTGCCGGCTCCCCTGCCGCTGCGTCATTGTGTCATCGCTTCTCGGCCTTTTGGCTAAGATCAAGTGTAGTATCTGTTCTTATCAGTTTAATATCTGATACGTCCCCTATCCGGGGACTGCATATTAAATTGATTTTTGGCACATGGAGCCGGAACCGGGGCTTGCTCCGTCCACTCCACGCATCGACCTGGTATTGCAGTGCCTCCAGGAACGGTGTGCTTCCCCTTTTTGGGGACTGCGAATTGTTGTGACTAATAGAAGAACCAACAACACCACTGGAATTTTTTTTGTCAGAGAATACAGAAATACGCAGGAAGCGCATACAGAATGACGATGAGGTGACGCAACGATGACCGTGCCACAGAGAAAGCAGCAAGCTGCGGTCATATGAGCATAGGGAAAAAAGAAGAACAAAAGCGTCGGTTGCCGGCCGGCTGACTCATCACCGTCACAGCACGTTTTTTGATGTCCCTCTTATTTGAGAGTCTTTACCAACGAGCTGATGAGTCGAATCAGGGGTTTGTGTTGGATGGATTAGGGACACCTGATTCAAATCAAGGTCACGCACGCACGCACGCAGCAGTCAAGCAATGGAAGGTGCCCCGTCCTTCCTTTTCTTGGGGGAGGGGAAGGTCACCGTGTTTGAGGATGGCGAAGGGGGATAGGGCGCCTCTGCCTGGAGGCCAGGCAACTCATACTTACCTGGCAGGGGAGACACCATGATCATGAAGGTGGTTCACCCAGGGCGAGGCTCGGCCATTGCACTCCGGTTGTGCTGACCCCTGCGAATTCCCCAAATGTGGGAATCTCGACTGCATAATTTATGGTAGTGGGGGACTGCGTTCGCGCTCTCCCCTGTACACACTGGTTAAAAGCAGATAGCGTGGAGGGAAAAAGCGTGCGGTTCTTGACGCTTGTGGCGCCGCCCACTGCCCCAAAGGGTGAAGTTGCACCAGTTTTGTTATGTTTCTGTCTCTTTCTGCTGTGTCAGCCAGTGACCCGGAGAGTTCAGAGAACTGAACTGCGTTTGTTTTCATCGAGGTTGTCGAAACCTGCGACCGGTTTGCCGAATGTGGTTTTTCCCACAAACTTTGATATTCAACGGACGAGTTGATTGACAGCAGTGGTCCCAAAGGCAAAGTTGTTCGGATGGAGGTTTTCTGTCGTATGGTACGACTGTCTCGTGCGCGTGCTGTGAAAAAGCACGCGACATACGTTCGCCTATAGCCGCTCTCATGTTGTTGCTTTTTCATTTTAAAGCGCCACTAGGTGGCCATTCACCGCGTCCTTTCTCGCCTGACCCCAGACTGAGCCCGTGCACGGGTGTACCGGCTTGGGTGAAATTGTCTCGTTCCGTCCAAGAGCTATAGCCGTTCTAGCAGACCCCGCCTCGCCCAGCCCGTAGGTTTCGGCCTGCCGCCGCCAAGCTGAATCGAAATTCCCACTTTTTTTCCGATCTGGACGGACAGTCAGACTCCAGAGAATCTTTCTGCACTGGTTTGGGCCAGATCGGGCAAAAGACCTAGGACTAGTGTGCAAAAGTAGGTTTTTCACAAAATCCCAAATACCCGAAAATTTCGCCCGCGCAACCTTCGAATCCGAGGCATGCGTCTCGCTCGGCTCGAGCCAAGGATTCCGATGATATAAGACACTTGGTTCTGCGGCGTGCGGTTTGGGAGCTACGAGCCATTTCGTGCCGGGCCCATCGGGGGGCCAGCCTTGGTGATGTTGTAGAGCGAGTGGCTAGTACCATCCCTCAAAGTTTCAGGTCTCTACGACGTAAGGCCTTTGCCAACCCTCCCCCCCTCACCGCTTCCCAGATGGGCGTCGCCTTTGCCGGCTCCCCTGCCGCTGCGTCATTGTGTCATCGCTTCTCGGCCTTTTGGCTAAGATCAAGTGTAGTATCTGTTCTTATCAGTTTAATATCTGATACGTCCCCTATCCGGGGACTGCATATTAAATTGATTTTTGGCACATGGAGCCGGAACCGGGGCTTGCTCCGTCCACTCCACGCATCGACCTGGTATTGCAGTGCCTCCAGGAACGGTGTGCTTCCCCTTTTTGGGGACTGCGAATTGTTGTGACTAATAGAAGAACCAACAACACCACTGGAATTTTTTTTGTCAGAGAATACAGAAATACGCAGGAAGCGCATACAGAATGACGATGAGGTGACGCAACGATGACCGTGCCACAGAGAAAGCAGCAAGCTGCGGTCATATGAGCATAGGGAAAAAAGAAGAACAAAAGCGTCGGTTGCCGGCCGGCTGACTCATCACCGTCACAGCACGTTTTTTGATGTCCCTCTTATTTGAGAGTCTTTACCAACGAGCTGATGAGTCGAATCAGGGGTTTGTGTTGGATGGATTAGGGACACCTGATTCAAATCAAGGTCACGCACGCACGCACGCAGCAGTCAAGCAATGGAAGGTGCCCCGTCCTTCCTTTTCTTGGGGGAGGGGAAGGTCACCGTGTTTGAGGATGGCGAAGGGGGATAGGGCGCCTCTGCCTGGAGGCCAGGCAACTCATACTTACCTGGCAGGGGAGACACCATGATCAGGAAGGTGGTTCACCCAGGGCGAGGCTCGGCCATTGCACTCCGGTTGTGCTGACCCCTGCGAATTCCCCAAATGTGGGAATCTCGACTGCATAATTTATGGTAGTGGGGGACTGCGTTCGCGCTCTCCCCTGTACACACTGGTTAAAAGCAGATAGCGTGGAGGGAAAAAGCGTGCGGTTCTTGACGCTTGTGGCGCCGCCCACTGCCCCAAAGGGTGAAGTTGCACCAGTTTTGTTATGTTTCTGTCTCTTTCTGCTGTGTCAGCCAGTGACCCGGAGAGTTCAGAGAACTGAACTGCGTTTGTTTTCATCGAGGTTGTCGAAACCTGCGACCGGTTTGCCGAATGTGGTTTTTCCCACAAACTTTGATATTCAACGGACGAGTTGATTGACAGCAGTGGTCCCAAAGGCAAAGTTGTTCGGATGGAGGTTTTCTGTCGTATGGTACGACTGTCTCGTGCGCGTGCTGTGAAAAAGCACGCGACATACGTTCGCCTATAGCCGCTCTCATGTTGTTGCTTTTTCATTTTAAAGCGCCACTAGGTGGCCATTCACCGCGTCCTTTCTCGCCTGACCCCAGACTGAGCCCGTGCACGGGTGTACCGGCTTGGGTGAAATTGTCTCGTTCCGTCCAAGAGCTATAGCCGTTCTAGCAGACCCCGCCTCGCCCAGCCCGTAGGTTTCGGCCTGCCGCCGCCAAGCTGAATCGAAATTCCCACTTTTTTTCCGATCTGGACGGACAGTCAGACTCCAGAGAATCTTTCTGCACTGGTTTGGGCCAGATCGGGCAAAAGACCTAGGACTAGTGTGCAAAAGTAGGTTTTTCACAAAATCCCAAATACCCGAAAATTTCGCCCGCGCAACCTTCGAATCCGAGGCATGCGTCTCGCTCGGCTCGAGCCAAGGATTCCGATGATATAAGACACTTGGTTCTGCGGCGTGCGGTTTGGGAGCTACGAGCCATTTCGTGCCGGGCCCATCGGGGGGCCAGCCTTGGTGATGTTGTAGAGCGAGTGGCTAGTACCATCCCTCAAAGTTTCAGGTCTCTACGACGTAAGGCCTTTGCCAACCCTCCCCCCCTCACCGCTTCCCAGATGGGCGTCGCCTTTGCCGGCTCCCCTGCCGCTGCGTCATTGTGTCATCGCTTCTCGGCCTTTTGGCTAAGATCAAGTGTAGTATCTGTTCTTATCAGTTTAATATCTGATACGTCCCCTATCCGGGGACCGCATATTAAATTGATTTTTGGCACATGGAGCCGGAACCGGGGCTTGCTCCGTCCACTCCACGCATCGACCTGGTATTGCAGTGCCTCCAGGAACGGTGTGCTTCCCCTTTTTGGGGACTGCGAATTGTTGTGACTAATAGAAGAACCAACAACACCACTGGAATTTTTTTTGTCAGAGAATACAGAAATACGCAGGAAGCGCATACAGAATGACGATGAGGTGACGCAACGATGACCGTGCCACAGAGAAAGCAGCAAGCTGCGGTCATATGAGCATAGGGAAAAAAGAAGAACAAAAGCGTCGGTTGCCGGCCGGCTGACTCATCACCGTCACAGCACGTTTTTTGATGTCCCTCTTATTTGAGAGTCTTTACCAACGAGCTGATGAGTCGAATCAGGGGTTTGTGTTGGATGGATTAGGGACACCTGATTCAAATCAAGGTCACGCACGCACGCACGCACGCAGCAGTCAAGCAATGGAAGGTGCCCCGTCCTTCCTTTTCTTGGGGGAGGGGAAGGTCACCGTGTTTGAGGATGGCGAAGGGGGATAGGGCGCCTCTGCCTGGAGGCCAGGCAACTCATACTTACCTGGCAGGGGAGACACCATGATCAGGAAGGTGGTTCACCCAGGGCGAGGCTCGGCCATTGCACTCCGGTTGTGCTGACCCCTGCGAATTCCCCAAATGTGGGAATCTCGACTGCATAATTTATGGTAGTGGGGGACTGCGTTCGCGCTCTCCCCTGTACACACTGGTTAAAAGCAGATAGCGTGGAGGGAAAAAGCGTGCGGTTCTTGACGCTTGTGGCGCCGCCCACTGCCCCAAAGGGTGAAGTTGCACCAGTTTTGTTATGTTTCTGTCTCTTTCTGCTGTGTCAGCCAGTGACCCGGAGAGTTCAGAGAACTGAACTGCGTTTGTTTTCATCGAGGTTGTCGAAACCTGCGACCGGTTTGCCGAATGTGGTTTTTCCCACAAACTTTGATATTCAACGGACGAGTTGATTGACAGCAGTGGTCCCAAAGGCAAAGTTGTTCGGATGGAGGTTTTCTGTCGTATGGTACGACTGTCTCGTGCGCGTGCTGTGAAAAAGCACGCGACATACGTTCGCCTATAGCCGCTCTCATGTTGTTGCTTTTTCATTTTAAAGCGCCACTAGGTGGCCATTCACCGCGTCCTTTCTCGCCTGACCCCAGACTGAGCCCGTGCACGGGTGTACCGGCTTGGGTGAAATTGTCTCGTTCCGTCCAAGAGCTATAGCCGTTCTAGCAGACCCCGCCTCGCCAAACCCGTAGGTTTCGGCCTGCCGCCGCCAAGCTGAATCGAAATTCCCACTTTTTTTCCGATCTGGACGGACAGTCAGACTCCAGAGAATCTTTCTGCACTGGTTTGGGCCAGATCGGGCAAAAGACCTAGGACTAGTGTGCAAAAGTAGGTTTTTCACAAAATCCCAAATACCCGAAAATTTCGCCAGCGCAACCTTCGAATCCGAGGCATGCGTCTCGCTCGGCTCGAGCCAAGGATTCCGATGATATAAGACACTTGGTTCTGCGGCGTGCGGTTTGGGAGCTACGAGCCATTTCGTGCCGGGCCCATCGGGGGGCCAGCCTTGGTGATGTTGTAGAGCGAGTGGCTAGTACCATCCCTCAAAGTTTCAGGTCTCTACGACGTAAGGCCTTTGCCAACCCTCCCCCCTCACCGCTTCCCAGATGGGCGTCGCCTTTGCCGGCTCCCCTGCCGCTGCGTCATTGTGTCATCGCTTCTCGGCCTTTTGGCTAAGATCAAGTGTAGTATCTGTTCTTATCAGTTTAATATCTGATACGTCCCCTATCCGGGGACTGCATATTAAATTGATTTTTGGCACATGGAGCCGGAACCGGGGCTTGCTCCGTCCACTCCACGCATCGACCTGGTATTGCAGTGCCTCCAGGAACGGTGTGCTTCCCCTTTTTGGGGACTGCGACTTGTTGTGACTAATAGAAGAACCAACAACACCACTGGAATTTTGTCAGAGAATACAGAAATACGCAGGAAGCGCATACAGAATGACGATGAGGTGACGCAACGATGACCGTGCCACAGAGAAAGCAGCAAGCTGCGGTCATATGAGCATAGGGAAAAAAGAAGAACAAAAGCGTCGGTTGCCGGCCGGCTGACTCATCACCGTCACAGCACGTTTTTTGATGTCCCTCTTATTTGAGAGTCTTTACCAACGAGCTGATGAGTCGAATCAGGGGTTTGTGTTGGATGGATTAGGGACACCTGATTCAAATCAAGGTCACGCACGCACGCACGCAGCAGTCAAGCAATGGAAGGTGCCCCGTCCTTCCTTTTCTTGGGGGAGGGGAAGGTCACCGTGTTTGAGGATGGCGAAGGGGGATAGGGCGCCTCTGCCTGGAGGCCAGGCAACTCATACTTACCTGGCAGGGGAGACACCATGATCAGGAAGGTGGTTCACCCAGGGCGAGGCTCGGCCATTGCACTCCGGTTGTGCTGACCCCTGCGAATTCCCCAAATGTGGGAATCTCGACTGCATAATTTATGGTAGTGGGGGACTGCGTTCGCGCTCTCCCCTGTACACACTGGTTAAAAGCAGATAGCGTGGAGGGAAAAAGCGTGCGGTTCTTGACGCTTGTGGCGCCGCCAACTGCCCCAAAGGGTGAAGTTGCACCAGTTTTGTTATGTTTCTGTCTCTTTCTGCTGTGTCAGCCAGTGACCCGGAGAGTTCAGAGAACTGAACTGCGTTTGTTTTCATCGAGGTTGTCGAAACCTGCGACCGGTTTGCCGAATGTGGTTTTTCCCACAAACTTTGATATTCAACGGACGAGTTGATTGACAGCAGTGGTCCCAAAGGCAAAGTTGTTCGGATGGAGGTTTTCTGTCGTATGGTACGACTGTCTCGTGCGCGTGCTGTGAAAAAGCACGCGACATACGTTCGCCTATAGCCGCTCTCATGTTGTTGCTTTTTCATTTTAAAGCGCCACTAGGTGGCCATTCACCGCGTCCTTTCTCGCCTGACCCCAGACTGAGCCCGTGCACGGGTGTACCGGCTTGGGTGAAATTGTCTCGTTCCGTCCAAGAGCTATAGCCGTTCTAGCAGACCCCGCCTCGCCCAGCCCGTAGGTTTCGGCCTGCCGCCGCCAAGCTGAATCGAAATTCCCACTTTTTTTCCGATCTGGACGGACAGTCAGACTCCAGAGAATCTTTCTGCACTGGTTTGGGCCAGATCGGGCAAAAGACCTAGGACTAGTGTGCAAAAGTAGGTTTTTCACAAAATCCCAAATACCCGAAAATTTCGCCAGCGCAACCTTCGAATCCGAGGCATGCGTCTCGCTCGGCTCGAGCCAAGGATTCCGATGATATAAGACACTTGGTTCTGCGGCGTGCGGTTTGGGAGCTACGAGCCATTTCGTGCCGGGCCCATCGGGGGGCCAGCCTTGGTGATGTTGTAGAGCGAGTGGCTAGTACCATCCCTCAAAGTTTCAGGTCTCTACGACGTAAGGCCTTTGCCAACCCTCCCCCCCTCACCGCTTCCCAGATGGGCGTCGCCTTTGCCGGCTCCCCTGTCGCTGCGTCATTGTGTCATCGCTTCTCGGCCTTTTGGCTAAGATCAAGTGGTCTGGTCTTACGGTTGAGACAGCGATCGCCTCTTGTGGGACCTTTGTCTCGTGTGTTGCTTGTCACACGGGACATACAGCCTTCAGGAGGTACATTGACAAGCGGCTTTTAATTGACAAATCGTTTCTACGAGGACTCTTCTTGTTTTAAGGTAAGCAGGTTTTAATTAATTTATCTATTTATTGTATTAATTTATTGTTTTAGCCGCCGCTTGCTGGTGGTGCCTCCAACATGTCGGCTGCTCGTGCCGGCGTGAGGAGGCACCACAGCGTGCGTTTTAAATTCAAAGCAAAAGAGGATGGAACTCTCCTGGCGATGTCCAGACTGGATTTCTCCAGGACGTTCATCCAACAAATTCTTGGTTTTAAGGCTCCGGACATAAACTGCTTGTTGACTCTGCCCCTGAATCATGGCTTTGATGTAAGTTTTGCTTCAGCTTCCTTATTAAATACTTTTTGGTCTCGTTTTGAAATGTGTAAAGCCAATTTTTCCATGTTCACTGTGGAAAAACTGACTGATAATTCACTGAAAGTTGTGATTATCAGGATGTTTAATGAAACAGTAAGTGGAGAGGACATTTCTGTGTGGTTGGCAAGATATTGCTCTATTCGCGGACAACCAGTCAAGGTTTTAGACGAAGACGGTATCTGGAGCTGTGCGTGGAGAGTGCCCATCAAACAATGGGCAGATCCCAACAGCTACCATGGCCTGAGTCAAATTCCTTCAATGATTGTGTTGGGAGAGAATAGAGGCTACATCCATTACCAAGGGATGCCCAAGCTATGCCGCAAGTGTGGCCAACTTGGACATCTCGCCGAGGCATGTCAAGAAGTAGTGTGCAGGAAGTGCAGAGAAATTGGGCACATTTTTGAGGAGTGCAAAAATGGCAGAAAGTGCAACCTTTGTGGAGAATCATCCCATCTCTACAGAGATTGCCCTAAAAGTTTTGCCAACAAATTAAAGAGCAACAAAATGGCCGCCCCACCAAAAGAACAAACGATTGAGGAGGCGGGCCCCGAGGTTTTGGCGGGAAATTCAAATCCTCAGCCAGCCTCGGGGATTGGACAGGAAGGAGAAAGTGGGGCGGCCACAGGGGCAGAGTCAAACATGGCAGTTGATCAGGGGGAGGAAGCCACTCCTCCAAATGAAAATGAAGACAAAATGGAGGACGAAGAGGAGGAAACGGCTTCCTCCCTACAAACAGTTTCGGAGCTAAGTGTGGTGGACAGTGGGAGTGAAACTGATTGTTCTCTCCCAAATGCTCAAGTGCAGAAAAGGTCTGCGAGATCTCCTCTGTTTCTGACAGAGGAGAAAAGGCTGAGGGCAGCGCATCGGCTAGATAGTTCCTCTTCGGAAGATCTAGACCGTATGTGGCCCGCAGAATCTCCAAATGAAGTCTCTTTTCTGCATATTAAGCTAAGAACATCGTCGCCAAAGGAACTGCAAGAGGTTCACTCTGCAGATTCGGAGGCGGCGAGCATTTGCCCTCCTGATCCCAGTTTTTCTGGGGAAAAGGAAAGGCAGGTGCAACAAGAAATAACATGATTTTAATTTGATTTCTGTAGTCTCTTTCTTGTTTTAAATGTCTCACACCCTTTTAACTATACTGCTCATGGCTCTCACTATCTCCACCATAAATGTGAGAAGTGTGAGGAGCAATATACGAGCACAGAGTACTCTATCCTATCTAAAATCTTTTAAGTCAGATGTGTTTTTATTGCAAGAATGTGGTCTGCCCTTTTTAACAAATTACAAGAAGTGGGAGGAGCTTTGGACCCCAGGACGTTCCATATGGAGTGGGTCCAATTTTAACAAAAATGATGGTGTTGCTATTTTAATCAAAAATCCTAATATTCTGGTGAAGGGCTGCACCGTGGTGAGGGATGGGCGGGCAATTTTAACAAATCTGACCTTTTTAGATAGGGATTTCAAGGTTTTAAATGTGTATGGTTTTACTGAAAAAAATGAGAGGTATGAGCTTTTAGAAGATTTGCAGCCTCACATGCTAGGGAGGGACCCCCTAATAGTAGCTGGGGATTTTAATTGTGTTTTAAATCAGAAAGATAGGAAAAGGGTAGGGGATGATTTTAAAGTAGATAAAACTTCGGTTTTATTAAAAAAAATAGTTAATGATTTTAAACTAACTGACTGTTTTAAGGAGATGCATCCAAGAGAGGAGGGCTTCACCTGGGTCAGTGGTGATGGTGCTAGAGCCTCTCGTATTGATTTTGTTTTTACTCGCAATTGTCCACCAATGGATGCTACATTGACTCCCTTGCACTTTTCAGATCACGCTATGCTTTCGTGCACCCTTTCACTTCCCACAGACTTGACGGTAGGGAGGGGAATATGGAAGCTGAACTGCTCCCTGTTGCAAGATGAGACCATTGTCAAAGAATACAGGGAGCAGTTCAGCCAATGGCAGACTTTACAAGACTTTTTTGACTCACGAGCACAGTGGTGGGAAATGGTGAAGGGTAGGACAAGACTTTTTTTTAGACAGAAGGGGAAAAAAAAAGAAAGAAAAAGAAACAAGACGCATAGTGGGGCTGCAAAAGAGACTACAGAGATATTTTAATCTTTTAAATAGTGGAATCGATTTTAGTGAAGAAATAAAAGCGGTCAAAAATGAAATGTCTGTTTTAGAAAAGGAAAGGAATAAGGGAGTGATTTTAAGAAGTAAAGAGAGAGAACTGGAAGAAGGGGAAAAGTGTACACGTTACTTTTTTAAAAAAGTTATAGCAAAGGGAGGAACCATGACAAAATTAAAAACAAAAGGAGGGGAGGTTAAAAACACAAAAGAAATTGGAAGAGTGGTGGAAAATTTTTATGGGAGCCTATATGAGGAAAAGAAAGTGCAAGCTGCAATCATGGATGAAGTTTTAAGTACCCTGGAAAATAAGATAAATGAAAATGCTGACTTTTTAACTATAGATTTTAATGTCCTAGAAATGACGAAAGTTTTAAAGAGTTTTAAGAAGGGGAAGTCCCCAGGAATTGATGGACTTCCCGTAGAATTTTATGACAAATTTTGGGACATTTTAGTGCACGAACTGTTGACGGTTTTTAAAGAATTGATAGACACGACAGACTCCCGGACAGTTTTAGAACAGGGATAGTGACACTTTTACATAAAAAAGACGACAAGACAGACTTAAAAAATTGGCGACCGATCACTCTTTTAAATTTTGATTGCAAACTTTTTAGTAAATTATTATCTGGACGGATGTCGCAAGTTTTAGAGGACGTGATCCACCCGGATCAAGCTTGTGCGGTGCCCGGGAGAAAGATCACGGACAGCCTGATATTGATTAGAGATGCTATCTGTTTTGCGAGAGACAGAAATATTCGGCTAGTAGTCCTAAATCTAGATTTTGAAAAAGCCTTTGATCGGGTCTCGCACCAATACCTTTTTAAGGTATTGCAAAAAATGGGGTTCCCTGGGAGGTTTTTAGCATGGGTGGGACTGCTATACAGAGATATATCCAGCAGAATTATGGTAAATGGGAACTTGACAAAAGCGATAAATGTTCGCAGTGGCGTTCGTCAAGGGTGTCCGTTATCCCCACTCTTGTATGTGGCCTGTATTGAGCCATTGGCACAACTCTTGAGAAGGGATAAATGGATCAATGGACTGGACATACCTGGGACTGGAGGACTGACAGCGACCTGTGTTTTATATATGGACGACGTAACCCTTTTAGCTACTGACGTTTTATCTGTACGAAGAGCAATGGACTTGACTGACTGGTACGGTCGGGCCTCGGGCGCCAGACTAAACAGGAATAAGTCCGAGGCCCAGCTCTTCGGGCCGTGGGGGGACGTAGACATAGGAAGACTGGACGTAAATTTTAAACAAACTGATATTAAGGTTTTAGGTATTAAATTTGACAAAGAGGGAGGTGGACAGAACAATTGGGCTGACGCATTAGGGAAAGTCAGGAAAAGATTGGGGTTTTGGGGACTGAGGACTTTGACACTTGAAGGCAAGGTTTTAATATATAAAGCAGTGATCTTACCTTTGTTCTTATTGTTGTGTTCTGTTTTTATTCCCCCCAGATCTTTTATTTTAGGTGTGGAGAGGGCGGTCTTTTATTTCTTCTGGGGGTCCAAATGGGAGAGACTTAAAAGAGAGGTGGTAAAGAAGAGAAAAGAGAATGGTGGGAAGGGCCTCCCAGACCCCCACCTGTTTTTAACCAGCCGTTTTACCGCACTGCACATCAAATATGCTTTGACCCCATCCAGAGAAAACAAGACAGCAGCCATGGCTCGATTCTGGATGGGGTCCTATTTAAGAACTTTAAAGATTTTAGCAGTTGATTTAAAAACCCCAGTGTCTTTTAATCTCCCGAAACATTACTGTTTTATCAAGACATTTTTAAAGAAACACTTTTTAGAAACAGAAGATGTGACGATTTTAACTAACCATAAGTCTCTTATCTCTCTTGTGCAGGATCGAGAAAAGGTGAGCCCAGTTCCAGGCCTCACGCCAAGTGAGGCCAAAGAAGTTTGGAGGAACGTTGCCCACCCAGCTCTCCAGAACAGGCTTAAGGACTTGGCGTGGATGGTGGCTCATGAGATCCTCCCGGTCAGGGCGGTTATGCACTCCAGAGGCATGGCCAAAAATCCCACCTGCCCACGGTCCGGGTGTAAATCCCCGGAGACCGTCTACCATCTGCTCTGGGAGTGCGGTGCTGCGCGGGACCTGTGGGCCAGGGCCGGCCCCCTGTTTTTCCCGTGCCTGCCAGCGGGTGGGGCCCAGGTGGATTACAAGCTCGCCATCCTAGGGGTGGGTCAGGGCCTAAAAGCCCTAACAACACAAGAATTTGCATCGCTCTGGCTCACCCTTAACCTGATAAAGGATGCCATCTGGGTCACCAGAAACCTGCTGGTGGGGAAACGCGTGACGGTCCCCCTCCACGCGAGCGAGCAGAGGATAAGATCAGCGCTGCAGGGTGGGCCGCACGTCGTTATTCGGATGGGGGGGCCGAGGCCACACGAGAAGGTCCCGGCCACCACCGACCTTGGCCGCCCGTAGATGCACCCTCACCACTCTGGCTACGGGAACAGCGGGCCAGCGGGCCGGAGGAGAGGGGATCTCCGCTGGGCTCTGGAAGCGAGGAGTCTTGAGCCTGTTCTGGAGAACTGGAGTGAATGGACATGTTTTTTAGGGGCTCACCCTCGATCCTTTACAAGAGATGAAGTTTTAATTGTCACGTTTTAGTCTGTTTTATCATGAATATATTTATTGTTTTCATTCATTTTATCCCTCTTTTAACACCACACTGACATACATGGACTTTTACACAACACATCAACTGATTTTAACAAAATATTGTCTTGTGTTTTAATCGGTGTAACTATGTATTTTTATTTTTTAAAACAAGAAAAAAAGAAATGTGTGGCATAAATATGAAAATGAATTGAAATCAATATGAAAAAATGTAACAATAAAACTTTTCGAAAGAAAAAAAATCTGTTCTTATCAGTTTAATATCTGATACGTCCCCTATCCGGGGACTGCATATTAAATTGATTTTTGGCACATGGAGCCGGAACCGGGGCTTGCTCCGTCCACTCCACGCATCGACCTGGTATTGCAGTGCCTCCAGGAACGGTGTGCTTCCCCTTTTTGGGGACTGCGACTTGTTGTGACTAATAGAAGAACCAACAACACCACTGGAATTTTGTCAGAGAATACAGAAATACGCAGGAAGCGCATACAGAATGACGATGAGGTGACGCAACGATGACCGTGCCACAGAGAAAGCAGCAAGCTGCGGTCATATGAGCATAGGGAAAAAAGAAGAACAAAAGCGTCGGTTGCCGGCCGGCTGACTCATCACCGTCACAGCACGTTTTTTGATGTCCCTCTTATTTGAGAGTCTTTACCAACGAGCTGATGAGTCGAATCAGGGGTTTGTGTTGGATGGATTAGGGACACCTGATTCAAATCAAGGTCACGCACGCACGCACGCAGCAGTCAAGCAATGGAAGGTGCCCCGTCCTTCCTTTTCTTGGGGGAGGGGAAGGTCACCGTGTTTGAGGATGGCGAAGGGGGATAGGGCGCCTCTGCCTGGAGGCCAGGCAACTCATACTTACCTGGCAGGGGAGACACCATGATCAGGAAGGTGGTTCACCCAGGGCGAGGCTCGGCCATTGCACTCCGGTTGTGCTGACCCCTGCGAATTCCCCAAATGTGGGAATCTCGACTGCATAATTTATGGTAGTGGGGGACTGCGTTCGCGCTCTCCCCTGTACACACTGGTTAAAAGCAGATAGCGTGGAGGGAAAAAGCGTGCGGTTCTTGACGCTTGTGGCGCCGCCCACTGCCCCAAAGGGTGAAGTTGCACCAGTTTTGTTATGTTTCTGTCTCTTTCTGCTGTGTCAGCCAGTGACCCGGAGAGTTCAGAGAACTGAACTGCGTTTGTTTTCATCGAGGTTGTCGAAACCTGCGACCGGTTTGCCGAATGTGGTTTTTCCCACAAACTTTGATATTCAACGGACGAGTTGATTGACAGCAGTGGTCCCAAAGGCAAAGTTGTTCGGATGGAGGTTTTCTGTCGTATGGTACGACTGTCTCGTGCGCGTGCTGTGAAAAAGCACGCGACATACGTTCGCCTATAGCCGCTCTCATGTTGTTGCTTTTTCATTTTAAAGCGCCACTAGGTGGCCATTCACCGCGTCCTTTCTCGCCTGACCCCAGACTGAGCCCGTGCACGGGTGTACCGGCTTGGGTGAAATTGTCTCGTTCCGTCCAAGAGCTATAGCCGTTCTAGCAGACCCCGCCTCGCCCAGCCCGTAGGTTTCGGCCTGCCGCCGCCAAGCTGAATCGAAATTCCCACTTTTTTTCCGATCTGGACGGACAGTCAGACTCCAGAGAATCTTTCTGCACTGGTTTGGGCCAGATCGGGCAAAAGACCTAGGACTAGTGTGCAAAAGTAGGTTTTTCACAAAATCCCAAATACCCGAAAATTTCGCCAGCGCAACCTTCGAATCCGAGGCATGCGTCTCGCTCGGCTCGAGCCAAGGATTCCGATGATATAAGACACTTGGTTCTGCGGCGTGCGGTTTGGGAGCTACGAGCCATTTCGTGCCGGGCCCATCGGGGGGCCAGCCTTGGTGATGTTGTAGAGCGAGTGGCTAGTACCATCCCTCAAAGTTTCAGGTCTCTACGACGTAAGGCCTTTGCCAACCCTCCCCCCCTCACCGCTTCCCAGATGGGCGTCGCCTTTGCCGGCTCCCCTGTCGCTGCGTCATTGTGTCATCGCTTCTCGGCCTTTTGGCTAAGATCAAGTGTCTTGTCGAACGGTTGAGACTGCGATCGCCTCTTTAAGGTTTCCTGGCTCGAGAGCTTCTGGTGTCCCGAGCCGTACAACTTTTTAGAGGGAGAGTGACCCTGCTGGTTTTACAGGTTAGCAGTTTTAAGGTAAGACTTTTATTCTTTTATCTATTTATTGTATTTATTGTTCTTTTACGTTTTTTTTTTTTAGGCTGTCGGTGCCTCCACCATGTCGGCTGCTCGTGCCGGCATGCGGAGGCACCACAGCGTGCGATTTTTATTTAGAGAGGTGGAGGGTAAGCTCCTGGGGTTGTCTCGTTTAGACTTCTCCAGGAAGCTCATCCAAAAAACCCTCAATTTTAATGCCAGTGATTTAAATTGTTTAATGACTCTGCCCCTGAACAAAGGTTTCGATGTCAGTTTTAGATCTGCTTCCTTGTTGCAAGATTTCTGGCAACGATTTGAGCATTGCAAGACCCAGTTCTCCATGTTCAATGTTGAGAAACTTTCTGACAATTCTATTAAAACAGTGATTGTTAGAATGTTCAATGAAACAGTGAGTGGAGATGATGTTGCTGTATGGCTGGGTAGATTTTGCACGGTTCGAAGTCCACCAGTCAAGGTGCTTGACGAAGACGGCATCTGGAATTGCGCTTGGAGAGTTCCCATTAAACAGTGGGAAGATCCAAGCGGATTCCAGGGTCTGAGTCATTTACCCTCAATGATTGTGCTGGGAGAGAACCGCGGCTACATTCATTATCAGGGAATGCCCAAATTGTGCCGAAAATGTGGGAAAATGGGACACCTCGCTGAGGCATGCCAAGAAATTGTGTGTAGGAAGTGCAGAGAAATTGGTCACATTTTTGAGGAATGTACCAATGGCAGACGGTGTAATCTCTGTGGAGATGCTAACCATTTCTACAGAGATTGCCCTAAAAGTTTTGCCAACAAGTTGAAAGGGAACAAAATGGCCGCCCCACCAAAGGAACAATCAAAAGAACAAAGAGAGGAGGAGGCGGGCCCTGAGGTTTTGGCGGGAATTTCACATTCCCAGCCAGCCTCAGGGATTGGACAAGAAGAAAGAAGTGGGGCGGCCACAGGGGCGGAGTCAGAATTCGTTAATGAAAAGGGGGAGGAAGCCACTCCCCAACAAGAAAAAAGCAAAGACAAAATGGAGGAGGAGGAAGATGAAACGGCTTCCTCCCTCTACACCGTATCGGAGGTTAGTGGGGTGGATAGTGGGAGTGAAACCGAGTGTTCACTCCCAAATGCTCAAGTGCAGAAAAGGTCTGCGAGATCTCCTCTGCTTCAAACAGAGGAGAAAAGGCTGCGGGCATCGCATCGGCCAGATAGTTCCTCTTCGGAAGATCTGAACCGTATGTGGCCTGCAGACTCTCCAAATGAAGTCTCCTTTCTGCACTTTAAGCTAAGAACATCGTCACCAAAGGATCCACAAGAGGTTTCCTCTGTGGATTCTGAGGCGGCGAGCACTTGCCCTCCTGACCCCAGTTTATCTGGGGAAAAGGAAAGGCAGGTGCAACAAGAAGTAACATGATTTTAATGCAATTTCTGTAGTCTTTTTATCTGTTTTTATTTTCATCAATGCTTGTATTTTTAACCATACTGCTCATGGCCATCACTATCTCTACAATCAATGTGAGAAGTGTGAGGTCTACTTTGCGAGCACAGAGTGTTTTATCATGTTTAAATAATTTTAAGTCAGACATCTATTTATTGCAAGAGTGTGCTCTGCCCTTTTTAACCAATTACAGAAAATGGGAAGAGCTGTGGACCAAAGGACCCTCCATCTGGAGTGGCTCCAATTTTAACAGAAATGACGGTGTGGCCATTTTAATAAAAAATCCCAACATCTTGGTGAAGGGCAGCACTGTGGTGAGGGATGGGCGGGCAATTTTAGTTAATCTGACTTTTTTAGGTAAGGATTTTAATGTTTTAAATTTGTATGGTTACACAAGTAAAAATGACAGATACAAGCTTTTAGAAGATTTGCAGCCCCACATGTTAGGTAGGGCTCCCCTAGTGGTAGCAGGGGATTTTAACTGTGTTTTAACAAAAAAAGATAGGAAAAGGGTAGGAGAAGATTTTAAGGTCGACAAGACATCGGTTTTATTAAATAAATTGGTCAAAGATTTTAAGTTAGTCGACTGTTTTAAAACAATGCATCAGAGAGAGGAGGGCTACACCTGGTTCAGTGGTGATGGCGCCAGAGCCTCTCGTATCGACTATATTTTTACAAGGGACTGCCCGCCAACCGATGCAACATTGACCCCCCTTTTCTTCACTGACCACATGATGGTCTCCTGCACCCTTTCACTACCCACGGGTGTGACAGTAGGGGGAGGGCTGTGGAAGCTGAACTGCTCCCTATTAAAAGATGAGGAAGTGGTTCGAGAGTATAGGGAGCAGTTCAGCCAATGGCAGACCCTCCAAGACTTTTTTGACTCACGAGCACAGTGGTGGGAGATGGTAAAACAAAGGACAGGACATTTTTTTAGAAAAATAGGAAAGGAGAAAAAGAATAAAGAAAAAAGACGCATGATGGGGCTGCAAAAAAGACTGCAGAGATATTTTAACCTTTTAAATAATGGATTGGATTTTAAGGAGGAAATAAAGGAAGTAAAGAAAGAAATGTCAGTTTTATCCGAAACTCAAAGTAAGGGAGTAATTTTAAGATGCAAAGAAAAAGAGATAGAAGAAGGAGAAAAGTGTACAAGATATTTTTTTAAAAAGACTATTTCACGGGGAGGCTCAATAACAATCTTAAAAACTTTTAGAGGGAGGGAGGCAAAAAATATGGAGGACATTTTAGGGGAAATAGAACTTTTTTATAGTGATTTATACAGCCCAAAGAATGTACACAATGGCATCTTAAATGAAGTTTTAGAATTTTTAGAAACAAAGATAAAGAGTCCAAATGTGCTTTTAGCCCAGGATTTTACTCTTTTAGAATTAAATAAATCTCTCAAAAGTTTTAAAAAAGGGAAGTCCCCAGGAATGGATGGGCTTCCCTTGGAGTTTTATTTGACTTTCTGGGACATTTTAGCACATGACTTACTGACAGTTTTTAAAGAATTTGAGACTCTCGACAGACTTCCGGACAGCTTTAGAGTAGGGATAGTTTCGCTTTTATATAAAAAAGGAGACAGGACTGACTTGAAGAACTGGAGACCAATCACGCTTTTAAATTTTGATTGTAAACTTTTTAGTAAGATTTTAGCTACACGCATGTCAACTGTTTTAGAGGACGTAATCCACCTGGATCAAGCATGCGCTGTGCCCGGTAGGAAGATCACAGACAGCCTGGTACTGATTAGAGACGCCATCTGTTACGCGAGAGACAGAAACATTCGGCTAGTAGTCCTAAATTTAGATTTTGAAAAAGCTTTTGACCGCATCTCGCACCAGTTCCTTTTTAAGGTACTGGAAAAAATGGGGTTCCCAGGGAGGTTTATAGCTTGGGTGGGACTGCTATACAACAGTCTAGTCAGTAAATTTGCAGTTAATGGGCATTTATCCAAAGCTGTAAACATTCACAGCGGCGTCCGTCAGGGGTGTCCTTTATCTCCCCTACTGTATGTGGCCTGCATTGAGCCACTGGCACAAATCTTGAGAAGGGATAAATGGATTAAAGGACTGGACGTCCCAGGGACTGGTGGACTGACCGCAACCTGTGTTTTATATATGGACGACGTAACCCTTTTAGCGACTGACCTTTTATCAGTACGAAGAGCACTTGACTTGACTGACTGGTACGGTCGGGCCTCGGGCGCTAAGCTCAACAGGAGTAAGTCCGAGGCCCAGCTCTTCGGGCCGTGGGGAAACGTGGACACAGGCGGACTGGATTTGGATTTTAAAGGCAACGACCTGACAGTTTTAGGAGTAAAATTTGACAGAGAGGGTGGAGGACGGGGAAACTGGACTGACATCTTAGGGAAAGTTAGGCAAAGACTGGGGTTTTGGGGACTCAGACAACTGACAATTGAAGGCAAGGTTTTAGTTTTTAAAGCTGTAATTTTACCACTAATTTTACTTGTTTCTTCTGTTTTTAGTCCCCCAAGGCGATTCCTGGCCAACCTGGAGAGGGCGGTATTTTATTTCCTGTGGGGGTCCAAATGGGAACGAGTAAAAAGGGAGGTCTTTAAAAAAAGAAAGGAAAATGGCGGAAAAGGCCTCCCGGACCCCCACTTGTTTTTAGGTAGCCGCTTTACCGCCCTCCACATCGGATATGCGCTGACCCCATCCAGAGAGAATAAGACAGCGGCCATGGCTCGTTTCTGGATGGGGTCCTACCTAAGAAGCATAAAAATTTTATCAATCGACCTGAAAACCCCAGTGTCTTTTAATTTGCCAAAAGAGTACAGTTTTATAAAGAAATTTTTAAAAAAATTCCTTTTAGAGACAAATGATGCAAGCATTTTAACTAACCACAAATCCCTCATCTCTCTTGTGCAGGACCGGGAAGTGGTGAGTCCAGTTCCAGGCCTCACACTAAGTGAGGCCAAAGACGTTTGGAGGAACGCAGCCCACCCAGCTCTCCAGAACAGACACAAGGACTTATCGTGGATGGTGGCTCATGAGATCCTCCCGGTCAGGGCGGTTATGCACTCCAGAGGCATGGCCAAAAACTCCATCTGCCCACGGTCCGGGTGCAACCACCCGGAGACCGTCCACCATCTGCTCTGGGAGTGCGGTGCTGCGCGGGACCTGTGGGCCAGGGCCGGCCCCCTGTTTTTCCCGTGCCTGCCAGCGGGTGGGGCCCAGGTGGACTACAAGCTCGCCATCCTGGGGGTGGGTCAGGGCCTCAAAGCCCAAACATCGCAAGAATTTGCCTCGCTCTGGCTCACCCTCAACCTGATAAAGGATGCCATCTGGGTCACCAGAAACTGATGCTGATGAAAGCTGATGAGTCGAATCAGGGGTTTGTGTTGGATGGATTAGGGACACCTGATTCAATTCAAGGTCACGCACGCACGCACGCAGCAGTCAAGCAATGGAAGGTGCCCGGTCCTTCCTTTTCTTGGGGGAGGGGAAGGTCACCGTGTTTGAGGATGGCGAAGGGGGATAGGGCGCCTCTGCCTGGAGGCCAGGCAACTCATACTTACCTGGCAGGGGAGACACCATGATCAGGAAGGTGGTTCACCCAGGGCGAGGCTCGGCCATTGCACTCCGGTTGTGCTGACCCCTGCGAATTCCCCAAATGTGGGAATCTCGACTGCATAATTTATGGTAGTGGGGGACTGCGTTCGCGCTCTCCCCTGTACACACTGGTTAAAAGCAGATAGCGTGGAGGGAAAAAGCGTGCGGTTCTTGACGCTTGTGGCGCCGCCCACTGCCCCAAAGGGTGAAGTTGCACCAGTTTTGTTATGTTTCTGTCTCTTTCTGCTGTGTCAGCCAGTGACCCGGAGAGTTCAGAGAACTGAACTGCGTTTGTTTTCATCGAGGTTGTCGAAACCTGCGACCGGTTTGCCGAATGTGGTTTTTCCCACAAACTTTGATATTCAACGGACGAGTTGATTGACAGCAGTGGTCCCAAAGGCAAAGTTGTTCGGATGGAGGTTTTCTGTCGTATGGTACGACTGTCTCGTGCGCGTGCTGTGAAAAAGCACGCGACATACGTTCGCCTATAGCCGCTCTCATGTTGTTGCTTTTTCATTTTAAAGCGCCACTAGGTGGCCATTCACCGCGTCCTTTCTCGCCTGACCCCAGACTGAGCCCGTGCACGGGTGTACCGGCTTGGGTGAAATTGTCTCGTTCCGTCCAAGAGCTATAGCCGTTCTAGCAGACCCCGCCTCGCCCAGCCCGTAGGTTTCGGCCTGCCGCCGCCAAGCTGAATCGAAATTCCCACTTTTTTTCCGATCTGGACGGACAGTCAGACTCCAGAGAATCTTTCTGCACTGGTTTGGGCCAGATCGGGCAAAAGACCTAGGACTAGTGTGCAAAAGTAGGTTTTTCACAAAATCCCAAATACCCGAAAATTTCGCCAGCGCAACCTTCGAATCCGAGGCATGCGTCTCGCTCGGCTCGAGCCAAGGATTCCGATGATATAAGACACTTGGTTCTGCGGCGTGCGGTTTGGGAGCTACGAGCCATTTCGTGCCGGGCCCATCGGGGGGCCAGCCTTGGTGATGTTGTAGAGCGAGTGGCTAGTACCATCCCTCAAAGTTTCAGGTCTCTACGACGTAAGGCCTTTGCCAACCCTCCCCCCCTCACCGCTTCCCAGATGGGCGTCGCCTTTGCAGGCTCCCCTGCCGCTGCGTCATTGTGTCATCGCTTCTCGGCCTTTTGGCTAAGATCAAGTGTAGTATCTGTTCTTATCAGTTTAATATCTGATACGTCCCCTATCCGGGGACTGCATATTAAATTGATTTTTGGCACATGGAGCCGGAACCGGGGCTTGCTCCGTCCACTCCACGCATCGACCTGGTATTGCAGTGCCTCCAGGAACGGTGTGCTTCCCCTTTTTGGGGACTGCGAATTGTTGTGACTAATAGAAGAACCAACAACACCACTGGAATTTTGTCAGAGAATACAGAAATACGCAGGAAGCGCATACAGAATGACGATGAGGTGACGCAACGATGACCGTGCCACAGAGAAAGCAGCAAGCTGCGGTCATATGAGCATAGGGAAAAAAGAAGAACAAAAGCGTCGGTTGCCGGCCGGCTGACTCATCACCGTCACAGCACGTTTTTTGATGTCCCTCTTATTTGAGAGTCTTTACCAACGAGCTGATGAGTCGAATCAGGGGTTTGTGTTGGATGGATTAGGGACACCTGATTCAAATCAAGGTCACGCACGCACGCACGCAGCAGTCAAGCAATGGAAGGTGCCCCGTCCTTCCTTTTCTTGGGGGAGGGGAAGGTCACCGTGTTTGAGGATGGCGAAGGGGGATAGGGCGCCTCTGCCTGGAGGCCAGGCAACTCATACTTACCTGGCAGGGGAGACACCATGATCAGGAAGGTGGTTCACCCAGGGCGAGGCTCGGCCATTGCACTCCGGTTGTGCTGACCCCTGCGAATTCCCCAAATGTGGGAATCTCGACTGCATAATTTATGGTAGTGGGGGACTGCGTTCGCGCTCTCCCCTGTACACACTGGTTAAAAGCAGATAGCGTGGAGGGAAAAAGCGTGCGGTTCTTGACGCTTGTGGCGCCGCCCACTGCCCCAAAGGGTGAAGTTGCACCAGTTTTGTTATGTTTCTGTCTCTTTCTGCTGTGTCAGCCAGTGACCCGGAGAGTTCAGAGAACTGAACTGCGTTTGTTTTCATCGAGGTTGTCGAAACCTGCGACCGGTTTGCCGAATGTGGTTTTTCCCACAAACTTTGATATTCAACGGACGAGTTGATTGACAGCAGTGGTCCCAAAGGCAAAGTTGTTCGGATGGAGGTTTTCTGTCGTATGGTACGACTGTCTCGTGCGCGTGCTGTGAAAAAGCACGCGACATACGTTCGCCTATAGCCGCTCTCATGTTGTTGCTTTTTCATTTTAAAGCGCCACTAGGTGGCCATTCACCGCGTCCTTTCTCGCCTGACCCCAGACTGAGCCCGTGCACGGGTGTACCGGCTTGGGTGAAATTGTCTCGTTCCGTCCAAGAGCTATAGCCGTTCTAGCAGACCCCGCCTCGCCCAGCCCGTAGGTTTCGGCCTGCCGCCGCCAAGCTGAATCGAAATTCCCACTTTTTTTCCGATCTGGACGGACAGTCAGACTCCAGAGAATCTTTCTGCACTGGTTTGGGCCAGATCGGGCAAAAGACCTAGGACTAGTGTGCAAAAGTAGGTTTTTCACAAAATCCCAAATACCCGAAAATTTCGCCAGCGCAACCTTCGAATCCGAGGCATGCGTCTCGCTCGGCTCGAGCCAAGGATTCCGATGATATAAGACACTTGGTTCTGCGGCGTGCGGTTTGGGAGCTACGAGCCATTTCGTGCCGGGCCCATCGGGGGGCCAGCCTTGGTGATGTTGTAGAGCGAGTGGCTAGTACCATCCCTCAAAGTTTCAGGTCTCTACGACGTAAGGCCTTTGCCAACCCTCCCCCCCTCACCGCTTCCCAGATGGGCGTCGCCTTTGCAGGCTCCCCTGCCGCTGCGTCATTGTGTCATCGCTTCTCGGCCTTTTGGCTAAGATCAAGTGTAGTATCTGTTCTTATCAGTTTAATATCTGATACGTCCCCTATCCGGGGACTGCATATTAAATTGATTTTTGGCACATGGAGCCGGAACCGGGGCTTGCTCCGTCCACTCCACGCATCGACCTGGTATTGCAGTGCCTCCAGGAACGGTGTGCTTCCCCTTTTTGGGGACTGCGAATTGTTGTGACTAATAGAAGAACCAACAACACCACTGGAATTTTGTCAGAGAATACAGAAATACGCAGGAAGCGCATACAGAATGACGATGAGGTGACGCAACGATGACCGTGCCACAGAGAAAGCAGCAAGCTGCGGTCATATGAGCATAGGGAAAAAAGAAGAACAAAAGCGTCGGTTGCCGGCCGGCTGACTCATCACCGTCACAGCACGTTTTTTGATGTCCCTCTTATTTGAGAGTCTTTACCAACGAGCTGATGAGTCGAATCAGGGGTTTGTGTTGGATGGATTAGGGACACCTGATTCAAATCAAGGTCACGCACGCACGCACGCAGCAGTCAAGCAATGGAAGGTGCCCCGTCCTTCCTTTTCTTGGGGGAGGGGAAGGTCACCGTGTTTGAGGATGGCGAAGGGGGATAGGGCGCCTCTGCCTGGAGGCCAGGCAACTCATACTTACCTGGCAGGGGAGACACCATGATCAGGAAGGTGGTTCACCCAGGGCGAGGCTCGGCCATTGCACTCCGGTTGTGCTGACCCCTGCGAATTCCCCAAATGTGGGAATCTCGACTGCATAATTTATGGTAGTGGGGGACTGCGTTCGCGCTCTCCCCTGTACACACTGGTTAAAAGCAGATAGCGTGGAGGGAAAAAGCGTGCGGTTCTTGACGCTTGTGGCGCCGCCCACTGCCCCAAAGGGTGAAGTTGCACCAGTTTTGTTATGTTTCTGTCTCTTTCTGCTGTGTCAGCCAGTGACCCGGAGAGTTCAGAGAACTGAACTGCGTTTGTTTTCATCGAGGTTGTCGAAACCTGCGACCGGTTTGCCGAATGTGGTTTTTCCCACAAACTTTGATATTCAACGGACGAGTTGATTGACAGCAGTGGTCCCAAAGGCAAAGTTGTTCGGATGGAGGTTTTCTGTCGTATGGTACGACTGTCTCGTGCGCGTGCTGTGAAAAAGCACGCGACATACGTTCGCCTATAGCCGCTCTCATGTTGTTGCTTTTTCATTTTAAAGCGCCACTAGGTGGCCATTCACCGCGTCCTTTCTCGCCTGACCCCAGACTGAGCCCGTGCACGGGTGTACCGGCTTGGGTGAAATTGTCTCGTTCCGTCCAAGAGCTATAGCCGTTCTAGCAGACCCCGCCTCGCCCAGCCCGTAGGTTTCGGCCTGCCGCCGCCAAGCTGAATCGAAATTCCCACTTTTTTTCCGATCTGGACGGACAGTCAGACTCCAGAGAATCTTTCTGCACTGGTTTGGGCCAGATCGGGCAAAAGACCTAGGACTAGTGTGCAAAAGTAGGTTTTTCACAAAATCCCAAATACCCGAAAATTTCGCCAGCGCAACCTTCGAATCCGAGGCATGCGTCTCGCTCGGCTCGAGCCAAGGATTCCGATGATATAAGACACTTGGTTCTGCGGCGTGCGGTTTGGGAGCTACGAGCCATTTCGTGCCGGGCCCATCGGGGGGCCAGCCTTGGTGATGTTGTAGAGCGAGTGGCTAGTACCATCCCTCAAAGTTTCAGGTCTCTACGACGTAAGGCCTTTGCCAACCCTCCCCCCCTCACCGCTTCCCAGATGGGCGTCGCCTTTGCAGGCTCCCCTGCCGCTGCGTCATTGTGTCATCGCTTCTCGGCCTTTTGGCTAAGATCAAGTGTAGTATCTGTTCTTATCAGTTTAATATCTGATACGTCCCCTATCCGGGGACTGCATATTAAATTGATTTTTGGCACATGGAGCCGGAACCGGGGCTTGCTCCGTCCACTCCACGCATCGACCTGGTATTGCAGTGCCTCCAGGAACGGTGTGCTTCCCCTTTTTGGGGACTGCGAATTGTTGTGACTAATAGAAGAACCAACAACACCACTGGAATTTTTTTTGTCAGAGAATACAGAAATACGCAGGAAGCGCATACAGAATGACGATGAGGTGACGCAACGATGACCGTGCCACAGAGAAAGCAGCAAGCTGCGGTCATATGAGCATAGGGAAAAAAGAAGAACAAAAGCGTCGGTTGCCGGCCGGCTGACTCATCACCGTCACAGCACGTTTTTTGATGTCCCTCTTATTTGAGAGTCTTTACCAACGAGCTGATGAGTCGAATCAGGGGTTTGTGTTGGATGGATTAGGGACACCTGATTCAAATCAAGGTCACGCACGCACGCACGCAGCAGTCAAGCAATGGAAGGTGCCCCGTCCTTCCTTTTCTTGGGGGAGGGGAAGGTCACCGTGTTTGAGGATGGCGAAGGGGGATAGGGCGCCTCTGCCTGGAGGCCAGGCAACTCATACTTACCTGGCAGGGGAAACACCATGATCAGGAAGGTGGTTCACCCAGGGCGAGGCTCGGCCATTGCACTCCGGTTGTGCTGACCCCTGCGAATTCCCCAAATGTGGGAATCTCGACTGCATAATTTATGGTAGTGGGGGACTGCGTTCGCGCTCTCCCCTGTACACACTGGTTAAAAGCAGATAGCGTGGAGGGAAAAAGCGTGCGGTTCTTGACGCTTGTGGCGCCGCCCACTGCCCCAAAGGGTGAAGTTGCACCAGTTTTGTTATGTTTCTGTCTCTTTCTGCTGTGTCAGCCAGTGACCCGGAGAGTTCAGAGAACTGAACTGCGTTTGTTTTCATCGAGGTTGTCGAAACCTGCGACCGGTTTGCCGAATGTGGTTTTTCCCACAAACTTTGATATTCAACGGACGAGTTGATTGACAGCAGTGGTCCCAAAGGCAAAGTTGTTCGGATGGAGGTTTTCTGTCGTATGGTACGACTGTCTCGTGCGCGTGCTGTGAAAAAGCACGCGACATACGTTCGCCTATAGCCGCTCTCATGTTGTTGCTTTTTCATTTTAAAGCGCCACTAGGTGGCCATTCACCGCGTCCTTTCTCGCCTGACCCCAGACTGAGCCCGTGCACGGGTGTACCGGCTTGGGTGAAATTGTCTCGTTCCGTCCAAGAGCTATAGCCGTTCTAGCAGACCCCGCCTCGCCCAGCCCGTAGGTTTCGGCCTGCCGCCGCCAAGCTGAATCGAAATTCCCACTTTTTTTCCGATCTGGACGGACAGTCAGACTCCAGAGAATCTTTCTGCACTGGTTTGGGCCAGATCGGGCAAAAGACCTAGGACTAGTGTGCAAAAGTAGGTTTTTCACAAAATCCCAAATACCCGAAAATTTCGCCAGCGCAACCTTCGAATCCGAGGCATGCGTCTCGCTCGGCTCGAGCCAAGGATTCCGATGATATAAGACACTTGGTTCTGCGGCGTGCGGTTTGGGAGCTACGAGCCATTTCGTGCCGGGCCCATCGGGGGGCCAGCCTTGGTGATGTTGTAGAGCGAGTGGCTAGTACCATCCCTCAAAGTTTCAGGTCTCTACGACGTAAGGCCTTTGCCAACCCTCCCCCCCTCACCGCTTCCCAGATGGGCGTCGCCTTTGCCGGCTCCCCTGTCGCTGCGTCATTGTGTCATCGCTTCTCGGCCTTTTGGCTAAGATCAAGTGTAGTATCTGTTCTTATCAGTTTAATATCTGATACGTCCCCTATCCGGGGACTGCATATTAAATTGATTTTTGGCACATGGAGCCGGAACCGGGGCTTGCTCCGTCCACTCCACGCATCGACCTGGTATTCCAGTGCCTCCAGGAACGGTGTGCTTCCCCTTTTTGGGGACTGCGAATTGTTGTGACTAATAGAAGAACCAACAACACCACTGGAATTTTGTCAGAGAATACAGAAATACGCAGGAAGCGCATACAGAATGACGATGAGGTGACGCAACGATGACCGTGCCACAGAGAAAGCAGCAAGCTGCGGTCATATGAGCATAGGGAAAAAAGAAGAACAAAAGCGTCGGTTGCCGGCCGGCTGACTCATCACCGTCACAGCACGTTTTTTGATGTCCCTCTTATTTGAGAGTCTTTACCAACGAGCTGATGAGTCGAATCAGGGGTTTGTGTTGGATGGATTAGGGACACCTGATTCAAATCAAGGTCACGCACGCACGCACGCAGCAGTCAAGCAATGGAAGGTGCCCCGTCCTTCCTTTTCTTGGGGGAGGGGAAGGTCACCGTGTTTGAGGATGGCGAAGGGGGATAGGGCGCCTCTGCCTGGAGGCCAGGCAACTCATACTTACCTGGCAGGGGAGACACCATGATCAGGAAGGTGGTTCACCCAGGGCGAGGCTCGGCCATTGCACTCCGGTTGTGCTGACCCCTGCGAATTCCCCAAATGTGGGAATCTCGACTGCATAATTTATGGTAGTGGGGGACTGCGTTCGCGCTCTCCCCTGTACACACTGGTTAAAAGCAGATAGCGTGGAGGGAAAAAGCGTGCGGTTCTTGACGCTTGTGGCGCCGCCCACTGCCCCAAAGGGTGAAGTTGCACCAGTTTTGTTATGTTTCTGTCTCTTTCTGCTGTGTCAGCCAGTGACCCGGAGAGTTCAGAGAACTGAACTGCGTTTGTTTTCATCGAGGTTGTCGAAACCTGCGACCGGTTTGCCGAATGTGGTTTTTCCCACAAACTTTGATATTCAACGGACGAGTTGATTGACAGCAGTGGTCCCAAAGGCAAAGTTGTTCGGATGGAGGTTTTCTGTCGTATGGTACGACTGTCTCGTGCGCGTGCTGTGAAAAAGCACGCGACATACGTTCGCCTATAGCCGCTCTCATGTTGTTGCTTTTTCATTTTAAAGCGCCACTAGGTGGCCATTCACCGCGTCCTTTCTCGCCTGACCCCAGACTGAGCCCGTGCACGGGTGTACCGGCTTGGGTGAAATTGTCTCGTTCCGTCCAAGAGCTATAGCCGTTCTAGCAGACCCCGCCTCGCCCAGCCCGTAGGTTTCGGCCTGCCGCCGCCAAGCTGAATCGAAATTCCCACTTTTTTTCCGATCTGGACGGACAGTCAGACTCCAGAGAATCTTTCTGCACTGGTTTGGGCCAGATCGGGCAAAAGACCTAGGACTAGTGTGCAAAAGTAGGTTTTTCACAAAATCCCAAATACCCGAAAATTTCGCCAGCGCAACCTTCGAATCCGAGGCATGCGTCTCGCTCGGCTCGAGCCAAGGATTCCGATGATATAAGACACTTGGTTCTGCGGCGTGCGGTTTGGGAGCTACGAGCCATTTCGTGCCGGGCCCATCGGGGGGCCAGCCTTGGTGATGTTGTAGAGCGAGTGGCTAGTACCATCCCTCAAAGTTTCAGGTCTCTACGACGTAAGGCCTTTGCCAACCCTCCCCCCCTCACCGCTTCCCAGATGGGCGTCGCCTTTGCAGGCTCCCCTGCCGCTGCGTCATTGTGTCATCGCTTCTCGGCCTTTTGGCTAAGATCAAGTGTAGTATCTGTTCTTATCAGTTTAATATCTGATACGTCCCCTATCCGGGGACTGCATATTAAATTGATTTTTGGCACATGGAGCCGGAACCGGGGCTTGCTCCGTCCACTCCACGCATCGACCTGGTATTGCAGTGCCTCCAGGAACGGTGTGCTTCCCCTTTTTGGGGACTGCGAATTGTTGTGACTAATAGAAGAACCAACAACACCACTGGAATTTTTTTTGTCAGAGAATACAGAAATACGCAGGAAGCGCATACAGAATGACGATGAGGTGACGCAACGATGACCGTGCCACAGAGAAAGCAGCAAGCTGCGGTCATATGAGCATAGGGAAAAAAGAAGAACAAAAGCGTCGGTTGCCGGCCGGCTGACTCATCACCGTCACAGCACGTTTTTTGATGTCCCTCTTATTTGAGAGTCTTTACCAACGAGCTGATGAGTCGAATCAGGGGTTTGTGTTGGATGGATTAGGGACACCTGATTCAAATCAAGGTCACGCACGCACGCACGCAGCAGTCAAGCAATGGAAGGTGCCCCGTCCTTCCTTTTCTTGGGGGAGGGGAAGGTCACCGTGTTTGAGGATGGCGAAGGGGGATAGGGTGCCTCTGCCTGGAGGCCAGGCAACTCATACTTACCTGGCAGGGGAAACACCATGATCAGGAAGGTGGTTCACCCAGGGCGAGGCTCGGCCATTGCACTCCGGTTGTGCTGACCCCTGCGAATTCCCCAAATGTGGGAATCTCGACTGCATAATTTATGGTAGTGGGGGACTGCGTTCGCGCTCTCCCCTGTACACACTGGTTAAAAGCAGATAGCGTGGAGGGAAAAAGCGTGCGGTTCTTGACGCTTGTGGCGCCGCCCACTGCCCCAAAGGGTGAAGTTGCACCAGTTTTGTTATGTTTCTGTCTCTTTCTGCTGTGTCAGCCAGTGACCCGGAGAGTTCAGAGAACTGAACTGCGTTTGTTTTCATCGAGGTTGTCGAAACCTGCGACCGGTTTGCCGAATGTGGTTTTTCCCACAAACTTTGATATTCAACGGACGAGTTGATTGACAGCAGTGGTCCCAAAGGCAAAGTTGTTCGGATGGAGGTTTTCTGTCGTATGGTACGACTGTCTCGTGCGCGTGCTGTGAAAAAGCACGCGACATACGTTCGCCTATAGCCGCTCTCATGTTGTTGCTTTTTCATTTTAAAGCGCCACTAGGTGGCCATTCACCGCGTCCTTTCTCGCCTGACCCCAGACTGAGCCCGTGCACGGGTGTACCGGCTTGGGTGAAATTGTCTCGTTCCGTCCAAGAGCTATAGCCGTTCTAGCAGACCCCGCCTCGCCCAGCCCGTAGGTTTCGGCCTGCCGCCGCCAAGCTGAATCGAAATTCCCACTTTTTTTCCGATCTGGACGGACAGTCAGACTCCAGAGAATCTTTCTGCACTGGTTTGGGCCAGATCGGGCAAAAGACCTAGGACTAGTGTGCAAAAGTAGGTTTTTCACAAAATCCCAAATACCCGAAAATTTCGCCAGCGCAACCTTCGAATCCGAGGCATGCGTCTCGCTCGGCTCGAGCCAAGGATTCCGATGATATAAGACACTTGGTTCTGCGGCGTGCGGTTTGGGAGCTACGAGCCATTTCGTGCCGGGCCCATCGGGGGGCCAGCCTTGGTGATGTTGTAGAGCGAGTGGCTAGTACCATCCCTCAAAGTTTCAGGTCTCTACGACGTAAGGCCTTTGCCAACCCTCCCCCCCTCACCGCTTCCCAGATGGGCGTCGCCTTTGCCGGCTCCCCTGTCGCTGCGTCATTGTGTCATCGCTTCTCGGCCTTTTGGCTAAGATCAAGTGTAGTATCTGTTCTTATCAGTTTAATATCTGATACGTCCCCTATCCGGGGACTGCATATTAAATTGATTTTTGGCACATGGAGCCGGAACCGGGGCTTGCTCCGTCCACTCCACGCATCGACCTGGTATTCCAGTGCCTCCAGGAACGGTGTGCTTCCCCTTTTTGGGGACTGCGAATTGTTGTGACTAATAGAAGAACCAACAACACCACTGGAATTTTGTCAGAGAATACAGAAATACGCAGGAAGCGCATACAGAATGACGATGAGGTGACGCAACGATGACCGTGCCACAGAGAAAGCAGCAAGCTGCGGTCATATGAGCATAGGGAAAAAAGAAGAACAAAAGCGTCGGTTGCCGGCCGGCTGACTCATCACCGTCACAGCACGTTTTTTGATGTCCCTCTTATTTGAGAGTCTTTACCAACGAGCTGATGAGTCGAATCAGGGGTTTGTGTTGGATGGATTAGGGACACCTGATTCAAATCAAGGTCACGCACGCACGCACGCAGCAGTCAAGCAATGGAAGGTGCCCCGTCCTTCCTTTTCTTGGGGGAGGGGAAGGTCACCGTGTTTGAGGATGGCGAAGGGGGATAGGGCGCCTCTGCCTGGAGGCCAGGCAACTCATACTTACCTGGCAGGGGAGACACCATGATCAGGAAGGTGGTTCACCCAGGGCGAGGCTCGGCCATTGCACTCCGGTTGTGCTGACCCCTGCGAATTCCCCAAATGTGGGAATCTCGACTGCATAATTTATGGTAGTGGGGGACTGCGTTCGCGCTCTCCCCTGTACACACTGGTTAAAAGCAGATAGCGTGGAGGGAAAAAGCGTGCGGTTCTTGACGCTTGTGGCGCCGCCCACTGCCCCAAAGGGTGAAGTTGCACCAGTTTTGTTATGTTTCTGTCTCTTTCTGCTGTGTCAGCCAGTGACCCGGAGAGTTCAGAGAACTGAACTGCGTTTGTTTTCATCGAGGTTGTCGAAACCTGCGACCGGTTTGCCGAATGTGGTTTTTCCCACAAACTTTGATATTCAACGGACGAGTTGATTGACAGCAGTGGTCCCAAAGGCAAAGTTGTTCGGATGGAGGTTTTCTGTCGTATGGTACGACTGTCTCGTGCGCGTGCTGTGAAAAAGCACGCGACATACGTTCGCCTATAGCCGCTCTCATGTTGTTGCTTTTTCATTTTAAAGCGCCACTAGGTGGCCATTCACCGCGTCCTTTCTCGCCTGACCCCAGACTGAGCCCGTGCACGGGTGTACCGGCTTGGGTGAAATTGTCTCGTTCCGTCCAAGAGCTATAGCCGTTCTAGCAGACCCCGCCTCGCCCAGCCCGTAGGTTTCGGCCTGCCGCCGCCAAGCTGAATCGAAATTCCCACTTTTTTTCCGATCTGGACGGACAGTCAGACTCCAGAGAATCTTTCTGCACTGGTTTGGGCCAGATCGGGCAAAAGACCTAGGACTAGTGTGCAAAAGTAGGTTTTTCACAAAATCCCAAATACCCGAAAATTTCGCCAGCGCAACCTTCGAATCCGAGGCATGCGTCTCGCTCGGCTCGAGCCAAGGATTCCGATGATATAAGACACTTGGTTCTGCGGCGTGCGGTTTGGGAGCTACGAGCCATTTCGTGCCGGGCCCATCGGGGGGCCAGCCTTGGTGATGTTGTAGAGCGAGTGGCTAGTACCATCCCTCAAAGTTTCAGGTCTCTACGACGTAAGGCCTTTGCCAACCCTCCCCCCCTCACCGCTTCCCAGATGGGCGTCGCCTTTGCAGGCTCCCCTGCCGCTGCGTCATTGTGTCATCGCTTCTCGGCCTTTTGGCTAAGATCAAGTGTAGTATCTGTTCTTATCAGTTTAATATCTGATACGTCCCCTATCCGGGGACTGCATATTAAATTGATTTTTGGCACATGGAGCCGGAACCGGGGCTTGCTCCGTCCACTCCACGCATCGACCTGGTATTGCAGTGCCTCCAGGAACGGTGTGCTTCCCCTTTTTGGGGACTGCGAATTGTTGTGACTAATAGAAGAACCAACAACACCACTGGAATTTTTTTTGTCAGAGAATACAGAAATACGCAGGAAGCGCATACAGAATGACGATGAGGTGACGCAACGATGACCGTGCCACAGAGAAAGCAGCAAGCTGCGGTCATATGAGCATAGGGAAAAAAGAAGAACAAAAGCGTTGGTTGCCGGCCGGCTGACTCATCACCGTCACAGCACGTTTTTTGATGTCCCTCTTATTTGAGAGTCTTTACCAACGAGCTGATGAGTCGAATCAGGGGTTTGTGTTGGATGGATTAGGGACACCTGATTCAAATCAAGGTCACGCACGCACGCACGCAGCAGTCAAGCAATGGAAGGTGCCCCGTCCTTCCTTTTCTTGGGGGAGGGGAAGGTCACCGTGTTTGAGGATGGCGAAGGGGGATAGGGCGCCTCTGCCTGGAGGCCAGGCAACTCATACTTACCTGGCAGGGGAAACACCATGATCAGGAAGGTGGTTCACCCAGGGCGAGGCTCGGCCATTGCACTCCGGTTGTGCTGACCCCTGCGAATTCCCCAAATGTGGGAATCTCGACTGCATAATTTATGGTAGTGGGGGACTGCGTTCGCGCTCTCCCCTGTACACACTGGTTAAAAGCAGATAGCGTGGAGGGAAAAAGCGTGCGGTTCTTGACGCTTGTGGCGCCGCCCACTGCCCCAAAGGGTGAAGTTGCACCAGTTTTGTTATGTTTCTGTCTCTTTCTGCTGTGTCAGCCAGTGACCCGGAGAGTTCAGAGAACTGAACTGCGTTTGTTTTCATCGAGGTTGTCGAAACCTGCGACCGGTTTGCCGAATGTGGTTTTTCCCACAAACTTTGATATTCAACGGACGAGTTGATTGACAGCAGTGGTCCCAAAGGCAAAGTTGTTCGGATGGAGGTTTTCTGTCGTATGGTACGACTGTCTCGTGCGCGTGCTGTGAAAAAGCACGCGACATACGTTCGCCTATAGCCGCTCTCATGTTGTTGCTTTTTCATTTTAAAGCGCCACTAGGTGGCCATTCACCGCGTCCTTTCTCGCCTGACCCCAGACTGAGCCCGTGCACGGGTGTACCGGCTTGGGTGAAATTGTCTCGTTCCGTCCAAGAGCTATAGCCGTTCTAGCAGACCCCGCCTCGCCCAGCCCGTAGGTTTCGGCCTGCCGCCGCCAAGCTGAATCGAAATTCCCACTTTTTTTCCGATCTGGACGGACAGTCAGACTCCAGAGAATCTTTCTGCACTGGTTTGGGCCAGATCGGGCAAAAGACCTAGGACTAGTGTGCAAAAGTAGGTTTTTCACAAAATCCCAAATACCCGAAAATTTCGCCAGCGCAACCTTCGAATCCGAGGCATGCGTCTCGCTCGGCTCGAGCCAAGGATTCCGATGATATAAGACACTTGGTTCTGCGGCGTGCGGTTTGGGAGCTACGAGCCATTTCGTGCCGGGCCCATCGGGGGGCCAGCCTTGGTGATGTTGTAGAGCGAGTGGCTAGTACCATCCCTCAAAGTTTCAGGTCTCTACGACGTAAGGCCTTTGCCAACCCTCCCCCCCCTCACCGCTTCCCAGATGGGCGTCGCCTTTGCCGGCTCCCCTGTCGCTGCGTCATTGTGTCATCGCTTCTCGGCCTTTTGGCTAAGATCAAGTGTAGTATCTGTTCTTATCAGTTTAATATCTGATACGTCCCCTATCCGGGGACTGCATATTAAATTGATTTTTGGCACATGGAGCCGGAACCGGGGCTTGCTCCGTCCACTCCACGCATCGACCTGGTATTCCAGTGCCTCCAGGAACGGTGTGCTTCCCCTTTTTGGGGACTGCGAATTGTTGTGACTAATAGAAGAACCAACAACACCACTGGAATTTTTTTTGTCAGAGAATACAGAAATACGCAGGAAGCGCATACAGAATGACGATGAGGTGACGCAACGATGACCGTGCCACAGAGAAAGCAGCAAGCTGCGGTCATATGAGCATAGGGAAAAAAGAAGAACAAAAGCGTCGGTTGCCGGCCGGCTGACTCATCACCGTCACAGCACGTTTTTTGATGTCCCTCTTATTTGAGAGTCTTTACCAACGAGCTGATGAGTCGAATCAGGGGTTTGTGTTGGATGGATTAGGGACACCTGATTCAAATCAAGGTCACGCACGCACGCACGCAGCAGTCAAGCAATGGAAGGTGCCCCGTCCTTCCTTTTCTTGGGGGAGGGGAAGGTCACCGTGTTTGAGGATGGCGAAGGGGGATAGGGCGCCTCTGCCTGGAGGCCAGGCAACTCATACTTACCTGGCAGGGGAAACACCATGATCAGGAAGGTGGTTCACCCAGGGCGAGGCTCGGCCATTGCACTCCGGTTGTGCTGACCCCTGCGAATTCCCCAAATGTGGGAATCTCGACTGCATAATTTATGGTAGTGGGGGACTGCGTTCGCGCTCTCCCCTGTACACACTGGTTAAAAGCAGATAGCGTGGAGGGAAAAAGCGTGCGGTTCTTGACGCTTGTGGCGCCGCCCACTGCCCCAAAGGGTGAAGTTGCACCAGTTTTGTTATGTTTCTGTCTCTTTCTGCTGTGTCAGCCAGTGACCCGGAGAGTTCAGAGAACTGAACTGCGTTTGTTTTCATCGAGGTTGTCGAAACCTGCGACCGGTTTGCCGAATGTGGTTTTTCCCACAAACTTTGATATTCAACGGACGAGTTGATTGACAGCAGTGGTCCCAAAGGCAAAGTTGTTCGGATGGAGGTTTTCTGTCGTATGGTACGACTGTCTCGTGCGCGTGCTGTGAAAAAGCACGCGACATACGTTCGCCTATAGCCGCTCTCATGTTGTTGCTTTTTCATTTTAAAGCGCCACTAGGTGGCCATTCACCGCGTCCTTTCTCGCCTGACCCCAGACTGAGCCCGTGCACGGGTGTACCGGCTTGGGTGAAATTGTCTCGTTCCGTCCAAGAGCTATAGCCGTTCTAGCAGACCCCGCCTCGCCCAGCCCGTAGGTTTCGGCCTGCCGCCGCCAAGCTGAATCGAAATTCCCACTTTTTTTCCGATCTGGACGGACAGTCAGACTCCAGAGAATCTTTCTGCACTGGTTTGGGCCAGATCGGGCAAAAGACCTAGGACTAGTGTGCAAAAGTAGGTTTTTCACAAAATCCCAAATACCCGAAAATTTCGCCAGCGCAACCTTCGAATCCGAGGCATGCGTCTCGCTCGGCTCGAGCCAAGGATTCCGATGATATAAGACACTTGGTTCTGCGGCGTGCGGTTTGGGAGCTACGAGCCATTTCGTGCCGGGCCCATCGGGGGGCCAGCCTTGGTGATGTTGTAGAGCGAGTGGCTAGTACCATCCCTCAAAGTTTCAGGTCTCTACGACGTAAGGCCTTTGCCAACCCTCCCCCCCTCACCGCTTCCCAGATGGGCGTCGCCTTTGCAGGCTCCCCTGCCGCTGCGTCATTGTGTCATCGCTTCTCGGCCTTTTGGCTAAGATCAAGTGTAGTATCTGTTCTCATCGCTTCTCGGCCTTTTGGCTAAGATCAAGTGTCTTGTCGAACGGTTGAGACTGCGATCGCCTCTTTAAGGTTTCCTGGCTCGAGAGCTTCTGGTGTCCCGAGCCGTACAACTTTTTAGAGGGAGAGTGACCCTGCTGGTTTTACAGGTTAGCAGTTTTAAGGTAAGACTTTTAGTCTTTTATCTATTTATTGTATTTATTGTTCTTTTACGTTTTTTTTTAGGCTGTCGGTGCCTCCACCATGTCGGCTGCTCGTGCCGGCATGCGGAGGCACCACAGCGTGCGATTTTTATTTAGAGAGGTGGAGGGTAAGCTCCTGGGGTTGTCTCGTTTAGACTTCTCCAGGAAGCTCATCCAAAAAACCCTCAATTTTAATGCCAGTGATTTAAATTGTTTAATGACTCTGCCCCTGAACAAAGGTTTCGATGTCAGTTTTAGATCTGCTTCCTTGTTGCAAGATTTCTGGCAACGATTTGAGCATTGCAAGACCCAGTTCTCCATGTTCAATGTTGAGAAACTTTCTGACAATTCTATTAAAACAGTGATTGTTAGAATGTTCAATGAAACAGTGAGTGGAGATGATGTTGCTGTATGGCTGGGTAGATTTTGCACGGTTCGAAGTCCACCAGTCAAGGTGCTTGACGAAGACGGCATCTGGAATTGCGCTTGGAGAGTTCCCATTAAACAGTGGGAAGATCCAAGTGGATTCCAGGGTCTGAGTCATTTACCCTCAATGATTGTGCTGGGAGAGAACCGCGGCTACATTCATTATCAGGGAATGCCCAAATTGTGCCGAAAATGTGGGAAAATGGGACACCTCGCTGAGGCATGCCAAGAAATTGTGTGTAGGAAGTGCAGAGAAATTGGTCACATTTTTGAGGAATGTACCAATGGCAGACGGTGTAATCTCTGTGGAGATGCTAACCATTTCTACAGAGATTGCCCTAAAAGTTTTGCCAACAAGTTGAAAGGGAACAAAATGGCCGCCCCACCAAAGGAACAATCAAAAGAACAAAGAGAGGAGGAGGCGGGCCCTGAGGTTTTGGCGGGAATTTCACATTCCCAGCCAGCCTCAGGGATTGGACAAGAAGAAAGAAGTGGGGCGGCCACAGGGGCGGAGTCAGAATTCGTTAATGAAAAGGGGGAGGAAGCCACTCCCCAACAAGAAAAAAGCAAAGACAAAATGGAGGAGGAGGAAGATGAAACGGCTTCCTCCCTCTACACCGTATCGGAGGTTAGTGGGGTGGATAGTGGGAGTGAAACCGAGTGTTCACTCCCAAATGCTCAAGTGCAGAAAAGGTCTGCGAGATCTCCTCTGCTTCAAACAGAGGAGAAAAGGCTGCGGGCATCGCATCGGCCAGATAGTTCCTCTTCGGAAGATCTGAACCGTATGTGGCCTGCAGACTCTCCAAATGAAGTCTCCTTTCTGCACTTTAAGCTAAGAACATCGTCACCAAAGGATCCACAAGAGGTTTCCTCTGTGGATTCTGAGGCGGCGAGCACTTGCCCTCCTGACCCCAGTTTATCTGGGGAAAAGGAAAGGCAGGTGCAACAAGAAGTAACATGATTTTAATGCAATTTCTGTAGTCTTTTTATCTGTTTTTATTTTCATCAATGCTTGTATTTTTAACCATACTGCTCATGGCCCTCACTATCTCTACAATCAATGTGAGAAGTGTGAGGTCTACTTTGCGAGCACAGAGTGTTTTATCATGTTTAAATAATTTTAAGTCAGACATCTATTTATTGCAAGAGTGTGCTCTGCCCTTTTTAACCAATTACAGAAAATGGGAAGAGCTGTGGACCAAAGGACCCTCCATCTGGAGTGGCTCCAATTTTAACAGAAATGACGGTGTGGCCATTTTAATAAAAAATCCCAACATCTTGGTGAAGGGCAGCACTGTGGTGAGGGATGGGCGGGCAATTTTAGTTAATCTGACTTTTTTAGGTAAGGATTTTAATGTTTTAAATTTGTATGGTTACACAAGTAAAAATGACAGATACAAGCTTTTAGAAGATTTGCAGCCCCACATGTTAGGTAGGGCTCCCCTAGTGGTAGCAGGGGATTTTAACTGTGTTTTAACAAAAAAAGATAGGAAAAGGGTAGGAGAAGATTTTAAGGTCGACAAGACATCGGTTTTATTAAATAAATTGGTCAAAGATTTTAAGTTAGTCGACTGTTTTAAAACAATGCATCAGAGAGAGGAGGGCTACACCTGGTTCAGTGGTGATGGCGCCAGAGCCTCTCGTATCGACTATATTTTTACAAGGGACTGCCCGCCAACCGATGCAACATTGACCCCCCTTTTCTTCACTGACCACATGATGGTCTCCTGCACCCTTTCACTACCCACGGGTGTGACAGTAGGGGGAGGGCTGTGGAAGCTGAACTGCTCCCTATTAAAAGATGAGGAAGTGGTTCGAGAGTATAGGGAGCAGTTCAGCCAATGGCAGACCCTCCAAGACTTTTTTGACTCACGAGCACAGTGGTGGGAGATGGTAAAACAAAGGACAGGACATTTTTTTAGAAAAATAGGAAAGGAGAAAAAGAATAAAGAAAAAAGACGCATGATGGGGCTGCAAAAAAGACTGCAGAGATATTTTAACCTTTTAAATAATGGATTGGATTTTAAGGAGGAAATAAAGGAAGTAAAGAAAGAAATGTCAGTTTTATCCGAAACTCAAAGTAAGGGAGTAATTTTAAGATGCAAAGAAAAAGAGATAGAAGAAGGAGAAAAGTGTACAAGATATTTTTTTAAAAAGACTATTTCACGGGGAGGCTCAATAACAATCTTAAAAACTTTTAGAGGGAGGGAGGCAAAAAATATGGAGGACATTTTAGGGGAAATAGAACTTTTTTATAGTGATTTATACAGCCCAAAGAATGTACACAATGGCATCTTAAATGAAGTTTTAGAATTTTTAGAAACAAAGATAAAGAGTCCAAATGTGCTTTTAGCCCAGGATTTTACTCTTTTAGAATTAAATAAATCTCTCAAAAGTTTTAAAAAAGGGAAGTCCCCAGGAATGGATGGACTTCCCTTGGAGTTTTATTTGACTTTCTGGGACATTTTAGCACATGACTTACTGACAGTTTTTAAAGAATTTGAGACTCTCGACAGACTTCCGGACAGCTTTAGAGTAGGGATAGTTTCGCTTTTATATAAAAAAGGAGACAGGACTGACTTGAAGAACTGGAGACCAATCACGCTTTTAAATTTTGATTGTAAACTTTTTAGTAAGATTTTAGCTACACGCATGTCAACTGTTTTAGAGGACGTAATCCACCTGGATCAAGCATGCGCTGTGCCCGGTAGGAAGATCACAGACAGCCTGGTACTGATTAGAGACGCCATCTGTTACGCGAGAGACAGAAACATTCGGCTAGTAGTCCTAAATTTAGATTTTGAAAAAGCTTTTGACCGCATCTCGCACCAGTTCCTTTTTAAGGTACTGGAAAAAATGGGGTTCCCAGGGAGGTTTATAGCTTGGGTGGGACTGCTATACAACAGTCTAGTCAGTAAATTTGCAGTTAATGGGCATTTATCCAAAGCTGTAAACATTCACAGCGGCGTCCGTCAGGGGTGTCCTTTATCTCCCCTACTGTATGTGGCCTGCATTGAGCCACTGGCACAAATCTTGAGAAGGGATAAATGGATTAAAGGACTGGACGTCCCAGGGACTGGTGGACTGACCGCAACCTGTGTTTTATATATGGACGACGTAACCCTTTTAGCGACTGACCTTTTATCAGTACGAAGAGCACTTGACTTGACTGACTGGTACGGTCGGGCCTCGGGCGCTAAGCTCAACAGGAGTAAGTCCGAGGCCCAGCTCTTCGGGCCGTGGGGAAACGTGGACACAGGCGGACTGGATTTGGATTTTAAAGGCAACGACCTGACAGTTTTAGGAGTAAAATTTGACAGAGAGGGTGGAGGACGGGGAAACTGGACTGACATCTTAGGGAAAGTTAGGCAAAGACTGGGGTTTTGGGGACTCAGACAACTGACAATTGAAGGCAAGGTTTTAGTTTTTAAAGCTGTAATTTTACCACTAATTTTACTTGTTTCTTCTGTTTTTAGTCCCCCAAGGCGATTCCTGGCCAACCTGGAGAGGGCGGTATTTTATTTCCTGTGGGGGTCCAAATGGGAACGAGTAAAAAGGGAGGTCTTTAAAAAAAGAAAGGAAAATGGCGGAAAAGGCCTCCCGGACCCCCACTTGTTTTTAGGTAGCCGCTTTACCGCCCTCCACATCGGATATGCGCTGACCCCATCCAGAGAGAATAAGACAGCGGCCATGGCTCGTTTCTGGATGGGGTCCTACCTAAGAAGCATAAAAATTTTATCAATCGACCTGAAAACCCCAGTGTCTTTTAATTTGCCAAAAGAGTACAGTTTTATAAAGAAATTTTTAAAAAAATTCCTTTTAGAGACAAATGATGCAAGCATTTTAACTAACCACAAATCCCTCATCTCTCTTGTGCAGGACCGGGAAGTGGTGAGTCCAGTTCCAGGCCTCACACTAAGTGAGGCCAAAGACGTTTGGAGGAACGCAGCCCACCCAGCTCTCCAGAACAGACACAAGGACTTATCGTGGATGGTGGCTCATGAGATCCTCCCGGTCAGGGCGGTTATGCACTCCAGAGGCATGGCCAAAAACTCCATCTGCCCACGGTCCGGGTGCAACCACCCGGAGACCGTCCACCATCTGCTCTGGGAGTGCGGTGCTGCGCGGGACCTGTGGGCCAGGGCCGGCCCCCTGTTTTTCCCGTGCCTGCCAGCGGGTGGGGCCCAGGTGGACTACAAGCTCGCCATCCTGGGGGTGGGTCAGGGCCTCAAAGCCCAAACATCGCAAGAATTTGCCTCGCTCTGGCTCACCCTCAACCTGATAAAGGATGCCATCTGGGTCACCAGAAACCTGCTGGTGGGGAAACGCGTGACGGTCCCCCTCCACGCGAGCGAGCAGAAGATAAGATCAACGCTGCAGGGTGGGCCGCACGTCGTCATTCGGACGGGGGGGCCGAGGCTGCACAAAGAGGTCCCGGCCACCACCGACCTTGGCCGCCCGTAGATGCACCCTCACCACTCTGGCTACGGGAACAGCGGGCCAGCGGGCCGGAGGAGAGGGGATTTCCGCTGGGCCTTTGAAGCGGGGAGTCCTGAACCTGTTCTGGAGACCTGGAGTGAATGGACATTCTTGATAGGGACTAACCCCCGGTCCTGCACAACAGAGATTTTTAAACAGAATGATTTTATTGTGTTTTAACTGGCTTGTATTTATTTGCTATTTATACTTTTATCCCTTTTTCTAACACCACACTGACTTGCATACATGGACTTTACACAACACACTACACTGACTGATTTTAACTAAGAATGCAAAACTGTTGGTTTTAATCTGTGTAAACATGTATGTTTAAAAAGAAAAGAAATGTGAGGTTTGAATGGAAAAAAAGAAATGTGTGACAATAAAACTTTTTTCGAAAGAAAAAAAATCTGTTCTTATCAGTTTAATATCTGATACGTCCCCTATCCGGGGACTGCATATTAAATTGATTTTTGGCACATGGAGCCGGAACCGGGGCTTGCTCCGTCCACTCCACGCATCGACCTGGTATTGCAGTGCCTCCAGGAACGGTGTGCTTCCCCTTTTTGGGGACTGCGAATTGTTGTGACTAATAGAAGAACCAACAACACCACTGGAAATTTTTTTGTCAGAGAATACAGAAATACGCAGGAAGCGCATACAGAATGACGATGAGGTGACGCAACGATGACCGTGCCACAGAGAAAGCAGCAAGCTGCGGTCATATGAGCATAGGGAAAAAAGAAGAACAAAAGCGTCGGTTGCCGGCCGGCTGACTCATCACCGTCACAGCACGTTTTTTGATGTCCCTCTTATTTGAGAGTCTTTACCAACGAGCTGATGAGTCGAATCAGGGGTTTGTGTTGGATGGATTAGGGACACCTGATTCAAATCAAGGTCACGCACGCACGCACGCAGCAGTCAAGCAATGGAAGGTGCCCCGTCCTTCCTTTTCTTGGGGGAGGGGAAGGTCACCGTGTTTGAGGATGGCGAAGGGGGATAGGGCGCCTCTGCCTGGAGGCCAGGCAACTCATACTTACCTGGCAGGGGAAACACCATGATCAGGAAGGTGGTTCACCCAGGGCGAGGCTCGGCCATTGCACTCCGGTTGTGCTGACCCCTGCGAATTCCCCAAATGTGGGAATCTCGACTGCATAATTTATGGTAGTGGGGGACTGCGTTCGCGCTCTCCCCTGTACACACTGGTTAAAAGCAGATAGCGTGGAGGGAAAAAGCGTGCGGTTCTTGACGCTTGTGGCGCCGCCCACTGCCCCAAAGGGTGAAGTTGCACCAGTTTTGTTATGTTTCTGTCTCTTTCTGCTGTGTCAGCCAGTGACCCGGAGAGTTCAGAGAACTGAACTGCGTTTGTTTTCATCGAGGTTGTCGAAACCTGCGACCGGTTTGCCGAATGTGGTTTTTCCCACAAACTTTGATATTCAACGGACGAGTTGATTGACAGCAGTGGTCCCAAAGGCAAAGTTGTTCGGATGGAGGTTTTCTGTCGTATGGTACGACTGTCTCGTGCGCGTGCTGTGAAAAAGCACGCGACATACGTTCGCCTATAGCCGCTCTCATGTTGTTGCTTTTTCATTTTAAAGCGCCACTAGGTGGCCATTCACCGCGTCCTTTCTCGCCTGACCCCAGACTGAGCCCGTGCACGGGTGTACCGGCTTGGGTGAAATTGTCTCGTTCCGTCCAAGAGCTATAGCCGTTCTAGCAGACCCCGCCTCGCCCAGCCCGTAGGTTTCGGCCTGCCGCCGCCAAGCTGAATCGAAATTCCCACTTTTTTTCCGATCTGGACGGACAGTCAGACTCCAGAGAATCTTTCTGCACTGGTTTGGGCCAGATCGGGCAAAAGACCTAGGACTAGTGTGCAAAAGTAGGTTTTTCACAAAATCCCAAATACCCGAAAATTTCGCCAGCGCAACCTTCGAATCCGAGGCATGCGTCTCGCTCGGCTCGAGCCAAGGATTCCGATGATATAAGACACTTGGTTCTGCGGCGTGCGGTTTGGGAGCTACGAGCCATTTCGTGCCGGGCCCATCGGGGGGCCAGCCTTGGTGATGTTGTAGAGCGAGTGGCTAGTACCATCCCTCAAAGTTTCAGGTCTCTACGACGTAAGGCCTTTGCCAACCCTCCCCCCCTCACCGCTTCCCAGATGGGCGTCGCCTTTGCAGGCTCCCCTGCCGCTGCGTCATTGTGTCATCGCTTCTCGGCCTTTTGGCTAAGATCAAGTGTAGTATCTGTTCTTATCAGTTTAATATCTGATACGTCCCCTATCCGGGGACTGCATATTAAATTGATTTTTGGCACATGGAGCCGGAACCGGGGCTTGCTCCGTCCACTCCACGCATCGACCTGGTATTGCAGTGCCTCCAGGAACGGTGTGCTTCCCCTTTTTGGGGACTGCGAATTGTTGTGACTAATAGAAGAACCAACAACACCACTGGAATTTTTTTTGTCAGAGAATACAGAAATACGCAGGAAGCGCATACAGAATGACGATGAGGTGACGCAACGATGACCGTGCCACAGAGAAAGCAGCAAGCTGCGGTCATATGAGCATAGGGAAAAAAGAAGAACAAAAGCGTCGGTTGCCGGCCGGCTGACTCATCACCGTCACAGCACGTTTTTTGATGTCCCTCTTATTTGAGAGTCTTTACCAACGAGCTGATGAGTCGAATCAGGGGTTTGTGTTGGATGGATTAGGGACACCTGATTCAAATCAAGGTCACGCACGCACGCACGCAGCAGTCAAGCAATGGAAGGTGCCCCGTCCTTCCTTTTCTTGGGGGAGGGGAAGGTCACCGTGTTTGAGGATGGCGAAGGGGGATAGGGCGCCTCTGCCTGGAGGCCAGGCAACTCATACTTACCTGGCAGGGGAAACACCATGATCAGGAAGGTGGTTCACCCAGGGCGAGGCTCGGCCATTGCACTCCGGTTGTGCTGACCCCTGCGAATTCCCCAAATGTGGGAATCTCGACTGCATAATTTATGGTAGTGGGGGACTGCGTTCGCGCTCTCCCCTGTACACACTGGTTAAAAGCAGATAGCGTGGAGGGAAAAAGCGTGCGGTTCTTGACGCTTGTGGCGCCGCCCACTGCCCCAAAGGGTGAAGTTGCACCAGTTTTGTTATGTTTCTGTCTCTTTCTGCTGTGTCAGCCAGTGACCCGGAGAGTTCAGAGAACTGAACTGCGTTTGTTTTCATCGAGGTTGTCGAAACCTGCGACCGGTTTGCCGAATGTGGTTTTTCCCACAAACTTTGATATTCAACGGACGAGTTGATTGACAGCAGTGGTCCCAAAGGCAAAGTTGTTCGGATGGAGGTTTTCTGTCGTATGGTACGACTGTCTCGTGCGCGTGCTGTGAAAAAGCACGCGACATACGTTCGCCTATAGCCGCTCTCATGTTGTTGCTTTTTCATTTTAAAGCGCCACTAGGTGGCCATTCACCGCGTCCTTTCTCGCCTGACCCCAGACTGAGCCCGTGCACGGGTGTACCGGCTTGGGTGAAATTGTCTCGTTCCGTCCAAGAGCTATAGCCGTTCTAGCAGACCCCGCCTCGCCCAGCCCGTAGGTTTCGGCCTGCCGCCGCCAAGCTGAATCGAAATTCCCACTTTTTTTCCGATCTGGACGGACAGTCAGACTCCAGAGAATCTTTCTGCACTGGTTTGGGCCAGATCGGGCAAAAGACCTAGGACTAGTGTGCAAAAGTAGGTTTTTCACAAAATCCCAAATACCCGAAAATTTCGCCAGCGCAACCTTCGAATCCGAGGCATGCGTCTCGCTCGGCTCGAGCCAAGGATTCCGATGATATAAGACACTTGGTTCTGCGGCGTGCGGTTTGGGAGCTACGAGCCATTTCGTGCCGGGCCCATCGGGGGGCCAGCCTTGGTGATGTTGTAGAGCGAGTGGCTAGTACCATCCCTCAAAGTTTCAGGTCTCTACGACGTAAGGCCTTTGCCAACCCTCCCCCCCCTCACCGCTTCCCAGATGGGCGTCGCCTTTGCCGGCTCCCCTGTCGCTGCGTCATTGTGTCATCGCTTCTCGGCCTTTTGGCTAAGATCAAGTGTAGTATCTGTTCTTATCAGTTTAATATCTGATACGTCCCCTATCCGGGGACTGCATATTAAATTGATTTTTGGCACATGGAGCCGGAACCGGGGCTTGCTCCGTCCACTCCACGCATCGACCTGGTATTCCAGTGCCTCCAGGAACGGTGTGCTTCCCCTTTTTGGGGACTGCGAATTGTTGTGACTAATAGAAGAACCAACAACACCACTGGAATTTTTTTTGTCAGAGAATACAGAAATACGCAGGAAGCGCATACAGAATGACGATGAGGTGACGCAACGATGACCGTGCCACAGAGAAAGCAGCAAGCTGCGGTCATATGAGCATAGGGAAAAAAGAAGAACAAAAGCGTCGGTTGCCGGCCGGCTGACTCATCACCGTCACAGCACGTTTTTTGATGTCCCTCTTATTTGAGAGTCTTTACCAACGAGCTGATGAGTCGAATCAGGGGTTTGTGTTGGATGGATTAGGGACACCTGATTCAAATCAAGGTCACGCACGCACGCACGCAGCAGTCAAGCAATGGAAGGTGCCCCGTCCTTCCTTTTCTTGGGGGAGGGGAAGGTCACCGTGTTTGAGGATGGCGAAGGGGGATAGGGCGCCTCTGCCTGGAGGCCAGGCAACTCATACTTACCTGGCAGGGGAAACACCATGATCAGGAAGGTGGTTCACCCAGGGCGAGGCTCGGCCATTGCACTCCGGTTGTGCTGACCCCTGCGAATTCCCCAAATGTGGGAATCTCGACTGCATAATTTATGGTAGTGGGGGACTGCGTTCGCGCTCTCCCCTGTACACACTGGTTAAAAGCAGATAGCGTGGAGGGAAAAAGCGTGCGGTTCTTGACGCTTGTGGCGCCGCCCACTGCCCCAAAGGGTGAAGTTGCACCAGTTTTGTTATGTTTCTGTCTCTTTCTGCTGTGTCAGCCAGTGACCCGGAGAGTTCAGAGAACTGAACTGCGTTTGTTTTCATCGAGGTTGTCGAAACCTGCGACCGGTTTGCCGAATGTGGTTTTTCCCACAAACTTTGATATTCAACGGACGAGTTGATTGACAGCAGTGGTCCCAAAGGCAAAGTTGTTCGGATGGAGGTTTTCTGTCGTATGGTACGACTGTCTCGTGCGCGTGCTGTGAAAAAGCACGCGACATACGTTCGCCTATAGCCGCTCTCATGTTGTTGCTTTTTCATTTTAAAGCGCCACTAGGTGGCCATTCACCGCGTCCTTTCTCGCCTGACCCCAGACTGAGCCCGTGCACGGGTGTACCGGCTTGGGTGAAATTGTCTCGTTCCGTCCAAGAGCTATAGCCGTTCTAGCAGACCCCGCCTCGCCCAGCCCGTAGGTTTCGGCCTGCCGCCGCCAAGCTGAATCGAAATTCCCACTTTTTTTCCGATCTGGACGGACAGTCAGACTCCAGAGAATCTTTCTGCACTGGTTTGGGCCAGATCGGGCAAAAGACCTAGGACTAGTGTGCAAAAGTAGGTTTTTCACAAAATCCCAAATACCCGAAAATTTCGCCAGCGCAACCTTCGAATCCGAGGCATGCGTCTCGCTCGGCTCGAGCCAAGGATTCCGATGATATAAGACACTTGGTTCTGCGGCGTGCGGTTTGGGAGCTACGAGCCATTTCGTGCCGGGCCCATCGGGGGGCCAGCCTTGGTGATGTTGTAGAGCGAGTGGCTAGTACCATCCCTCAAAGTTTCAGGTCTCTACGACGTAAGGCCTTTGCCAACCCTCCCCCCCTCACCGCTTCCCAGATGGGCGTCGCCTTTGCAGGCTCCCCTGCCGCTGCGTCATTGTGTCATCGCTTCTCGGCCTTTTGGCTAAGATCAAGTGTAGTATCTGTTCTTATCAGTTTAATATCTGATACGTCCCCTATCCGGGGACTGCATATTAAATTGATTTTTGGCACATGGAGCCGGAACCGGGGCTTGCTCCGTCCACTCCACGCATCGACCTGGTATTGCAGTGCCTCCAGGAACGGTGTGCTTCCCCTTTTTGGGGACTGCGAATTGTTGTGACTAATAGAAGAACCAACAACACCACTGGAAATTTTTTTGTCAGAGAATACAGAAATACGCAGGAAGCGCATACAGAATGACGATGAGGTGACGCAACGATGACCGTGCCACAGAGAAAGCAGCAAGCTGCGGTCATATGAGCATAGGGAAAAAAGAAGAACAAAAGCGTCGGTTGCCGGCCGGCTGACTCATCACCGTCACAGCACGTTTTTTGATGTCCCTCTTATTTGAGAGTCTTTACCAACGAGCTGATGAGTCGAATCAGGGGTTTGTGTTGGATGGATTAGGGACACCTGATTCAAATCAAGGTCACGCACGCACGCACGCAGCAGTCAAGCAATGGAAGGTGCCCCGTCCTTCCTTTTCTTGGGGGAGGGGAAGGTCACCGTGTTTGAGGATGGCGAAGGGGGATAGGGCGCCTCTGCCTGGAGGCCAGGCAACTCATACTTACCTGGCAGGGGAAACACCATGATCAGGAAGGTGGTTCACCCAGGGCGAGGCTCGGCCATTGCACTCCGGTTGTGCTGACCCCTGCGAATTCCCCAAATGTGGGAATCTCGACTGCATAATTTATGGTAGTGGGGGACTGCGTTCGCGCTCTCCCCTGTACACACTGGTTAAAAGCAGATAGCGTGGAGGGAAAAAGCGTGCGGTTCTTGACGCTTGTGGCGCCGCCCACTGCCCCAAAGGGTGAAGTTGCACCAGTTTTGTTATGTTTCTGTCTCTTTCTGCTGTGTCAGCCAGTGACCCGGAGAGTTCAGAGAACTGAACTGCGTTTGTTTTCATCGAGGTTGTCGAAACCTGCGACCGGTTTGCCGAATGTGGTTTTTCCCACAAACTTTGATATTCAACGGACGAGTTGATTGACAGCAGTGGTCCCAAAGGCAAAGTTGTTCGGATGGAGGTTTTCTGTCGTATGGTACGACTGTCTCGTGCGCGTGCTGTGAAAAAGCACGCGACATACGTTCGCCTATAGCCGCTCTCATGTTGTTGCTTTTTCATTTTAAAGCGCCACTAGGTGGCCATTCACCGCGTCCTTTCTCGCCTGACCCCAGACTGAGCCCGTGCACGGGTGTACCGGCTTGGGTGAAATTGTCTCGTTCCGTCCAAGAGCTATAGCCGTTCTAGCAGACCCCGCCTCGCCCAGCCCGTAGGTTTCGGCCTGCCGCCGCCAAGCTGAATCGAAATTCCCACTTTTTTTCCGATCTGGACGGACAGTCAGACTCCAGAGAATCTTTCTGCACTGGTTTGGGCCAGATCGGGCAAAAGACCTAGGACTAGTGTGCAAAAGTAGGTTTTTCACAAAATCCCAAATACCCGAAAATTTCGCCAGCGCAACCTTCGAATCCGAGGCATGCGTCTCGCTCGGCTCGAGCCAAGGATTCCGATGATATAAGACACTTGGTTCTGCGGCGTGCGGTTTGGGAGCTACGAGCCATTTCGTGCCGGGCCCATCGGGGGGCCAGCCTTGGTGATGTTGTAGAGCGAGTGGCTAGTACCATCCCTCAAAGTTTCAGGTCTCTACGACGTAAGGCCTTTGCCAACCCTCCCCCCCTCACCGCTTCCCAGATGGGCGTCGCCTTTGCAGGCTCCCCTGCCGCTGCGTCATTGTGTCATCGCTTCTCGGCCTTTTGGCTAAGATCAAGTGTAGTATCTGTTCTTATCAGTTTAATATCTGATACGTCCCCTATCCGGGGACTGCATATTAAATTGATTTTTGGCACATGGAGCCGGAACCGGGGCTTGCTCCGTCCACTCCACGCATCGACCTGGTATTGCAGTGCCTCCAGGAACGGTGTGCTTCCCCTTTTTGGGGACTGCGAATTGTTGTGACTAATAGAAGAACCAACAACACCACTGGAATTTTTTTTGTCAGAGAATACAGAAATACGCAGGAAGCGCATACAGAATGACGATGAGGTGACGCAACGATGACCGTGCCACAGAGAAAGCAGCAAGCTGCGGTCATATGAGCATAGGGAAAAAAGAAGAACAAAAGCGTCGGTTGCCGGCCGGCTGACTCATCACCGTCACAGCACGTTTTTTGATGTCCCTCTTATTTGAGAGTCTTTACCAACGAGCTGATGAGTCGAATCAGGGGTTTGTGTTGGATGGATTAGGGACACCTGATTCAAATCAAGGTCACGCACGCACGCACGCAGCAGTCAAGCAATGGAAGGTGCCCCGTCCTTCCTTTTCTTGGGGGAGGGGAAGGTCACCGTGTTTGAGGATGGCGAAGGGGGATAGGGCGCCTCTGCCTGGAGGCCAGGCAACTCATACTTACCTGGCAGGGGAAACACCATGATCAGGAAGGTGGTTCACCCAGGGCGAGGCTCGGCCATTGCACTCCGGTTGTGCTGACCCCTGCGAATTCCCCAAATGTGGGAATCTCGACTGCATAATTTATGGTAGTGGGGGACTGCGTTCGCGCTCTCCCCTGTACACACTGGTTAAAAGCAGATAGCGTGGAGGGAAAAAGCGTGCGGTTCTTGACGCTTGTGGCGCCGCCCACTGCCCCAAAGGGTGAAGTTGCACCAGTTTTGTTATGTTTCTGTCTCTTTCTGCTGTGTCAGCCAGTGACCCGGAGAGTTCAGAGAACTGAACTGCGTTTGTTTTCATCGAGGTTGTCGAAACCTGCGACCGGTTTGCCGAATGTGGTTTTTCCCACAAACTTTGATATTCAACGGACGAGTTGATTGACAGCAGTGGTCCCAAAGGCAAAGTTGTTCGGATGGAGGTTTTCTGTCGTATGGTACGACTGTCTCGTGCGCGTGCTGTGAAAAAGCACGCGACATACGTTCGCCTATAGCCGCTCTCATGTTGTTGCTTTTTCATTTTAAAGCGCCACTAGGTGGCCATTCACCGCGTCCTTTCTCGCCTGACCCCAGACTGAGCCCGTGCACGGGTGTACCGGCTTGGGTGAAATTGTCTCGTTCCGTCCAAGAGCTATAGCCGTTCTAGCAGACCCCGCCTCGCCCAGCCCGTAGGTTTCGGCCTGCCGCCGCCAAGCTGAATCGAAATTCCCACTTTTTTTCCGATCTGGACGGACAGTCAGACTCCAGAGAATCTTTCTGCACTGGTTTGGGCCAGATCGGGCAAAAGACCTAGGACTAGTGTGCAAAAGTAGGTTTTTCACAAAATCCCAAATACCCGAAAATTTCGCCAGCGCAACCTTCGAATCCGAGGCATGCGTCTCGCTCGGCTCGAGCCAAGGATTCCGATGATATAAGACACTTGGTTCTGCGGCGTGCGGTTTGGGAGCTACGAGCCATTTCGTGCCGGGCCCATCGGGGGGCCAGCCTTGGTGATGTTGTAGAGCGAGTGGCTAGTACCATCCCTCAAAGTTTCAGGTCTCTACGACGTAAGGCCTTTGCCAACCCTCCCCCCCTCACCGCTTCCCAGATGGGCGTCGCCTTTGCCGGCTCCCCTGTCGCTGCGTCATTGTGTCATCGCTTCTCGGCCTTTTGGCTAAGATCAAGTGTAGTATCTGTTCTTATCAGTTTAATATCTGATACGTCCCCTATCCGGGGACTGCATATTAAATTGATTTTTGGCACATGGAGCCGGAACCGGGGCTTGCTCCGTCCACTCCACGCATCGACCTGGTATTCCAGTGCCTCCAGGAACGGTGTGCTTCCCCTTTTTGGGGACTGCGAATTGTTGTGACTAATAGAAGAACCAACAACACCACTGGAATTTTGTCAGAGAATACAGAAATACGCAGGAAGCGCATACAGAATGACGATGAGGTGACGCAACGATGACCGTGCCACAGAGAAAGCAGCAAGCTGCGGTCATATGAGCATAGGGAAAAAAGAAGAACAAAAGCGTCGGTTGCCGGCCGGCTGACTCATCACCGTCACAGCACGTTTTTTGATGTCCCTCTTATTTGAGAGTCTTTACCAACGAGCTGATGAGTCGAATCAGGGGTTTGTGTTGGATGGATTAGGGACACCTGATTCAAATCAAGGTCACGCACGCACGCACGCAGCAGTCAAGCAATGGAAGGTGCCCCGTCCTTCCTTTTCTTGGGGGAGGGGAAGGTCACCGTGTTTGAGGATGGCGAAGGGGGATAGGGCGCCTCTGCCTGGAGGCCAGGCAACTCATACTTACCTGGCAGGGGAGACACCATGATCAGGAAGGTGGTTCACCCAGGGCGAGGCTCGGCCATTGCACTCCGGTTGTGCTGACCCCTGCGAATTCCCCAAATGTGGGAATCTCGACTGCATAATTTATGGTAGTGGGGGACTGCGTTCGCGCTCTCCCCTGTACACACTGGTTAAAAGCAGATAGCGTGGAGGGAAAAAGCGTGCGGTTCTTGACGCTTGTGGCGCCGCCCACTGCCCCAAAGGGTGAAGTTGCACCAGTTTTGTTATGTTTCTGTCTCTTTCTGCTGTGTCAGCCAGTGACCCGGAGAGTTCAGAGAACTGAACTGCGTTTGTTTTCATCGAGGTTGTCGAAACCTGCGACCGGTTTGCCGAATGTGGTTTTTCCCACAAACTTTGATATTCAACGGACGAGTTGATTGACAGCAGTGGTCCCAAAGGCAAAGTTGTTCGGATGGAGGTTTTCTGTCGTATGGTACGACTGTCTCGTGCGCGTGCTGTGAAAAAGCACGCGACATACGTTCGCCTATAGCCGCTCTCATGTTGTTGCTTTTTCATTTTAAAGCGCCACTAGGTGGCCATTCACCGCGTCCTTTCTCGCCTGACCCCAGACTGAGCCCGTGCACGGGTGTACCGGCTTGGGTGAAATTGTCTCGTTCCGTCCAAGAGCTATAGCCGTTCTAGCAGACCCCGCCTCGCCCAGCCCGTAGGTTTCGGCCTGCCGCCGCCAAGCTGAATCGAAATTCCCACTTTTTTTCCGATCTGGACGGACAGTCAGACTCCAGAGAATCTTTCTGCACTGGTTTGGGCCAGATCGGGCAAAAGACCTAGGACTAGTGTGCAAAAGTAGGTTTTTCACAAAATCCCAAATACCCGAAAATTTCGCCAGCGCAACCTTCGAATCCGAGGCATGCGTCTCGCTCGGCTCGAGCCAAGGATTCCGATGATATAAGACACTTGGTTCTGCGGCGTGCGGTTTGGGAGCTACGAGCCATTTCGTGCCGGGCCCATCGGGGGGCCAGCCTTGGTGATGTTGTAGAGCGAGTGGCTAGTACCATCCCTCAAAGTTTCAGGTCTCTACGACGTAAGGCCTTTGCCAACCCTCCCCCCCTCACCGCTTCCCAGATGGGCGTCGCCTTTGCAGGCTCCCCTGCCGCTGCGTCATTGTGTCATCGCTTCTCGGCCTTTTGGCTAAGATCAAGTGTAGTATCTGTTCTTATCAGTTTAATATCTGATACGTCCCCTATCCGGGGACTGCATATTAAATTGATTTTTGGCACATGGAGCCGGAACCGGGGCTTGCTCCGTCCACTCCACGCATCGACCTGGTATTGCAGTGCCTCCAGGAACGGTGTGCTTCCCCTTTTTGGGGACTGCAAATTGTTGTGACTAATAGAAGAACCAACAACACCACTGGAATTTTTTTTGTCAGAGAATACAGAAATACGCAGGAAGCGCATACAGAATGACGATGAGGTGACGCAACGATGACCGTGCCACAGAGAAAGCAGCAAGCTGCGGTCATATGAGCATAGGGAAAAAAGAAGAACAAAAGCGTCGGTTGCCGGCCGGCTGACTCATCACCGTCACAGCACGTTTTTTGATGTCCCTCTTATTTGAGAGTCTTTACCAACGAGCTGATGAGTCGAATCAGGGGTTTGTGTTGGATGGATTAGGGACACCTGATTCAAATCAAGGTCACGCACGCACGCACGCAGCAGTCAAGCAATGGAAGGTGCCCCGTCCTTCCTTTTCTTGGGGGAGGGGAAGGTCACCGTGTTTGAGGATGGCGAAGGGGGATAGGGCGCCTCTGCCTGGAGGCCAGGCAACTCATACTTACCTGGCAGGGGAAACACCATGATCAGGAAGGTGGTTCACCCAGGGCGAGGCTCGGCCATTGCACTCCGGTTGTGCTGACCCCTGCGAATTCCCCAAATGTGGGAATCTCGACTGCATAATTTATGGTAGTGGGGGACTGCGTTCGCGCTCTCCCCTGTACACACTGGTTAAAAGCAGATAGCGTGGAGGGAAAAAGTGTGCGGTTCTTGACGCTTGTGGCGCCGCCCACTGCCCCAAAGGGTGAAGTTGCACCAGTTTTGTTATGTTTCTGTCTCTTTCTGCTGTGTCAGCCAGTGACCCGGAGAGTTCAGAGAACTGAACTGCGTTTGTTTTCATCGAGGTTGTCGAAACCTGCGACCGGTTTGCCGAATGTGGTTTTTCCCACAAACTTTGATATTCAACGGACGAGTTGATTGACAGCAGTGGTCCCAAAGGCAAAGTTGTTCGGATGGAGGTTTTCTGTCGTATGGTACGACTGTCTCGTGCGCGTGCTGTGAAAAAGCACGCGACATACGTTCGCCTATAGCCGCTCTCATGTTGTTGCTTTTTCATTTTAAAGCGCCACTAGGTGGCCATTCACCGCGTCCTTTCTCGCCTGACCCCAGACTGAGCCCGTGCACGGGTGTACCGGCTTGGGTGAAATTGTCTCGTTCCGTCCAAGAGCTATAGCCGTTCTAGCAGACCCCGCCTCGCCCAGCCCGTAGGTTTCGGCCTGCCGCCGCCAAGCTGAATCGAAATTCCCACTTTTTTTCCGATCTGGACGGACAGTCAGACTCCAGAGAATCTTTCTGCACTGGTTTGGGCCAGATCGGGCAAAAGACCTAGGACTAGTGTGCAAAAGTAGGTTTTTCACAAAATCCCAAATACCCGAAAATTTCGCCAGCGCAACCTTCGAATCCGAGGCATGCGTCTCGCTCGGCTCGAGCCAAGGATTCCGATGATATAAGACACTTGGTTCTGCGGCGTGCGGTTTGGGAGCTACGAGCCATTTCGTGCCGGGCCCATCGGGGGGCCAGCCTTGGTGATGTTGTAGAGCGAGTGGCTAGTACCATCCCTCAAAGTTTCAGGTCTCTACGACGTAAGGCCTTTGCCAACCCTCCCCCCCTCACCGCTTCCCAGATGGGCGTCGCCTTTGCAGGCTCCCCTGCCGCTGCGTCATTGTGTCATCGCTTCTCGGCCTTTTGGCTAAGATCAAGTGTAGTATCTGTTCTTATCAGTTTAATATCTGATACGTCCCCTATCCGGGGACTGCATATTAAATTGATTTTTGGCACATGGAGCCGGAACCGGGGCTTGCTCCGTCCACTCCACGCATCGACCTGGTATTGCAGTGCCTCCAGGAACGGTGTGCTTCCCCTTTTTGGGGACTGCAAATTGTTGTGACTAATAGAAGAACCAACAACACCACTGGAATTTTTTTTGTCAGAGAATACAGAAATACGCAGGAAGCGCATACAGAATGACGATGAGGTGACGCAACGATGACCGTGCCACAGAGAAAGCAGCAAGCTGCGGTCATATGAGCATAGGGAAAAAAGAAGAACAAAAGCGTCGGTTGCCGGCCGGCTGACTCATCACCGTCACAGCACGTTTTTTGATGTCCCTCTTATTTGAGAGTCTTTACCAACGAGCTGATGAGTCGAATCAGGGGTTTGTGTTGGATGGATTAGGGACACCTGATTCAAATCAAGGTCACGCACGCACGCACGCAGCAGTCAAGCAATGGAAGGTGCCCCGTCCTTCCTTTTCTTGGGGGAGGGGAAGGTCACCGTGTTTGAGGATGGCGAAGGGGGATAGGGCGCCTCTGCCTGGAGGCCAGGCAACTCATACTTACCTGGCAGGGGAAACACCATGATCAGGAAGGTGGTTCACCCAGGGCGAGGCTCGGCCATTGCACTCCGGTTGTGCTGACCCCTGCGAATTCCCCAAATGTGGGAATCTCGACTGCATAATTTATGGTAGTGGGGGACTGCGTTCGCGCTCTCCCCTGTACACACTGGTTAAAAGCAGATAGCGTGGAGGGAAAAAGCGTGCGGTTCTTGACGCTTGTGGCGCCGCCCACTGCCCCAAAGGGTGAAGTTGCACCAGTTTTGTTATGTTTCTGTCTCTTTCTGCTGTGTCAGCCAGTGACCCGGAGAGTTCAGAGAACTGAACTGCGTTTGTTTTCATCGAGGTTGTCGAAACCTGCGACCGGTTTGCCGAATGTGGTTTTTCCCACAAACTTTGATATTCAACGGACGAGTTGATTGACAGCAGTGGTCCCAAAGGCAAAGTTGTTCGGATGGAGGTTTTCTGTCGTATGGTACGACTGTCTCGTGCGCGTGCTGTGAAAAAGCACGCGACATACGTTCGCCTATAGCCGCTCTCATGTTGTTGCTTTTTCATTTTAAAGCGCCACTAGGTGGCCATTCACCGCGTCCTTTCTCGCCTGACCCCAGACTGAGCCCGTGCACGGGTGTACCGGCTTGGGTGAAATTGTCTCGTTCCGTCCAAGAGCTATAGCCGTTCTAGCAGACCCCGCCTCGCCCAGCCCGTAGGTTTCGGCCTGCCGCCGCCAAGCTGAATCGAAATTCCCACTTTTTTTCCGATCTGGACGGACAGTCAGACTCCAGAGAATCTTTCTGCACTGGTTTGGGCCAGATCGGGCAAAAGACCTAGGACTAGTGTGCAAAAGTAGGTTTTTCACAAAATCCCAAATACCCGAAAATTTCGCCAGCGCAACCTTCGAATCCGAGGCATGCGTCTCGCTCGGCTCGAGCCAAGGATTCCGATGATATAAGACACTTGGTTCTGCGGCGTGCGGTTTGGGAGCTACGAGCCATTTCGTGCCGGGCCCATCGGGGGGCCAGCCTTGGTGATGTTGTAGAGCGAGTGGCTAGTACCATCCCTCAAAGTTTCAGGTCTCTACGACGTAAGGCCTTTGCCAACCCTCCCCCCTCACCGCTTCCCAGATGGGCGTCGCCTTTGCAGGCTCCCCTGCCGCTGCGTCATTGTGTCATCGCTTCTCGGCCTTTTGGCTAAGATCAAGTGTAGTATCTGTTCTTATCAGTTTAATATCTGATACGTCCCCTATCCGGGGACTGCATATTAAATTGATTTTTGGCACATGGAGCCGGAACCGGGGCTTGCTCCGTCCACTCCACGCATCGACCTGGTATTCCAGTGCCTCCAGGAACGGTGTGCTTCCCCTTTTTGGGGACTGCGAATTGTTGTGACTAATAGAAGAACCAACAACACCACTGGAATTTTGTCAGAGAATACAGAAATACGCAGGAAGCGCATACAGAATGACGATGAGGTGACGCAACGATGACCGTGCCACAGAGAAAGCAGCAAGCTGCGGTCATATGAGCATAGGGAAAAAAGAAGAACAAAAGCGTCGGTTGCCGGCCGGCTGACTCATCACCGTCACAGCACGTTTTTTGATGTCCCTCTTATTTGAGAGTCTTTACCAACGAGCTGATGAGTCGAATCAGGGGTTTGTGTTGGATGGATTAGGGACACCTGATTCAAATCAAGGTCACGCACGCACGCACGCAGCAGTCAAGCAATGGAAGGTGCCCCGTCCTTCCTTTTCTTGGGGGAGGGGAAGGTCACCGTGTTTGAGGATGGCGAAGGGGGATAGGGCGCCTCTGCCTGGAGGCCAGGCAACTCATACTTACCTGGCAGGGGAAACACCATGATCAGGAAGGTGGTTCACCCAGGGCGAGGCTCGGCCATTGCACTCCGGTTGTGCTGACCCCTGCGAATTCCCCAAATGTGGGAATCTCGACTGCATAATTTATGGTAGTGGGGGACTGCGTTCGCGCTCTCCCCTGTACACACTGGTTAAAAGCAGATAGCGTGGAGGGAAAAAGCGTGCGGTTCTTGACGCTTGTGGCGCCGCCCACTGCCCCAAAGGGTGAAGTTGCACCAGTTTTGTTATGTTTCTGTCTCTTTCTGCTGTGTCAGCCAGTGACCCGGAGAGTTCAGAGAACTAAACTGCGTTTGTTTTCATCGAGGTTGTCGAAACCTGCGACCGGTTTGCCGAATGTGGTTTTTCCCACAAACTTTGATATTCAACGGACGAGTTGATTGACAGCAGTGGTCCCAAAGGCAAAGTTGTTCGGATGGAGGTTTTCTGTCGTATGGTACGACTGTCTCGTGCGCGTGCTGTGAAAAAGCACGCGACATACGTTCGCCTATAGCCGCTCTCATGTTGTTGCTTTTTCATTTTAAAGCGCCACTAGGTGGCCATTCACCGCGTCCTTTCTCGCCTGACCCCAGACTGAGCCCGTGCACGGGTGTACCGGCTTGGGTGAAATTGTCTCGTTCCGTCCAAGAGCTATAGCCGTTCTAGCAGACCCCGCCTCGCCCAGCCCGTAGGTTTCGGCCTGCCGCCGCCAAGCTGAATCGAAATTCCCACTTTTTTTCCGATCTGGACGGACAGTCAGACTCCAGAGAATCTTTCTGCACTGGTTTGGGCCAGATCGGGCAAAAGACCTAGGACTAGTGTGCAAAAGTAGGTTTTTCACAAAATCCCAAATACCCGAAAATTTCGCCAGCGCAACCTTCGAATCCGAGGCATGCGTCTCGCTCGGCTCGAGCCAAGGATTCCGATGATATAAGACACTTGGTTCTGCGGCGTGCGGTTTGGGAGCTACGAGCCATTTCGTGCCGGGCCCATCGGGGGGCCAGCCTTGGTGATGTTGTAGAGCGAGTGGCTAGTACCATCCCTCAAAGTTTCAGGTCTCTACGACGTAAGGCCTTTGCCAACCCTCCCCCCCTCACCGCTTCCCAGATGGGCGTCGCCTTTGCAGGCTCCCCTGCCGCTGCGTCATTGTGTCATCGCTTCTCGGCCTTTTGGCTAAGATCAAGTATCTGGTCGAACGGTTGAGACTGCGATCGCCTCTCTGAGGTTTCCTGGCTCGAGATCCTTTTGTGTCCCGAGCCGCACAACTTCTGAGAGGTAGAGTGATCCTGCTTTTTTACGGTTCAACAAGTTTTAAGGTAAGACTTTTATTATTTTATCTATTTATTGTATTTATTGTTATTTTACAGTTTTTAGGCTGTTGGTGCCTCCACCATGTCGGCTGCTCGTGCTGGCATGCGGAGGCACCACAGCGTACGCTTTTTATTCAGAGAGGTGGATGGTAAGCTCCTGGGGTTGTCTCGTCTAGACTTCTCCAGGAAGCTGATCCAGAAAACCCTCAATTTTAGACCTGAGGATTTAAACTGTTTGATGACTCTGCCCCTGAACAAAGGTTTTGATTTGAGTTTTAAAACTGCTTCCCTGCTGAATGACTTTTGGCAAAGGTTTGACTCTGTTAAGGCCCAGTTCTCCATGTTCACTGTGGAAAAACTTTCAGATAACACACTTAAAACTGTGATTGTCAGAATGTTTAACGAAACAGTGACAGGGGATGATATTTGTGTCTGGTTGGGTAGATTTTGCACTGTTAGAAGCCAGCCTATCAAAGTGCTAGATGAGGATGGCATTTGGAACTGCTCCTGGCGGATTCCCATTAAACAATGGGAAGAGGCTGGGGGCTACCAAGGCCTGAAACATCTGCCTTCCATGATTGTGCTGGGAGAAAACAGAGGCTACATACACTACCAAGGGATGCCTAAGTTGTGTAGGAAATGCGGAAGAGTTGGGCATCTAGCCGATGCATGCCAAGAGTTAGTGTGTGGGAAGTGTAAAGAAATTGGGCACATTTTTGATGATTGTACCAATGGCAGGCGGTGCAACCTATGTGGAGAATCAAACCATCTCTACAGAGATTGCCCAAAAAGTTTTGCCAACAAACTCAAAGGCAACAAAATGGCCGCCCCACAACCAGAACAATCAAAAGAACAAAGAGAGGAGGTGGTCCCTGAGGTTTTGGCGGGAATTTCAATTTCCCAGCCAGCCTCAGGGAGTGGTCAGGAACAAGGAAGTGGGGCGGCCACAGGGGCGGAGTCATGTTCTCCAACAGAACCTGACAAAGAAATGGAAGAAGAGGAAAGGGAGGAAACAATAGAACATGTGATAGAAATGGAAGAAGAGGAAAGAGAGGAAACAACAGTTTCCTCCCTAGAAACGGTTTCAGACCTAGCGGTGGAATCCAGTGGGAGTGAAATTAACTTTTCACTCCCAAATGCTCAGGTGCAAAAAAGACCTGCGGGATCTCCTCTATCTGATATAGAGGAGAAGAAAGCTAGGGCAGCACATAGTCCAGATAGTTCCGTTTTGGAAGATCTGGAACATATATGGCCCCTAGAATCCCCAAATGAGGTATCCTTTTTGCACATAAAGCTAAGAACATCATCACCAAAGGAGATGCAAGAGGATTCCTCTGTAGCTCCTGAGGTGGTGAGCACTTGCTTTCCCGACCCCAGTCCTCAGGGGAGAAAGGAAAAGCAGGTGAAACAAGATATAACATAATACGTTTTTAATGGTTTTATTGTAGTCTTTTTATCATTGTCTTAAATGTCTCATACCTTTTTAATAACACTGCTCATGGCCCTCACCATTTCAACCATAAATGTGAGAAGCGTGAGAGCCACCATACGAGCACAGAGCATTTTATCCTTTTTAAATACTTGCAAATCAGATTTGTTTTTATTACAGGAGTGTGCTCTACCCTTTTTAAACAGGTACACAAAAATGGAGGAGCTATGGCCCCCTGGTCCCTCCATATGGAGCGGCTCAAACCTTAACAAGAACGACGGTGTTGCCATTTTAATTAAAAACCCAAATATCTTGGTGAAGGGCAGCACAGTGGTGAGGGAAGGGCGAGCGCTTTTAGCAAATCTAAATTTTTTAGGTAGAGATTTTAATGTTCTTAATGTGTATGGTTTTACGGAAAAAAATGATAGGTATGAGCTTTTAGAAGACTTGCAGCCCCACATGTTAGGAAGAGTTCCGGTAGTGGTGGCAGGGGATTTTAATTGTGTGTTATCAAAAAAAGACAGAAAGAGGGTTGGAGAAGATTTTAAAATTGATAAAACATCGGTTTTATTACAGGGTTTAGTTAGAGATTTTAATTTAGTCGACTGTTTTAAAAACATGCATCAAAGAGAGGAGGGCTACACTTGGTTCAGTAGTGATGGCGCCAAAGCCTCTCGAATCGACTATATTTTTACAAGAGACTGCCCGCCAACCGATGCTACATTGACTCCCCTGTTCTTTTCTGACCACCTAATGCTATCCTGCACCCTTTCACTACCCACGGGTGTGACGGTAGGGGGAGGGCTGTGGAAGCTGAACTGCTCCCTCTTAGAAGATGAGGACGTAGTAAAGGAATATAGGGAGCAGTTCAGCCAATGGCAGACCCTCCGAGACTTTTATGAGACACATGCACATTGGTGGGAGATGGTAAAAGACAGGACGAGACAGTTTTTTTAGGAAAGTAGGTAAAGAAAAGAAAGATAAGGAAAGGAGACACATGATGGGGCTGCAAAAAAGACTACAGAGATATTTTACCCTTTTTAACAATGGTTTTGATTTTAATGATGAAATACAAGAGGTTAAAAGAGAAATGTCAGTTTTATCCAGTCTTCAGAGCAAAGGGGTCATTTTAAGAAGTAAAGAAAGAGAAATAGAAGAAGGGGAAAAATGTACTAGGTACTTTTTTAAAAAGATAATGACACAAAGAAGGAATATAGTCAATGTAAAAGTAGAAGGGAGGGAAGCAACAACAACAAAGGAAATTTTAAAAGGGGTTGAAGATTTTTACAGAGAATTATATAGTACAAAATATGTAAACAGTGATACTGTAAAGGAAGTTTTAGAATTCATAGTCAGTAAAGTCAACAGTGAAAATGAGCTTTTAACCCAAGATTTTACCATTTTAGAAATGCACAAATCCCTCAAAAGTTTTAAAAGGGGGAAGTCCCCAGGAGTAGATGGACTCCCCCTGGAATTTTATCTAACCTTTTGGGATATTTTAGCTCATGAACTATTGACTGTTTTTAAAGACTTTGAGACGGTTGACAAACTTCCAGACAGTTTTAGAACAGGGATAGTTTCTTTACTTTACAAAACAGGAGACCGGACTGACTTAAAAAACTGGAGACCAATCACTCTTTTAAATTTTGATTGTAAACTTTTTAGTAAGATTTTAGCCACACGTATGTCGACAGTTCTAGAGGACGTAATCCACCCGGATCAAGCTTGTGCTGTGCCCGGAAGAAGGATAACAGACAGCCTGGTTCTGATTAGAGATGCCATCTGTTTTGCGAGAGACAGAAACATCCGGCTAGTAGTCCTAAATTTAGATTTTGAGAAAGCTTTTGACCGAGTCTCGCACCAGTACCTGTTTCAGGTACTGCAAAAAATGGGTTTTCCGAAGAGGTTCATAGCTTGGGTGGGACTGCTGTACGAGGGCTTAGTCAGCAAAATCCTTGTAAATGGTCATCTCTCTAAAGCGGTAAATATTCGCAGCGGTGTCCGTCAGGGGTGTCCTTTATCCCCCCTTTTGTATGTGGCTTGTATTGAGCCACTGGCACAGATCTTGAGAAGGGATACATGGATAAAAGGAATAGACATTCCAGGGACCAGTGGACTGACAGCGACATGTGTGCTCTACATGGACGACGTAACTCTTTTAGCCACGGACGTTTTATCAATACAAAGAGCTATGGACTTGACGGACTGGTACGGTCGGGCCTCGGGCGCAAAACTCAACAGAAGCAAGTCCGAGGCCCTGCTCTTTGGACCGTGGGACGACAGAGACACAGGCGGACTTAATGTAGATTTTAAGGAGACAGATTTTAAGATTTTAGGAGTTAAATTTGACAAGGAAGGGGGTGGACGGGAAAACTGGACTGACTTATTAGGGAAAGTTAGGAAAAGACTGGGGTTTTGGGGACTACGACAGATGACTTTGGAGGGCAAAGTTTTAATTTTTAAAGCCATCATTTTACCTCTAATGTCACTTGTTTGTTCTGTTTTTATCCCACCTAGGAAATTCCTAAAGAAATTAGAAAGGGCGGTGTTTTATTTCCTGTGGGGGTCCAAGTGGGAGAGGTTGAAGAGGGACGTGGTCAAGAGGAGACCAGAAAATGGTGGAAAAGGGCTCCCAGACCCCCACCTGTTTTTAGGCAGCCGCTTCACCGCCCTACATTTAAGATATGCCACGACCCCATCCAAAGAAAATAAGACGGCAGCCATGGCACGGTTTTGGATGGGGTCTTACCTAAGAGCACTGAAGATTTTACCAATTGATTTGAGAAGTCCAGTATCTTTTAATCTACCCACAGAGTACAGTTTTATAAAAAAGTTTTTAAAGAAACATTTTTTAGAACAACAAGACGTCACCATTTTAACCAACCACAAATCTCTTGTCTCCTTTGTGCAGGACCGGGAACCGGTGAGTCCAATTCCAAACCTCACTCTAAGTGAGGCAAAATTGGCCTGGAAGAATGCTGCTCACCCCGCTCTCCAGAATGGACACAAGGACTTGTCATGGATGGTGGCTCATGAGATCCTCCCGGTCAGGGCGGTTATGCACTCCAGAGGCATGGCCAAAAATCCCATCTGCCCGCGGTCCGGGTGCAAATCCCCGGAGACCGTCTACCATCTGCTCTGGGAGTGCGGTGCTGCGCGGGACCTGTGGGCCAGGGCCGGCCCCCTGTTTTTCCCGTGCCTGCCAGCGGGTGGGGCCCAGGTGGACTACAAGCTCGCCATCCTAGGGGTGGGTCAGGGCCTAAAAGCCCAAACATCGCATGAATTTGCATCGCTCTGGCTCACCCTTAACGTAATCAAGGATGCCATCTGGGTCACCAGAAACCTGCTGGTGGGGAAACGCGTGACGGTCCCCCTCCACGCATGCGAGCAAAGAATAAGATCAACGCTGCAGGGTGGGCCGCACGTCGTCATTCGGACGGGGGGGCCGAGGCCACACAAAGGAGGTCCCGGCCACCACCGACCTTGACCGCCCGTAGATGCACCCTCACCACTCTGGCTACGGGAACAGCGGGCCAGCGGGCCGGAGGAGAGGGGATCTCCGCTGAGCCCCGGAAATGGCAGGCCAAGTGTTCTTCCTGGAGAGTGGGGGGGAATGCAAACTTGATAAGGACTCACCCCCAGTTTTGCACAATGGATTTTATCATTTTTATTTTTATTTATTTACTGATTTTTACATGCAAACACCACACCCCCTTTTAAGAAGCTCAACACACACATGGACTATTAAACAAGACTTGCACAATGGTTTTAGTTTTATTATTTTAAACACTGAATTCTTCATTTTAAACCATGTGTATTAAATGTTCTGCTTGTTTTAAATGTGTGTTGAAAGGAAAGTGTGTTTTGTGAAATATGATTGTAAATGGTGACAATAAAAACCTTTCAAAAGAAAAATCTGTTCTTATCAGTTTAATATCTGATACGTCCCCTATCCGGGGACTGCATATTAAATTGATTTTTGGCACATGGAGCCGGAACCGGGGCTTGCTCCGTCCACTCCACGCATCGACCTGGTATTGCAGTGCCTCCAGGAACGGTGTGCTTCCCCTTTTTGGGGACTGCGAATTGTTGTGACTAATAGAAGAACCAACAACACCACTGGAATTTTTTTTGTCAGAGAATACAGAAATACGCAGGAAGCGCATACAGAATGACGATGAGGTGACGCAACGATGACCGTGCCACAGAGAAAGCAGCAAGCTGCGGTCATATGAGCATAGGGAAAAAAGAAGAACAAAAGCGTCGGTTGCCAGCCGGCTGACTCATCACCGTCACAGCACGTTTTTTGATGTCCCTCTTATTTGAGAGTCTTTACCAACGAGCTGATGAGTCGAATCAGGGGTTTGTGTTGGATGGATTAGGGACACCTGATTCAAATCAAGGTCACGCACGCACGCACGCAGCAGTCAAGCAATGGAAGGTGCCCCGTCCTTCCTTTTCTTGGGGGAGGGGAAGGTCACCGTGTTCGAGGATGGCGAAGGGGGATAGGGCGCCTCTGCCTGGAGGCCAGGCAACTCATACTTACCTGGCAGGGGAGACACCATGATCAGGAAGGTGGTTCACCCAGGGCGAGGCTCGGCCATTGCACTCCGGTTGTGCTGACCCCTGCGAATTCCCCAAATGTGGGAATCTCGACTGCATAATTTATGGTAGTGGGGGACTGCGTTCGCGCTCTCCCCTGTACACACTGGTTAAAAGCAGATAGCGTGGAGGGAAAAAGCGTGCGGTTCTTGACGCTTGTGGCGCCGCCCACTGCCCCAAAGGGTGAAGTTGCACCAGTTTTGTTATGTTTCTGTCTCTTTCTGCTGTGTCAGCCAGTGACCCGGAGAGTTCAGAGAACTGAACTGCGTTTGTTTTCATCGAGGTTGTCGAAACCTGCGACCGGTTTGCCGAATGTGGTTTTTCCCACAAACTTTGATATTCAACGGACGAGTTGATTGACAGCAGTGGTCCCAAAGGCAAAGTTGTTCGGATGGAGGTTTTCTGTCGTATGGTACGACTGTCTCGTGCGCGTGCTGTGAAAGAGCACGCGACATACGTTCGCCTATAGCCGCTCTCATGTTGTTGCTTTTTCATTTTAAAGCGCCACTAGGTGGCCATTCACCGCGTCCTTTCTCGCCTGACCCCAGACTGAGCCCGTGCACGGGTGTACCGGCTTGGGTGAAATTGTCTCGTTCCGTCCAAGAGCTATAGCCGTTCTAGCAGACCCCGCCTCGCCCAGCCCGTAGGTTTCGGCCTGCCGCCGCCAAGCTGAATCGAAATTCCCACTTTTTTTCCGATCTGGACGGACAGTCAGACTCCAGAGAATCTTTCTGCACTGGTTTGGGCCAGATCGGGCAAAAGACCTAGGACTAGTGTGCAAAAGTAGGTTTTTCACAAAATCCCAAATACCCGAAAATTTCGCCAGCGCAACCTTCGAATCCGAGGCATGCGTCTCGCTCGGCTCGAGCCAAGGATTCCGATGATATAAGACACTTGGTTCTGCGGCGTGCGGTTTGGGAGCTACGAGCCATTTCGTGCCGGGCCCATCGGGGGGCCAGCCTTGGTGATGTTGTAGAGCGAGTGGCTAGTACCATCCCTCAAAGTTTCAGGTCTCTACGACGTAAGGCCTTTGCCAACCCTCCCCCCCTCACCGCTTCCCAGATGGGCGTCGCCTTTGCCGGCTCCCCTGTCGCTGCGTCATTGTGTCATCGCTTCTCGGCCTTTTGGCTAAGATCAAGTGTAGTATCTGTTCTTATCAGTTTAATATCTGATACGTCCCCTATCCGGGGACTGCATATTAAATTGATTTTTGGCACATGGAGCCGGAACCGGGGCTTGCTCCGTCCACTCCACGCATCGACCTGGTATTCCAGTGCCTCCAGGAACGGTGTGCTTCCCCTTTTTGGGGACTGCGAATTGTTGTGACTAATAGAAGAACCAACAACACCACTGGAATTTTGTCAGAGAATACAGAAATACGCAGGAAGCGCATACAGAATGACGATGAGGTGACGCAACGATGACCGTGCCACAGAGAAAGCAGCAAGCTGCGGTCATATGAGCATAGGGAAAAAAGAAGAACAAAAGCGTCGGTTGCCGGCCGGCTGACTCATCACCGTCACAGCACGTTTTTTGATGTCCCTCTTATTTGAGAGTCTTTACCAACGAGCTGATGAGTCGAATCAGGGGTTTGTGTTGGATGGATTAGGGACACCTGATTCAAATCAAGGTCACGCACGCACGCACGCAGCAGTCAAGCAATGGAAGGTGCCCCGTCCTTCCTTTTCTTGGGGGAGGGGAAGGTCACCGTGTTTGAGGATGGCGAAGGGGGATAGGGCGCCTCTGCCTGGAGGCCAGGCAACTCATACTTACCTGGCAGGGGAGACACCATGATCAGGAAGGTGGTTCACCCAGGGCGAGGCTCGGCCATTGCACTCCGGTTGTGCTGACCCCTGCGAATTCCCCAAATGTGGGAATCTCGACTGCATAATTTATGGTAGTGGGGGACTGCGTTCGCGCTCTCCCCTGTACACACTGGTTAAAAGCAGATAGCGTGGAGGGAAAAAGCGTGCGGTTCTTGACGCTTGTGGCGCCGCCCACTGCCCCAAAGGGTGAAGTTGCACCAGTTTTGTTATGTTTCTGTCTCTTTCTGCTGTGTCAGCCAGTGACCCGGAGAGTTCAGAGAACTGAACTGCGTTTGTTTTCATCGAGGTTGTCGAAACCTGCGACCGGTTTGCCGAATGTGGTTTTTCCCACAAACTTTGATATTCAACGGACGAGTTGATTGACAGCAGTGGTCCCAAAGGCAAAGTTGTTCGGATGGAGGTTTTCTGTCGTATGGTACGACTGTCTCGTGCGCGTGCTGTGAAAAAGCACGCGACATACGTTCGCCTATAGCCGCTCTCATGTTGTTGCTTTTTCATTTTAAAGCGCCACTAGGTGGCCATTCACCGCGTCCTTTCTCGCCTGACCCCAGACTGAGCCCGTGCACGGGTGTACCGGCTTGGGTGAAATTGTCTCGTTCCGTCCAAGAGCTATAGCCGTTCTAGCAGACCCCGCCTCGCCCAGCCCGTAGGTTTCGGCCTGCCGCCGCCAAGCTGAATCGAAATTCCCACTTTTTTTCCGATCTGGACGGACAGTCAGACTCCAGAGAATCTTTCTGCACTGGTTTGGGCCAGATCGGGCAAAAGACCTAGGACTAGTGTGCAAAAGTAGGTTTTTCACAAAATCCCAAATACCCGAAAATTTCGCCAGCGCAACCTTCGAATCCGAGGCATGCGTCTCGCTCGGCTCGAGCCAAGGATTCCGATGATATAAGACACTTGGTTCTGCGGCGTGCGGTTTGGGAGCTACGAGCCATTTCGTGCCGGGCCCATCGGGGGGCCAGCCTTGGTGATGTTGTAGAGCGAGTGGCTAGTACCATCCCTCAAAGTTTCAGGTCTCTACGACGTAAGGCCTTTGCCAACCCTCCCCCCCTCACCGCTTCCCAGATGGGCGTCGCCTTTGCAGGCTCCCCTGCCGCTGCGTCATTGTGTCATCGCTTCTCGGCCTTTTGGCTAAGATCAAGTATCTGGTCGAACGGTTGAGACTGCGATCGCCTCTCTGAGGTTTCCTGGCTCGAGATCCTTTTGTGTCCCGAGCCGCACAACTTCTGAGAGGTAGAGTGATCCTGCTTTTTTACGGTTCAACAAGTTTTAAGGTAAGACTTTTATTATTTTATCTATTTATTGTATTTATTGTTATTTTACAGTTTTTAGGCTGTTGGTGCCTCCACCATGTCGGCTGCTCGTGCTGGCATGCGGAGGCACCACAGCGTACGCTTTTTATTCAGAGAGGTGGATGGTAAGCTCCTGGGGTTGTCTCGTCTAGACTTCTCCAGGAAGCTGATCCAGAAAACCCTCAATTTTAGACCTGAGGATTTAAACTGTTTGATGACTCTGCCCCTGAACAAAGGTTTTGATTTGAGTTTTAAAACTGCTTCCCTGCTGAATGACTTTTGGCAAAGGTTTGACTCTGTTAAGGCCCAGTTCTCCATGTTCACTGTGGAAAAACTTTCAGATAACACACTTAAAACTGTGATTGTCAGAATGTTTAACGAAACAGTGACAGGGGATGATATTTGTGTCTGGTTGGGTAGATTTTGCACTGTTAGAAGCCAGCCTATCAAAGTGCTAGATGAGGATGGCATTTGGAACTGCTCCTGGCGGATTCCCATTAAACAATGGGAAGAGGCTGGGGGCTACCAAGGCCTGAAACATCTGCCTTCCATGATTGTGCTGGGAGAAAACAGAGGCTACATACACTACCAAGGGATGCCTAAGTTGTGTAGGAAATGCGGAAGAGTTGGGCATCTAGCCGATGCATGCCAAGAGTTAGTGTGTGGGAAGTGTAAAGAAATTGGGCACATTTTTGATGATTGTACCAATGGCAGGCGGTGCAACCTATGTGGAGAATCAAACCATCTCTACAGAGATTGCCCAAAAAGTTTTGCCAACAAACTCAAAGGCAACAAAATGGCCGCCCCACAACCAGAACAATCAAAAGAACAAAGAGAGGAGGTGGTCCCTGAGGTTTTGGCGGGAATTTCAATTTCCCAGCCAGCCTCAGGGAGTGGTCAGGAACAAGGAAGTGGGGCGGCCACAGGGGCGGAGTCATGTTCTCCAACAGAACCTGACAAAGAAATGGAAGAAGAGGAAAGGGAGGAAACAATAGAACATGTGATAGAAATGGAAGAAGAGGAAAGAGAGGAAACAACAGTTTCCTCCCTAGAAACGGTTTCAGACCTAGCGGTGGAATCCAGTGGGAGTGAAATTAACTTTTCACTCCCAAATGCTCAGGTGCAAAAAAGACCTGCGGGATCTCCTCTATCTGATATAGAGGAGAAGAAAGCTAGGGCAGCACATAGTCCAGATAGTTCCGTTTTGGAAGATCTGGAACATATATGGCCCCTAGAATCCCCAAATGAGGTATCCTTTTTGCACATAAAGCTAAGAACATCATCACCAAAGGAGATGCAAGAGGATTCCTCTGTAGCTCCTGAGGTGGTGAGCACTTGCTTTCCCGACCCCAGTCCTCAGGGGAGAAAGGAAAAGCAGGTGAAACAAGATATAACATAATACGTTTTTAATGGTTTTATTGTAGTCTTTTTATCATTGTCTTAAATGTCTCATACCTTTTTAATAACACTGCTCATGGCCCTCACCATTTCAACCATAAATGTGAGAAGCGTGAGAGCCACCATACGAGCACAGAGCATTTTATCCTTTTTAAATACTTGCAAATCAGATTTGTTTTTATTACAGGAGTGTGCTCTACCCTTTTTAAACAGGTACACAAAAATGGAGGAGCTATGGCCCCCTGGTCCCTCCATATGGAGCGGCTCAAACCTTAACAAGAACGACGGTGTTGCCATTTTAATTAAAAACCCAAATATCTTGGTGAAGGGCAGCACAGTGGTGAGGGAAGGGCGAGCGCTTTTAGCAAATCTAAATTTTTTAGGTAGAGATTTTAATGTTCTTAATGTGTATGGTTTTACGGAAAAAAATGATAGGTATGAGCTTTTAGAAGACTTGCAGCCCCACATGTTAGGAAGAGTTCCGGTAGTGGTGGCAGGGGATTTTAATTGTGTGTTATCAAAAAAAGACAGAAAGAGGGTTGGAGAAGATTTTAAAATTGATAAAACATCGGTTTTATTACAGGGTTTAGTTAGAGATTTTAATTTAGTCGACTGTTTTAAAAACATGCATCAAAGAGAGGAGGGCTACACTTGGTTCAGTAGTGATGGCGCCAAAGCCTCTCGAATCGACTATATTTTTACAAGAGACTGCCCGCCAACCGATGCTACATTGACTCCCCTCTTCTTTTCTGACCACCTAATGCTATCCTGCACCCTTTCACTACCCACGGGTGTGACGGTAGGGGGAGGGCTGTGGAAGCTGAACTGCTCCCTCTTAGAAGATGAGGACGTAGTAAAGGAATATAGGGAGCAGTTCAGCCAATGGCAGACCCTCCGAGACTTTTATGAGACACATGCACATTGGTGGGAGATGGTAAAAGACAGGACGAGACAGTTTTTTTAGGAAAGTAGGTAAAGAAAAGAAAGATAAGGAAAGGAGACACATGATGGGGCTGCAAAAAAGACTACAGAGATATTTTACCCTTTTTAACAATGGTTTTGATTTTAATGATGAAATACAAGAGGTTAAAAGAGAAATGTCAGTTTTATCCAGTCTTCAGAGCAAAGGGGTCATTTTAAGAAGTAAAGAAAGAGAAATAGAAGAAGGGGAAAAATGTACTAGGTACTTTTTTAAAAAGATAATGACACAAAGAAGGAATATAGTCAATGTAAAAGTAGAAGGGAGGGAAGCAACAACAACAAAGGAAATTTTAAAAGGGGTTGAAGATTTTTACAGAGAATTATATAGTACAAAATATGTAAACAGTGATACTGTAAAGGAAGTTTTAGAATTCATAGTCAGTAAAGTCAACAGTGAAAATGAGCTTTTAACCCAAGATTTTACCATTTTAGAAATGCACAAATCCCTCAAAAGTTTTAAAAGGGGGAAGTCCCCAGGAGTAGATGGACTCCCCCTGGAATTTTATCTAACCTTTTGGGATATTTTAGCTCATGAACTATTGACTGTTTTTAAAGACTTTGAGACGGTTGACAAACTTCCAGACAGTTTTAGAACAGGGATAGTTTCTTTACTTTACAAAACAGGAGACCGGACTGACTTAAAAAACTGGAGACCAATCACTCTTTTAAATTTTGATTGTAAACTTTTTAGTAAGATTTTAGCCACACGTATGTCGACAGTTCTAGAGGACGTAATCCACCCGGATCAAGCTTGTGCTGTGCCCGGAAGAAGGATAACAGACAGCCTGGTTCTGATTAGAGATGCCATCTGTTTTGCGAGAGACAGAAACATCCGGCTAGTAGTCCTAAATTTAGATTTTGAGAAAGCTTTTGACCGAGTCTCGCACCAGTACCTGTTTCAGGTACTGCAAAAAATGGGTTTTCCGAAGAGGTTCATAGCTTGGGTGGGACTGCTGTACGAGGGCTTAGTCAGCAAAATCCTTGTAAATGGTCATCTCTCTAAAGCGGTAAATATTCGCAGCGGTGTCCGTCAGGGGTGTCCTTTATCCCCCCTTTTGTATGTGGCTTGTATTGAGCCACTGGCACAGATCTTGAGAAGGGATACATGGATAAAAGGAATAGACATTCCAGGGACCAGTGGACTGACAGCGACATGTGTGCTCTACATGGACGACGTAACTCTTTTAGCCACGGACGTTTTATCAATACAAAGAGCTATGGACTTGACGGACTGGTACGGTCGGGCCTCGGGCGCAAAACTCAACAGAAGCAAGTCCGAGGCCCTGCTCTTTGGACCGTGGGACGACAGAGACACAGGCGGACTTAATGTAGATTTTAAGGAGACAGATTTTAAGATTTTAGGAGTTAAATTTGACAAGGAAGGGGGTGGACGGGAAAACTGGACTGACTTATTAGGGAAAGTTAGGAAAAGACTGGGGTTTTGGGGACTACGACAGATGACTTTGGAGGGCAAAGTTTTAATTTTTAAAGCCATCATTTTACCTCTAATGTCACTTGTTTGTTCTGTTTTTATCCCACCTAGGAAATTCCTAAAGAAATTAGAAAGGGCGGTGTTTTATTTCCTGTGGGGGTCCAAGTGGGAGAGGTTGAAGAGGGACGTGGTCAAGAGGAGACCAGAAAATGGTGGAAAAGGGCTCCCAGACCCCCACCTGTTTTTAGGCAGCCGCTTCACCGCCCTACATTTAAGATATGCCACGACCCCATCCAAAGAAAATAAGACGGCAGCCATGGCACGGTTTTGGATGGGGTCTTACCTAAGAGCACTGAAGATTTTACCAATTGATTTGAGAAGTCCAGTATCTTTTAATCTACCCACAGAGTACAGTTTTATAAAAAAGTTTTTAAAGAAACATTTTTTAGAACAACAAGACGTCACCATTTTAACCAACCACAAATCTCTTGTCTCCTTTGTGCAGGACCGGGAACCGGTGAGTCCAATTCCAAACCTCACTCTAAGTGAGGCAAAATTGGCCTGGAAGAATGCTGCTCACCCCGCTCTCCAGAATGGACACAAGGACTTGTCATGGATGGTGGCTCATGAGATCCTCCCGGTCAGGGCGGTTATGCACTCCAGAGGCATGGCCAAAAATCCCATCTGCCCGCGGTCCGGGTGCAAATCCCCGGAGACCGTCTACCATCTGCTCTGGGAGTGCGGTGCTGCGCGGGACCTGTGGGCCAGGGCCGGCCCCCTGTTTTTCCCGTGCCTGCCAGCGGGTGGGGCCCAGGTGGACTACAAGCTCGCCATCCTAGGGGTGGGTCAGGGCCTAAAAGCCCAAACATCGCATGAATTTGCATCGCTCTGGCTCACCCTTAACGTAATCAAGGATGCCATCTGGGTCACCAGAAACCTGCTGGTGGGGAAACGCGTGACGGTCCCCCTCCACGCATGCGAGCAAAGAATAAGATCAACGCTGCAGGGTGGGCCGCACGTCGTCATTCGGACGGGGGGGCCGAGGCCACACAAAGGAGGTCCCGGCCACCACCGACCTTGACCGCCCGTAGATGCACCCTCACCACTCTGGCTACGGGAACAGCGGGCCAGCGGGCCGGAGGAGAGGGGATCTCCGCTGAGCCCCGGAAATGGCAGGCCAAGTGTTCTTCCTGGAGAGTGGGGGGGAATGCAAACTTGATAAGGACTCACCCCCAGTTTTGCACAATGGATTTTATCATTTTTATTTTTATTTATTTACTGATTTTTACATGCAAACACCACACCCCCTTTTAAGAAGCTCAACACACACATGGACTATTAAACAAGACTTGCACAATGGTTTTAGTTTTATTATTTTAAACACTGAATTCTTCATTTTAAACCATGTGTATTAAATGTTCTGCTTGTTTTAAATGTGTGTTGAAAGGAAAGTGTGTTTTGTGAAATATGATTGTAAATGGTGACAATAAAAACCTTTCAAAAGAAAAATCTGTTCTTATCAGTTTAATATCTGATACGTCCCCTATCCGGGGACTGCATATTAAATTGATTTTTGGCACATGGAGCCGGAACCGGGGCTTGCTCCGTCCACTCCACGCATCGACCTGGTATTGCAGTGCCTCCAGGAACGGTGTGCTTCCCCTTTTTGGGGACTGCGAATTGTTGTGACTAATAGAAGAACCAACAACACCACTGGAATTTTTTTTGTCAGAGAATACAGAAATACGCAGGAAGCGCATACAGAATGACGATGAGGTGACGCAACGATGACCGTGCCACAGAGAAAGCAGCAAGCTGCGGTCATATGAGCATAGGGAAAAAAGAAGAACAAAAGCGTCGGTTGCCAGCCGGCTGACTCATCACCGTCACAGCACGTTTTTTGATGTCCCTCTTATTTGAGAGTCTTTACCAACGAGCTGATGAGTCGAATCAGGGGTTTGTGTTGGATGGATTAGGGACACCTGATTCAAATCAAGGTCACGCACGCACGCACGCAGCAGTCAAGCAATGGAAGGTGCCCCGTCCTTCCTTTTCTTGGGGGAGGGGAAGGTCACCGTGTTTGAGGATGGCGAAGGGGGATAGGGCGCCTCTGCCTGGAGGCCAGGCAACTCATACTTACCTGGCAGGGGAGACACCATGATCAGGAAGGTGGTTCACCCAGGGCGAGGCTCGGCCATTGCACTCCGGTTGTGCTGACCCCTGCGAATTCCCCAAATGTGGGAATCTCGACTGCATAATTTATGGTAGTGGGGGACTGCGTTCGCGCTCTCCCCTGTACACACTGGTTAAAAGCAGATAGCGTGGAGGGAAAAAGCGTGCGGTTCTTGACGCTTGTGGCGCCGCCCACTGCCCCAAAGGGTGAAGTTGCACCAGTTTTGTTATGTTTCTGTCTCTTTCTGCTGTGTCAGCCAGTGACCCGGAGAGTTCAGAGAACTGAACTGCGTTTGTTTTCATCGAGGTTGTCGAAACCTGCGACCGGTTTGCCGAATGTGGTTTTTCCCACAAACTTTGATATTCAACGGACGAGTTGATTGACAGCAGTGGTCCCAAAGGCAAAGTTGTTCGGATGGAGGTTTTCTGTCGTATGGTACGACTGTCTCGTGCGCGTGCTGTGAAAGAGCACGCGACATACGTTCGCCTATAGCCGCTCTCATGTTGTTGCTTTTTCATTTTAAAGCGCCACTAGGTGGCCATTCACCGCGTCCTTTCTCGCCTGACCCCAGACTGAGCCCGTGCACGGGTGTACCGGCTTGGGTGAAATTGTCTCGTTCCGTCCAAGAGCTATAGCCGTTCTAGCAGACCCCGCCTCGCCCAGCCCGTAGGTTTCGGCCTGCCGCCGCCAAGCTGAATCGAAATTCCCACTTTTTTTCCGATCTGGACGGACAGTCAGACTCCAGAGAATCTTTCTGCACTGGTTTGGGCCAGATCGGGCAAAAGACCTAGGACTAGTGTGCAAAAGTAGGTTTTTCACAAAATCCCAAATACCCGAAAATTTCGCCAGCGCAACCTTCGAATCCGAGGCATGCGTCTCGCTCGGCTCGAGCCAAGGATTCCGATGATATAAGACACTTGGTTCTGCGGCGTGCGGTTTGGGAGCTACGAGCCATTTCGTGCCGGGCCCATCGGGGGGCCAGCCTTGGTGATGTTGTAGAGCGAGTGGCTAGTACCATCCCTCAAAGTTTCAGGTCTCTACGACGTAAGGCCTTTGCCAACCCTCCCCCCCTCACCGCTTCCCAGATGGGCGTCGCCTTTGCCGGCTCCCCTGTCGCTGCGTCATTGTGTCATCGCTTCTCGGCCTTTTGGCTAAGATCAAGTGTAGTATCTGTTCTTATCAGTTTAATATCTGATACGTCCCCTATCCGGGGACTGCATATTAAATTGATTTTTGGCACATGGAGCCGGAACCGGGGCTTGCTCCGTCCACTCCACGCATCGACCTGGTATTCCAGTGCCTCCAGGAACGGTGTGCTTCCCCTTTTTGGGGACTGCGAATTGTTGTGACTAATAGAAGAACCAACAACACCACTGGAATTTTGTCAGAGAATACAGAAATACGCAGGAAGCGCATACAGAATGACGATGAGGTGACGCAACGATGACCGTGCCACAGAGAAAGCAGCAAGCTGCGGTCATATGAGCATAGGGAAAAAAGAAGAACAAAAGCGTCGGTTGCCGGCCGGCTGACTCATCACCGTCACAGCACGTTTTTTGATGTCCCTCTTATTTGAGAGTCTTTACCAACGAGCTGATGAGTCGAATCAGGGGTTTGTGTTGGATGGATTAGGGACACCTGATTCAAATCAAGGTCACGCACGCACGCACGCAGCAGTCAAGCAATGGAAGGTGCCCCGTCCTTCCTTTTCTTGGGGGAGGGGAAGGTCACCGTGTTTGAGGATGGCGAAGGGGGATAGGGCGCCTCTGCCTGGAGGCCAGGCAACTCATACTTACCTGGCAGGGGAGACACCATGATCAGGAAGGTGGTTCACCCAGGGCGAGGCTCGGCCATTGCACTCCGGTTGTGCTGACCCCTGCGAATTCCCCAAATGTGGGAATCTCGACTGCATAATTTATGGTAGTGGGGGACTGCGTTCGCGCTCTCCCCTGTACACACTGGTTAAAAGCAGATAGCGTGGAGGGAAAAAGCGTGCGGTTCTTGACGCTTGTGGCGCCGCCCACTGCCCCAAAGGGTGAAGTTGCACCAGTTTTGTTATGTTTCTGTCTCTTTCTGCTGTGTCAGCCAGTGACCCGGAGAGTTCAGAGAACTGAACTGCGTTTGTTTTCATCGAGGTTGTCGAAACCTGCGACCGGTTTGCCGAATGTGGTTTTTCCCACAAACTTTGATATTCAACGGACGAGTTGATTGACAGCAGTGGTCCCAAAGGCAAAGTTGTTCGGATGGAGGTTTTCTGTCGTATGGTACGACTGTCTCGTGCGCGTGCTGTGAAAAAGCACGCGACATACGTTCGCCTATAGCCGCTCTCATGTTGTTGCTTTTTCATTTTAAAGCGCCACTAGGTGGCCATTCACCGCGTCCTTTCTCGCCTGACCCCAGACTGAGCCCGTGCACGGGTGTACCGGCTTGGGTGAAATTGTCTCGTTCCGTCCAAGAGCTATAGCCGTTCTAGCAGACCCCGCCTCGCCCAGCCCGTAGGTTTCGGCCTGCCGCCGCCAAGCTGAATCGAAATTCCCACTTTTTTTCCGATCTGGACGGACAGTCAGACTCCAGAGAATCTTTCTGCACTGGTTTGGGCCAGATCGGGCAAAAGACCTAGGACTAGTGTGCAAAAGTAGGTTTTTCACAAAATCCCAAATACCCGAAAATTTCGCCAGCGCAACCTTCGAATCCGAGGCATGCGTCTCGCTCGGCTCGAGCCAAGGATTCCGATGATATAAGACACTTGGTTCTGCGGCGTGCGGTTTGGGAGCTACGAGCCATTTCGTGCCGGGCCCATCGGGGGGCCAGCCTTGGTGATGTTGTAGAGCGAGTGGCTAGTACCATCCCTCAAAGTTTCAGGTCTCTACGACGTAAGGCCTTTGCCAACCCTCCCCCCCTCACCGCTTCCCAGATGGGCGTCGCCTTTGCAGGCTCCCCTGCCGCTGCGTCATTGTGTCATCGCTTCTCGGCCTTTTGGCTAAGATCAAGTATCTGGTCGAACGGTTGAGACTGCGATCGCCTCTCTGAGGTTTCCTGGCTCGAGATCCTTTTGTGTCCCGAGCCGCACAACTTCTGAGAGGTAGAGTGATCCTGCTTTTTTACGGTTCAACAAGTTTTAAGGTAAGACTTTTATTATTTTATCTATTTATTGTATTTATTGTTATTTTACAGTTTTTAGGCTGTTGGTGCCTCCACCATGTCGGCTGCTCGTGCTGGCATGCGGAGGCACCACAGCGTACGCTTTTTATTCAGAGAGGTGGATGGTAAGCTCCTGGGGTTGTCTCGTCTAGACTTCTCCAGGAAGCTGATCCAGAAAACCCTCAATTTTAGACCTGAGGATTTAAACTGTTTGATGACTCTGCCCCTGAACAAAGGTTTTGATTTGAGTTTTAAAACTGCTTCCCTGCTGAATGACTTTTGGCAAAGGTTTGACTCTGTTAAGGCCCAGTTCTCCATGTTCACTGTGGAAAAACTTTCAGATAACACACTTAAAACTGTGATTGTCAGAATGTTTAACGAAACAGTGACAGGGGATGATATTTGTGTCTGGTTGGGTAGATTTTGCACTGTTAGAAGCCAGCCTATCAAAGTGCTAGATGAGGATGGCATTTGGAACTGCTCCTGGCGGATTCCCATTAAACAATGGGAAGAGGCTGGGGGCTACCAAGGCCTGAAACATCTGCCTTCCATGATTGTGCTGGGAGAAAACAGAGGCTACATACACTACCAAGGGATGCCTAAGTTGTGTAGGAAATGCGGAAGAGTTGGGCATCTAGCCGATGCATGCCAAGAGTTAGTGTGTGGGAAGTGTAAAGAAATTGGGCACATTTTTGATGATTGTACCAATGGCAGGCGGTGCAACCTATGTGGAGAATCAAACCATCTCTACAGAGATTGCCCAAAAAGTTTTGCCAACAAACTCAAAGGCAACAAAATGGCCGCCCCACAACCAGAACAATCAAAAGAACAAAGAGAGGAGGTGGTCCCTGAGGTTTTGGCGGGAATTTCAATTTCCCAGCCAGCCTCAGGGAGTGGTCAGGAACAAGGAAGTGGGGCGGCCACAGGGGCGGAGTCATGTTCTCCAACAGAACCTGACAAAGAAATGGAAGAAGAGGAAAGGGAGGAAACAATAGAACATGTGATAGAAATGGAAGAAGAGGAAAGAGAGGAAACAACAGTTTCCTCCCTAGAAACGGTTTCAGACCTAGCGGTGGAATCCAGTGGGAGTGAAATTAACTTTTCACTCCCAAATGCTCAGGTGCAAAAAAGACCTGCGGGATCTCCTCTATCTGATATAGAGGAGAAGAAAGCTAGGGCAGCACATAGTCCAGATAGTTCCGTTTTGGAAGATCTGGAACATATATGGCCCCTAGAATCCCCAAATGAGGTATCCTTTTTGCACATAAAGCTAAGAACATCATCACCAAAGGAGATGCAAGAGGATTCCTCTGTAGCTCCTGAGGTGGTGAGCACTTGCTTTCCCGACCCCAGTCCTCAGGGGAGAAAGGAAAAGCAGGTGAAACAAGATATAACATAATACGTTTTTAATGGTTTTATTGTAGTCTTTTTATCATTGTCTTAAATGTCTCATACCTTTTTAATAACACTGCTCATGGCCCTCACCATTTCAACCATAAATGTGAGAAGCGTGAGAGCCACCATACGAGCACAGAGCATTTTATCCTTTTTAAATACTTGCAAATCAGATTTGTTTTTATTACAGGAGTGTGCTCTACCCTTTTTAAACAGGTACACAAAAATGGAGGAGCTATGGCCCCCTGGTCCCTCCATATGGAGCGGCTCAAACCTTAACAAGAACGACGGTGTTGCCATTTTAATTAAAAACCCAAATATCTTGGTGAAGGGCAGCACAGTGGTGAGGGAAGGGCGAGCGCTTTTAGCAAATCTAAATTTTTTAGGTAGAGATTTTAATGTTCTTAATGTGTATGGTTTTACGGAAAAAAATGATAGGTATGAGCTTTTAGAAGACTTGCAGCCCCACATGTTAGGAAGAGTTCCGGTAGTGGTGGCAGGGGATTTTAATTGTGTGTTATCAAAAAAAGACAGAAAGAGGGTTGGAGAAGATTTTAAAATTGATAAAACATCGGTTTTATTACAGGGTTTAGTTAGAGATTTTAATTTAGTCGACTGTTTTAAAAACATGCATCAAAGAGAGGAGGGCTACACTTGGTTCAGTAGTGATGGCGCCAAAGCCTCTCGAATCGACTATATTTTTACAAGAGACTGCCCGCCAACCGATGCTACATTGACTCCCCTCTTCTTTTCTGACCACCTAATGCTATCCTGCACCCTTTCACTACCCACGGGTGTGACGGTAGGGGGAGGGCTGTGGAAGCTGAACTGCTCCCTCTTAGAAGATGAGGACGTAGTAAAGGAATATAGGGAGCAGTTCAGCCAATGGCAGACCCTCCGAGACTTTTATGAGACACATGCACATTGGTGGGAGATGGTAAAAGACAGGACGAGACAGTTTTTTTAGGAAAGTAGGTAAAGAAAAGAAAGATAAGGAAAGGAGACACATGATGGGGCTGCAAAAAAGACTACAGAGATATTTTACCCTTTTTAACAATGGTTTTGATTTTAATGATGAAATACAAGAGGTTAAAAGAGAAATGTCAGTTTTATCCAGTCTTCAGAGCAAAGGGGTCATTTTAAGAAGTAAAGAAAGAGAAATAGAAGAAGGGGAAAAATGTACTAGGTACTTTTTTAAAAAGATAATGACACAAAGAAGGAATATAGTCAATGTAAAAGTAGAAGGGAGGGAAGCAACAACAACAAAGGAAATTTTAAAAGGGGTTGAAGATTTTTACAGAGAATTATATAGTACAAAATATGTAAACAGTGATACTGTAAAGGAAGTTTTAGAATTCATAGTCAGTAAAGTCAACAGTGAAAATGAGCTTTTAACCCAAGATTTTACCATTTTAGAAATGCACAAATCCCTCAAAAGTTTTAAAAGGGGGAAGTCCCCAGGAGTAGATGGACTCCCCCTGGAATTTTATCTAACCTTTTGGGATATTTTAGCTCATGAACTATTGACTGTTTTTAAAGACTTTGAGACGGTTGACAAACTTCCAGACAGTTTTAGAACAGGGATAGTTTCTTTACTTTACAAAACAGGAGACCGGACTGACTTAAAAAACTGGAGACCAATCACTCTTTTAAATTTTGATTGTAAACTTTTTAGTAAGATTTTAGCCACACGTATGTCGACAGTTCTAGAGGACGTAATCCACCCGGATCAAGCTTGTGCTGTGCCCGGAAGAAGGATAACAGACAGCCTGGTTCTGATTAGAGATGCCATCTGTTTTGCGAGAGACAGAAACATCCGGCTAGTAGTCCTAAATTTAGATTTTGAGAAAGCTTTTGACCGAGTCTCGCACCAGTACCTGTTTCAGGTACTGCAAAAAATGGGTTTTCCGAAGAGGTTCATAGCTTGGGTGGGACTGCTGTACGAGGGCTTAGTCAGCAAAATCCTTGTAAATGGTCATCTCTCTAAAGCGGTAAATATTCGCAGCGGTGTCCGTCAGGGGTGTCCTTTATCCCCCCTTTTGTATGTGGCTTGTATTGAGCCACTGGCACAGATCTTGAGAAGGGATACATGGATAAAAGGAATAGACATTCCAGGGACCAGTGGACTGACAGCGACATGTGTGCTCTACATGGACGACGTAACTCTTTTAGCCACGGACGTTTTATCAATACAAAGAGCTATGGACTTGACGGACTGGTACGGTCGGGCCTCGGGCGCAAAACTCAACAGAAGCAAGTCCGAGGCCCTGCTCTTTGGACCGTGGGACGACAGAGACACAGGCGGACTTAATGTAGATTTTAAGGAGACAGATTTTAAGATTTTAGGAGTTAAATTTGACAAGGAAGGGGGTGGACGGGAAAACTGGACTGACTTATTAGGGAAAGTTAGGAAAAGACTGGGGTTTTGGGGACTACGACAGATGACTTTGGAGGGCAAAGTTTTAATTTTTAAAGCCATCATTTTACCTCTAATGTCACTTGTTTGTTCTGTTTTTATCCCACCTAGGAAATTCCTAAAGAAATTAGAAAGGGCGGTGTTTTATTTCCTGTGGGGGTCCAAGTGGGAGAGGTTGAAGAGGGACGTGGTCAAGAGGAGACCAGAAAATGGTGGAAAAGGGCTCCCAGACCCCCACCTGTTTTTAGGCAGCCGCTTCACCGCCCTACATTTAAGATATGCCACGACCCCATCCAAAGAAAATAAGACGGCAGCCATGGCACGGTTTTGGATGGGGTCTTACCTAAGAGCACTGAAGATTTTACCAATTGATTTGAGAAGTCCAGTATCTTTTAATCTACCCACAGAGTACAGTTTTATAAAAAAGTTTTTAAAGAAACATTTTTTAGAACAACAAGACGTCACCATTTTAACCAACCACAAATCTCTTGTCTCCTTTGTGCAGGACCGGGAACCGGTGAGTCCAATTCCAAACCTCACTCTAAGTGAGGCAAAATTGGCCTGGAAGAATGCTGCTCACCCCGCTCTCCAGAATGGACACAAGGACTTGTCATGGATGGTGGCTCATGAGATCCTCCCGGTCAGGGCGGTTATGCACTCCAGAGGCATGGCCAAAAATCCCATCTGCCCGCGGTCCGGGTGCAAATCCCCGGAGACCGTCTACCATCTGCTCTGGGAGTGCGGTGCTGCGCGGGACCTGTGGGCCAGGGCCGGCCCCCTGTTTTTCCCGTGCCTGCCAGCGGGTGGGGCCCAGGTGGACTACAAGCTCGCCATCCTAGGGGTGGGTCAGGGCCTAAAAGCCCAAACATCGCATGAATTTGCATCGCTCTGGCTCACCCTTAACGTAATCAAGGATGCCATCTGGGTCACCAGAAACCTGCTGGTGGGGAAACGCGTGACGGTCCCCCTCCACGCATGCGAGCAAAGAATAAGATCAACGCTGCAGGGTGGGCCGCACGTCGTCATTCGGACGGGGGGGCCGAGGCCACACAAAGGAGGTCCCGGCCACCACCGACCTTGACCGCCCGTAGATGCACCCTCACCACTCTGGCTACGGGAACAGCGGGCCAGCGGGCCGGAGGAGAGGGGATCTCCGCTGAGCCCCGGAAATGGCAGGCCAAGTGTTCTTCCTGGAGAGTGGGGGGGAATGCAAACTTGATAAGGACTCACCCCCAGTTTTGCACAATGGATTTTATCATTTTTATTTTTATTTATTTACTGATTTTTACATGCAAACACCACACCCCCTTTTAAGAAGCTCAACACACACATGGACTATTAAACAAGACTTGCACAATGGTTTTAGTTTTATTATTTTAAACACTGAATTCTTCATTTTAAACCATGTGTATTAAATGTTCTGCTTGTTTTAAATGTGTGTTGAAAGGAAAGTGTGTTTTGTGAAATATGATTGTAAATGGTGACAATAAAAACCTTTCAAAAGAAAAATCTGTTCTTATCAGTTTAATATCTGATACGTCCCCTATCCGGGGACTGCATATTAAATTGATTTTTGGCACATGGAGCCGGAACCGGGGCTTGCTCCGTCCACTCCACGCATCGACCTGGTATTGCAGTGCCTCCAGGAACGGTGTGCTTCCCCTTTTTGGGGACTGCGAATTGTTGTGACTAATAGAAGAACCAACAACACCACTGGAATTTTTTTTGTCAGAGAATACAGAAATACGCAGGAAGCGCATACAGAATGACGATGAGGTGACGCAACGATGACCGTGCCACAGAGAAAGCAGCAAGCTGCGGTCATATGAGCATAGGGAAAAAAGAAGAACAAAAGCGTCGGTTGCCAGCCGGCTGACTCATCACCGTCACAGCACGTTTTTTGATGTCCCTCTTATTTGAGAGTCTTTACCAACGAGCTGATGAGTCGAATCAGGGGTTTGTGTTGGATGGATTAGGGACACCTGATTCAAATCAAGGTCACGCACGCACGCACGCAGCAGTCAAGCAATGGAAGGTGCCCCGTCCTTCCTTTTCTTGGGGGAGGGGAAGGTCACCGTGTTTGAGGATGGCGAAGGGGGATAGGGCGCCTCTGCCTGGAGGCCAGGCAACTCATACTTACCTGGCAGGGGAGACACCATGATCAGGAAGGTGGTTCACCCAGGGCGAGGCTCGGCCATTGCACTCCGGTTGTGCTGACCCCTGCGAATTCCCCAAATGTGGGAATCTCGACTGCATAATTTATGGTAGTGGGGGACTGCGTTCGCGCTCTCCCCTGTACACACTGGTTAAAAGCAGATAGCGTGGAGGGAAAAAGCGTGCGGTTCTTGACGCTTGTGGCGCCGCCCACTGCCCCAAAGGGTGAAGTTGCACCAGTTTTGTTATGTTTCTGTCTCTTTCTGCTGTGTCAGCCAGTGACCCGGAGAGTTCAGAGAACTGAACTGCGTTTGTTTTCATCGAGGTTGTCGAAACCTGCGACCGGTTTGCCGAATGTGGTTTTTCCCACAAACTTTGATATTCAACGGACGAGTTGATTGACAGCAGTGGTCCCAAAGGCAAAGTTGTTCGGATGGAGGTTTTCTGTCGTATGGTACGACTGTCTCGTGCGCGTGCTGTGAAAGAGCACGCGACATACGTTCGCCTATAGCCGCTCTCATGTTGTTGCTTTTTCATTTTAAAGCGCCACTAGGTGGCCATTCACCGCGTCCTTTCTCGCCTGACCCCAGACTGAGCCCGTGCACGGGTGTACCGGCTTGGGTGAAATTGTCTCGTTCCGTCCAAGAGCTATAGCCGTTCTAGCAGACCCCGCCTCGCCCAGCCCGTAGGTTTCGGCCTGCCGCCGCCAAGCTGAATCGAAATTCCCACTTTTTTTCCGATCTGGACGGACAGTCAGACTCCAGAGAATCTTTCTGCACTGGTTTGGGCCAGATCGGGCAAAAGACCTAGGACTAGTGTGCAAAAGTAGGTTTTTCACAAAATCCCAAATACCCGAAAATTTCGCCAGCGCAACCTTCGAATCCGAGGCATGCGTCTCGCTCGGCTCGAGCCAAGGATTCCGATGATATAAGACACTTGGTTCTGCGGCGTGCGGTTTGGGAGCTACGAGCCATTTCGTGCCGGGCCCATCGGGGGGCCAGCCTTGGTGATGTTGTAGAGCGAGTGGCTAGTACCATCCCTCAAAGTTTCAGGTCTCTACGACGTAAGGCCTTTGCCAACCCTCCCCCCCTCACCGCTTCCCAGATGGGCGTCGCCTTTGCCGGCTCCCCTGTCGCTGCGTCATTGTGTCATCGCTTCTCGGCCTTTTGGCTAAGATCAAGTGTAGTATCTGTTCTTATCAGTTTAATATCTGATACGTCCCCTATCCGGGGACTGCATATTAAATTGATTTTTGGCACATGGAGCCGGAACCGGGGCTTGCTCCGTCCACTCCACGCATCGACCTGGTATTCCAGTGCCTCCAGGAACGGTGTGCTTCCCCTTTTTGGGGACTGCGAATTGTTGTGACTAATAGAAGAACCAACAACACCACTGGAATTTTGTCAGAGAATACAGAAATACGCAGGAAGCGCATACAGAATGACGATGAGGTGACGCAACGATGACCGTGCCACAGAGAAAGCAGCAAGCTGCGGTCATATGAGCATAGGGAAAAAAGAAGAACAAAAGCGTCGGTTGCCGGCCGGCTGACTCATCACCGTCACAGCACGTTTTTTGATGTCCCTCTTATTTGAGAGTCTTTACCAACGAGCTGATGAGTCGAATCAGGGGTTTGTGTTGGATGGATTAGGGACACCTGATTCAAATCAAGGTCACGCACGCACGCACGCAGCAGTCAAGCAATGGAAGGTGCCCCGTCCTTCCTTTTCTTGGGGGAGGGGAAGGTCACCGTGTTTGAGGATGGCGAAGGGGGATAGGGCGCCTCTGCCTGGAGGCCAGGCAACTCATACTTACCTGGCAGGGGAGACACCATGATCAGGAAGGTGGTTCACCCAGGGCGAGGCTCGGCCATTGCACTCCGGTTGTGCTGACCCCTGCGAATTCCCCAAATGTGGGAATCTCGACTGCATAATTTATGGTAGTGGGGGACTGCGTTCGCGCTCTCCCCTGTACACACTGGTTAAAAGCAGATAGCGTGGAGGGAAAAAGCGTGCGGTTCTTGACGCTTGTGGCGCCGCCCACTGCCCCAAAGGGTGAAGTTGCACCAGTTTTGTTATGTTTCTGTCTCTTTCTGCTGTGTCAGCCAGTGACCCGGAGAGTTCAGAGAACTGAACTGCGTTTGTTTTCATCGAGGTTGTCGAAACCTGCGACCGGTTTGCCGAATGTGGTTTTTCCCACAAACTTTGATATTCAACGGACGAGTTGATTGACAGCAGTGGTCCCAAAGGCAAAGTTGTTCGGATGGAGGTTTTCTGTCGTATGGTACGACTGTCTCGTGCGCGTGCTGTGAAAAAGCACGCGACATACGTTCGCCTATAGCCGCTCTCATGTTGTTGCTTTTTCATTTTAAAGCGCCACTAGGTGGCCATTCACCGCGTCCTTTCTCGCCTGACCCCAGACTGAGCCCGTGCACGGGTGTACCGGCTTGGGTGAAATTGTCTCGTTCCGTCCAAGAGCTATAGCCGTTCTAGCAGACCCCGCCTCGCCCAGCCCGTAGGTTTCGGCCTGCCGCCGCCAAGCTGAATCGAAATTCCCACTTTTTTTCCGATCTGGACGGACAGTCAGACTCCAGAGAATCTTTCTGCACTGGTTTGGGCCAGATCGGGCAAAAGACCTAGGACTAGTGTGCAAAAGTAGGTTTTTCACAAAATCCCAAATACCCGAAAATTTCGCCAGCGCAACCTTCGAATCCGAGGCATGCGTCTCGCTCGGCTCGAGCCAAGGATTCCGATGATATAAGACACTTGGTTCTGCGGCGTGCGGTTTGGGAGCTACGAGCCATTTCGTGCCGGGCCCATCGGGGGGCCAGCCTTGGTGATGTTGTAGAGCGAGTGGCTAGTACCATCCCTCAAAGTTTCAGGTCTCTACGACGTAAGGCCTTTGCCAACCCTCCCCCCCTCACCGCTTCCCAGATGGGCGTCGCCTTTGCCGGCTCCCCTGCCGCTGCGTCATTGTGTCATCGCTTCTCGGCCTTTTGGCTAAGATCAAGTGTAGTATCTGTTCTTATCAGTTTAATATCTGATACGTCCCCTATCCGGGGACTGCATATTAAATTGATTTTTGGCACATGGAGCCGGAACCGGGGCTTGCTCCGTCCACTCCACGCATCGACCTGGTATTGCAGTGCCTCCAGGAACGGTGTGCTTCCCCTTTTTGGGGACTGCGAATTGTTGTGACTAATAGAAGAACCAACAACACCACTGGAATTTTGTCAGAGAATACAGAAATACGCAGGAAGCGCATACTGAATGACGATGAGGTGACGCAACGATGACCGTGCCACAGAGAAAGCAGCAAGCTGCGGTCATATGAGCATAGGGAAAAAAGAAGAACAAAAGCGTCGGTTGCCGGCCGGCTGACTCATCACCGTCACAGCACGTTTTTTGATGTCCCTCTTATTTGAGAGTCTTTACCAACGAGCTGATGAGTCGAATCAGGGGTTTGTGTTGGATGGATTAGGGACACCTGATTCAAATCAAGGTCACGCACGCACGCAGCAGTCAAGCAATGGAAGGTGCCCCGTCCTTCCTTTTCTTGGGGGAGGGGAAGGTCACCGTGTTTGAGGATGGCGAAGGGGGATAGGGCGCCTCTGCCTGGAGGCCAGGCAACTCATACTTACCTGGCAGGGGAGACACCATGATCAGGAAGGTGGTTCACCCAGGGCGAGGCTCGGCCATTGCACTCCGGTTGTGCTGACTCCTGCGAATTCCCCAAATGTAGGAATCTCGACTGCATACTTTATGGTAGTGGGGGACTGCGTTCGCGCTCTCCCCTGTACACACTGGTTAAAAGCAGATAGCGTGGAGGGAAAAAGCGTGCGGTTCTTGACGCTTGTGGCGCCGCCCACTGCCCCAAAGGGTGAAGTTGCACCAGTTTTGTTATGTTTCTGTCTCTTTCTGCTGTGTCAGCCAGTGACCCGGAGAGTTCAGAGAACTGAACTGCGTTTGTTTTCATCGAGGTTGTCGAAACCTGCGACCGGTTTGCCGAATGTGGTTTTTCCCACAAACTTTGATATTCAACGGACGAGTTGATTGACAGCAGTGGTCCCAAAGGCAAAGTTGTTCGGATGGAGGTTTTCTGTCGTATGGTACGACTGTCTCGTGCGCGTGCTGTGAAAAAGCACGCGACATACGTTCGCCTATAGCCGCTCTCATGTTGTTGCTTTTTCATTTTAAAGCGCCACTAGGTGGCCATTCACCGCGTCCTTTCTCGCCTGACCCCAGACTGAGCCCGTGCACGGGTGTACCGGCTTGGGTGAAATTGTCTCGTTCCGTCCAAGAGCTATAGCCGTTCTAGCAGACCCCGCCTCGCCCAGCCCGTAGGTTTCGGCCTGCCGTCGCCAAGCTGAATCGAAATTCCCACTTTTTTTCCGATCTGGACGGACAGTCAGACTCCAGAGAATCTTTCTGCACTGGTTTGGGCCAGATCGGGCAAAAGACCTAGGACTAGTGTGCAAAAGTAGGTTTTTCACAAAATCCCAAATACCCGAAAATTTCGCCAGCGCAACCTTCGAATCCGAGGCATGCGTCTCGCTCGGCTCGAGCCAAGGATTCCGATGATATAAGACACTTGGTTCTGCGGCGTGCGGTTTGGGAGCTACGAGCCATTTCGTGCCGGGCCCATCGGGGGGCCAGCCTTGGTGATGTTGTAGAGCGAGTGGCTAGTACCATCCCTCAAAGTTTCAGGTCTCTACGACGTAAGGCCTTTGCCAACCCTCCCCCCCTCACCGCTTCCCAGATGGGCGTCGCCTTTGCAGGCTCCCCTGCCGCTGCGTCATTGTGTCATCGCTTCTCGGCCTTTTGGCTAAGATCAAGTGTAGTATCTGTTCTTATCAGTTTAATATCTGATACGTCCCCTATCCGGGGACTGCATATTAAATTGATTTTTGGCACATGGAGCCGGAACCGGGGCTTGCTCCGTCCACTCCACGCATCGACCTGGTATTGCAGTGCCTCCAGGAACGGTGTGCTTCCCCTTTTTGGGGACTGCGAATTGTTGTGACTAATAGAAGAACCAACAACACCACTGGAAATTTTTTTGTCAGAGAATACAGAAATACGCAAGGAGCGCATACAGAATGACGATGAGGTGACGCAACGATGACCGTGCCACAGAGAAAGCAGCAAGCTGCGGTCATATGAGCATAGGGAAAAAATAAGAACAAAAGCGTCGGTTGCCGGCCGGCTGACTCATCACCGTCACAGCACGTTTTTTGATGTCCCTCTTATTTGAGAGTCTTTACCAACGAGCTGATGAGTCGAATCAGGGGTTTGTGTTGGATGGATTAGGGACACCTGATTCAAATCAAGGTCACGCACGCACGCACGCAGCAGTCAAGCAATGGAAGGTGCCCCGTCCTTCCTTTTCTTGGGGGAGGGGAAGGTCACCGTGTTTGAGGATGGCGAAGGGGGATAGGGCGCCTCTGCCTGGAGGCCAGGCAACTCATACTTACCTGGCAGGGGAGACACCATGATCAGGAAGGTGGTTCACCCAGGGCGAGGCTCGGCCATTGCACTCCGGTTGTGCTGACTCCTGCGAATTCCCCAAATGTAGGAATCTCGACTGCATACTTTATGGTAGTGGGGGACTGCGTTCGCGCTCTCCCCTGTACACACTGGTTAAAAGCAGATAGCGTGGAGGGAAAAAGCGTGCGGTTCTTGACGCTTGTGGCGCCGCCCACTGCCCCAAAGGGTGAAGTTGCACCAGTTTTGTTATGTTTCTGTCTCTTTCTGCTGTGTCAGCCAGTGACCCGGAGAGTTCAGAGAACTGAACTGCGTTTGTTTTCATCGAGGTTGTCGAAACCTGCGACCGGTTTGCCGAATGTGGTTTTTCCCACAAACTTTGATATTCAACGGACGAGTTGATTGACAGCAGTGGTCCCAAAGGCAAAGTTGTTCGGATGGAGGTTTTCTGTCGTATGGTACGACTGTCTCGTGCGCGTGCTGTGAAAAAGCACGCGACATACGTTCGCCTATAGCCGCTCTCATGTTGTTGCTTTTTCATTTTAAAGCGCCACTAGGTGGCCATTCACCGCGTCCTTTCTCGCCTGACCCCAGACTGAGCCCGTGCACGGGTGTACCGGCTTGGGTGAAATTGTCTCGTTCCGTCCAAGAGCTATAGCCGTTCTAGCAGACCCCGCCTCGCCCAGCCCGTAGGTTTCGGCCTGCCGCCGCCAAGCTGAATCGAAATTCCCACTTTTTTTCCGATCTGGACGGACAGTCAGACTCCAGAGAATCTTTCTGCACTGGTTTGGGCCAGATCGGGCAAAAGACCTAGGACTAGTGTGCAAAAGTAGGTTTTTCACAAAATCCCAAATACCCGAAAATTTCGCCAGCGCAACCTTCGAATCCGAGGCATGCGTCTCGCTCGGCTCGAGCCAAGGATTCCGATGATATAAGACACTTGGTTCTGCGGCGTGCGGTTTGGGAGCTACGAGCCATTTCGTGCCGGGCCCATCGGGGGGCCAGCCTTGGTGATGTTGTAGAGCGAGTGGCTAGTACCATCCCTCAAAGTTTCAGGTCTCTACGACGTAAGGCCTTTGCCAACCCTCCCCCCCTCACCGCTTCCCAGATGGGCGTCGCCTTTGCCGGCTCCCCTGCCGCTGCGTCATTGTGTCATCGCTTCTCGGCCTTTTGGCTAAGAAATCAAGTGTAGTATCTGTTCTTATCAGTTTAATATCTGATACGTCCCCTATCCGGGGACTGCATATTAAATTGATTTTTGGCACATGGAGCCGGAACCGGGGCTTGCTCCGTCCACTCCACGCATCGACCTGGTATTGCAGTGCCTCCAGGAACGGTGTGCTTCCCCTTTTTGGGGACTGCGAATTGTTGTGACTAATAGAAGAACCAACAACACCACTGGAATTTTGTCAGAGAATACAGAAATACGCAGGAAGCGCATACTGAATGACGATGAGGTGACGCAACGATGACCGTGCCACAGAGAAAGCAGCAAGCTGCGGTCATATGAGCATAGGGAAAAAAGAAGAACAAAAGCGTCGGTTGCCGGCCGGCTGACTCATCACCGTCACAGCACGTTTTTTGATGTCCCTCTTATTTGAGAGTCTTTACCAACGAGCTGATGAGTCGAATCAGGGGTTTGTGTTGGATGGATTAGGGACACCTGATTCAAATCAAGGTCACGCACGCACGCACGCAGCAGTCAAGCAATGGAAGGTGCCCCGTCCTTCCTTTTCTTGGGGGAGGGGAAGGTCACCGTGTTTGAGGATGGCGAAGGGGGATAGGGCGCCTCTGCCTGGAGGCCAGGCAACTCATACTTACCTGGCAGGGGAGACACCATGATCAGGAAGGTGGTTCACCCAGGGCGAGGCTCGGCCATTGCACTCCGGTTGTGCTGACTCCTGCGAATTCCCCAAATGTAGGAATCTCGACTGCATACTTTATGGTAGTGGGGGACTGCGTTCGCGCTCTCCCCTGTACACACTGGTTAAAAGCAGATAGCGTGGAGGGAAAAAGCGTGCGGTTCTTGACGCTTGTGGCGCCGCCCACTGCCCCAAAGGGTGAAGTTGCACCAGTTTTGTTATGTTTCTGTCTCTTTCTGCTGTGTCAGCCAGTGACCCGGAGAGTTCAGAGAACTGAACTGCGTTTGTTTTCATCGAGGTTGTCGAAACCTGCGACCGGTTTGCCGAATGTGGTTTTTCCCACAAACTTTGATATTCAACGGACGAGTTGATTGACAGCAGTGGTCCCAAAGGCAAAGTTGTTCGGATGGAGGTTTTCTGTCGTATGGTACGACTGTCTCGTGCGCGTGCTGTGAAAAAGCACGCGACATACGTTCGCCTATAGCCGCTCTCATGTTGTTGCTTTTTCATTTTAAAGCGCCACTAGGTGGCCATTCACCGCGTCCTTTCTCGCCTGACCCCAGACTGAGCCCGTGCACGGGTGTACCGGCTTGGGTGAAATTGTCTCGTTCCGTCCAAGAGCTATAGCCGTTCTAGCAGACCCCGCCTCGCCCAGCCCGTAGGTTTCGGCCTGCCGCCGCCAAGCTGAATCGAAATTCCCACTTTTTTTCCGATCTGGACGGACAGTCAGACTCCAGAGAATCTTTCTGCACTGGTTTGGGCCAGATCGGGCAAAAGACCTAGGACTAGTGTGCAAAAGTAGGTTTTTCACAAAATCCCAAATACCCGAAAATTTCGCCAGCGCAACCTTCGAATCCGAGGCATGCGTCTCGCTCGGCTCGAGCCAAGGATTCCGATGATATAAGACACTTGGTTCTGCGGCGTGCGGTTTGGGAGCTACGAGCCATTTCGTGCCGGGCCCATCGGGGGGCCAGCCTTGGTGATGTTGTAGAGCGAGTGGCTAGTACCATCCCTCAAAGTTTCAGGTCTCTACGACGTAAGGCCTTTGCCAACCCTCCCCCCCTCACCGCTTCCCAGATGGGCGTCGCCTTTGCCGGCTCCCCTGCCGCTGCGTCATTGTGTCATCGCTTCTCGGCCTTTTGGCTAAGAAATCAAGTGTAGTATCTGTTCTTATCAGTTTAATATCTGATACGTCCCCTATCCGGGGACTGCATATTAAATTGATTTTTGGCACATGGAGCCGGAACCGGGGCTTGCTCCGTCCACTCCACGCATCGACCTGGTATTGCAGTGCCTCCAGGAACGGTGTGCTTCCCCTTTTTGGGGACTGCGAATTGTTGTGACTAATAGAAGAACCAACAACACCACTGGAATTTTGTCAGAGAATACAGAAATACGCAGGAAGCGCATACTGAATGACGATGAGGTGACGCAACGATGACCGTGCCACAGAGAAAGCAGCAAGCTGCGGTCATATGAGCATAGGGAAAAAAGAAGAACAAAAGCGTCGGTTGCCGGCCGGCTGACTCATCACCGTCACAGCACGTTTTTTGATGTCCCTCTTATTTGAGAGTCTTTACCAACGAGCTGATGAGTCGAATCAGGGGTTTGTGTTGGATGGATTAGGGACACCTGATTCAAATCAAGGTCACGCACGCACGCACGCAGCAGTCAAGCAATGGAAGGTGCCCCGTCCTTCCTTTTCTTGGGGGAGGGGAAGGTCACCGTGTTTGAGGATGGCGAAGGGGGATAGGGCGCCTCTGCCTGGAGGCCAGGCAACTCATACTTACCTGGCAGGGGAGACACCATGATCAGGAAGGTGGTTCACCCAGGGCGAGGCTCGGCCATTGCACTCCGGTTGTGCTGACCCCTGCGAATTCCCCAAATGTGGGAATCTCGACTGCATACTTTATGGTAGTGGGGGACTGCGTTCGCGCTCTCCCCTGTACACACTGGTTAAAAGCAGATAGCGTGGAGGGAAAAAGCGTGCGGTTCTTGACGCTTGTGGCGCCGCCCACTGCCCCAAAGGGTGAAGTTGCACCAGTTTTGTTATGTTTCTGTCTCTTTCTGCTGTGTCAGCCAGTGACCCGGAGAGTTCAGAGAACTGAACTGCGTTTGTTTTCATCGAGGTTGTCGAAACCTGCGACCGGTTTGCCGAATGTGGTTTTTCCCACAAACTTTGATATTCAACGGACGAGTTGATTGACAGCAGTGGTCCCAAAGGCAAAGTTGTTCGGATGGAGGTTTTCTGTCGTATGGTACGACTGTCTCGTGCGCGTGCTGTGAAAAAGCACGCGACATACGTTCGCCTATAGCCGCTCTCATGTTGTTGCTTTTTCATTTTAAAGCGCCACTAGGTGGCCATTCACCGCGTCCTTTCTCGCCTGACCCCAGACTGAGCCCGTGCACGGGTGTACCGGCTTGGGTGAAATTGTCTCGTTCCGTCCAAGAGCTATAGCCGTTCTAGCAGACCCCGCCTCGCCCAGCCCGTAGGTTTCGGCCTGCCGCCGCCAAGCTGAATCGAAATTCCCACTTTTTTTCCGATCTGGACGGACAGTCAGACTCCAGAGAATCTTTCTGCACTGGTTTGGGCCAGATCGGCTGACTCATCACCGTCACAGCACGTTTTTTGATGTCCCTCTTATTTGAGAGTCTTTACCAACGAGCTGATGAGTCGAATCAGGGGTTTGTGTTGGATGGATTAGGGACACCTGATTCAAATCAAGGTCACGCACGCACGCATGCAGCAGTCAAGCAATGGAAGGTGCCCCGTCCTTCCTTTTCTTGGGGGAGGGGAAGGTCACCGTGTTTGAGGATGGCGAAGGGGGATAGGGCGCCTCTGCCTGGAGGCCAGGCAACTCATACTTACCTGGCAGGGGAGACACCATGATCAGGAAGGTGGTTCACCCAGGGCGAGGCTTGGCCATTGCACTCCGGTTGTGCTGACCCCTGCGAATTCCCCAAATGTGGGAATCTCGACTGCATACTTTATGGTAGTGGGGGACTGCGTTCGCGCTCTCCCCTGTACACACTGGTTAAAAGCAGATAGCGTGGAGGGAAAAAGCGTGCGGTTCTTGACGCTTGTGGCGCCGCCCACTGCCCCAAAGGGTGAAGTTGCACCAGTTTTGTTATGTTTCTGTCTCTTTCTGCTGTGTCAGCCAGTGACCCGGAGAGTTCAGAGAACTGAACTGCGTTTGTTTTCATCGAGGTTGTCGAAACCTGCGACCGGTTTGCCGAATGTGGTTTTTCCCACAAACTTTGATATTCAACGGACGAGTTGATTGACAGCAGTGGTCCCAAAGGCAAAGTTGTTCGGATGGAGGTTTTCTGTCGTATGGTACGACTGTCTCGTGCGCGTGCTGTGAAAAAGCACGCGACATACGTTCGCCTATAGCCGCTCTCATGTTGTTGCTTTTTCATTTTAAAGCGCCACTAGGTGGCCATTCACCGCGTCCTTTCTCGCCTGACCCCAGACTGAGCCCGTGCACGGGTGTACCGGCTTGGGTGAAATTGTCTCGTTCCGTCCAAGAGCTATAGCCGTTCTAGCAGACCCCGCCTCGCCCAGCCCGTAGGTTTCGGCCTGCCGCCGCCAAGCTGAATCGAAATTCCCACTTTTTTTCCGATCTGGACGGACAGTCAGACTCCAGAGAATCTTTCTGCACTGGTTTGGGCCAGATCGGGCAAAAGACCTAGGACTAGTGTGCAAAAGTAGGTTTTTCACAAAATCCCAAATACCCGAAAATTTCGCCAGCGCAACCTTCGAATCCGAGGCATGCGTCTCGCTCGGCTCGAGCCAAGGATTCCGATGATATAAGACACTTGGTTCTGCGGCGTGCGGTTTGGGAGCTACGAGCCATTTCGTGCCGGGCCCATCGGGGGGCCAGCCTTGGTGATGTTGTAGAGCGAGTGGCTAGTACCATCCCTCAAAGTTTCAGGTCTCTACGACGTAAGGCCTTTGCCAACCCTCCCCCCCTCACCGCTTCCCAGATGGGCGTCGCCTTTGCCGGCTCCCCTGCCGCTGCGTCATTGTGTCATCGCTTCTCGGCCTTTTGGCTAAGATCAAGTGTAGTATCTGTTCTTATCAGTTTAATATCTGATACGTCCCCTATCCGGGGACTGCATATTAAATTGATTTTTGGCACATGGAGCCGGAACCGGGGCTTGCTCCGTCCACTCCACGCATCGACCTGGTATTGCAGTGCCTCCAGGAACGGTGTGCTTCCCCTTTTTGGGGACTGCGAATTGTTGTGACTAATAGAAGAACCAACAACACCACTGGAATTTTGTCAGAGAATACAGAAATACGCAGGAAGCGCATACTGAATGACGATGAGGTGACGCAACGATGACCGTGCCACAGAGAAAGCAGCAAGCTGCGGTCATATGAGCATAGGGAAAAAAGAAGAACAAAAGCGTCGGTTGCCGGCCGGCTGACTCATCACCGTCACAGCACGTTTTTTGATGTCCCTCTTATTTGAGAGTCTTTACCAACGAGCTGATGAGTCGAATCAGGGGTTTGTGTTGGATGGATTAGGGACACCTGATTCAAATCAAGGTCACGCACGCACGCATGCAGCAGTCAAGCAATGGAAGGTGCCCCGTCCTTCCTTTTCTTGGGGGAGGGGAAGGTCACCGTGTTTGAGGATGGCGAAGGGGGATAGGGCGCCTCTGCCTGGAGGCCAGGCAACTCATACTTACCTGGCAGGGGAGACACCATGATCAGGAAGGTGGTTCACCCAGGGCGAGGCTTGGCCATTGCACTCCGGTTGTGCTGACCCCTGCGAATTCCCCAAATGTAGGAATCTCGACTGCATACTTTATGGTAGTGGGGGACTGCGTTCGCGCTCTCCCCTGTACACACTGGTTAAAAGCAGATAGCGTGGAGGGAAAAAGCGTGCGGTTCTTGACGCTTGTGGCGCCGCCCACTGCCCCAAAGGGTGAAGTTGCACCAGTTTTGTTATGTTTCTGTCTCTTTCTGCTGTGTCAGCCAGTGACCCGGAGAGTTCAGAGAACTGAACTGCGTTTGTTTTCATCGAGGTTGTCGAAACCTGCGACCGGTTTGCCGAATGTGGTTTTTCCCACAAACTTTGATATTCAACGGACGAGTTGATTGACAGCAGTGGTCCCAAAGGCAAAGTTGTTCGGATGGAGGTTTTCTGTCGTATGGTACGACTGTCTCGTGCGCGTGCTGTGAAAAAGCACGCGACATACGTTCGCCTATAGCCGCTCTCATGTTGTTGCTTTTTCATTTTAAAGCGCCACTAGGTGGCCATTCACCGCGTCCTTTCTCGCCTGACCCCAGACTGAGCCCGTGCACGGGTGTACCGGCTTGGGTGAAATTGTCTCGTTCCGTCCAAGAGCTATAGCCGTTCTAGCAGACCCCGCCTCGCCCAGCCCGTAGGTTTCGGCCTGCCGCCGCCAAGCTGAATCGAAATTCCCACTTTTTTTCCGATCTGGACGGACAGTCAGACTCCAGAGAATCTTTCTGCACTGGTTTGGGCCAGATCGGGCAAAAGACCTAGGACTAGTGTGCAAAAGTAGGTTTTTCACAAAATCCCAAATACCCGAAAATTTCGCCAGCGCAACCTTCGAATCCGAGGCATGCGTCTCGCTCGGCTCGAGCCAAGGATTCCGATGATATAAGACACTTGGTTCTGCGGCGTGCGGTTTGGGAGCTACGAGCCATTTCGTGCCGGGCCCATCGGGGGGCCAGCCTTGGTGATGTTGTAGAGCGAGTGGCTAGTACCATCCCTCAAAGTTTCAGGTCTCTACGACGTAAGGCCTTTGCCAACCCTCCCCCCCTCACCGCTTCCCAGATGGGCGTCGCCTTTGCCGGCTCCCCTGCCGCTGCGTCATTGTGTCATCGCTTCTCGGCCTTTTGGCTAAGAAATCAAGTGTAGTATCTGTTCTTATCAGTTTAATATCTGATACGTCCCCTATCCGGGGACTGCATATTAAATTGATTTTTGGCACATGGAGCCGGAACCGGGGCTTGCTCCGTCCACTCCACGCATCGACCTGGTATTGCAGTGCCTCCAGGAACGGTGTGCTTCCCCTTTTTGGGGACTGCGAATTGTTGTGACTAATAGAAGAACCAACAACACCACTGGAATTTTGTCAGAGAATACAGAAATACGCAGGAAGCGCATACTGAATGACGATGAGGTGACGCAACGATGACCGTGCCACAGAGAAAGCAGCAAGCTGCGGTCATATGAGCATAGGGAAAAAAGAAGAACAAAAGCGTCGGTTGCCGGCCGGCTGACTCATCACCGTCACAGCACGTTTTTTGATGTCCCTCTTATTTGAGAGTCTTTACCAACGAGCTGATGAGTCGAATCAGGGGTTTGTGTTGGATGGATTAGGGACACCTGATTCAAATCAAGGTCACGCACGCACGCACGCAGCAGTCAAGCAATGGAAGGTGCCCCGTCCTTCCTTTTCTTGGGGGAGGGGAAGGTCACCGTGTTTGAGGATGGCGAAGGGGGATAGGGCGCCTCTGCCTGGAGGCCAGGCAACTCATACTTACCTGGCAGGGGAGACACCATGATCAGGAAGGTGGTTCACCCAGGGCGAGGCTCGGCCATTGCACTCCGGTTGTGCTGACCCCTGCGAATTCCCCAAATGTGGGAATCTCGACTGCATACTTTATGGTAGTGGGGGACTGCGTTCGCGCTCTCCCCTGTACACACTGGTTAAAAGCAGATAGCGTGGAGGGAAAAAGCGTGCGGTTCTTGACGCTTGTGGCGCCGCCCACTGCCCCAAAGGGTGAAGTTGCACCAGTTTTGTTATGTTTCTGTCTCTTTCTGCTGTGTCAGCCAGTGACCCGGAGAGTTCAGAGAACTGAACTGCGTTTGTTTTCATCGAGGTTGTCGAAACCTGCGACCGGTTTGCCGAATGTGGTTTTTCCCACAAACTTTGATATTCAACGGACGAGTTGATTGACAGCAGTGGTCCCAAAGGCAAAGTTGTTCGGATGGAGGTTTTCTGTCGTATGGTACGACTGTCTCGTGCGCGTGCTGTGAAAAAGCACGCGACATACGTTCGCCTATAGCCGCTCTCATGTTGTTGCTTTTTCATTTTAAAGCGCCACTAGGTGGCCATTCACCGCGTCCTTTCTCGCCTGACCCCAGACTGAGCCCGTGCACGGGTGTACCGGCTTGGGTGAAATTGTCTCGTTCCGTCCAAGAGCTATAGCCGTTCTAGCAGACCCCGCCTCGCCCAGCCCGTAGGTTTCGGCCTGCCGCCGCCAAGCTGAATCGAAATTCCCACTTTTTTTCCGATCTGGACGGACAGTCAGACTCCAGAGAATCTTTCTGCACTGGTTTGGGCCAGATCGGGCAAAAGACCTAGGACTAGTGTGCAAAAGTAGGTTTTTCACAAAATCCCAAATACCCGAAAATTTCGCCAGCGCAACCTTCGAATCCGAGGCATGCGTCTCGCTCGGCTCGAGCCAAGGATTCCGATGATATAAGACACTTGGTTCTGCGGCGTGCGGTTTGGGAGCTACGAGCCATTTCGTGCCGGGCCCATCGGGGGGCCAGCCTTGGTGATGTTGTAGAGCGAGTGGCTAGTACCATCCCTCAAAGTTTCAGGTCTCTACGACGTAAGGCCTTTGCCAACCCTCCCCCCCTCACCGCTTCCCAGATGGGCGTCGCCTTTGCCGGCTCCCCTGCCGCTGCGTCATTGTGTCATCGCTTCTCGGCCTTTTGGCTAAGATCAAGTGTAGTATCTGTTCTTATCAGTTTAATATCTGATACGTCCCCTATCCGGGGACTGCATATTAAATTGATTTTTGGCACATGGAGCCGGAACCGGGGCTTGCTCCGTCCACTCCACGCATCGACCTGGTATTGCAGTGCCTCCAGGAACGGTGTGCTTCCCCTTTTTGGGGACTGTGAATTGTTGTGACTAATAGAAGAACCAACAACACCACTGGAATTTTGTCAGAGAATACAGAAATACGCAGGAAGCGCATACTGAATGACGATGAGGTGACGCAACGATGACCGTGCCACAGAGAAAGCAGCAAGCTGCGGTCATATGAGCATAGGGAAAAAAGAAGAACAAAAGCGTCGGTTGCCGGCCGGCTGACTCATCACCGTCACAGCACGTTTTTTGATGTCCCTCTTATTTGAGAGTCTTTACCAACGAGCTGATGAGTCGAATCAGGGGTTTGTGTTGGATGGATTAGGGACACCTGATTCAAATCAAGGTCACGCACGCACGCATGCAGCAGTCAAGCAATGGAAGGTGCCCCGTCCTTCCTTTTCTTGGGGGAGGGGAAGGTCACCGTGTTTGAGGATGGCGAAGGGGGATAGGGCGCCTCTGCCTGGAGGCCAGGCAACTCATACTTACCTGGCAGGGGAGACACCATGATCAGGAAGGTGGTTCACCCAGGGCGAGGCTTGGCCATTGCACTCCGGTTGTGCTGACCCCTGCGAATTCCCCAAATGTGGGAATCTCGACTGCATACTTTATGGTAGTGGGGGACTGCGTTCGCGCTCTCCCCTGTACACACTGGTTAAAAGCAGATAGCGTGGAGGGAAAAAGCGTGCGGTTCTTGACGCTTGTGGCGCCGCCCACTGCCCCAAAGGGTGAAGTTGCACCAGTTTTGTTATGTTTCTGTCTCTTTCTGCTGTGTCAGCCAGTGACCCGGAGAGTTCAGAGAACTGAACTGCGTTTGTTTTCATCGAGGTTGTCGAAACCTGCGACCGGTTTGCCGAATGTGGTTTTTCCCACAAACTTTGATATTCAACGGACGAGTTGATTGACAGCAGTGGTCCCAAAGGCAAAGTTGTTCGGATGGAGGTTTTCTGTCGTATGGTACGACTGTCTCGTGCGCGTGCTGTGAAAAAGCACGCGACATACGTTCGCCTATAGCCGCTCTCATGTTGTTGCTTTTTCATTTTAAAGCGCCACTAGGTGGCCATTCACCGCGTCCTTTCTCGCCTGACCCCAGACTGAGCCCGTGCACGGGTGTACCGGCTTGGGTGAAATTGTCTCGTTCCGTCCAAGAGCTATAGCCGTTCTAGCAGACCCCGCCTCGCCCAGCCCGTAGGTTTCGGCCTGCCGCCGCCAAGCTGAATCGAAATTCCCACTTTTTTTCCGATCTGGACGGACAGTCAGACTCCAGAGAATCTTTCTGCACTGGTTTGGGCCAGATCGGGCAAAAGACCTAGGACTAGTGTGCAAAAGTAGGTTTTTCACAAAATCCCAAATACCCGAAAATTTCGCCAGCGCAACCTTCGAATCCGAGGCATGCGTCTCGCTCGGCTCGAGCCAAGGATTCCGATGATATAAGACACTTGGTTCTGCGGCGTGCGGTTTGGGAGCTACGAGCCATTTCGTGCCGGGCCCATCGGGGGGCCAGCCTTGGTGATGTTGTAGAGCGAGTGGCTAGTACCATCCCTCAAAGTTTCAGGTCTCTACGACGTAAGGCCTTTGCCAACCCTCCCCCCCTCACCGCTTCCCAGATGGGCGTCGCCTTTGCCGGCTCCCCTGCCGCTGCGTCATTGTGTCATCGCTTCTCGGCCTTTTGGCTAAGATCAAGTGTAGTATCTGTTCTTATCAGTTTAATATCTGATACGTCCCCTATCCGGGGACTGCATATTAAATTGATTTTTGGCACATGGAGCCGGAACCGGGGCTTGCTCCGTCCACTCCACGCATCGACCTGGTATTGCAGTGCCTCCAGGAACGGTGTGCTTCCCCTTTTTGGGGACTGCGAATTGTTGTGACTAATAGAAGAACCAACAACACCACTGGAATTTTGTCAGAGAATACAGAAATACGCAGGAAGCGCATACAGAATGACGATGAGGTGACGCAACGATGACCGTGCCACAGAGAAAGCAGCAAGCTGCGGTCATATGAGCATAGGGAAAAAAGAAGAACAAAAGGGACACCTGATTCAAATCAAGGTCACGCACGCACGCACGCAGCAGTCAAGCAATGGAAGGTGCCCCGTCCTTCCTTTTCTTGGGGGAGGGGAAGGTCACCGTGTTTGAGGATGGCGAAGGGGGATAGGGCGCCTCTGCCTGGAGGCCAGGCAACTCATACTTACCTGGCAGGGGAAACACCATGATCAGGAAGGTGGTTCACCCAGGGCGAGGCTCGGCCATTGCACTCCGGTTGTGCTGACCCCTGCGAATTCCCCAAATGTGGGAATCTCGACTGCATAATTTATGGTAGTGGGGGACTGCGTTCGCGCTCTCCCCTGTACACACTGGTTAAAAGCAGATAGCGTGGAGGGAAAAAGCGTGCGGTTCTTGACGCTTGTGGCGCCGCCCACTGCCCCAAAGGGTGAAGTTGCACCAGTTTTGTTATGTTTCTGTCTCTTTCTGCTGTGTCAGCCAGTGACCCGGAGAGTTAAGAGAACTGAACTGCGTTTGTTTTCATCGAGGTTGTCGAAACCTGCGACCGGTTTGCCGAATGTGGTTTTTCCCACAAACTTTGATATTCAACGGACGAGTTGATTGACAGCAGTGGTCCCAAAGGCAAAGTTGTTCGGATGGAGGTTTTCTGTCGTATGGTACGACTGTCTCGTGCGCGTGCTGTGAAAAAGCACGCGACATACGTTCGCCTATAGCCGCTCTCATGTTGTTGCTTTTTCATTTTAAAGCGCCACTAGGTGGCCATTCACCGCGTCCTTTCTCGCCTGACCCCAGACTGAGCCCGTGCACGGGTGTACCGGCTTGGGTGAAATTGTCTCGTTCCGTCCAAGAGCTATAGCCGTTCTAGCAGACCCCGCCTCGCCCAGCCCGTAGGTTTCGGCCTGCCGCCGCCAAGCTGAATCGAAATTCCCACTTTTTTTCCGATCTGGACGGACAGTCAGACTCCAGAGAATCTTTCTGCACTGGTTTGGGCCAGATCGGGCAAAAGACCTAGGACTAGTGTGCAAAAGTAGGTTTTTCACAAAATCCCAAATACCCGAAAATTTCGCCAGCGCAACCTTCGAATCCGAGGCATGCGTCTCGCTCGGCTCGAGCCAAGGATTCCGATGATATAAGACACTTGGTTCTGCGGCGTGCGGTTTGGGAGCTACGAGCCATTTCGTGCCGGGCCCATCGGGGGGCCAGCCTTGGTGATGTTGTAGAGCGAGTGGCTAGTACCATCCCTCAAAGTTTCAGGTCTCTACGACGTAAGGCCTTTGCCAACCCTCCCCCCCTCACCGCTTCCCAGATGGGCGTCGCCTTTGCCGGCTCCCCTGCCGCTGCGTCATTGTGTCATCGCTTCTCGGCCTTTTGGCTAAGATCAAGTGTAGTATCTGTTCTTATCAGTTTAATATCTGATACGTCCCCTATCCGGGGACTGCATATTAAATTGATTTTTGGCACATGGAGCCGGAACCGGGGCTTGCTCCGTCCACTCCACGCATCGACCTGGTATTGCAGTGCCTCCAGGAACGGTGTGCTTCCCCTTTTTGGGGACTGCGAATTGTTGTGACTAATAGAAGAACCAACAACACCACTGGAATTTTGTCAGAGAATACAGAAATACGCAGGAAGCGCATACTGAATGACGATGAGGTGACGCAACGATGACCGTGCCACAGAGAAAGCAGCAAGCTGCGGTCATATGAGCATAGGGAAAAAAGAAGAACAAAAGCGTCGGTTGCCGGCCGGCTGACTCATCACCGTCACAGCACGTTTTTTGATGTCCCTCTTATTTGAGAGTCTTTACCAACGAGCTGATGAGTCGAATCAGGGGTTTGTGTTGGATGGATTAGGGACACCTGATTCAAATCAAGGTCACGCACGCACGCATGCAGCAGTCAAGCAATGGAAGGTGCCCCGTCCTTCCTTTTCTTGGGGGAGGGGAAGGTCACCGTGTTTGAGGATGGCGAAGGGGGATAGGGCGCCTCTGCCTGGAGGCCAGGCAACTCATACTTACCTGGCAGGGGAGACACCATGATCAGGAAGGTGGTTCACCCAGGGCGAGGCTTGGCCATTGCACTCCGGTTGTGCTGACCCCTGCGAATTCCCCAAATGTGGGAATCTCGACTGCATACTTTATGGTAGTGGGGGACTGCGTTCGCGCTCTCCCCTGTACACACTGGTTAAAAGCAGATAGCGTGGAGGGAAAAAGCGTGCGGTTCTTGACGCTTGTGGCGCCGCCCACTGCCCCAAAGGGTGAAGTTGCACCAGTTTTGTTATGTTTCTGTCTCTTTCTGCTGTGTCAGCTAGTGACCCGGAGAGTTCAGAGAACTGAACTGCGTTTGTTTTCATCGAGGTTGTCGAAACCTGCGACCGGTTTGCCGAATGTGGTTTTTCCCACAAACTTTGATATTCAACGGACGAGTTGATTGACAGCAGTGGTCCCAAAGGCAAAGTTGTTCGGATGGAGGTTTTCTGTCGTATGGTACGACTGTCTCGTGCGCGTGCTGTGAAAAAGCACGCGACATACGTTCGCCTATAGCCGCTCTCATGTTGTTGCTTTTTCATTTTAAAGCGCCACTAGGTGGCCATTCACCGCGTCCTTTCTCGCCTGACCCCAGACTGAGCCCGTGCACGGGTGTACCGGCTTGGGTGAAATTGTCTCGTTCCGTCCAAGAGCTATAGCCGTTCTAGCAGACCCCGCCTCGCCCAGCCCGTAGGTTTCGGCCTGCCGCCGCCAAGCTGAATCGAAATTCCCACTTTTTTTCCGATCTGGACGGACAGTCAGACTCCAGAGAATCTTTCTGCACTGGTTTGGGCCAGATCGGGCAAAAGACCTAGGACTAGTGTGCAAAAGTAGGTTTTTCACAAAATCCCAAATACCCGAAAATTTCGCCAGCGCAACCTTCGAATCCGAGGCATGCGTCTCGCTCGGCTCGAGCCAAGGATTCCGATGATATAAGACACTTGGTTCTGCGGCGTGCGGTTTGGGAGCTACGAGCCATTTCGTGCCGGGCCCATCGGGGGGCCAGCCTTGGTGATGTTGTAGAGCGAGTGGCTAGTACCATCCCTCAAAGTTTCAGGTCTCTACGACGTAAGGCCTTTGCCAACCCTCCCCCCCTCACCGCTTCCCAGATGGGCGTCGCCTTTGCCGGCTCCCCTGCCGCTGCGTCATTGTGTCATCGCTTCTCGGCCTTTTGGCTAAGATCAAGTGTCTTGTCGAACGGTTGAGACTGCGATCGCCTCTTTAAGGTTTCCTGGCTCGAGAGCTTCTGGTGTCCCGAGCCGTACAACTTTTTAGAGGGAGAGTGACCCTGCTGGTTTTACAGGTTAGCAGTTTTAAGGTAAGACTTTTATTCTTTTATCTATTTATTGTATTTATTGATCTTTTACGTTTTTTTTTAGGCTGTCGGTGCCTCCACCATGTCGGCTGCTCGTGCCGGCATGCGGAGGCACCACAGCGTGCGATTTTTATTTAGAGAGGTGGAGGGTAAGCTCCTGGGGTTGTCTCGTTTAGACTTCTCCAGGAAGCTCATCCAAAAAACCCTCAATTTTAATGCCAGTGATTTAAATTGTTTAATGACTCTGCCCCTGAACAAAGGTTTCGATGTCAGTTTTAGATCTGCTTCCTTGTTGCAAGATTTCTGGCAACGATTTGAGCATTGCAAGACCCAGTTCTCCATGTTCAATGTTGAGAAACTTCTAACAATTCTATTAAAACAGTGATTGTTAGAATGTTCAATGAAACAGTGAGTGGAGATGATGTTGCTGTATGGCTGGGTAGATTTTGCACGGTTCGAAGTCCACCAGTCAAGGTGCTTGACGAAGACGGCATCTGGAATTGCGCTTGGAGAGTTCCCTTTAAACAGTGGGAAGATCCAAGCGGATTCCAGGGTCTGAGTCATTTACCCTCAATGATTGTGCTGGGAGAGAACCGCGGCTACATTCATTATCAGGGAATGCCCAAATTGTGCCGAAAATGTGGGAAAGTGGGACACCTCGCTGAGGCATGCCAAGAAATTGTGTGTAGGAAGTGCAGAGAAATTGGTCACATTTTTGAGGAATGTACCAATGGCAGACGGTGTAATCTCTGTGGAGATGCTAACCATTTCTACAGAGATTGCCCTAAAAGTTTTGCCAACAAGTTGAAAGGGAACAAAATGGCCGCCCCACCAAAGGAACAATCAAAAGAACAAAGAGAGGAGGAGGCGGGCCCTGAGGTTTTGGCGGGAATTTCACATTCCCAGCCAGCCTCAGGGATTGGACAAGAAGAAAGAAGTGGGGCAGCCACAGGGGCGGAGTCAGAATTCGTTAATGAAAAGGGGGAGGAAGCCACTCCCCAACAAGAAAAAAGCAAAGACAAAATGGAGGAGGAGGAAGATGAAACGGCTTCCTCCCTCTACACCGTATCGGAGGTTAGTGGGGTGGATAGTGGGAGTGAAACCGAGTGTTCACTCCCAAATGCTCAAGTGCAGAAAAGGTCTGCGAGATCTCCTCTGCTTCAAACAGAGGAGAAAAGGCTGCGGGCATCGCATCGGCCAGATAGTTCCTCTTCGGAAGATCTGAACCGTATGTGGCCTGCAGACTCTCCAAATGAAGTCTCCTTTCTGCACTTTAAGCTAAGAACATCGTCACCAAAGGATCCACAAGAGGTTTCCTCTGTGGATTCTGAGGCGGCGAGCACTTGCCCTCCTGACCCCAGTTTATCTGGGGAAAAGGAAAGGCAGGTGCAACAAGAAGTAACATGATTTTAATGCAATTTCTGTAGTCTTTTTATCTGTTTTTATTTTCATCAATGCTTGTATTTTTAACCATACTGCTCATGGCCCTCACTATCTCTACAATCAATGTGAGAAGTGTGAGGTCTACTTTGCGAGCACAGAGTGTTTTATCATGTTTAAATAATTTTAAGTCAGACATCTATTTATTGCAAGAGTGTGCTCTGCCCTTTTTAACCAATTACAGAAAATGGGAAGAGCTGTGGACCCAAGGACCCTCCATCTGGAGTGGCTCCAATTTTAACAGAAATGACGGTGTGGCCATTTTAATAAAAAATCCCAACATCTTGGTGAAGGGCAGCACTGTGGTGAGGGATGGGCGGGCAATTTTAGTTAATCTGACTTTTTTAGGTAAGGATTTTAATGTTTTAAATTTGTATGGTTACACAAGTAAAAATGACAGATACAAGCTTTTAGAAGATTTGCAGCCCCACATGTTAGGTAGGGCTCCCCTAGTGGTAGCAGGGGATTTTAACTGTGTTTTAACAAAAAAAGATAGGAAAAGGGTAGGAGAAGATTTTAAGGTCGACAAGACATCGGTTTTATTAAATAAATTGGTCAAAGATTTTAAGTTAGTCGACTGTTTTAAAACAATGCATCAGAGAGAGGAGGGCTACACCTGGTTCAGTGGTGATGGCGCCAGAGCCTCTCGTATCGACTATATTTTTACAAGGGACTGCCCGCCAACCGATGCAACATTGACCCCCCTTTTCTTCACTGACCACATGATGGTCTCCTGCACCCTTTCACTACCCATGGGTGTGACAGTAGGGGGAGGGCTGTGGAAGCTGAACTGCTCCCTATTAAAAGATGAGGAAGTGGTTCGAGAGTATAGGGAGCAGTTCAGCCAATGGCAGACCCTCCAAGACTTTTTTGACTCACGAGCACAGTGGTGGGAGATGGTAAAACAAAGGACAGGACATTTTTTTAGAAAAATAGGAAAGGAGAAAAAGAATAAAGAAAAAAGACGCATGATGGGGCTGCAAAAAAGACTGCAGAGATATTTTAACCTTTTAAATAATGGATTGGATTTTAAGGAGGAAATAAAGGAAGTAAAGAAAGAAATGTCAGTTTTATCTGAAACTCAAAGTAAGGGAGTAATTTTAAGATGCAAAGAAAAAGAGATAGAAGAAGAAGAAAAGTGTACAAGATATTTTTTTAAAAAGACTATTTCACGGGGAGGCTCAATAACAATCTTAAAAACTTTTAGAGGGAGGGAGGCAAAAAATATGGAGGACATTTTAGGGGAAATAGAACTTTTTTATAGTGATTTATACAGCCCAAAGAATGTACACAATGGCATCTTAAATGAAGTTTTAGAATTTTTAGAAACAAAGATAAAGAGTCCAAACGTGCTTTTAGCCCAGGATTTTACTCTTTTAGAATTAAATAAATCTCTCAAAAGTTTTAAAAAAGGGAAGTCCCCAGGAATGGATGGACTTCCCTTGGAGTTTTATTTGACTTTCTGGGACATTTTAGCACATGACTTACTGACAGTTTTTAAAGAATTTGAGACTCTCGACAGACTTCCGGACAGCTTTAGAGTAGGGATAGTTTCGCTTTTATATAAAAAAGGAGACAGGACTGACTTGAAGAACTGGAGACCAATCACGCTTTTAAATTTTGATTGTAAACTTTTTAGTAAGATTTTAGCTACACGCATGTCAACTGTTTTAGAGGACGTAATCCACCTGGATCAAGCATGCGCTGTGCCCGGTAGGAAGATCACAGACAGCCTGGTACTGATTAGAGACGCCATCTGTTACGCGAGAGACAGAAACATTCGGCTAGTAGTCCTAAATTTAGATTTTGAAAAAGCTTTTGACCGCATCTCGCACCAGTTCCTTTTTAAGGTACTGGAAAAAATGGGGTTCCCAGGGAGGTTTATAGCTTGGGTGGGACTGCTATACAACAGTCTAGTCAGTAAATTTGCAGTTAATGGGCATTTATCCAAAGCTGTAAACATTCACAGCGGCGTCCGTCAGGGGTGTCCTTTATCTCCCCTACTGTATGTGGCCTGCATTGAGCCACTGGCACAAATCTTGAGAAGGGATAAATGGATTAAAGGACTGGACGTCCCAGGGACTGGTGGACTGACCGCAACCTGTGTTTTATATATGGACGACGTAACCCTTTTAGCGACTGACCTTTTATCAGTACGAAGAGCACTTGACTTGACTGACTGGTACGGTCGGGCCTCGGGCGCTAAGCTCAACAGGAGTAAGTCCGAGGCCCAGCTCTTCGGGCCGTGGGGAAACGTGGACACAGGCGGACTGGATTTGGATTTTAAAGGCAACGACCTGACAGTTTTAGGAGTAAAATTTGACAGAGAGGGTGGAGGACGGGGAAACTGGACTGACATCTTAGGGAAAGTTAGGCAAAGACTGGGGTTTTGGGGACTCAGACAACTGACAATTGAAGGCAAGGTTTTAGTTTTTAAAGCTGTAATTTTACCACTAATTTTACTTGTTTCTTCTGTTTTTAGTCCCCCAAGGCGATTCCTGGCCAACCTGGAGAGGGCGGTATTTTATTTCCTGTGGGGGTCCAAATGGGAACGAGTAAAAAGGGAGGTCTTTAAAAAAAGAAAGGAAAATGGCGGAAAAGGCCTCCCGGACCCCCACTTGTTTTTAGGTAGCCGCTTTACCGCCCTCCACATCGGATATGCGCTGACCCCATCCAGAGAGAATAAGACAGCGGCCATGGCTCGTTTCTGGATGGGGTCCTACCTAAGAAGCATAAAAATTTTATCAATCGACCTGAAAACCCCAGTGTCTTTTAATTTGCCAAAAGAGTACAGTTTTATAAAGAAATTTTTAAAAAAATTCCTTTTAGAGACAAATGATGCAAGCATTTTAACTAACCACAAATCCCTCATCTCTCTTGTGCAGGACCGGGAAGTGGTGAGTCCAGTTCCAGGCCTCACACTAAGTGAGGCCAAAGACGTTTGGAGGAACGCAGCCCACCCAGCTCTCCAGAACAGACACAAGGACTTATCGTGGATGGTGGCTCATGAGATCCTCCCGGTCAGGGCGGTTATGCACTCCAGAGGCATGGCCAAAAACTCCATCTGCCCACGGTCCGGGTGCAACCACCCGGAGACCGTCCACCATCTGCTCTGGGAGTGCGGTGCTGCGCGGGACCTGTGGGCCAGGGCCGGCCCCCTGTTTTTCCCGTGCCTGCCAGCGGGTGGGGCCCAGGTGGACTACAAGCTCGCCATCCTGGGGGTGAGTCAGGGCCTCAAAGCCCAAACATCGCAGGAATTTGCCTCGCTCTGGCTCACCCTCAACCGGATAAAGGATGCCATCTGGGTCACCAGAAACCTGCTGGTGGGGAAACGCGTGACGGTCCCCCTCCACGCGAGCGAGCAGAAGATAAGATCAACGCTGCAGGGTGGGCCGCACGTCGTCATTCGGACGGGGGGGCCGAGGCTGCACAAAGAGGTCCCGGCCACCACCGACCTTGGCCGCCCGTAGATGCACCCTCACCACTCTGGCTACGGGAACAGCGGGCCAGCGGGCCGGAGGAGAGGGGATTTCCGCTGGGCCTTTGAAGCGGGGAGTCCTGAACCTGTTCTGGAGACCTGGAGTGAATGGACATTCTTGATAGGGACTCACCCCCGGTCCTGCACAACAGAGATTTTTAAACAGAATGATTTTATTATGTTTTAACTGGCTTGTATTTATTTGCTATTTATACTTTTATCCCTTTTTCTAACACCACACTGACTTGCATACATGGACTTTACACAACACACTACACTGACTGATTTTAACTAAGAATGCAAAACTGTTGGTTTTAATCTGTGTAAACATGTATGTTTAAAAAGAAAAGAAATGTGAGGTTTGAATGGAAAAAAAGAAATGTGTGACAATTAAACTTTTTTCGAAAGAAAAAATCTGTTCTTATCAGTTTAATATCTGATACGTCCCCTATCCGGGGACTGCATATTAAATTGATTTTTGGCACATGGAGCCGGAACCGGGGCTTGCTCCGTCCACTCCACGCATCGACCTGGTATTGCAGTGCCTCCAGGAACGGTGTGCTTCCCCTTTTTGGGGACTGCGAATTGTTGTGACTAATAGAAGAACCAACAACACCACTGGAATTTTTTTTGTCAGAGAATACAGAAATACGCAGGAAGCGCATACAGAATGACGATGAGGTGACGCAACGATGACCGTGCCACAGAGAAAGCAGCAAGCTGCGGTCATATGAGCATAGGGAAAAAAGAAGAACAAAAGCGTCGGTTGCCGGCCGGCTGACTCATCACCGTCACAGCACGTTTTTTGATGTCCCTCTTATTTGAGAGTCTTTACCAACGAGCTGATGAGTCGAATCAGGGGTTTGTGTTGGATGGATTAGGGACACCTGATTCAAATCAAGGTCACGCACGCACGCAGCAGTCAAGCAATGGAAGGTGCCCCGGCCTTCCTTTTCTTGGGGGAGGGGAAGGTCACCGTGTTTGAGGATGGCGAAGGGGGATAGGGCGCCTCTGCCTGGAGGCCAGGCAACTCATACTTACCTGGCAGGGGAGACACCACGATCAGGAAGGTGGTTCACCCAGGGCGAGGCTCGGCCATTGCACTCCGGTTGTGCTGACCCCTGCGAATTCCCCAAATGTGGGAATCTCGACTGCATACTTTATGGTAGTGGGGGACTGCGTTCGCGCTCTCCCCTGTACACACTGGTTAAAAGCAGATAGCGTGGAGGGAAAAAGCGTGCGGTTCTTGACGCTTGTGGCGCCGCCCACTGCCCCAAAGGGTGAAGTTGCACCAGTTTTGTTATGTTTCTGTCTCTTTCTGCTGTGTCAGCCAGTGACCCGGAGAGTTCAGAGAACTGAACTGCGTTTGTTTTCATCGAGGTTGTCGAAACCTGCGACCGGTTTGCCGAATGTGGTTTTTCCCACAAACTTTGATATTCAACGGACGAGTTGATTGACAGCAGTGGTCCCAAAGGCAAAGTTGTTCGGATGGAGGTTTTCTGTCGTATGGTACGACTGTCTCGTGCGCGTGCTGTGAAAAAGCACGCGACATACGTTCGCCTATAGCCGCTCTCATGTTGTTGCTTTTTCATTTTAAAGCGCCACTAGGTGGCCATTCACCGCGTCCTTTCTCGCCTGACCCCAGACTGAGCCCGTGCACGGGTGTACCGGCTTGGGTGAAATTGTCTCGTTCCGTCCAAGAGCTATAGCCGTTCTAGCAGACCCCGCCTCGCCCAGCCCGTAGGTTTCGGCCTGCCGCCGCCAAGCTGAATCGAAATTCCCACTTTTTTTCCGATCTGGACGGACAGTCAGACTCCAGAGAATCTTTCTGCACTGGTTTGGGCCAGATCGGGCAAAAGACCTAGGACTAGTGTGCAAAAGTAGGTTTTTCACAAAATCCCAAATACCCGAAAATTTCGCCAGCGCAACCTTCGAATCCGAGGCATGCGTCTCGCTCGGCTCGAGCCAAGGATTCCGATGATATAAGACACTTGGTTCTGCGGCGTGCGGTTTGGGAGCTACGAGCCATTTCGTGCCGGGCCCATCGGGGGGCCAGCCTTGGTGATGTTGTAGAGCGAGTGGCTAGTACCATCCCTCAAAGTTTCAGGTCTCTACGACGTAAGGCCTTTGCCAACCCTCCCCCCCTCACCGCTTCCCAGATGGGCGTCGCCTTTGCCGGCTCCCCTGCCGCTGCGTCATTGTGTCATCGCTTCTCGGCCTTTTGGCTAAGATCAAGTGTAGTATCTGTTCTTATCAGTTTAATATCTGATACGTCCCCTATCCGGGGACTGCATATTAAATTGATTTTTGGCACATGGAGCCGGAACCGGGGCTTGCTCCGTCCACTCCACGCATCGACCTGGTATTGCAGTGCCTCCAGGAACGGTGTGCTTCCCCTTTTTGGGGACTGCGAATTGTTGTGACTAATAGAAGAACCAACAACACCACTGGAATTTTGTCAGAGAATACAGAAATACGCAGGAAGCGCATACAGAATGACGATGAGGTGACGCAACGATGACCGTGCCACAGAGAAAGCAGCAAGCTGCGGTCATATGAGCATAGGGAAAAAAGAAGAACAAAAGCGTCGGTTGCCGGCCGGCTGACTCATCACCGTCACAGCACGTTTTTTGATGTCCCTCTTATTTGAGAGTCTTTACCAACGAGCTGATGAGTCGAATCAGGGGTTTGTGTTGGATGGATTAGGGACACCTGATTCAAATCAAGGTCACGCACGCACGCGCGCAGCAGTCAAGCAATGGAAGGTGCCCCGTCCTTCCTTTTCTTGGGGGAGGGGAAGGTCACCGTGTTTGAGGATGGCGAAGGGGGATAGGGCGCCTCTGCCTGGAGGCCAGGCAACTCATACTTACCTGGCAGGGGAGACACCATGATCAGGAAGGTGGTTCACCCAGGGCGAGGCTCGGCCATTGCACTCCGGTTGTGCTGACCCCTGCGAATTCCCCAAATGTGGGAATCTCGACTGCATAATTTATGGTAGTGGGGGACTGCGTTCGCGCTCTCCCCTGTACACACTGGTTAAAAGCAGATAGCGTGGAGGGAAAAAGCGTGCGGTTCTTGACGCTTGTGGCGCCGCCCACTGCCCCAAAGGGTGAAGTTGCACCAGTTTTGTTATGTTTCTGTCTCTTTCTGCTGTGTCAGCCAGTGACCCGGAGAGTTCAGAGAACTGAACTGCGTTTGTTTTCATCGAGGTTGTCGAAACCTGCGACCGGTTTGCCGAATGTGGTTTTTCCCACAAACTTTGATATTCAACGGACGAGTTGATTGACAGCAGTGGTCCCAAAGGCAAAGTTGTTCGGATGGAGGTTTTCTGTCGTATGGTACGACTGTCTCGTGCGCGTGCTGTGAAAAAGCACGCGACATACGTTCGCCTATAGCCGCTCTCATGTTGTTGCTTTTTCATTTTAAAGCGCCACTAGGTGGCCATTCACCGCGTCCTTTCTCGCCTGACCCCAGACTGAGCCCGTGCACGGGTGTACCGGCTTGGGTGAAATTGTCTCGTTCCGTCCAAGAGCTATAGCCGTTCTAGCAGACCCCGCCTCGCCCAGCCCGTAGGTTTCGGCCTGCCGCCGCCAAGCTGAATCGAAATTCCCACTTTTTTTCCGATCTGGACGGACAGTCAGACTCCAGAGAATCTTTCTGCACTGGTTTGGGCCAGATCGGGCAAAAGACCTAGGACTAGTGTGCAAAAGTAGGTTTTTCACAAAATCCCAAATACCCGAAAATTTCGCCAGCGCAACCTTCGAATCCGAGGCATGCGTCTCGCTCGGCTCGAGCCAAGGATTCCGATGATATAAGACACTTGGTTCTGCGGCGTGCGGTTTGGGAGCTACGAGCCATTTCGTGCCGGGCCCATCGGGGGGCCAGCCTTGGTGATGTTGTAGAGCGAGTGGCTAGTACCATCCCTCAAAGTTTCAGGTCTCTACGACGTAAGGCCTTTGCCAACCCTCCCCCCCTCACCGCTTCCCAGATGGGCGTCGCCTTTGCCGGCTCCCCTGCCGCTGCGTCATTGTGTCATCGCTTCTCGGCCTTTTGGCTAAGATCAAGTGTAGTATCTGTTCTTATCAGTTTAATATCTGATACGTCCCCTATCCGGGGACTGCATATTAAATTGATTTTTGGCACATGGAGCCGGAACCGGGGCTTGCTCCGTCCACTCCACGCATCGACCTGGTATTGCAGTGCCTCCAGGAACGGTGTGCTTCCCCTTTTTGGGGACTGCGAATTGTTGTGACTAATAGAAGAACCAACAACACCACTGGAATTTTGTCAGAGAATACAGAAATACGCAGGAAGCGCATACAGAATGACGATGAGGTGACGCAACGATGACCGTGCCACAGAGAAAGCAGCAAGCTGCGGTCATATGAGCATAGGGAAAAAAGAAGAACAAAAGCGTCGGTTGCCGGCCGGCTGACTCATCACCGTCACAGCACGTTTTTTGATGTCCCTCTTATTTGAGAGTCTTTACCAACGAGCTGATGAGTCGAATCAGGGGTTTGTGTTGGATGGATTAGGGACACCTGATTCAAATCAAGGTCACGCACGCACGCACGCAGCAGTCAAGCAATGGAAGGTGCCCCGTCCTTCCTTTTCTTGGGGGAGGGGAAGGTCACCGTGTTTGAGGATGGCGAAGGGGGATAGGGCGCCTCTGCCTGGAGGCCAGGCAACTCATACTTACCTGGCAGGGGAGACACCATGATCAGGAAGGTGGTTCACCCAGGGCGAGGCTCGGCCATTGCACTCCGGTTGTGCTGACCCCTGCGAATTCCCCAAATGTGGGAATCTCGACTGCATAATTTATGGTAGTGGGGGACTGCGTTCGCGCTCTCCCCTGTACACACTGGTTAAAAGCAGATAGCGTGGAGGGAAAAAGCGTGCGGTTCTTGACGCTTGTGGCGCCGCCCACTGCCCCAAAGGGTGAAGTTGCACCAGTTTTGTTATGTTTCTGTCTCTTTCTGCTGTGTCAGCCAGTGACCCGGAGAGTTCAGAGAACTGAACTGCGTTTGTTTTCATCGAGGTTGTCGAAACCTGCGACCGGTTTGCCGAATGTGGTTTTTCCCACAAACTTTGATATTCAACGGACGAGTTGATTGACAGCAGTGGTCCCAAAGGCAAAGTTGTTCGGATGGAGGTTTTCTGTCGTATGGTACGACTGTCTCGTGCGCGTGCTGTGAAAAAGCACGCGACATACGTTCGCCTATAGCCGCTCTCATGTTGTTGCTTTTTCATTTTAAAGCGCCACTAGGTGGCCATTCACCGCGTCCTTTCTCGCCTGACCCCAGACTGAGCCCGTGCACGGGTGTACCGGCTTGGGTGAAATTGTCTCGTTCCGTCCAAGAGCTATAGCCGTTCTAGCAGACCCCGCCTCGCCCAGCCCGTAGGTTTCGGCCTGCCGCCGCCAAGCTGAATCGAAATTCCCACTTTTTTTCCGATCTGGACGGACAGTCAGACTCCAGAGAATCTTTCTGCACTGGTTTGGGCCAGATCGGGCAAAAGACCTAGGACTAGTGTGCAAAAGTAGGTTTTTCACAAAATCCCAAATACCCGAAAATTTCGCCAGCGCAACCTTCGAATCCGAGGCATGCGTCTCGCTCGGCTCGAGCCAAGGATTCCGATGATATAAGACACTTGGTTCTGCGGCGTGCGGTTTGGGAGCTACGAGCCATTTCGTGCCGGGCCCATCGGGGGGCCAGCCTTGGTGATGTTGTAGAGCGAGTGGCTAGTACCATCCCTCAAAGTTTCAGGTCTCTACGACGTAAGGCCTTTGCCAACCCTCCCCCCCTCACCGCTTCCCAGATGGGCGTCGCCTTTGCCGGCTCCCCTGCCGCTGCGTCATTGTGTCATCGCTTCTCGGCCTTTTGGCTAAGATCAAGTGGTCTGGTCTTACGGTTGAGACAGCGATCGCCTCTTGTGGGACCTTTGTCTCGTGTGTTGCTTGTCACACGGGACATACAGCCTTCAGGAGGTACATTGACAAGCGGCTTTTAATTGACGAATCGTTTCTACGAGGACTCTTCTTGTTTTAAGGTAAGCAGGTTTTAATTAATTTATCTATTTATTGTATTAATTTATTGTTTTAGCCGCCGCTTGCTGGTGGTGCCTCCAACATGTTGGCTGCTCGTGCCGGCGTGAGGAGGCACCACAGCGTGCGTTTTAAATTCAAAGCAAAAGAGGATGGAACTCTCCTGGCGATGTCCAGACTGGATTTCTCCAGGAAGTTCATCCAACAAATTCTTGGTTTTAAGGCTCCGGACATAAACTGCTTGTTGACTCTGCCCCTGAATCATGGCTTTGATGTAAGTTTTGCTTCAGCTTCCTTATTAAATACTTTTTGGTCTCGTTTTGAAATGTGTAAAGCCAATTTTTCCATGTTCACTGTGGAAAAACTGACTGATAATTCACTGAAAGTTGTGATTATCAGGATGTTTAATGAAACAGTAAGTGGAGAGGACATTTCTGTGTGGTTGGCAAGATATTGCTCTATTCGCGGACAACCAGTCAAGGTTTTAGACGAAGACGGTATCTGGAGCTGTGCGTGGAGAGTGCCCATCAAACAATGGGCAGATCCCAACAGCTACCATGGCCTGAGTCAAATTCCTTCAATGATTGTGTTGGGAGAGAATAGAGGCTACATCCATTACCAAGGGATGCCCAAGCTATGCCGCAAGTGTGGCCAACTTGGACATCTCGCCGAGGCATGTCAAGAAGTAGTGTGCAGGAAGTGCAGAGAAATTGGGCACATTTTTGAGGAGTGCAAAAATGGCAGAAAGTGCAACCTTTGTGGAGAATCATCCCATCTCTACAGAGATTGCCCTAAAAGTTTTGCCAACAAATTAAAGAGCAACAAAATGGCCGCCCCACCAAAAGAACAAACGATTGAGGAGGCGGGCCCCGAGGTTTTGGCGGGAAATTCAAATCCTCAGCCAGCCTCGGGGATTGGACAGGAAGGAGAAAGTGGGGCGGCCACAGGGGCGGAGTCAAACATGGCAGTTGATCAGGGGGAGGAAGCCACTCCTCCAAATGAAAATGAAGACAAAATGGAGGACGAAGAGGAGGAAACGGCTTCCTCCCTACAAACAGTTTCGGAGCTAAGTGTGGTGGACAGTGGGAGTGAAACTGATTGTTCTCTCCCAAATGCTCAAGTGCAGAAAAGGTCTGCGAGATCTCCTCTGTTTCTGACAGAGGAGAAAAGGCTGAGGGCAGCGCATCGGCTAGATAGTTCCTCTTCGGAAGATCTAGACCGTATGTGGCCCGCAGAATCTCCAAATGAAGTCTCTTTTCTGCATATTAAGCTAAGAACATCGTCGCCAAAGGAACTGCAAGAGGTTCACTCTGCAGATTCGGAGGCGGCGAGCATTTGCCCTCCTGATCCCAGTTTTTCTGGGGAAAAGGAAAGGCAGGTGCAACAAGAAATAACATGATTTTAATTTGATTTCTGTAGTCTCTTTCTTGTTTTAAATGTCTCACACCCTTTTAACTATACTGCTCATGGCTCTCACTATCTCCACCATAAATGTGAGAAGTGTGAGGAGCAATATACGAGCACAGAGTACTCTATCCTATCTAAAATCTTTTAAGTCAGATGTGTTTTTATTGCAAGAATGTGGTCTGCCCTTTTTAACAAATTACAAGAAGTGGGAGGAGCTTTGGACCCCAGGACGTTCCATATGGAGTGGGTCCAATTTTAACAAAAATGATGGTGTTGCTATTTTAATCAAAAATCCTAATATTCTGGTGAAGGGCTGCACCGTGGTGAGGGATGGGCGGGCAATTTTAACAAATCTGACCTTTTTAGATAGGGATTTCAAGGTTTTAAATGTGTATGGTTTTACTGAAAAAAATGAGAGGTATGAGCTTTTAGAAGATTTGCAGCCTCACATGCTAGGGAGGGACCCCCTAATAGTAGCTGGGGATTTTAATTGTGTTTTAAATCAGAAAGATAGGAAAAGGGTAGGGGATGATTTTAAAGTAGATAAAACTTCGGTTTTATTAAAAAAAATAGTTAATGATTTTAAACTAACTGACTGTTTTAAGGAGATGCATCCAAGAGAGGAGGGCTTCACCTGGGTCAGTGGTGATGGTGCTAGAGCCTCTCGTATTGATTTTGTTTTTACTCGCAATTGTCCACCAATGGATGCTACATTGACTCCCTTGCACTTTTCAGATCACGCTATGCTTTCGTGCACCCTTTCACTTCCCACAGACTTGACGGTAGGGAGGGGAATATGGAAGCTGAACTGCTCCCTGTTGCAAGATGAGACCATTGTCAAAGAATACAGGGAGCAGTTCAGCCAATGGCAGACTTTACAAGACTTTTTTGACTCACGAGCACAGTGGTGGGAAATGGTGAAGGGTAGGACAAGACTTTTTTTTAGACAGAAGGGGAAAAAAAAGAAAGAAAAAGAAACAAGACGCATAGTGGGGCTGCAAAAGAGACTACAGAGATATTTTAATCTTTTAAATAGTGGAATCGATTTTAGTGAAGAAATAAAAGCGGTCAAAAATGAAATGTCTGTTTTAGAAAAGGAAAGGAATAAGGGAGTGATTTTAAGAAGTAAAGAGAGAGAACTGGAAGAAGGGGAAAAGTGTACACGTTACTTTTTTAAAAAAGTTATAGCAAAGGGAGGAACCATGACAAAATTAAAAACAAAAGGAGGGGAGGTTAAAAACACAAAAGAAATTGGAAGAGTGGTGGAAAATTTTTATGGGAGCCTATATGAGGAAAAGAAAGTGCAACCTGCAATCATGGATGAAGTTTTAAGTACCCTGGAAAATAAGATAAATGAAAATGCTGACTTTTTAACTATAGATTTTAATGTCCTAGAAATGACGAAAGTTTTAAAGAGTTTTAAGAAGGGGAAGTCCCCAGGAATGGATGGACTTCCCGTAGAATTTTATGACAAATTTTGGGACATTTTAGTGCACGAACTGTTGACGGTTTTTAAAGAATTTGATAGACACGACAGACTCCCGGACAGTTTTAGAACAGGGATAGTGACACTTTTACATAAAAAAGACGACAAGACAGACTTAAAAAATTGGCGACCGATCACTCTTTTAAATTTTGATTGCAAACTTTTTAGTAAATTATTATCTGGACGGATGTCGCAAGTTTTAGAGGACGTGATCCACCCGGATCAAGCTTGTGCGGTGCCCGGGAGAAAGATCACGGACAGCCTGATATTGATTAGAGATGCTATCTGTTTTGCGAGAGACAGAAATATTCGGCTAGTAGTCCTAAATCTAGATTTTGAAAAAGCCTTTGATCGGGTCTCGCACCAATACCTTTTTAAGGTATTGCAAAAAATGGGGTTCCCTGGGAGGTTTTTAGCATGGGTGGGACTGCTATACAGAGATATATCCAGCAGAATTATGGTAAATGGGAACTTGACAAAAGCGATAAATGTTCGCAGTGGCGTTCGTCAAGGGTGTCCGTTATCCCCACTCTTGTATGTGGCCTGTATTGAGCCATTGGCACAACTCTTGAGAAGGGATAAATGGATCAATGGACTGGACATACCTGGGACTGGAGGACTGACAGCGACCTGTGTTTTATATATGGACGACGTAACCCTTTTAGCTACTGACGTTTTATCTGTACGAAGAGCAATGGACTTGACTGACTGGTACGGTCGGGCCTCGGGCGCCAGACTAAACAGGAATAAGTCCGAGGCCCAGCTCTTCGGGCCGTGGGGGGACGTAGACATAGGAAGACTGGACGTAAATTTTAAACAAACTGATATTAAGGTTTTAGGTATTAAATTTGACAAAGAGGGAGGTGGACAGAACAATTGGGCTGACGCATTAGGGAAAGTCAGGAAAAGATTGGGGTTTTGGGGACTGAGGACTTTGACACTTGAAGGCAAGGTTTTAATATATAAAGCAGTGATCTTACCTTTGTTCTTATTGTTGTGTTCTGTTTTTATTCCCCCCAGATCTTTTATTTTAGGTGTGGAGAGGGCGGTCTTTTATTTCTTCTGGGGGTCCAAATGGGAGAGACTTAAAAGAGAGGTGGTAAAGAAGAGAAAAGAGAATGGTGGGAAGGGCCTCCCAGACCCCCACCTGTTTTTAACCAGCCGTTTTACCGCACTGCACATCAAATATGCTTTGACCCCATCCAGAGAAAACAAGACAGCAGCCATGGCTCGATTCTGGATGGGGTCCTATTTAAGAACTTTAAAGATTTTAGCAGTTGATTTAAAAACCCCAGTGTCTTTTAATCTCCCGAAACATTACTGTTTTATCAAGACATTTTTAAAGAAACACTTTTTAGAAACAGAAGATGTGACGATTTTAACTAACCATAAGTCTCTTATCTCTCTTGTGCAGGATCGAGAAAAGGTGAGCCCAGTTCCAGGCCTCACGCCAAGTGAGGCCAAAGAAGTTTGGAGGAACGTTGCCCACCCAGCTCTCCAGAACAGGCTTAAGGACTTGGCGTGGATGGTGGCTCATGAGATCCTCCCGGTCAGGGCGGTTATGCACTCCAGAGGCATGGCCAAAAATCCCACCTGCCCACGGTCCGGGTGTAAATCCCCGGAGACCGTCTACCATCTGCTCTGGGAGTGCGGTGCTGCGCGGGACCTGTGGGCCAGGGCCGGCCCCCTGTTTTTCCCGTGCCTGCCAGCGGGTGGGGCCCAGGTGGATTACAAGCTCGCCATCCTAGGGGTGGGTCAGGGCCTAAAAGCCCTAACAACACAAGAATTTGCATCGCTCTGGCTCACCCTTAACCTGATAAAGGATGCCATCTGGGTCACCAGAAACCTGCTGGTGGGGAAACGCGTGACGGTCCCCCTCCACGCGAGCGAGCAGAGGATAAGATCAGCGCTGCAGGGTGGGCCGCACGTCGTTATTCGGATGGGGGGGCCGAGGCCACACGAGAAGGTCCCGGCCACCACCGACCTTGGCCGCCCGTAGATGCACCCTCACCACTCTGGCTACGGGAACAGCGGGCCAGCGGGCCGGAGGAGAGGGGATCTCCGCTGGGCTCTGGAAGCGAGGAGTCTTGAGCCTGTTCTGGAGAACTGGAGTGAATGGACATGTTTTTTAGGGGCTCACCCTCGATCCTTTACAAGAGATGAAGTTTTAATTGTCACGTTTTAGTCTGTTTTATCATGAATATATTTATTGTTTTCATTCATTTTATCCCTCTTTTAACACCACACTGACATACATGGACTTTTACACAACACATCAACTGATTTTAACAAAATATTGTCTTGTGTTTTAATCGGTGTAACTATGTATTTTTATTTTTTTTAAAAAGAAAAAAAGAAATGTGTGGCATAAATATGAAAATGAATTGAAATCAATATGAAAAAATGTAACAATAAAACTTTTCGAAAGAAAAATCTGTTCTTATCAGTTTAATATCTGATACGTCCCCTATCCGGGGACTGCATATTAAATTGATTTTTGGCACATGGAGCCGGAACCGGGGCTTGCTCCGTCCACTCCACGCATCGACCTGGTATTGCAGTGCCTCCAGGAACGGTGTGCTTCCCCTTTTTGGGGACTGCGAATTGTTGTGACTAATAGAAGAACCAACAACACCACTGGAATTTTTTTTGTCAGAGAATACAGAAATACGCAGGAAGCGCATACAGAATGACGATGAGGTGACGCAACGATGACCGTGCCACAGAGAAAGCAGCAAGCTGCGGTCATATGAGCATAGGGAAAAAAGAAGAACAAAAGCGTCGGTTGCCGGCCGGCTGACTCATCACCGTCACAGCACGTTTTTTGATGTCCCTCTTATTTGAGAGTCTTTACCAACGAGCTGATGAGTCGAATCAGGGGTTTGTGTTGGATGGATTAGGGACACCTGATTCAAATCAAGGTCACGCACGCACGCAGCAGTCAAGCAATGGAAGGTGCCCCGTCCTTCCTTTTCTTGGGGGAGGGGAAGGTCACCGTGTTTGAGGATGGCGAAGGGGGATAGGGCGCCTCTGCCTGGAGGCCAGGCAACTCATACTTACCTGGCAGGGGAGACACCATGATCAGGAAGGTGGTTCACCCAGGGCGAGGCTCGGCCATTGCACTCCGGTTGTGCTGACCCCTGCGAATTCCCCAAATGTGGGAATCTCGACTGCATAATTTATGGTAGTGGGGGACTGCGTTCGCGCTCTCCCCTGTACACACTGGTTAAAAGCAGATAGCGTGGAGGGAAAAAGCGTGCGGTTCTTGACGCTTGTGGCGCCGCCCACTGCCCCAAAGGGTGAAGTTGCACCAGTTTTGTTATGTTTCTGTCTCTTTCTGCTGTGTCAGCCAGTGACCCGGAGAGTTCAGAGAACTGAACTGCGTTTGTTTTCATCGAGGTTGTCGAAACCTGCGACCGGTTTGCCGAATGTGGTTTTTCCCACAAACTTTGATATTCAACGGACGAGTTGATTGACAGCAGTGGTCCCAAAGGCAAAGTTGTTCGGATGGAGGTTTTCTGTCGTATGGTACGACTGTCTCGTGCGCGTGCTGTGAAAAAGCACGCGACATACGTTCGCCTATAGCCGCTCTCATGTTGTTGCTTTTTCATTTTAAAGCGCCACTAGGTGGCCATTCACCGCGTCCTTTCTCGCCTGACCCCAGACTGAGCCCGTGCACGGGTGTACCGGCTTGGGTGAAATTGTCTCGTTCCGTCCAAGAGCTATAGCCGTTCTAGCAGACCCCGCCTCGCCCAGCCCGTAGGTTTCGGCCTGCCGCCGCCAAGCTGAATCGAAATTCCCACTTTTTTTCCGATCTGGACGGACAGTCAGACTCCAGAGAATCTTTCTGCACTGGTTTGGGCCAGATCGGGCAAAAGACCTAGGACTAGTGTGCAAAAGTAGGTTTTTCACAAAATCCCAAATACCCGAAAATTTCGCCAGCGCAACCTTCGAATCCGAGGCATGCGTCTCGCTCGGCTCGAGCCAAGGATTCCGATGATATAAGACACTTGGTTCTGCGGCGTGCGGTTTGGGAGCTACGAGCCATTTCGTGCCGGGCCCATCGGGGGGCCAGCCTTGGTGATGTTGTAGAGCGAGTGGCTAGTACCATCCCTCAAAGTTTCAGGTCTCTACGACGTAAGGCCTTTGCCAACCCTCCCCCCCTCACCGCTTCCCAGATGGGCGTCGCCTTTGCCGGCTCCCCTGCCGCTGCGTCATTGTGTCATCGCTTCTCGGCCTTTTGGCTAAGATCAAGTGTAGTATCTGTTCTTATCAGTTTAATATCTGATACGTCCCCTATCCGGGGACTGCATATTAAATTGATTTTTGGCACATGGAGCCGGAACCGGGGCTTGCTCCGTCCACTCCACGCATCGACCTGGTATTGCAGTGCCTCCAGGAACGGTGTGCTTCCCCTTTTTGGGGACTGCGAATTGTTGTGACTAATAGAAGAACCAACAACACCACTGGAATTTTTTTTGTCAGAGAATACAGAAATACGCAGGAAGCGCATACAGAATGACGATGAGGTGACGCAACGATGACCGTGCCACAGAGAAAGCAGCAAGCTGCGGTCATATGAGCATAGGGAAAAAAGAAGAACAAAAGCGTCGGTTGCCGGCCGGCTGACTCATCACCGTCACAGCACGTTTTTTGATGTCCCTCTTATTTGAGAGTCTTTACCAACGAGCTGATGAGTCGAATCAGGGGTTTGTGTTGGATGGATTAGGGACACCTGATTCAAATCAAGGTCACGCACGCACGCAGCAGTCAAGCAATGGAAGGTGCCCCGTCCTTCCTTTTCTTGGGGGAGGGGAAGGTCACCGTGTTTGAGGATGGCGAAGGGGGATAGGGCGCCTCTGCCTGGAGGCCAGGCAACTCATACTTACCTGGCAGGGGAAACACCATGATCAGGAAGGTGGTTCACCCAGGGCGAGGCTCGGCCATTGCACTCCGGTTGTGCTGACCCCTGCGAATTCCCCAAATGTGGGAATCTCGACTGCATAATTTATGGTAGTGGGGGACTGCGTTCGCGCTCTCCCCTGTACACACTGGTTAAAAGCAGATAGCGTGGAGGGAAAAAGCGTGCGGTTCTTGACGGTTGTGGCGCTGCCCACTGCCCCAAAGGGTGAAGTTGCACCAGTTTTGTTATGTTTCTGTCTCTTTCTGCTGTGTCAGCCAGTGACCCGGAGAGTTCAGAGAACTGAACTGCGTTTGTTTTCATCGAGGTTGTCGAAACCTGCGACCGGTTTGCCGAATGTGGTTTTTCCCACAAACTTTGATATTCAACGGACGAGTTGATTGACAGCAGTGGTCCCAAAGGCAAAGTTGTTCGGATGGAGGTTTTCTGTCGTATGGTACGACTGTCTCGTGCGCGTGCTGTGAAAAAGCACGCGACATACGTTCGCCTATAGCCGCTCTCATGTTGTTGCTTTTTCATTTTAAAGCGCCACTAGGTGGCCATTCACCGCGTCCTTTCTCGCCTGACCCCAGACTGAGCCCGTGCACGGGTGTACCGGCTTGGGTGAAATTGTCTCGTTCCGTCCAAGAGCTATAGCCGTTCTAGCAGACCCCGCCTCGCCCAGCCCGTAGGTTTCGGCCTGCCGCCGCCAAGCTGAATCGAAATTCCCACTTTTTTTCCGATCTGGACGGACAGTCAGACTCCAGAGAATCTTTCTGCACTGGTTTGGGCCAGATCGGGCAAAAGACCTAGGACTAGTGTGCAAAAGTAGGTTTTTCACAAAATCCCAAATACCCGAAAATTTCGCCAGCGCAACCTTCGAATCCGAGGCATGCGTCTCGCTCGGCTCGAGCCAAGGATTCCGATGATATAAGACACTTGGTTCTGCGGCGTGCGGTTTGGGAGCTACGAGCCATTTCGTGCCGGGCCCATCGGGGGGCCAGCCTTGGTGATGTTGTAGAGCGAGTGGCTAGTACCATCCCTCAAAGTTTCAGGTCTCTACGACGTAAGGCCTTTGCCAACCCTCCCCCCCTCACCGCTTCCCAGATGGGCGTCGCCTTTGCCGGCTCCCCTGCCGCTGCGTCATTGTGTCATCGCTTCTCGGCCTTTTGGCTAAGATCAAGTGTAGTATCTGTTCTTATCAGTTTAATATCTGATACGTCCCCTATCCGGGGACTGCATATTAAATTGATTTTTGGCACATGGAGCCGGAACCGGGGCTTGCTCCGTCCACTCCACGCATCGACCTGGTATTGCAGTGCCTCCAGGAACGGTGTGCTTCCCCTTTTTGGGGACTGCGAATTGTTGTGACTAATAGAAGAACCAACAACACCACTGGAATTTTGTCAGAGAATACAGAAATACGCAGGAAGCGCATACAGAATGACGATGAGGTGACGCAACGATGACCGTGCCACAGAGAAAGCAGCAAGCTGCGGTCATATGAGCATAGGGAAAAAAGAAGAACAAAAGCGTCGGTTGCCGGCCGGCTGACTCATCACCGTCACAGCACGTTTTTTGATGTCCCTCTTATTTGAGAGTCTTTACCAACGAGCTGATGAGTCGAATCAGGGGTTTGTGTTGGATGGATTAGGGACACCTGATTCAAATCAAGGTCACGCACGCACGCAGCAGTCAAGCAATGGAAGGTGCCCCGTCCTTCCTTTTCTTGGGGGAGGGGAAGGCCACCGTGTTTGAGGATGGCGAAGGGGGATAGGGCGCCTCTGCCTGGAGGCCAGGCAACTCATACTTACCTGGCAGGGGAGACACCATGATCAGGAAGGTGGTTCACCCAGGGCGAGGCTCGGCCATTGCACTCCGGTTGTGCTGACCCCTGCGAATTCCCCAAATGTGGGAATCTCGACTGCATAATTTATGGTAGTGGGGGACTGCGTTCGCGCTCTCCCCTGTACACACTGGTTAAAAGCAGATAGCGTGGAGGGAAAAAGCGCGCGGTTCTTGACACTTGTGGCGCCGCCCACTGCCCCAAAGGGTGAAGTTGCACCAGTTTTGTTATGTTTCTGTCTCTTTCTGCTGTGTCAGCCAGTGACCCGGAGAGTTCAGAGAACTGAACTGCGTTTGTTTTCATCGAGGTTGTCGAAACCTGCGACCGGTTTGCCGAATGTGGTTTTTCCCACAAACTTTGATATTCAACGGACGAGTTGATTGACAGCAGTGGTCCCAAAGGCAAAGTGGTTCGGATGGAGGTTTTCTGTCGTATGGTACGACTGTCTCGTGCGCGTGCTGTGAAAAAGCACGCGACATACGTTCGCCTATAGCCGCTCTCATGTTGTTGCTTTTTCATTTTAAAGCGCCACTAGGTGGCCATTCACCGCGTCCTTTCTCGCCTGACCCCAGACTGAGCCCGTGCACGGGTGTACCGGCTTGGGTGAAATTGTCTCGTTCCGTCCAAGAGCTATAGCCGTTCTAGCAGACCCCGCCTCGCCCAGCCCGTAGGTTTCGGCCTGCCGCCGCCAAGCTGAATCGAAATTCCCACTTTTTTTCCGATCTGGACGGACAGTCAGACTCCAGAGAATCTTTCTGCACTGGTTTGGGCCAGATCGGGCAAAAGACCTAGGACTAGTGTGCAAAAGTAGGTTTTTCACAAAATCCCAAATACCCGAAAATTTCGCCAGCGCAACCTTCGAATCCGAGGCATGCGTCTCGCTCGGCTCGAGCCAAGGATTCCGATGATATAAGACACTTGGTTCTGCGGCGTGCGGTTTGGGAGCTACGAGCCATTTCGTGCCGGGCCCATCGGGGGGCCAGCCTTGGTGATGTTGTAGAGCGAGTGGCTAGTACCATCCCTCAAAGTTTCAGGTCTCTACGACGTAAGGCCTTTGCCAACCCTCCCCCCCTCACCGCTTCCCAGATGGGCGTCGCCTTTGCCGGCTCCCCTGCCGCTGCGTCATTGTGTCATCGCTTCTCGGCCTTTTGGCTAAGATCAAGTGTAGTATCTGTTCTTATCAGTTTAATATCTGATACGTCCCCTATCCGGGGACTGCATATTAAATTGATTTTTGGCACATGGAGCCGGAACCGGGGCTTGCTCCGTCCACTCCACGCATCGACCTGGTATTGCAGTGCCTCCAGGAACGGTGTGCTTCCCCTTTTTGGGGACTGCGAATTGTTGTGACTAATAGAAGAACCAACAACACCACTGGAATTTTGTCAGAGAATACAGAAATACGCAGGAAGCGCATACAGAATGACGATGAGGTGACGCAACGATGACCGTGCCACAGAGAAAGCAGCAAGCTGCGGTCATATGAGCATAGGGAAAAAAGAAGAACAAAAGCGTCGGTTGCCGGCCGGCTGACTCATCACCGTCACAGCACGTTTTTTGATGTCCCTCTTATTTGAGAGTCTTTACCAACGAGCTGATGAGTCGAATCAGGGGTTTGTGTTGGATGGATTAGGGACACCTGATTCAAATCAAGGTCACGCACGCACGCAGCAGTCAAGCAATGGAAGGTGCCCCGTCCTTCCTTTTCTTGGGGGAGGGGAAGGTCACCGTGTTTGAGGATGGCGAAGGGGGATAGGGCGCCTCTGCCTGGAGGCCAGGCAACTCATACTTACCTGGCAGGGGAAACACCATGATCAGGAAGGTGGTTCACCCAGGGCGAGGCTCGGCCATTGCACTCCGGTTGTGCTGACCCCTGCGAATTCCCCAAATGTGGGAATCTCGACTGCATAATTTATGGTAGTGGGGGACTGCGTTCGCGCTCTCCCCTGTACACACTGGTTAAAAGCAGATAGCGTGGAGGGAAAAAGCGTGCGGTTCTTGACGGTTGTGGCGCTGCCCACTGCCCCAAAGGGTGAAGTTGCACCAGTTTTGTTATGTTTCTGTCTCTTTCTGCTGTGTCAGCCAGTGACCCGGAGAGTTCAGAGAACTGAACTGCGTTTGTTTTCATCGAGGTTGTCGAAACCTGCGACCGGTTTGCCGAATGTGGTTTTTCCCACAAACTTTGATATTCAACGGACGAGTTGATTGACAGCAGTGGTCCCAAAGGCAAAGTTGTTCGGATGGAGGTTTTCTGTCGTATGGTACGACTGTCTCGTGCGCGTGCTGTGAAAAAGCACGCGACATACGTTCGCCTATAGCCGCTCTCATGTTGTTGCTTTTTCATTTTAAAGCGCCACTAGGTGGCCATTCACCGCGTCCTTTCTCGCCTGACCCCAGACTGAGCCCGTGCACGGGTGTACCGGCTTGGGTGAAATTGTCTCGTTCCGTCCAAGAGCTATAGCCGTTCTAGCAGACCCCGCCTCGCCCAGCCCGTAGGTTTCGGCCTGCCGCCGCCAAGCTGAATCGAAATTCCCACTTTTTTTCCGATCTGGACGGACAGTCAGACTCCAGAGAATCTTTCTGCACTGGTTTGGGCCAGATCGGGCAAAAGACCTAGGACTAGTGTGCAAAAGTAGGTTTTTCACAAAATCCCAAATACCCGAAAATTTCGCCAGCGCAACCTTCGAATCCGAGGCATGCGTCTCGCTCGGCTCGAGCCAAGGATTCCGATGATATAAGACACTTGGTTCTGCGGCGTGCGGTTTGGGAGCTACGAGCCATTTCGTGCCGGGCCCATCGGGGGGCCAGCCTTGGTGATGTTGTAGAGCGAGTGGCTAGTACCATCCCTCAAAGTTTCAGGTCTCTACGACGTAAGGCCTTTGCCAACCCTCCCCCCCTCACCGCTTCCCAGATGGGCGTCGCCTTTGCCGGCTCCCCTGCCGCTGCGTCATTGTGTCATCGCTTCTCGGCCTTTTGGCTAAGATCAAGTGTAGTATCTGTTCTTATCAGTTTAATATCTGATACGTCCCCTATCCGGGGACTGCATATTAAATTGATTTTTGGCACATGGAGCCGGAACCGGGGCTTGCTCCGTCCACTCCACGCATCGACCTGGTATTGCAGTGCCTCCAGGAACGGTGTGCTTCCCCTTTTTGGGGACTGCGAATTGTTGTGACTAATAGAAGAACCAACAACACCACTGGAATTTTGTCAGAGAATACAGAAATACGCAGGAAGCGCATACAGAATGACGATGAGGTGACGCAACGATGACCGTGCCACAGAGAAAGCAGCAAGCTGCGGTCATATGAGCATAGGGAAAAAAGAAGAACAAAAGCGTCGGTTGCCGGCCGGCTGACTCATCACCGTCACAGCACGTTTTTTGATGTCCCTCTTATTTGAGAGTCTTTACCAACGAGCTGATGAGTCGAATCAGGGGTTTGTGTTGGATGGATTAGGGACACCTGATTCAAATCAAGGTCACGCACGCACGCAGCAGTCAAGCAATGGAAGGTGCCCCGTCCTTCCTTTTCTTGGGGGAGGGGAAGGCCACCGTGTTTGAGGATGGCGAAGGGGGATAGGGCGCCTCTGCCTGGAGGCCAGGCAACTCATACTTACCTGGCAGGGGAGACACCATGATCAGGAAGGTGGTTCACCCAGGGCGAGGCTCGGCCATTGCACTCCGGTTGTGCTGACCCCTGCGAATTCCCCAAATGTGGGAATCTCGACTGCATAATTTATGGTAGTGGGGGACTGCGTTCGCGCTCTCCCCTGTACACACTGGTTAAAAGCAGATAGCGTGGAGGGAAAAAGCGCGCGGTTCTTGACACTTGTGGCGCCGCCCACTGCCCCAAAGGGTGAAGTTGCACCAGTTTTGTTATGTTTCTGTCTCTTTCTGCTGTGTCAGCCAGTGACCCGGAGAGTTCAGAGAACTGAACTGCGTTTGTTTTCATCGAGGTTGTCGAAACCTGCGACCGGTTTGCCGAATGTGGTTTTTCCCACAAACTTTGATATTCAACGGACGAGTTGATTGACAGCAGTGGTCCCAAAGGCAAAGTGGTTCGGATGGAGGTTTTCTGTCGTATGGTACGACTGTCTCGTGCGCGTGCTGTGAAAAAGCACGCGACATACGTTCGCCTATAGCCGCTCTCATGTTGTTGCTTTTTCATTTTAAAGCGCCACTAGGTGGCCATTCACCGCGTCCTTTCTCGCCTGACCCCAGACTGAGCCCGTGCACGGGTGTACCGGCTTGGGTGAAATTGTCTCGTTCCGTCCAAGAGCTATAGCCGTTCTAGCAGACCCCGCCTCGCCCAGCCCGTAGGTTTCGGCCTGCCGCCGCCAAGCTGAATCGAAATTCCCACTTTTTTTCCGATCTGGACGGACAGTCAGACTCCAGAGAATCTTTCTGCACTGGTTTGGGCCAGATCGGGCAAAAGACCTAGGACTAGTGTGCAAAAGTAGGTTTTTCACAAAATCCCAAATACCCGAAAATTTCGCCAGCGCAACCTTCGAATCCGAGGCATGCGTCTCGCTCGGCTCGAGCCAAGGATTCCGATGATATAAGACACTTGGTTCTGCGGCGTGCGGTTTGGGAGCTACGAGCCATTTCGTGCCGGGCCCATCGGGGGGCCAGCCTTGGTGATGTTGTAGAGCGAGTGGCTAGTACCATCCCTCAAAGTTTCAGGTCTCTACGACGTAAGGCCTTTGCCAACCCTCCCCCCCTCACCGCTTCCCAGATGGGCGTCGCCTTTGCCGGCTCCCCTGCCGCTGCGTCATTGTGTCATCGCTTCTCGGCCTTTTGGCTAAGATCAAGTGTAGTATCTGTTCTTATCAGTTTAATATCTGATACGTCCCCTATCCGGGGACTGCATATTAAATTGATTTTTGGCACATGGAGCCGGAACCGGGGCTTGCTCCGTCCACTCCACGCATCGACCTGGTATTGCAGTGCCTCCAGGAACGGTGTGCTTCCCCTTTTTGGGGACTGCGAATTGTTGTGACTAATAGAAGAACCAACAACACCACTGGAATTTTGTCAGAGAATACAGAAATACGCAGGAAGCGCATACAGAATGACGATGAGGTGACGCAACGATGACCGTGCCACAGAGAAAGCAGCAAGCTGCGGTCATATGAGCATAGGGAAAAAAGAAGAACAAAAGCGTCGGTTGCCGGCCGGCTGACTCATCACCGTCACAGCACGTTTTTTGATGTCCCTCTTATTTGAGAGTCTTTACCAACGAGCTGATGAGTCGAATCAGGGGTTTGTGTTGGATGGATTAGGGACACCTGATTCAAATCAAGGTCACGCACGCACGCAGCAGTCAAGCAATGGAAGGTGCCCCGTCCTTCCTTTTCTTGGGGGAGGGGAAGGTCACCGTGTTTGAGGATGGCGAAGGGGGATAGGGCGCCTCTGCCTGGAGGCCAGGCAACTCATACTTACCTGGCAGGGGAGACACCATGATCAGGAAGGTGGTTCACCCAGGGCGAGGCTCGGCCATTGCACTCCGGTTGTGCTGACCCCTGCGAATTCCCCAAATGTGGGAATCTCGACTGCATACTTTATGGTAGTGGGGGACTGCGTTCGCGCTCTCCCCTGTACACACTGGTTAAAAGCAGATAGCGTGGAGGGAAAAAGCGTGCGGTTCTTGACGCTTGTGGCGCCGCCCACTGCCCCAAAGGGTGAAGTTGCACCAGTTTTGTTATGTTTCTGTCTCTTTCTGCTGTGTCAGCCAGTGACCCGGAGAGTTCAGAGAACTGAACTGCGTTTGTTTTCATCGAGGTTGTCAAAACCTGCGACCGGTTTGCCGAATGTGGTTTTTCCCACAAACTTTGATATTCAACGGACGAGTTGATTGACAGCAGTGGTCCCAAAGGCAAAGTTGTTCGGATGGAGGTTTTCTGTCGTATGGTACGACTGTCTCGTGCGCGTGCTGTGAAAAAGCACGCGACATACGTTCGCCTATAGCCGCTCTCATGTTGTTGCTTTTTCATTTTAAAGCGCCACTAGGTGGCCATTCACCGCGTCCTTTCTCGCCTGACCCCAGACTGAGCCCGTGCACGGGTGTACCGGCTTGGGTGAAATTGTCTCGTTCCGTCCAAGAGCTATAGCCGTTCTAGCAGACCCCGCCTCGCCCAGCCCGTAGGTTTCGGCCTGCCGCCGCCAAGCTGAATCGAAATTCCCACTTTTTTTCCGATCTGGACGGACAGTCAGACTCCAGAGAATCTTTCTGCACTGGTTTGGGCCAGATCGGGCAAAAGACCTAGGACTAGTGTGCAAAAGTAGGTTTTTCACAAAATCCCAAATACCCGAAAATTTCGCCAGCGCAACCTTCGAATCCGAGGCATGCGTCTCGCTCGGCTCGAGCCAAGGATTCCGATGATATAAGCCACTTGGTTCTGCGGCGTGCGGTTTGGGAGCTACGAGCCATTTCGTGCCGGGCCCATCGGGGGGCCAGCCTTGGTGATGTTGTAGAGCGAGTGGCTAGTACCATCCCTCAAAGTTTCAGGTCTCTACGACGTAAGGCCTTTGCCAACCCTCCCCCCCTCACCGCTTCCCAGATGGGCGTCGCCTTTGCCGGCTCCCCTGCCGCTGCGTCATTGTGTCATCGCTTCTCGGCCTTTTGGCTAAGATCAAGTGTCTTGTTGAACGGTTGAGACTGCGATCGCCTCTTTAAGGTTTCCTGGCTCGAGAGCTTCTGGTGTCCCGAGCCGTACAACTTTTTAGAGGGAGAGTGACCCTGCTGGTTTTACAGGTTAGCAGTTTTAAGGTAAGACTTTTATTCTTTTATCTATTTATTGTATTTATTGATCTTTTACGTTTTTTTTTTTAGGCTGTCGGTGCCTCCACCATGTCGGCTGCTCGTGCCGGCATGCGGAGGCACCACAGCGTGCGATTTTTATTTAGAGAGGTGGAGGGTAAGCTCCTGGGGTTGTCTCGTTTAGACTTCTCCAGGAAGCTCATCCAAAAAACCCTCAATTTTAATGCCAGTGATTTAAATTGTTTAATGACTCTGCCCCTGAACAAAGGTTTCGATGTCAGTTTTAGATCTGCTTCCTTGTTGCAAGATTTCTGGCAACGATTTGAGCATTGCAAGACCCAGTTCTCCATGTTCAATGTTGAGAAACTTTCTGACAATTCTATTAAAACAGTGATTGTTAGAATGTTCAATGAAACAGTGAGTGGAGATGATGTTGCTGTATGGCTGGGTAGATTTTGCACGGTTCGAAGTCCACCAGTCAAGGTGCTTGACGAAGACGGCATCTGGAATTGCGCTTGGAGAGTTCCCATTAAACAGTGGGAAGATCCAAGCGGATTCCAGGGTCTGAGTCATTTACCCTCAATGATTGTGCTGGGAGAGAACCGCGGCTACATTCATTATCAGGGAATGCCCAAATTGTGCCGAAAATGTGGGAAAATGGGACACCTCGCTGAGGCATGCCAAGAAATTGTGTGTAGGAAGTGCAGAGAAATTGGTCACATTTTTGAGGAATGTACCAATGGCAGACGGTGTAATCTCTGTGGAGATGCTAACCATTTCTACAGAGATTGCCCTAAAAGTTTTGCCAACAAGTTGAAAGGGAACAAAATGGCCGCCCCACCAAAGGAACAATCAAAAGAACAAAGAGAGGAGGAGGCGGGCCCTGAGGTTTTGGCGGGAATTTCACATTCCCAGCCAGCCTCAGGGATTGGACAAGAAGAAAGAAGTGGGGCGGCCACAGGGGCGGAGTCAGAATTCGTTAATGAAAAGGGGGAGGAAGCCACTCCCCAACAAGAAAAAAGCAAAGACAAAATGGAGGAGGAGGAAGATGAAACGGCTTCCTCCCTCTACACCGTATCGGAGGTTAGTGGGGTGGATAGTGGGAGTGAAACCGAGTGTTCACTCCCAAATGCTCAAGTGCAGAAAAGGTCTGCGAGATCTCCTCTGCTTCAAACAGAGGAGAAAAGGCTGCGGGCATCGCATCGGCCAGATAGTTCCTCTTCGGAAGATCTGAACCGTATGTGGCCTGCAGACTCTCCAAATGAAGTCTCCTTTCTGCACTTTAAGCTAAGAACATCGTCACCAAAGGATCCACAAGAGGTTTCCTCTGTGGATTCTGAGGCGGCGAGCACTTGCCCTCCTGACCCCAGTTTATCTGGGGAAAAGGAAAGTCAGGTGCAACAAGAAGTAACATGATTTTAATGCAATTTCTGTAGTCTTTTTATCTGTTTTTATTTTCATCAATGCTTGTATTTTTAACCATACTGCTCATGGCCCTCACTATCTCTACAATCAATGTGAGAAGTGTGAGGTCTACTTTGCGAGCACAGAGTGTTTTATCATGTTTAAATAATTTTAAGTCAGACATCTATTTATTGCAAGAGTGTGCTCTGCCCTTTTTAACCAATTACAGAAAATGGGAAGAGCTGTGGACCCAAGGACCCTCCATCTGGAGTGGCTCCAATTTTAACAGAAATGACGGTGTGGCCATTTTAATAAAAAATCCCAACATCTTGGTGAAGGGCAGCACTGTGGTGAGGGATGGGCGGGCAATTTTAGTTAATCTGACTTTTTTAGGTAAGGATTTTAATGTTTTAAATTTGTATGGTTACACAAGTAAAAATGACAGATACAAGCTTTTAGAAGATTCGCAGCCCCACATGTTAGGTAGGGCTCCCCTAGTGGTAGCAGGGGATTTTAACTGTGTTTTAACAAAAAAAGATAGGAAAAGGGTAGGAGAAGATTTTAAGGTCGACAAGACATCGGTTTTATTAAATAAATTGGTCAAAGATTTTAAGTTAGTCGACTGTTTTAAAACAATGCATCAGAGAGAGGAGGGCTACACCTGGTTCAGTGGTGATGGCGCCAGAGCCTCTCGTATTGACTATATTTTTACAAGGGACTGCCCGCCAACCGATGCAACATTGACCCCCCTTTTCTTCACTGACCACATGATGGTCTCCTGCACCCTTTCACTACCCACGGGTGTGACAGTAGGGGGAGGGCTGTGGAAGCTGAACTGCTCCCTATTAAAAGATGAGGAAGTGGTTCGAGAGTATAGGGAGCAGTTCAGCCAATGGCAGACCCTCCAAGACTTTTTTGACTCACGAGCACAGTGGTGGGAGATGGTAAAACAAAGGACAGGACATTTTTTTAGAAAAATAGGAAAGGAGAAAAAGAATAAAGAAAAAAGACGCATGATGGGGCTGCAAAAAAGACTGCAGAGATATTTTAACCTTTTAAATAATGGATTGGATTTTAAGGAGGAAATAAAGGAAGTAAAGAAAGAAATGTCAGTTTTATCCGAAACTCAAAGTAAGGGAGTAATTTTAAGATGCAAAGAAAAAGAGATAGAAGAAGGAGAAAAGTGTACAAGATATTTTTTTAAAAAGACTATTTCACGGGGAGGCTCAATAACAATCTTAAAAACTTTTAGAGGGAGGGAGGCAAAAAATATGGAGGACATTTTAGGGGAAATAGAACTTTTTTATAGTGATTTATACAGCCCAAAGAATGTACACAATGGCATCTTAAATGAAGTTTTAGAATTTTTAGAAACAAAGATAAAGAGTCCAAACGTGCTTTTAGCCCAGGATTTTACTCTTTTAGAATTAAATAAATCTCTCAAAAGTTTTAAAAAAGGGAAGTCCCCAGGAATGGATGGACTTCCCTTGGAGTTTTATTTGACTTTCTGGGACATTTTAGCACATGACTTACTGACAGTTTTTAAAGAATTTGAGACTCTCGACAGACTTCCGGACAGCTTTAGAGTAGGGATAGTTTCGCTTTTATATAAAAAAGGAGACAGGACTGACTTGAAGAACTGGAGACCAATCACGCTTTTAAATTTTGATTGTAAACTTTTTAGTAAGATTTTAGCTACACGCATGTCAACTGTTTTAGAGGACGTAATCCACCTGGATCAAGCATGCGCTGTGCCCGGTAGGAAGATCACAGACAGCCTGGTACTGATTAGAGACGCCATCTGTTACGCGAGAGACAGAAACATTCGGCTAGTAGTCCTAAATTTAGATTTTGAAAAAGCTTTTGACCGCATCTCGCACCAGTTCCTTTTTAAGGTACTGGAAAAAATGGGGTTCCCAGGGAGGTTTATAGCTTGGGTGGGACTGCTATACAACAGTCTAGTCAGTAAATTTGCAGTTAATGGGCATTTATCCAAAGCTGTAAACATTCACAGCGGCGTCCGTCAGGGGTGTCCTTTATCTCCCCTACTGTATGTGGCCTGCATTGAGCCACTGGCACAAATCTTGAGAAGGGATAAATGGATTAAAGGACTGGACGTCCCAGGGACTGGTGGACTGACCGCAACCTGTGTTTTATATATGGACGACGTAACCCTTTTAGCGACTGACCTTTTATCAGTACGAAGAGCACTTGACTTGACTGACTGGTACGGTCGGGCCTCGGGCGCTAAGCTCAACAGGAGTAAGTCCGAGGCCCAGCTCTTCGGGCCGTGGGGAAACGTGGACACAGGCGGACTGGATTTGGATTTTAAAGGCAACGACCTGACAGTTTTAGGAGTAAAATTTGACAGAGAGGGTGGAGGACGGGGAAACTGGACTGACATCTTAGGGAAAGTTAGGCAAAGACTGGGGTTTTGGGGACTCAGACAACTGACAATTGAAGGCAAGGTTTTAGTTTTTAAAGCTGTAATTTTACCACTAATTTTACTTGTTTCTTCTGTTTTTAGTCCCCCAAGGCGATTCCTGGCCAACCTGGAGAGGGTGGTATTTTATTTCCTGTGGGGGTCCAAATGGGAACGAGTAAAAAGGGAGGTCTTTAAAAAAAGAAAGGAAAATGGCGGAAAAGGCCTCCCGGACCCCCACTTGTTTTTAGGTAGCCGCTTTACCGCCCTCCACATCGGATATGCGCTGACCCCATCCAGAGAGAATAAGACAGCGGCCATGGCTCGTTTCTGGATGGGGTCCTACCTAAGAAGCATAAAAATTTTATCAATCGACCTGAAAACCCCAGTGTCTTTTAATTTGCCAAAAGAGTACAGTTTTATAAAGAAATTTTTAAAAAAATTCCTTTTAGAGACAAATGATGCAAGCATTTTAACTAACCACAAATCCCTCATCTCTCTTGTGCAGGACCGGGAAGTGGTGAGTCCAGTTCCAGGCCTCACACTAAGTGAGGCCAAAGACGTTTGGAGGAACGCAGCCCACCCAGCTCTCCAGAACAGACACAAGGACTTATCGTGGATGGTGGCTCATGAGATCCTCCCGGTCAGGGCGGTTATGCACTCCAGAGGCATGGCCAAAAACTCCATCTGCCCACGGTCCGGGTGCAACCACCCGGAGACCGTCCACCATCTGCTCTGGGAGTGCGGTGCTGCGCGGGACCTGTGGGCCAGGGCCGGCCCCCTGTTTTTCCCGTGCCTGCCAGCGGGTGGGGCCCAGGTGGACTACAAGCTCGCCATCCTGGGGGTGGGTCAGGGCCTCAAAGCCCAAACATCGCAAGAATTTGCCTCGCTCTGGCTCACCCTCAACCTGATAAAGGATGCCATCTGGGTCACCAGAAACCTGCTGGTGGGGAAACGCGTGACGGTCCCCCTCCACGCGAGCGAGCAGAAGATAAGATCAACGCTGCAGGGTGGGCCGCACGTCGTCATTCGGACGGGGGGGCCGAGGCTGCACAAAGAGGTCCCGGCCACCACCGACCTTGGCCGCCCGTAGATGCACCCTCACCACTCTGGCTACGGGAACAGCGGGCCAGCGGGCCGGAGGAGAGGGGATTTCCGCTGGGCCTTTGAAGCGGGGAGTCCTGAACCTGTTCTGGAGACCTGGAGTGAATGGACATTCTTGATAGGGACTCACCCCCGGTCCTGCACAACAGAGATTTTTAAACAGAATGATTTTATTGTGTTTTAACTGGCTTGTATTTATTTGCTATTTATACTTTTATCCCTTTTTCTAACACCACACTGACTTGCATACATGGACTTTACACAACACACTACACTGACTGATTTTAACTAAGAATGCAAAACTGTTGGTTTTAATCTGTGTAAACATGTATGTTTAAAAAAGAAAAGAAATGTGAGGTTTGAATGGAAAAAAAGAAATGTGTGACAATAAAACTTTTTTCGAAAGAAAAAAATCTGTTCTTATCAGTTTAATATCTGATACGTCCCCTATCCGGGGACTGCATATTAAATTGATTTTTGGCACATGGAGCCGGAACCGGGGCTTGCTCCGTCCACTCCACGCATCGACCTGGTATTGCAGTGCCTCCAGGAACGGTGTGCTTCCCCTTTTTGGGGACTGCGAATTGTTGTGACTAATAGAAGAACCAACAACACCACTGGAATTTTGTCAGAGAATACAGAAATACGCAGGAAGCGCATACAGAATGACGATGAGGTGACGCAACGATGACCGTGCCACAGAGAAAGCAGCAAGCTGCGGTCATATGAGCATAGGGAAAAAAGAAGAACAAAAGCGTCGGTTGCCGGCCGGCTGACTCATCACCGTCACAGCACGTTTTTTGATGTCCCTCTTATTTGAGAGTCTTTACCAACGAGCTGATGAGTCGAATCAGGGGTTTGTGTTGGATGGATTAGGGACACCTGATTCAAATCAAGGTCACGCACGCACGCAGCAGTCAAGCAATGGAAGGTGCCCCGTCCTTCCTTTTCTTGGGGGAGGGGAAGGTCACCGTGTTTGAGGATGGCGAAGGGGGATAGGGCGCCTCTGCCTGGAGGCCAGGCAACTCATACTTACCTGGCAGGGGAGACACCACGATCAGGAAGGTGGTTCACCCAGGGCGAGGCTCGGCCATTGCACTCCGGTTGTGCTGACCCCTGCGAATTCCCCAAATGTGGGAATCTCGACTGCATACTTTATGGTAGTGGGGGACTGCGTTCGCGCTCTCCCCTGTACACACTGGTTAAAAGCAGATAGCGTGGAGGGAAAAAGCGTGCGGTTCTTGACGCTTGTGGCGCCGCCCACTGCCCCAAAGGGTGAAGTTGCACCAGTTTTGTTATGTTTCTGTCTCTTTCTGCTGTGTCAGCCAGTGACCCGGAGAGTTCAGAGAACTGAACTGCGTTTGTTTTCATCGAGGTTGTCGAAACCTGCGACCGGTTTGCCGAATGTGGTTTTTCCCACAAACTTTGATATTCAACGGACGAGTTGATTGACAGCAGTGGTCCCAAAGGCAAAGTGGTTCGGATGGAGGTTTTCTGTCGTATGGTACGACTGTCTCGTGCGCGTGCTGTGAAAAAGCACGCGACATACGTTCGCCTATAGCCGCTCTCATGTTGTTGCTTTTTCATTTTAAAGCGCCACTAGGTGGCCATTCACCGCGTCCTTTCTCGCCTGACCCCAGACTGAGCCCGTGCACGGGTGTACCGGCTTGGGTGAAATTGTCTCGTTCCGTCCAAGAGCTATAGCCGTTCTAGCAGACCCCGCCTCGCCCAGCCCGTAGGTTTCGGCCTGCCGCCGCCAAGCTGAATCGAAATTCCCACTTTTTTTCCGATCTGGACGGACAGTCAGACTCCAGAGAATCTTTCTGCACTGGTTTGGGCCAGATCGGGCAAAAGACCTAGGACTAGTGTGCAAAAGTAGGTTTTTCACAAAATCCCAAATACCCGAAAATTTCGCCAGCGCAACCTTCGAATCTGAGGCATGCGTCTCGCTCGGCTCGAGCCAAGGATTCCGATGATATAAGACACTTGGTTCTGCGGCGTGCGGTTTGGGAGCTACGAGCCATTTCGTGCCGGGCCCATCGGGGGGCCAGCCTTGGTGATGTTGTAGAGCGAGTGGCTAGTACCATCCCTCAAAGTTTCAGGTCTCTACGACGTAAGGCCTTTGCCAACCCTCCCCCCCTCACCGCTTCCCAGATGGGCGTCGCCTTTGCCGGCTCCCCTGCCGCTGCGTCATTGTGTCATCGCTTCTCGGCCTTTTGGCTAAGATCAAGTGTAGTATCTGTTCTTATCAGTTTAATATCTGATACGTCCCCTATCCGGGGACTGCATATTAAATTGATTTTTGGCACATGGAGCCGGAACCGGGGCTTGCTCCGTCCACTCCACGCATCGACCTGGTATTGCAGTGCCTCCAGGAACGGTGTGCTTCCCCTTTTTGGGGACTGCGAATTGTTGTGACTAATAGAAGAACCAACAACACCACTGGAATTTTGTCAGAGAATACAGAAATACGCAGGAAGCGCATACAGAATGACGATGAGGTGACGCAACGATGACCGTGCCACAGAGAAAGCAGCAAGCTGCGGTCATATGAGCATAGGGAAAAAAGAAGAACAAAAGCGTCGGTTGCCGGCCGGCTGACTCATCACCGTCACAGCACGTTTTTTGATGTCCCTCTTATTTGAGAGTCTTTACCAACGAGCTGATGAGTCGAATCAGGGGTTTGTGTTGGATGGATTAGGGACACCTGATTCAAATCAAGGTCACGCACGCACGCAGCAGTCAAGCAATGGAAGGTGCCCCGTCCTTCCTTTTCTTGGGGGAGGGGAAGGTCACCGTGTTTGAGGATGGCGAAGGGGGATAGGGCGCCTCTGCCTGGAGGCCAGGCAACTCATACTTACCTGGCAGGGGAGACACCATGATCAGGAAGGTGGTTCACCCAGGGCGAGGCTCGGCCATTGCACTCCGGTTGTGCTGACCCCTGCGAATTCCCCAAATGTGGGAATCTCGACTGCATAATTTATGGTAGTGGGGGACTGCGTTCGCGCTCTCCCCTGTACACACTGGTTAAAAGCAGATAGCGTGGAGGGAAAAAGCGCGCGGTTCTTGACGCTTGTGGCGCCGCCCACTGCCCCAAAGGGTGAAGTTGCACCAGTTTTGTTATGTTTCTGTCTCTTTCTGCTGTGTCAGCCAGTGACCCGGAGAGTTCAGAGAACTGAACTGCGTTTGTTTTCATCGAGGTTGTCGAAACCTGCGACCGGTTTGCCGAATGTGGTTTTTCCCACAAACTTTGATATTCAACGGACGAGTTGATTGACAGCAGTGGTCCCAAAGGCAAAGTTGTTCGGATGGAGGTTTTCTGTCGTATGGTACGACTGTCTCGTGCGCGTGCTGTGAAAAAGCACGCGACATACGTTCGCCTATAGCCGCTCTCATGTTGTTGCTTTTTCATTTTAAAGCGCCACTAGGTGGCCATTCACCGCGTCCTTTCTCGCCTGACCCCAGACTGAGCCCGTGCACGGGTGTACCGGCTTGGGTGAAATTGTCTCGTTCCGTCCAAGAGCTATAGCCGTTCTAGCAGACCCCGCCTCGCCCAGCCCGTAGGTTTCGGCCTGCCGCCGCCAAGCTGAATCGAAATTCCCACTTTTTTTCCGATCTGGACGGACAGTCAGACTCCAGAGAATCTTTCTGCACTGGTTTGGGCCAGATCGGGCAAAAGACCTAGGACTAGTGTGCAAAAGTAGGTTTTTCACAAAATCCCAAATACCCAAAAATTTCGCCAGCGCAACCTTCGAATCCGAGGCATGCGTCTCGCTCGGCTCGAGCCAAGGATTCCGATGATATAAGACACTTGGTTCTGCGGCGTGCGGTTTGGGAGCTACGAGCCATTTCGTGCCGGGCCCATCGGGGGGCCAGCCTTGGTGATGTTGTAGAGCGAGTGGCTAGTACCATCCCTCAAAGTTTCAGGTCTCTACGACGTAAGGCCTTTGCCAACCCTCCCCCCCTCACCGCTTCCCAGATGGGCGTCGCCTTTGCCGGCTCCCCTGCCGCTGCGTCATTGTGTCATCGCTTCTCGGCCTTTTGGCTAAGATCAAGTGTAGTATCTGTTCTTATCAGTTTAATATCTGATACGTCCCCTATCCGGGGACTGCATATTAAATTGATTTTTGGCACATGGAGCCGGAACCGGGGCTTGCTCCGTCCACTCCACGCATCGACCTGGTATTGCAGTGCCTCCAGGAACGGTGTGCTTCCCCTTTTTGGGGACTGCGAATTGTTGTGACTAATAGAAGAACCAACAACACCACTGGAATTTTGTCAGAGAATACAGAAATACGCAGGAAGCGCATACAGAATGACGATGAGGTGACGCAACGATGACCGTGCCACAGAGAAAGCAGCAAGCTGCGGTCATATGAGCATAGGGAAAAAAGAAGAACAAAAGCGTCGGTTGCCGGCCGGCTGACTCATCACCGTCACAGCACGTTTTTTGATGTCCCTCTTATTTGAGAGTCTTTACCAACGAGCTGATGAGTCGAATCAGGGGTTTGTGTTGGATGGATTAGGGACACCTGATTCAAATCAAGGTCACGCACGCACGCAGCAGTCAAGCAATGGAAGGTGCCCCGTCCTTCCTTTTCTTGGGGGAGGGGAAGGCCACCGTGTTTGAGGATGGCGAAGGGGGATAGGGCGCCTCTGCCTGGAGGCCAGGCAACTCATACTTACCTGGCAGGGGAGACACCATGATCAGGAAGGTGGTTCACCCAGGGCGAGGCTCGGCCATTGCACTCCGGTTGTGCTGACCCCTGCGAATTCCCCAAATGTGGGAATCTCGACTGCATAATTTATGGTAGTGGGGGACTGCGTTCGCGCTCTCCCCTGTACACACTGGTTAAAAGCAGATAGCGTGGAGGGAAAAAGCGCGCGGTTCTTGACACTTGTGGCGCCGCCCACTGCCCCAAAGGGTGAAGTTGCACCAGTTTTGTTATGTTTCTGTCTCTTTCTGCTGTGTCAGCCAGTGACCCGGAGAGTTCAGAGAACTGAACTGCGTTTGTTTTCATCGAGGTTGTCGAAACCTGCGACCGGTTTGCCGAATGTGGTTTTTCCCACAAACTTTGATATTCAACGGACGAGTTGATTGACAGCAGTGGTCCCAAAGGCAAAGTTGTTCGGATGGAGGTTTTCTGTCGTATGGTACGACTGTCTCGTGCGCGTGCTGTGAAAAAGCACGCGACATACGTTCGCCTATAGCCGCTCTCATGTTGTTGCTTTTTCATTTTAAAGCGCCACTAGGTGGCCATTCACCGCGTCCTTTCTCGCCTGACCCCAGACTGAGCCCGTGCACGGGTGTACCGGCTTGGGTGAAATTGTCTCGTTCCGTCCAAGAGCTATAGCCGTTCTAGCAGACCCCGCCTCGCCCAGCCCGTAGGTTTCGGCCTGCCGCCGCCAAGCTGAATCGAAATTCCCACTTTTTTTCCGATCTGGACGGACAGTCAGACTCCAGAGAATCTTTCTGCACTGGTTTGGGCCAGATCGGGCAAAAGACCTAGGACTAGTGTGCAAAAGTAGGTTTTTCACAAAATCCCAAATACCCGAAAATTTCGCCAGCGCAACCTTCGAATCCGAGGCATGCGTCTCGCTCGGCTCGAGCCAAGGATTCCGATGATATAAGACACTTGGTTCTGCGGCGTGCGGTTTGGGAGCTACGAGCCATTTCGTGCCGGGCCCATCGGGGGGCCAGCCTTGGTGATGTTGTAGAGCGAGTGGCTAGTACCATCCCTCAAAGTTTCAGGTCTCTACGACGTAAGGCCTTTGCCAACCCTCCCCCCCTCACCGCTTCCCAGATGGGCGTCGCCTTTGCCGGCTCCCCTGCCGCTGCGTCATTGTGTCATCGCTTCTCGGCCTTTTGGCTAAGATCAAGTGTAGTATCTGTTCTTATCAGTTTAATATCTGATACGTCCCCTATCCGGGGACTGCATATTAAATTGATTTTTGGCACATGGAGCCGGAACCGGGGCTTGCTCCGTCCACTCCACGCATCGACCTGGTATTGCAGTGCCTCCAGGAACGGTGTGCTTCCCCTTTTTGGGGACTGCGAATTGTTGTGACTAATAGAAGAACCAACAACACCACTGGAATTTTGTCAGAGAATACAGAAATACGCAGGAAGCGCATACAGAATGACGATGAGGTGACGCAACGATGACCGTGCCACAGAGAAAGCAGCAAGCTGCGGTCATATGAGCATAGGGAAAAAAGAAGAACAAAAGCGTCGGTTGCCGGCCGGCTGACTCATCACCGTCACAGCACGTTTTTTGATGTCCCTCTTATTTGAGAGTCTTTACCAACGAGCTGATGAGTCGAATCAGGGGTTTGTGTTGGATGGATTAGGGACACCTGATTCAAATCAAGGTCACGCACGCACGCAGCAGTCAAGCAATGGAAGGTGCCCCGTCCTTCCTTTTCTTGGGGGAGGGGAAGGTCACCGTGTTTGAGGATGGCGAAGGGGGATAGGGCGCCTCTGCCTGGAGGCCAGGCAACTCATACTTACCTGGCAGGGGAGACACCATGATCAGGAAGGTGGTTCACCCAGGGCGAGGCTCGGCCATTGCACTCCGGTTGTGCTGACCCCTGCGAATTCCCCAAATGTGGGAATCTCGACTGCATAATTTATGGTAGTGGGGGACTGCGTTCGCGCTCTCCCCTGTACACACTGGTTAAAAGCAGATAGCGTGGAGGGAAAAAGCGCGCGGTTCTTGACGCTTGTGGCGCCGCCCACTGCCCCAAAGGGTGAAGTTGCACCAGTTTTGTTATGTTTCTGTCTCTTTCTGCTGTGTCAGCCAGTGACCCGGAGAGTTCAGAGAACTGAACTGCGTTTGTTTTCATCGAGGTTGTCGAAACCTGCGACCGGTTTGCCGAATGTGGTTTTTCCCACAAACTTTGATATTCAACGGACGAGTTGATTGACAGCAGTGGTCCCAAAGGCAAAGTTGTTCGGATGGAGGTTTTCTGTCATATGGTACGACTGTCTCGTGCGCGTGCTGTGAAAAAGCACGCGACATACGTTCGCCTATAGCCGCTCTCATGTTGTTGCTTTTTCATTTTAAAGCGCCACTAGGTGGCCATTCACCGCGTCCTTTCTCGCCTGACCCCAGACTGAGCCCGTGCACGGGTGTACCGGCTTGGGTGAAATTGTCTCGTTCCGTCCAAGAGCTATAGCCGTTCTAGCAGACCCCGCCTCGCCCAGCCCGTAGGTTTCGGCCTGCCGCCGCCAAGCTGAATCGAAATTCCCACTTTTTTTCCGATCTGGACGGACAGTCAGACTCCAGAGAATCTTTCTGCACTGGTTTGGGCCAGATCGGGCAAAAGACCTAGGACTAGTGTGCAAAAGTAGGTTTTTCACAAAATCCCAAATACCCGAGAATTTCGCCAGCGCAACCTTCGAATCCGAGGCATGCGTCTCGCTCGGCTCGAGCCAAGGATTCCGATGATATAAAACACTTGGTTCTGCGGCGTGCGGTTTGGGAGCTACGAGCCATTTCGTGCCGGGCCCATCGGGGGGCCAGCCTTGGTGATGTTGTAGAGCGAGTGGCTAGTACCATCCCTCAAAGTTTCAGGTCTCTACGACGTAAGGCCTTTGCCAACCCTCCCCCCCTCACCGCTTCCCAGATGGGCGTCGCCTTTGCCGGCTCCCCTGCCGCTGCGTCATTGTGTCATCGCTTCTCGGCCTTTTGGCTAAGATCAAGTCGTGATTTCTTTGATCTTTTGAGAAGTTATGATGGCTGGTGTAGCTGGGTACTCAGTTCCAAGGGCGGGACTGAGAAATACTCTAAGTTTCCAAATGAAGACGCCGGGGGTGGAGATGATGGAAAGAGATGTGTTTGCACGGGTGGTTCTTCTGGACAAGCTGAAGTTGAAAGTGAAAGAGGTGTACTGTCTACAGACCAACAGACAAGAGAAGTGTTTTGACCTAACTTTGAACACGGTGGAATTATACAAAGAGGTGTTGGAAAAGTTTGGGAAGTGTGACAAGGTGGGCTTGATGGGGAAATTCGAGGTGATAAGTCTGGACAGACCTAACTTCAGGGTCATCACTCTTCATATGTTTAACCCATACGTCACAGATGAAGCGTTGGTGGCTTTTTTGGGAAAATATGCTGAAGTTCTCACACCTGCAAGATACATAAAGGACAATGTGGGGTTATGGACTGGGAAAAGGCAGTTCCAAGTTTCTCCTAAAATCGGATGAGGATGGGTTTGAGGGGGTCATGCACCCTCCTGCTTTTTTCAACATAGGAGCGGACAAGGGATATCTTTTCTATTCAAGACAGCCTCCTTTTTGTAGAAGGTGCAGACGGTATGGCCATAGTGATGGCAGGTGTGGAGAAGAAAGATGTTGGCGGTGTTCTAAGATGGGACACACAGCAAAAGAGTGCAGTATTCCTAAGTCATGTCACAGCTGTGGCTCATTAGGACATTTGATGAAGGAATGTAAGGACGGGCGCAAGCTGAATCGAGGAGGAAGGAGAGTGGAGGAAACAGTGGCAGAGGAGAAGAACGGGGAGGAGGTCCAACAGGAGACAATGGAGCAAGAAATAAAAGAGAAGGTGGTGTTTGAGGTGGTAAAGGAGGGAGGAAGCGAGGCAGAAGCAGAGAAAGTGGAAGATGTGATGGATGCTTTCTTAGAAGCGTTAAATGGGGAACAGTTTAAGGTCACCGAGTTGTACACAGGGGATGTGGAAGATGAGATGGAAGTGGAGAGACAAAGTGACCCGGATGGATCAAGAGGGGATGGAAGTCAGCGGATCAGGAAAGCCGAGAAGGAAAAGGCGAGACCAGGCAAGAGGGTGAGAGCCGAGACGAGGCAGAGTTTGAGTTGTTCTGAGAATTCACTATCTACCGACAGTCAAGAGGGGCTCGAGATGGACAATGCTAGACCCTTATTTCAGTTGTCACAGGGAAAGGGTGGTAGTGACAATGAAGAACCGAAGGATGATGGGGTTGGTCTCAGTGTGTCGCCCATATGCTGGTCAGATCTGGTGGGGACTGAGACTGGGACCACAGGACCACTGGGACCACTGGAGGATCGAGGGATGGAAGGGACATTAAGGACTGAATAAGTGGTGAGCAATGACGAATTGACTGTGGGGTCTATAAATGTAAGAGGTTTAAGAGACAATGTGAAGCGAAGAGCGTTTTTTTCTTTTTTGGAAAATTGCAGATGTGATATTCTTTTTTTGCAGGAGGTTCATTTGAAAAGTTCACAAGATGCAAGGAAATTTACAGAAGAATGGGGGAGGGGAGGAGCAGTATGGAGTGTGGGAGGGGTTTATTCCTCAGGAGTGGGGATCTTGTTTCGGGGTAAAGAGTTGGAAGTCAGAAGTTATTTTACGGTTTCACAAGGGAGAGTGATTGGGGCTGATGTAAGGTGGAGAGGGGGGGAATATAGATTACTCTCAGTTTATGCTCCACAAACAGTGGAAGAGAGGAAAGATATTTTTGAAATGTTGTTAACAGTCTGTGCAACAAATAAACAGATTATAATGGGAGGGGATTTTAATTTGCAGTTAGGAGACAAAGGGGATAGTAGTTTGATGGTGTTAGAAGGGGTTTTGCAGGGGCATGGGTTGGTGGATGGGGGGCAGGGAGTGAATCCAAAAGTTTGTATGTCAACGTGGAGGAACTCGAGGGGGGTGGAAAAGAGGCTAGATTATGTGTTTTTTTCAAAAGGTTTGGTTTTGGAAGGAGGGGGAGTGAAGCCTGTGTTTTTTTTCTGATCATGATTTGGTTTGGTTTGTAGTTAAGGGGCAAAATGTGAAGTTTGGTAAAGGGTACTGGAGAATGAATATAGAGATTTTGAGGGAAAGGCAGTTCTGTGAAGAGTATGTATGTTTTTTCAAGGGGTTAGAGGGGTTAAAGGTCATGTATGATGATGTGGTGGGGTGGTGGGAAATGGTTAAAAATCGTTCAAAGGAGTGGATTGTTAAGTACTGTAAGAGAAGAATGAGCAATTTTAGGAGGCAAGCAGGGAAGTTGCAGAGAGATTTAGAGTTGGTATTTGAAGAGTATAATGTTGGGGGCACTTTTGACTGGGATAGGGTTAACTTGCTGAAGAGACAGATAAAGGGTTTGTATGAAGATCAAGCTAAACGTTTTTTGTTGAAAAGGAGACATGAGACAAGGGAGAATGGGGAGGCGTGTAATGCTGGGTTTTTTAGGTCAGTAAGGGATCAAAAAGAGAAGCAAATAATTGTTGAGTTAAAGGATAAGGAAGGGGAGATTCTGGGGAAAACCGAAGAGATAACTGAATATGTGGGTCAGTATTTTCAACAATTTTTCAGTAAAAGAGAGATAGTAAAGGAGAAAAGTGATTTTTTTGTTAATTTCCTGTCTAGCGTAGTCCCTGATGAGGTTGGGGCTGAGTTAAATTCTCCAATAACATTGGAAGAGGTGGAAGGAGCATTGAGAAGGATGAGTAAAGGTAAGGTGCCAGGGATTGATGGCCTACCAGTTGAATTTTATGTTAGGTTTTTCAATATTTTAGGTCCTCATTTGATGGAGGTGGTGCGGGAAGTGTTAGAAAATAAAAGTATGAGTGGTTCAATGGCAACTGGAGTGATAACTCTTCTATATAAAAAAGGCGAAAGGTCGGACATAACAAATTATAGGCCGCTCACAATGCTTACAGTGGACTATAAGATTATAGCAAAGGTGTTGGCAGACAGATTGAGGAAAGCCCTTCCCCATGTGGTGCATGTTGATCAAACATGTGGAGTTGAGGGTCGCAGCATTAAGTGGAATCTTCAGCTGATCAGGGATGTTATAGCATGGGTGGAGGATAGGGAGTTACCATTGATGGTGGTTAGCTTAGATCAGGCTAAAGCCTTTGATAGGGTGAATAGATGGTTTCTGTTTAAGGTAATGGAGAGGATGGGTTTGGGTGAGGGATATATAGGGTGGATTAGAACGCTGTATACTGGGGCTAGGTGTTTGGTGCAGGTGAACGGGGCATTAGGACAGAGCTTTGATGTGTGGGAGGGAGTGAGACAGGGGTGTCCTCTCTCTCCTTTACTTTTTGTTCTCTATATGGAGCCATTGGCTCAGGCGATAAGGCGAGATGGCAGAATAAAAGGTCTGCGGGTACCAGGAGGTAAGGGGGCGGTAGTGAAACTATCGCAGTACGCAGATGATACTACACTACTGTTGGATTCAGACAAGTGTCTTGAGAGGGCATTGCATTTGTTTGAGGAGTTTTCCTTAGCATCTGGGGCTAGTCTAAATATTTCAAAATCAGCTGTTAAGTTTTTTGGGAAGTTTAGGCAAAGACGGAATGGAATTGGGGGGTTGCAGGTGTGTGAGGGGCCTTTAAAAATTTTGGGTATAAGATTTCAGAATGAAGGCTCAGCTACTCTGAATTGGGAAGAGCGCATTGTTTCGGTGCAGAAGAGGCTAGCAAGGTGGAAAGGGCGAAGATTGACATTGTGGGGGAAAGTTTTGGTACTGAAGATAGAGGTGTTGTCAGTGTTTCAGTACTTGGCTGTCATTTATCCTTTGCCGGCTAGTATGAGGAAGTCAGTAATAAGGTTAATATTTACGTTTGTCTGGGGAGGAAGATATGAATATGTAAAAAGAACTGAAATGTTTAATTCGATTAAGGAAGGAGGGCGGGATGTACCTCATGTTCCTTTAAAGCTTGATTGTTTTTTTGTGTCTTCAATCTTGGCCCAGTTAGCGGGGACTGCTGAGCATCCGTCTTGGTTTTTTCTTAGGTTATTTTTTTCTTATCAAGCAAGGCACGTGATGAGGTGGTCCAATGAGGGTCCAAGGTCGGAAACGCAGCCGTGGCATTATAGGCATGCAGTTAAATGGATGAGTAAATATCCTGAGAGTAAGGAGATAACAGTGTGTTTGGACCAGAGGATGTTGTATGGAAAGGTAAGGGAGAGGGTGTCTAGTGTAGTTCGGGTGGGGTCTCAAGGGAGGTGTGGTTGAATATTCAACCCAAAAATCTTGATAATGACTTAAAAGATCTTAATTGGTTGTGTTTTTTGAGGCGTTTGCCCGTAAAAGAGATCATGTATAGGCACGGTATAGCAAAAGATGGAAAGTGCCCAAGGGAGGGGTGTTGGGAAGAAGAGACAATAAAACATACTTTTTGGGAGTGTGGGTTTGCACAGAGGGTGTGGGGGAGGGGAAAGAGGGTGTTAGGGGTGATCTCAGAAAATTTTAAGGTGTCGGGGGAGAATGTAATCGGTGGAATAAGAAGTAAGAAGGGGGAAGGGAAAGTGGCTTATATGCTGTGGTTAATAATAAGTTTGGTCAAAAAAGGACTTTGGGAGGAAAGACAGGGAATATGTAGGGGGAAAGGGAAAAGGTCAGAAGAAGGGGTAATACGGGGAGTGGAGTATGAAGTAAGGGCAAGGATTAGGTGGGATATACAAAGATGGGGGAAACATGCAGCTAAAGAGAGGTGTAAAGGGTTGTTTGGGTTATATGATGACGAATGGAAAGAGAATGAGATGAGATAATATGTGTATGTAATTTTGAGTTGTATGTGAATAAAAAAAAAAAAAAAAAAAAAAAAAAAAATCTGTTCTTATCAGTTTAATATCTGATACGTCCCCTATCCGGGGACTGCATATTAAATTGATTTTTGGCACATGGAGCCGGAACCGGGGCTTGCTCCGTCCACTCCACGCATCGACCTGGTATTGCAGTGCCTCCAGGAACGGTGTGCTTCCCCTTTTTGGGGACTGCGAATTGTTGTGACTAATAGAAGAACCAACAACACCACTGGAATTTTGTCAGAGAATACAGAAATACGCAGGAAGCGCATACAGAATGACGATGAGGTGACGCAACGATGACCGTGCCACAGAGAAAGCAGCAAGCTGCGGTCATATGAGCATAGGGAAAAAAGAAGAACAAAAGCGTCGGTTGCCGGCCGGCTGACTCATCACCGTCACAGCACGTTTTTTGATGTCCCTCTTATTTGAGAGTCTTTACCAACGAGCTGATGAGTCGAATCAGGGGTTTGTGTTGGATGGATTAGGGACACCTGATTCAAATCAAGGTCACGCACGCACGCAGCAGTCAAGCAATGGAAGGTGCCCCGTCCTTCCTTTTCTTGGGGGAGGGGAAGGTCACCGTGTTTGAGGATGGCGAAGGGGGATAGGGCGCCTCTGCCTGGAGGCCAGGCAACTCATACTTACCTGGCAGGGGAGACACCATGATCAGGAAGGTGGTTCACCCAGGGCGAGGCTCGGCCATTGCACTCCGGTTGTGCTGACCCCTGCGAATTCCCCAAATGTGGGAATCTCGACTGCATAATTTATGGTAGTGGGGGACTGCGTTCGCGCTCTCCCCTGTACACACTGGTTAAAAGCAGATAGCGTGGAGGGAAAAAGCGCGCGGTTCTTGACGCTTGTGGCGCCGCCCACTGCCCCAAAGGGTGAAGTTGCACCAGTTTTGTTATGTTTCTGTCTCTTTCTGCTGTGTCAGCCAGTGACCCGGAGAGTTCAGAGAACTGAACTGCGTTTGTTTTCATCGAGGTTGTCGAAACCTGCGACCGGTTTGCCGAATGTGGTTTTTCCCACAAACTTTGATATTCAACGGACGAGTTGATTGACAGCAGTGGTCCCAAAGGCAAAGTTGTTCGGATGGAGGTTTTCTGTCATATGGTACGACTGTCTCGTGCGCGTGCTGTGAAAAAGCACGCGACATACGTTCGCCTATAGCCGCTCTCATGTTGTTGCTTTTTCATTTTAAAGCGCCACTAGGTGGCCATTCACCGCGTCCTTTCTCGCCTGACCCCAGACTGAGCCCGTGCACGGGTGTACCGGCTTGGGTGAAATTGTCTCGTTCCGTCCAAGAGCTATAGCCGTTCTAGCAGACCCCGCCTCGCCCAGCCCGTAGGTTTCGGCCTGCCGCCGCCAAGCTGAATCGAAATTCCCACTTTTTTTCCGATCTGGACGGACAGTCAGACTCCAGAGAATCTTTCTGCACTGGTTTGGGCCAGATCGGGCAAAAGACCTAGGACTAGTGTGCAAAAGTAGGTTTTTCACAAAATCCCAAATACCCGAGAATTTCGCCAGCGCAACCTTCGAATCCGAGGCATGCGTCTCGCTCGGCTCGAGCCAAGGATTCCGATGATATAAAACACTTGGTTCTGCGGCGTGCGGTTTGGGAGCTACGAGCCATTTCGTGCCGGGCCCATCGGGGGGCCAGCCTTGGTGATGTTGTAGAGCGAGTGGCTAGTACCATCCCTCAAAGTTTCAGGTCTCTACGACGTAAGGCCTTTGCCAACCCTCCCCCCCTCACCGCTTCCCAGATGGGCGTCGCCTTTGCCGGCTCCCCTGCCGCTGCGTCATTGTGTCATCGCTTCTCGGCCTTTTGGCTAAGATCAAGTCGTGATTTCTTTGATCTTTTGAGAAGTTATGATGGCTGGTGTAGCTGGGTACTCAGTTCCAAGGGCGGGACTGAGAAATACTCTAAGTTTCCAAATGAAGACGCCGGGGGTGGAGATGATGGAAAGAGATGTGTTTGCACGGGTGGTTCTTCTGGACAAGCTGAAGTTGAAAGTGAAAGAGGTGTACTGTCTACAGACCAACAGACAAGAGAAGTGTTTTGACCTAACTTTGAACACGGTGGAATTATACAAAGAGGTGTTGGAAAAGTTTGGGAAGTGTGACAAGGTGGGCTTGATGGGGAAATTCGAGGTGATAAGTCTGGACAGACCTAACTTCAGGGTCATCACTCTTCATATGTTTAACCCATACGTCACAGATGAAGCGTTGGTGGCTTTTTTGGGAAAATATGCTGAAGTTCTCACACCTGCAAGATACATAAAGGACAATGTGGGGTTATGGACTGGGAAAAGGCAGTTCCAAGTTTCTCCTAAAATCGGATGAGGATGGGTTTGAGGGGGTCATGCACCCTCCTGCTTTTTTCAACATAGGAGCGGACAAGGGATATCTTTTCTATTCAAGACAGCCTCCTTTTTGTAGAAGGTGCAGACGGTATGGCCATAGTGATGGCAGGTGTGGAGAAGAAAGATGTTGGCGGTGTTCTAAGATGGGACACACAGCAAAAGAGTGCAGTATTCCTAAGTCATGTCACAGCTGTGGCTCATTAGGACATTTGATGAAGGAATGTAAGGACGGGCGCAAGCTGAATCGAGGAGGAAGGAGAGTGGAGGAAACAGTGGCAGAGGAGAAGAACGGGGAGGAGGTCCAACAGGAGACAATGGAGCAAGAAATAAAAGAGAAGGTGGTGTTTGAGGTGGTAAAGGAGGGAGGAAGCGAGGCAGAAGCAGAGAAAGTGGAAGATGTGATGGATGCTTTCTTAGAAGCGTTAAATGGGGAACAGTTTAAGGTCACCGAGTTGTACACAGGGGATGTGGAAGATGAGATGGAAGTGGAGAGACAAAGTGACCCGGATGGATCAAGAGGGGATGGAAGTCAGCGGATCAGGAAAGCCGAGAAGGAAAAGGCGAGACCAGGCAAGAGGGTGAGAGCCGAGACGAGGCAGAGTTTGAGTTGTTCTGAGAATTCACTATCTACCGACAGTCAAGAGGGGCTCGAGATGGACAATGCTAGACCCTTATTTCAGTTGTCACAGGGAAAGGGTGGTAGTGACAATGAAGAACCGAAGGATGATGGGGTTGGTCTCAGTGTGTCGCCCATATGCTGGTCAGATCTGGTGGGGACTGAGACTGGGACCACAGGACCACTGGGACCACTGGAGGATCGAGGGATGGAAGGGACATTAAGGACTGAATAAGTGGTGAGCAATGACGAATTGACTGTGGGGTCTATAAATGTAAGAGGTTTAAGAGACAATGTGAAGCGAAGAGCGTTTTTTTCTTTTTTGGAAAATTGCAGATGTGATATTCTTTTTTTGCAGGAGGTTCATTTGAAAAGTTCACAAGATGCAAGGAAATTTACAGAAGAATGGGGGAGGGGAGGAGCAGTATGGAGTGTGGGAGGGGTTTATTCCTCAGGAGTGGGGATCTTGTTTCGGGGTAAAGAGTTGGAAGTCAGAAGTTATTTTACGGTTTCACAAGGGAGAGTGATTGGGGCTGATGTAAGGTGGAGAGGGGGGGAATATAGATTACTCTCAGTTTATGCTCCACAAACAGTGGAAGAGAGGAAAGATATTTTTGAAATGTTGTTAACAGTCTGTGCAACAAATAAACAGATTATAATGGGAGGGGATTTTAATTTGCAGTTAGGAGACAAAGGGGATAGTAGTTTGATGGTGTTAGAAGGGGTTTTGCAGGGGCATGGGTTGGTGGATGGGGGGCAGGGAGTGAATCCAAAAGTTTGTATGTCAACGTGGAGGAACTCGAGGGGGGTGGAAAAGAGGCTAGATTATGTGTTTTTTTCAAAAGGTTTGGTTTTGGAAGGAGGGGGAGTGAAGCCTGTGTTTTTTTTCTGATCATGATTTGGTTTGGTTTGTAGTTAAGGGGCAAAATGTGAAGTTTGGTAAAGGGTACTGGAGAATGAATATAGAGATTTTGAGGGAAAGGCAGTTCTGTGAAGAGTATGTATGTTTTTTCAAGGGGTTAGAGGGGTTAAAGGTCATGTATGATGATGTGGTGGGGTGGTGGGAAATGGTTAAAAATCGTTCAAAGGAGTGGATTGTTAAGTACTGTAAGAGAAGAATGAGCAATTTTAGGAGGCAAGCAGGGAAGTTGCAGAGAGATTTAGAGTTGGTATTTGAAGAGTATAATGTTGGGGGCACTTTTGACTGGGATAGGGTTAACTTGCTGAAGAGACAGATAAAGGGTTTGTATGAAGATCAAGCTAAACGTTTTTTGTTGAAAAGGAGACATGAGACAAGGGAGAATGGGGAGGCGTGTAATGCTGGGTTTTTTAGGTCAGTAAGGGATCAAAAAGAGAAGCAAATAATTGTTGAGTTAAAGGATAAGGAAGGGGAGATTCTGGGGAAAACCGAAGAGATAACTGAATATGTGGGTCAGTATTTTCAACAATTTTTCAGTAAAAGAGAGATAGTAAAGGAGAAAAGTGATTTTTTTGTTAATTTCCTGTCTAGCGTAGTCCCTGATGAGGTTGGGGCTGAGTTAAATTCTCCAATAACATTGGAAGAGGTGGAAGGAGCATTGAGAAGGATGAGTAAAGGTAAGGTGCCAGGGATTGATGGCCTACCAGTTGAATTTTATGTTAGGTTTTTCAATATTTTAGGTCCTCATTTGATGGAGGTGGTGCGGGAAGTGTTAGAAAATAAAAGTATGAGTGGTTCAATGGCAACTGGAGTGATAACTCTTCTATATAAAAAAGGCGAAAGGTCGGACATAACAAATTATAGGCCGCTCACAATGCTTACAGTGGACTATAAGATTATAGCAAAGGTGTTGGCAGACAGATTGAGGAAAGCCCTTCCCCATGTGGTGCATGTTGATCAAACATGTGGAGTTGAGGGTCGCAGCATTAAGTGGAATCTTCAGCTGATCAGGGATGTTATAGCATGGGTGGAGGATAGGGAGTTACCATTGATGGTGGTTAGCTTAGATCAGGCTAAAGCCTTTGATAGGGTGAATAGATGGTTTCTGTTTAAGGTAATGGAGAGGATGGGTTTGGGTGAGGGATATATAGGGTGGATTAGAACGCTGTATACTGGGGCTAGGTGTTTGGTGCAGGTGAACGGGGCATTAGGACAGAGCTTTGATGTGTGGGAGGGAGTGAGACAGGGGTGTCCTCTCTCTCCTTTACTTTTTGTTCTCTATATGGAGCCATTGGCTCAGGCGATAAGGCGAGATGGCAGAATAAAAGGTCTGCGGGTACCAGGAGGTAAGGGGGCGGTAGTGAAACTATCGCAGTACGCAGATGATACTACACTACTGTTGGATTCAGACAAGTGTCTTGAGAGGGCATTGCATTTGTTTGAGGAGTTTTCCTTAGCATCTGGGGCTAGTCTAAATATTTCAAAATCAGCTGTTAAGTTTTTTGGGAAGTTTAGGCAAAGACGGAATGGAATTGGGGGGTTGCAGGTGTGTGAGGGGCCTTTAAAAATTTTGGGTATAAGATTTCAGAATGAAGGCTCAGCTACTCTGAATTGGGAAGAGCGCATTGTTTCGGTGCAGAAGAGGCTAGCAAGGTGGAAAGGGCGAAGATTGACATTGTGGGGGAAAGTTTTGGTACTGAAGATAGAGGTGTTGTCAGTGTTTCAGTACTTGGCTGTCATTTATCCTTTGCCGGCTAGTATGAGGAAGTCAGTAATAAGGTTAATATTTACGTTTGTCTGGGGAGGAAGATATGAATATGTAAAAAGAACTGAAATGTTTAATTCGATTAAGGAAGGAGGGCGGGATGTACCTCATGTTCCTTTAAAGCTTGATTGTTTTTTTGTGTCTTCAATCTTGGCCCAGTTAGCGGGGACTGCTGAGCATCCGTCTTGGTTTTTTCTTAGGTTATTTTTTTCTTATCAAGCAAGGCACGTGATGAGGTGGTCCAATGAGGGTCCAAGGTCGGAAACGCAGCCGTGGCATTATAGGCATGCAGTTAAATGGATGAGTAAATATCCTGAGAGTAAGGAGATAACAGTGTGTTTGGACCAGAGGATGTTGTATGGAAAGGTAAGGGAGAGGGTGTCTAGTGTAGTTCGGGTGGGGTCTCAAGGGAGGTGTGGTTGAATATTCAACCCAAAAATCTTGATAATGACTTAAAAGATCTTAATTGGTTGTGTTTTTTGAGGCGTTTGCCCGTAAAAGAGATCATGTATAGGCACGGTATAGCAAAAGATGGAAAGTGCCCAAGGGAGGGGTGTTGGGAAGAAGAGACAATAAAACATACTTTTTGGGAGTGTGGGTTTGCACAGAGGGTGTGGGGGAGGGGAAAGAGGGTGTTAGGGGTGATCTCAGAAAATTTTAAGGTGTCGGGGGAGAATGTAATCGGTGGAATAAGAAGTAAGAAGGGGGAAGGGAAAGTGGCTTATATGCTGTGGTTAATAATAAGTTTGGTCAAAAAAGGACTTTGGGAGGAAAGACAGGGAATATGTAGGGGGAAAGGGAAAAGGTCAGAAGAAGGGGTAATACGGGGAGTGGAGTATGAAGTAAGGGCAAGGATTAGGTGGGATATACAAAGATGGGGGAAACATGCAGCTAAAGAGAGGTGTAAAGGGTTGTTTGGGTTATATGATGACGAATGGAAAGAGAATGAGATGAGATAATATGTGTATGTAATTTTGAGTTGTATGTGAATAAAAAAAAAAAAAAAAAAAAAAAAAAAAATCTGTTCTTATCAGTTTAATATCTGATACGTCCCCTATCCGGGGACTGCATATTAAATTGATTTTTGGCACATGGAGCCGGAACCGGGGCTTGCTCCGTCCACTCCACGCATCGACCTGGTATTGCAGTGCCTCCAGGAACGGTGTGCTTCCCCTTTTTGGGGACTGCGAATTGTTGTGACTAATAGAAGAACCAACAACACCACTGGAATTTTGTCAGAGAATACAGAAATACGCAGGAAGCGCATACAGAATGACGATGAGGTGACGCAACGATGACCGTGCCACAGAGAAAGCAGCAAGCTGCGGTCATATGAGCATAGGGAAAAAAGAAGAACAAAAGCGTCGGTTGCCGGCCGGCTGACTCATCACCGTCACAGCACGTTTTTTGATGTCCCTCTTATTTGAGAGTCTTTACCAACGAGCTGATGAGTCGAATCAGGGGTTTGTGTTGGATGGATTAGGGACACCTGATTCAAATCAAGGTCACGCACGCACGCAGCAGTCAAGCAATGGAAGGTGCCCCGTCCTTCCTTTTCTTGGGGGAGGGGAAGGTCACCGTGTTTGAGGATGGCGAAGGGGGATAGGGCGCCTCTGCCTGGAGGCCAGGCAACTCATACTTACCTGGCAGGGGAGACACCATGATCAGGAAGGTGGTTCACCCAGGGCGAGGCTCGGCCATTGCACTCCGGTTGTGCTGACCCCTGCGAATTCCCCAAATGTGGGAATCTCGACTGCATAATTTATGGTAGTGGGGGACTGCGTTCGCGCTCTCCCCTGTACACACTGGTTAAAAGCAGATAGCGTGGAGGGAAAAAGCGCGCGGTTCTTGACGCTTGTGGCGCCGCCCACTGCCCCAAAGGGTGAAGTTGCACCAGCTTTGTTATGTTTCTGTCTCTTTCTGCTGTGTCAGCCAGTGACCCGGAGAGTTCAGAGAACTGAACTGCGTTTGTTTTCATCGAGGTTGTCGAAACCTGCGACCGGTTTGCCGAATGTGGTTTTTCCCACAAACTTTGATATTCAACGGACGAGTTGATTGACAGCAGTGGTCCCAAAGGCAAAGTTGTTCGGATGGAGGTTTTCTGTCGTATGGTACGACTGTCTCGTGCGCGTGCTGTGAAAAAGCACGCGACATACGTTCGCCTATAGCCGCTCTCATGTTGTTGCTTTTTCATTTTAAAGCGCCACTAGGTGGCCATTCACCGCGTCCTTTCTCGCCTGACCCCAGACTGAGCCCGTGCACGGGTGTACCGGCTTGGGTGAAATTGTCTCGTTCCGTCCAAGAGCTATAGCCGTTCTAGCAGACCCCGCCTCGCCCAGCCCGTAGGTTTCGGCCTGCCGCCGCCAAGCTGAATCGAAATTCCCACTTTTTTTCCGATCTGGACGGACAGTCAGACTCCAGAGAATCTTTCTGCACTGGTTTGGGCCAGATCGGGCAAAAGACCTAGGACTAGTGTGCAAAAGTAGGTTTTTCACAAAATCCCAAATACCCGAGAATTTCGCCAGCGCAACCTTCGAATCCGAGGCATGCGTCTCGCTCGGCTCGAGCCAAGGATTCCGATGATATAAAACACTTGGTTCTGCGGCGTGCGGTTTGGGAGCTACGAGCCATTTCGTGCCGGGCCCATCGGGGGGCCAGCCTTGGTGATGTTGTAGAGCGAGTGGCTAGTACCATCCCTCAAAGTTTCAGGTCTCTACGACGTAAGGCCTTTGCCAACCCTCCCCCCCTCACCGCTTCCCAGATGGGCGTCGCCTTTGCCGGCTCCCCTGCCGCTGCGTCATTGTGTCATCGCTTCTCGGCCTTTTGGCTAAGATCAAGTCGTGATTTCTTTGATCTTTTGAGAAGTTATGATGGCTGGTGTAGCTGGGTACTCAGTTCCAAGGGCGGGACTGAGAAATACTCTAAGTTTCCAAATGAAGACGCCGGGGGTGGAGATGATGGAAAGAGATGTGTTTGCACGGGTGGTTCTTCTGGACAAGCTGAAGTTGAAAGTGAAAGAGGTGTACTGTCTACAGACCAACAGACAAGAGAAGTGTTTTGACCTAACTTTGAACACGGTGGAATTATACAAAGAGGTGTTGGAAAAGTTTGGGAAGTGTGACAAGGTGGGCTTGATGGGGAAATTCGAGGTGATAAGTCTGGACAGACCTAACTTCAGGGTCATCACTCTTCATATGTTTAACCCATACGTCACAGATGAAGCGTTGGTGGCTTTTTTGGGAAAATATGCTGAAGTTCTCACACCTGCAAGATACATAAAGGACAATGTGGGGTTATGGACTGGGAAAAGGCAGTTCCAAGTTTCTCCTAAAATCGGATGAGGATGGGTTTGAGGGGGTCATGCACCCTCCTGCTTTTTTCAACATAGGAGCGGACAAGGGATATCTTTTCTATTCAAGACAGCCTCCTTTTTGTAGAAGGTGCAGACGGTATGGCCATAGTGATGGCAGGTGTGGAGAAGAAAGATGTTGGCGGTGTTCTAAGATGGGACACACAGCAAAAGAGTGCAGTATTCCTAAGTCATGTCACAGCTGTGGCTCATTAGGACATTTGATGAAGGAATGTAAGGACGGGCGCAAGCTGAATCGAGGAGGAAGGAGAGTGGAGGAAACAGTGGCAGAGGAGAAGAACGGGGAGGAGGTCCAACAGGAGACAATGGAGCAAGAAATAAAAGAGAAGGTGGTGTTTGAGGTGGTAAAGGAGGGAGGAAGCGAGGCAGAAGCAGAGAAAGTGGAAGATGTGATGGATGCTTTCTTAGAAGCGTTAAATGGGGAACAGTTTAAGGTCACCGAGTTGTACACAGGGGATGTGGAAGATGAGATGGAAGTGGAGAGACAAAGTGACCCGGATGGATCAAGAGGGGATGGAAGTCAGCGGATCAGGAAAGCCGAGAAGGAAAAGGCGAGACCAGGCAAGAGGGTGAGAGCCGAGACGAGGCAGAGTTTGAGTTGTTCTGAGAATTCACTATCTACCGACAGTCAAGAGGGGCTCGAGATGGACAATGCTAGACCCTTATTTCAGTTGTCACAGGGAAAGGGTGGTAGTGACAATGAAGAACCGAAGGATGATGGGGTTGGTCTCAGTGTGTCGCCCATATGCTGGTCAGATCTGGTGGGGACTGAGACTGGGACCACAGGACCACTGGGACCACTGGAGGATCGAGGGATGGAAGGGACATTAAGGACTGAATAAGTGGTGAGCAATGACGAATTGACTGTGGGGTCTATAAATGTAAGAGGTTTAAGAGACAATGTGAAGCGAAGAGCGTTTTTTTCTTTTTTGGAAAATTGCAGATGTGATATTCTTTTTTTGCAGGAGGTTCATTTGAAAAGTTCACAAGATGCAAGGAAATTTACAGAAGAATGGGGGAGGGGAGGAGCAGTATGGAGTGTGGGAGGGGTTTATTCCTCAGGAGTGGGGATCTTGTTTCGGGGTAAAGAGTTGGAAGTCAGAAGTTATTTTACGGTTTCACAAGGGAGAGTGATTGGGGCTGATGTAAGGTGGAGAGGGGGGGAATATAGATTACTCTCAGTTTATGCTCCACAAACAGTGGAAGAGAGGAAAGATATTTTTGAAATGTTGTTAACAGTCTGTGCAACAAATAAACAGATTATAATGGGAGGGGATTTTAATTTGCAGTTAGGAGACAAAGGGGATAGTAGTTTGATGGTGTTAGAAGGGGTTTTGCAGGGGCATGGGTTGGTGGATGGGGGGCAGGGAGTGAATCCAAAAGTTTGTATGTCAACGTGGAGGAACTCGAGGGGGGTGGAAAAGAGGCTAGATTATGTGTTTTTTTCAAAAGGTTTGGTTTTGGAAGGAGGGGGAGTGAAGCCTGTGTTTTTTTTCTGATCATGATTTGGTTTGGTTTGTAGTTAAGGGGCAAAATGTGAAGTTTGGTAAAGGGTACTGGAGAATGAATATAGAGATTTTGAGGGAAAGGCAGTTCTGTGAAGAGTATGTATGTTTTTTCAAGGGGTTAGAGGGGTTAAAGGTCATGTATGATGATGTGGTGGGGTGGTGGGAAATGGTTAAAAATCGTTCAAAGGAGTGGATTGTTAAGTACTGTAAGAGAAGAATGAGCAATTTTAGGAGGCAAGCAGGGAAGTTGCAGAGAGATTTAGAGTTGATATTTGAAGAGTATAATGTTGGGGGCACTTTTGACTGGGATAGGGTTAACTTGCTGAAGAGACAGATAAAGGGTTTGTATGAAGATCAAGCTAAACGTTTTTTGTTGAAAAGGAGACATGAGACAAGGGAGAATGGGGAGGCGTGTAATGCTGGGTTTTTTAGGTCAGTAAGGGATCAAAAAGAGAAGCAAATAATTGTTGAGTTAAAGGATAAGGAAGGGGAGATTCTGGGGAAAACCGAAGAGATAACTGAATATGTGGGTCAGTATTTTCAACAATTTTTCAGTAAAAGAGAGATAGTAAAGGAGAAAAGTGATTTTTTTGTTAATTTCCTGTCTAGCGTAGTCCCTGATGAGGTTGGGGCTGAGTTAAATTCTCCAATAACATTGGAAGAGGTGGAAGGAGCATTGAGAAGGATGAGTAAAGGTAAGGTGCCAGGGATTGATGGCCTACCAGTTGAATTTTATGTTAGGTTTTTCAATATTTTAGGTCCTCATTTGATGGAGGTGGTGCGGGAAGTGTTAGAAAATAAAAGTATGAGTGGTTCAATGGCAACTGGAGTGATAACTCTTCTATATAAAAAAGGCGAAAGGTCGGACATAACAAATTATAGGCCGCTCACAATGCTTACAGTGGACTATAAGATTATAGCAAAGGTGTTGGCAGACAGATTGAGGAAAGCCCTTCCCCATGTGGTGCATGTTGATCAAACATGTGGAGTTGAGGGTCGCAGCATTAAGTGGAATCTTCAGCTGATCAGGGATGTTATAGCATGGGTGGAGGATAGGGAGTTACCATTGATGGTGGTTAGCTTAGATCAGGCTAAAGCCTTTGATAGGGTGAATAGATGGTTTCTGTTTAAGGTAATGGAGAGGATGGGTTTGGGTGAGGGATATATAGGGTGGATTAGAACGCTGTATACTGGGGCTAGGTGTTTGGTGCAGGTGAACGGGGCATTAGGACAGAGCTTTGATGTGTGGGAGGGAGTGAGACAGGGGTGTCCTCTCTCTCCTTTACTTTTTGTTCTCTATATGGAGCCATTGGCTCAGGCGATAAGGCGAGATGGCAGAATAAAAGGTCTGCGGGTACCAGGAGGTAAGGGGGCGGTAGTGAAACTATCGCAGTACGCAGATGATACTACACTACTGTTGGATTCAGACAAGTGTCTTGAGAGGGCATTGCATTTGTTTGAGGAGTTTTCCTTAGCATCTGGGGCTAGTCTAAATATTTCAAAATCAGCTGTTAAGTTTTTTGGGAAGTTTAGGCAAAGACGGAATGGAATTGGGGGGTTGCAGGTGTGTGAGGGGCCTTTAAAAATTTTGGGTATAAGATTTCAGAATGAAGGCTCAGCTACTCTGAATTGGGAAGAGCGCATTGTTTCGGTGCAGAAGAGGCTAGCAAGGTGGAAAGGGCGAAGATTGACATTGTGGGGGAAAGTTTTGGTACTGAAGATAGAGGTGTTGTCAGTGTTTCAGTACTTGGCTGTCATTTATCCTTTGCCGGCTAGTATGAGGAAGTCAGTAATAAGGTTAATATTTACGTTTGTCTGGGGAGGAAGATATGAATATGTAAAAAGAACTGAAATGTTTAATTCGATTAAGGAAGGAGGGCGGGATGTACCTCATGTTCCTTTAAAGCTTGATTGTTTTTTTGTGTCTTCAATCTTGGCCCAGTTAGCGGGGACTGCTGAGCATCCGTCTTGGTTTTTTCTTAGGTTATTTTTTTCTTATCAAGCAAGGCACGTGATGAGGTGGTCCAATGAGGGTCCAAGGTCGGAAACGCAGCCGTGGCATTATAGGCATGCAGTTAAATGGATGAGTAAATATCCTGAGAGTAAGGAGATAACAGTGTGTTTGGACCAGAGGATGTTGTATGGAAAGGTAAGGGAGAGGGTGTCTAGTGTAGTTCGGGTGGGGTCTCAAGGGAGGTGTGGTTGAATATTCAACCCAAAAATCTTGATAATGACTTAAAAGATCTTAATTGGTTGTGTTTTTTGAGGCGTTTGCCCGTAAAAGAGATCATGTATAGGCACGGTATAGCAAAAGATGGAAAGTGCCCAAGGGAGGGGTGTTGGGAAGAAGAGACAATAAAACATACTTTTTGGGAGTGTGGGTTTGCACAGAGGGTGTGGGGGAGGGGAAAGAGGGTGTTAGGGGTGATCTCAGAAAATTTTAAGGTGTCGGGGGAGAATGTAATCGGTGGAATAAGAAGTAAGAAGGGGGAAGGGAAAGTGGCTTATATGCTGTGGTTAATAATAAGTTTGGTCAAAAAAGGACTTTGGGAGGAAAGACAGGGAATATGTAGGGGGAAAGGGAAAAGGTCAGAAGAAGGGGTAATACGGGGAGTGGAGTATGAAGTAAGGGCAAGGATTAGGTGGGATATACAAAGATGGGGGAAACATGCAGCTAAAGAGAGGTGTAAAGGGTTGTTTGGGTTATATGATGACGAATGGAAAGAGAATGAGATGAGATAATATGTGTATGTAATTTTGAGTTGTATGTGAATAAAAAAAAAAAAAAAAAAAAAAAAAAAAATCTGTTCTTATCAGTTTAATATCTGATACGTCCCCTATCCGGGGACTGCATATTAAATTGATTTTTGGCACATGGAGCCGGAACCGGGGCTTGCTCCGTCCACTCCACGCATCGACCTGGTATTGCAGTGCCTCCAGGAACGGTGTGCTTCCCCTTTTTGGGGACTGCGAATTGTTGTGACTAATAGAAGAACCAACAACACCACTGGAATTTTGTCAGAGAATACAGAAATACGCAGGAAGCGCATACAGAATGACGATGAGGTGACGCAACGATGACCGTGCCACAGAGAAAGCAGCAAGCTGCGGTCATATGAGCATAGGGAAAAAAGAAGAACAAAAGCGTCGGTTGCCGGCCGGCTGACTCATCACCGTCACAGCACGTTTTTTGATGTCCCTCTTATTTGAGAGTCTTTACCAACGAGCTGATGAGTCGAATCAGGGGTTTGTGTTGGATGGATTAGGGACACCTGATTCAAATCAAGGTCACGCACGCACGCAGCAGTCAAGCAATGGAAGGTGCCCCGTCCTTCCTTTTCTTGGGGGAGGGGAAGGTCACCGTGTTTGAGGATGGCGAAGGGGGATAGGGCGCCTCTGCCTGGAGGCCAGGCAACTCATACTTACCTGGCAGGGGAGACACCATGATCAGGAAGGTGGTTCACCCAGGGCGAGGCTCGGCCATTGCACTCCGGTTGTGCTGACCCCTGCGAATTCCCCAAATGTGGGAATCTCGACTGCATAATTTATGGTAGTGGGGGACTGCGTTCGCGCTCTCCCCTGTACACACTGGTTAAAAGCAGATAGCGTGGAGGGAAAAAGCGCGCGGTTCTTGACGCTTGTGGCGCCGCCCACTGCCCCAAAGGGTGAAGTTGCACCAGTTTTGTTATGTTTCTGTCTCTTTCTGCTGTGTCAGCCAGTGACCCGGAGAGTTCAGAGAACTGAACTGCGTTTGTTTTCATCGAGGTTGTCGAAACCTGCGACCGGTTTGCCGAATGTGGTTTTTCCCACAAACTTTGATATTCAACGGACGAGTTGATTGACAGCAGTGGTCCCAAAGGCAAAGTTGTTCGGATGGAGGTTTTCTGTCGTATGGTACGACTGTCTCGTGCGCGTGCTGTGAAAAAGCACGCGACATACGTTCGCCTATAGCCGCTCTCATGTTGTTGCTTTTTCATTTTAAAGCGCCACTAGGTGGCCATTCACCGCGTCCTTTCTCGCCTGACCCCAGACTGAGCCCGTGCACGGGTGTACCGGCTTGGGTGAAATTGTCTCGTTCCGTCCAAGAGCTATAGCCGTTCTAGCAGACCCCGCCTCGCCCAGCCCGTAGGTTTCGGCCTGCCGCCGCCAAGCTGAATCGAAATTCCCACTTTTTTTCCGATCTGGACGGACAGTCAGACTCCAGAGAATCTTTCTGCACTGGCTGCGTCATTGTGTCATCGCTTCTCGGCCTTTTGGCTAAGATCAAGTGGTCTGGTCTGACGGTAGAGACAGCGATCGCCTCTTGTTGGACCTTTGTCTCGTGTGTTGCTTGTCACACGGGACATACAGCCTTCAGGAGGTACATTGACAAGCGGCTTTTAGGGGACGACTCGTTCTTCGAGGAATCTACTTGTTTTTAAAGGTAAGCAGGTTTTTATATTATTTATTTATTTATTTGTTTATTTATTTAAATTATTGCTTATTTTATTGCTTGATTTTAGCCGCAGCGTGTTGTTGGTGCCTCCATCATGTCGGCTGCTCGTGCCGGCGTGAGGAGGCACCACAGTGTGCGTTTTAAATTTAAAAGAAAAGAGGATGGTACTCTCCAGGGCATGTCCAGACTGGACTTTTCCAGGAAGTACATCCAACAGACTCTGGGTTTTAAAGCTACAGACATAAACTGTTTATTGACTCTGCCCCTGAACCATGGTTTTGATGTGAGTTTTACATCTGCTTCTCTGTTGAGTACTTTCTGGTCTCGGTTTGAAACATGTAAAGCCAATTTCTCCATGTTCACAGTGGAAAAGCTAACTGATAATTCACTGAAAGTGGTGATTGTCAGGATGTTTAATGAAACTGTGAGTGGAGAGGATATTGTTGTATGGTTGGCAAGATACTGCTCTATTCGTGGACCACCAGTCAAGGTTTTAGATGAGGACGGTATCTGGAGCTGTGCGTGGAGAGTGCCCATCAAACAATGGGCAGATCCCAACAGCTACCATGGTCTGAGTCAAATACCATCAATGATTGTGTTGGGCGAGAATAGAGGCTACATCCACTACCAAGGGATGCCCAAGCTTTGCCGCAAATGTGGCAAACTTGGACATCTCGCCGAGGCATGTCAGGAAGTAATATGCAGAAAGTGTAGAGAAATTGGACACACCTTTGAAGAGTGCCAAAATGGCAGAAAGTGTAACCTCTGTGGAGAATCAACCCATCTCTACAGAGATTGCCCTAAAAGTTTTGCCAACAAGTTGAAAAACAACAAAATGGCCGCCCCACCCAATGTACAAACAAGTGAGGAGGCGGGCCCTGAGGTTTTGGCGGGAAATTCAATATCCCAGCCAGCCTCAGGGATTGGACAGGAAGGAGGAAGTGGGGTGGCCACAGGGGCGGAGTCAATTTTAGCAGTTGAACGAGGGGAGGAAGCCAATCCTCAAGAAGAAAGTAAAGAGAAAATGGAGGAGGAAGAGGAGGAAACGGCTTCCTCCCTAGAAACAGTCCCGGAGCTGAGTGTTGTGGACAGTGGGAGTGGAACTGATTGTTCTCTCCCCAATGCTCAAGTGCAGAGAAGGTCTGCGAGATCTCCTCTGGTTCAAACAGAGGAGAAAAGGCTGAGGGCATCGCATCGGCTAGATAGTTCCTCTTCGGAAGATCTAGACCGTATGTGGCCCCCAGAATCTCCAAATGAAGTCTCTTTTCTGCACATAAAGCTAAGAACATCGTCGCCAAAGGAGTGGCAAGAGTTCCCCTCTGTGGCTCCTGAGGCGCCAAGCACTTGCCTTCCTGATTCCAGTATTTCTGGGGAAAAGGAAAGAGAAGTGCAACAAGATGTAACATGATTTTAATTCTGTCTTTGTAGTCCACTCTTGTTTTATCTTTTAAATGACTTGTACCTTTTTAGCCATACTGCTCATGGCTCTCACTATCTCTACAATTAATGTGAGAAGTGTGAAGAGCAATATGCGAGCACAGAGCGTCTTATCCTTTTTAAAATATTTTAAGTCAGATGTGTTTTTATTGCAAGAATGTGGTTTGCCGTTTTTACCAAATTACAGGAAATGGGAGGAGCTCTGGACCCCAGGACCTTCCATTTGGAGCGGGTCCAATTTTAACAAAAATGATGGTGTTGCTATTTTAATTAACAATAAGAATATCTTGGTGAAGGGCAGCACTGTGGTGAAGGACGGGCGGGCAATTTTAGCAAATCTGACTTTTTTAGGTAAGGATTTTAACGTTTTAAATGTATATGGTTTTACGGATAAAAATGAAAGGTATGAGTTTTTAGAAGACCTGCAGCCCCACATGCTAGGTAGGGCTCCTTTAGTGGTAGCAGGGGATTTTAACTGTGTTTTATCAAAGAAGGACAGAAAGAGGGTGGGAGATGATTTTAAGATTGATAAGACATCGGTTTTATTACAAAGCTTAGTTAGAGATTTTAGGTTAGTTGACTGTTTTAAAATAATGCATCAAAGAGAGGAGGGCTTCACCTGGTTCAGTGGTGACGGCACCAAAGCCTCTCGAATCGACTACCTATTTACAAGAGATTTCCCGCCAACCGATGCTACATTGACCCCACTCTTCTTCTCAGACCACTTAATGCTATCTTGCACTCTTTCACTGCCCACTGGTGTGACAGTAGGGGGAGGTCTGTGGAAGCTGAACTGCTCCCTCTTAGAAGATGAGGAGGTAGTCAGAGAATATAGGGAGCAGTTCAGCCAATGGCAGACCCTCCAAGACTTTTATGACTCACGTGCACAGTGGTGGGAGATGGTGAAGGAACGGACAAGACTTTTTTTTAGAAAGACAGGCAGAGACAAAAAGAATAGATTTAAACGACGCATGATGGGGCTGCAAAAACGACTACAAAGGTATTTTAATCTTTTAAATGACGGGTTTGATTTTAATGAAGATATTAAAATGGTAAAAGATGAGATGTCAGTTTTATCCAAAATACAAAGCAAAGGTGTCATTTTAAGGAGCAGGCCCAGATAGCAAAATTGCTCTGGCCCAGATCCGGCCCACACTTTACACTTTCATCTGGCCCACTACCCGCGTGGAATGATGGCACTTGGGCGGTCCGCTCCCGTTTGCCAGATTTAGGCCGCAATCAAGCCATAGCAACGCCGCATGTCAGCCATGAACAAAACGCATGAAGCAGAACTGGCCCACATCTGGCCCAGATAGCAAAATTGCTCTGGCCCAGATCCGGCCCACACTTGACACTTTCATCTGGCCCACTACCCGCGTGGAATGATGGCACTTGGGCGGTCCACTCCCGTTTGCCAGATTTAGGCCGCAATCAAGCCATAGCAACGCCGCATGTCAGCCATGAACAAAACGCATGAAGCAGAACTGGCCCACATCTGGCCCAGATAGCAAAATTGCTCTGGCCCAGATCCGGCCCACACTTGACACTTTCATCTGGCCCACTACCCGCGTGGAATGATGGCACTTGGGCGGTCCACTCCCGTTTGTCAGATTTAGGCCACAATCAAGCCATAGCAACGCCGCATGTCAGCCATGAACAAAACGCATGAAGCAGAACTGGCCCACATCTGGCCCAGATAGCAAAATTGCTCTGGCCCAGATCCGGCCCAAACTTGACACTTTCATCTGGCCCACTACCCGCGTGGAATGATGGCACTTGGGCGGTCCACTCCCGTTTGTCAGATTTAGGCCACAATCAAGCCATAACAACGCCGCATGTCAGCCATGAACAAAACGCATGAAGCAGAACTGGCCCACATCTGGCCCAGATAGCAAAATTGCTCTGGCCCAGATCCGGCCCACACTTTACACTTTCATCTGGCCCACTACCCACGTGGAATGATGGCACTTGGGCGGTCCACTCCCGTTTGTCAGATTTAGGCCACAATCAAGCCATAACAACGCCGCATGTCAGCCATGAACAAAACGCATGAAGCAGAACTGGCCCAGATAGCAAAATTGCTCTGGCCCAGATCCGGCCCACACTTTACACTTTCATCTGGCCCACTACCCGCGTGGAATGATGGCACTTGGGCGGTCCGCTCCCGTTTGCCAGATTTAGGCCGCAATCAAGCCATAGCAACGCCGCATGTCAGCCATGAACAAAACGCATGAAGCAGAACTGGCCCACATCTGGCCCAGATAGCAAAATTGCTCTGGCCCAGATCCGGCCCATACTTGACACTTTCATCTGGCCCACTACCCGCATGGAATGATGGCACTTGGGCGGTCCACTCACGTTTGTCAGATTTAGGCCACAATCAAGCCATAGCAACGCCGCATGTCAGCCATGAACAAAACGCATGAAGCAGAACTGGCCCACATCTGGGCAACAGTTCATTTGAATTCTGGCCCAGATCCGGCCCAGATTTAATACCTTGCTTTGGCCCACATACCACGTGGAATGATGGCACTTGGGTGGTCCACTCCTGTTTGCCAGATCTAGGCCACAATCAAGCCATAGCAACGCCACATGTCAGCCATGAACAAAACGCATGAAGCAAAAATGGCCCACATCTGGGCAACAGTTTATTTTAATTCTGGCCCAGATCCGGCCCAGATGTAATACCTTGCTTTGGCCCACATACTGTGTGAAATGATGGCACTTGGGCGGCCCGCTCCTGTTTGCCAGATTTGGGCCACAATCAAGCCATAGCAATGCCACATGTCAGCTATAAACTAAACGCATGAAGCAGAAATGGCCCACATCTGGGCAACAGTTTATTTGAATTCTGGCCCAGATCCGGCCCAGATGTAATATCTTGCTTTGGCCCACATACTGTGTGAAATGATGGCACTTGGGCGGTTCGCTCCTGTTTGCCAGATTTGGGCCACAATCAAGCCATAGCAATGCCACATATCAGCTATGAACAAAACGCATGAAGCAGAACTGGCCCACAACTGTTGCCCAGATGTGGGCCAGTTCTGCTTCATGTGTAGGTATTAGATCCGGCCCAGATCTAATACCTTGCTCTGGCCCACATACCACATGGAATAATAGCACTTGGGCGGTCCGCTCTTGTTTGCCAGATTTGGGCCACAATCAAGCCATAGCAATGCCAGATGTCAACCATGAACAAAACACATGAAGCAGAAATGGCCCACATCTGGCTAACAGTTAAATTTAATTCTGGCCCAGGTCTGGCCCATATCTAATACCTTGCTCTGGCCCACATACCGTGTGAAATGATGGCACTTGAGTGGTCCACTTTTTTTTCCCAGATTTGGGCCACAATCAAGCAATAGCAATGCCACATGTCAGCCATGAACAAAACACATGAAGCAGAAATGGCCCACATATGGCTCACAGTTAAATTTAATTCTGGCCCAGGTCAGGCCCAGATCTAATACCTTGCTTTGGCTGATATAAACCAGAACTGACCCTAATGTGGGCCACAGTTGGTCTTTTACACAATCCTCATGTGGCCCACATGCTGTTTGCCAAATCTGGTCAACAATCAGGCCATTGCACAATTCAAGTTACCTTTCTTTGTTAATGCTTTATAAAGTTTCAAAGCAGATTTACAGGAATAAACATGAAAATAATTATTTAATTATTCAAACAGAGTTAAATTCTGCAGTAAAGCAGCCCTAAAAAGAAAATAGTGTCACAGCTGAAGTCAGGTCAGTGTTGATTCAGTTCTGTTCAATAACTGTGTAAGGTTCATCAATTATGAAATCAGTTCAATTTGCTATAAAGCAGCTTTGCAGAAAACATGATCCAGCGCAGTTCAGTTCTCCTCCAATAGCATCAGTGCAATTAAATCAATATTATATAGACATTAGAAATACCATAGACATTTTGTAATTCTTGCTGCCAATGATACAAAAAAATTGTGCTTAGAAACAGTCTCTCTGACAGCGTGCACAAGTCGTCAAATGAGGTGTCTTTCACTGCTTACTGCACTTTAGCAGTTTAAAATCCCTTGTTTTTTAACCATAATGCTTAAAAATGCAGGCAGATGATAAGATTTCATTACCACACAAGCAGAACAGCAACGTAACTACGATAGAGATGATGGTCCAAAATCAGTAGCAGTTGATACATTTCTACCAGTTAATCATATCTACCAGTATATAGCCCACCCCTATTGTAGAATATTAAGCGTCCCAAACTAAGCAAGCCTAAGGCGACAGTGGCAAGGAACCCAAAATCCATCAGGTGACAGAAATGGAGAAGAAAAAACCCTTGGTAGAAACCAGGCTGAGTTGGGGGACCAGTTGTCTCTGGCCAACGAACATGGTGTGAATATGATTCAGGCTGCATTACAAGTCAGACTATGGATTGCAATAATTCAGAATATTTCATCTAGATCCACCAGCTTGAAGATCAGGATACAACATGCCGACATGGAGTTGAAGCTGGCCTTAGGGGTCTGTGCAGAGGACAGAGGATCTGTGTTGATGGCTGTTAGCAAGTTCCTCACAGGGGATCCGTCTCTAGGAGTTGTCTAGTTGACATGTTATCTGTTGACATTTAGGGCTGCGTTGATGTCTAGGTGCAGGTCCACCATCTGATCTGGATTTGGAGCAGATCCAGCTGACAATGGTAACCTCGGGATAAGAATGAAAGATTGTTAGCAAAGAATACACCAAATAAAACCATTACTGTACCTTATCGCTGCCATATTTATATAAAAATGTGTATGTCACTTTTATGTATATAGATTATAACATCCTAAACACTAAAATTAGGGTTTTATTGACATGATTTATTATTTTGTGCAAAAAATACTGAAAATTTGGCTTCCCAAACGTTGATTTTAATCGTGTCTGGATTTACTTTCAGTGCAGAAACAACTGCTGATCCTTGTATCATTTGGTTAATTTCTACAATTCAGAAAGATCAAACAGATCTTAATATTAATCTGCACAAGCGACAATCAGGTCAGTTTTGGGAAAGATCTTGGGACATGTGGTCTTCACCTCACAGCCGGTAGGAAAAAAATCGGGATAGGACTCAGAAATCATGTTCATGGAAGTGATTATTAACGTTTAGGGGTGTAACGATACACTCGTGTCACGATTAAATATGTATCTCGATACTGAACTCCCGACACGATATGTATCCCGATACGATATGTATCCCGATAAGCCGAAATAAAGTTTTTATTTTTATTTTGTACTTTTTTATTGTTATTATATTTTTATTTGTGTATTATTATCAGGACCCACAAATATTCCCCCATTGCATTATTATTAATTATATTTAACATTATGTTTTGTCATTGTATGATTCTATGTAATGAGATTATTAATGTAATAGTGTCACTGAAACTCTGTAAATTAAAAAACAAAAATCCCTCACGAATTACTCGCACTTTCAATGCAGGCAGCATTGCTCATGCTCGCTATGTCCTGCGGTTCCTGCTATTAATGCAGTGTAAGAATGAACCATCTAAACTGCTTTGAATAATCATACTACTAAAACTAAATGTGATCTGGTGATTTAAATTATGTTTGCGCTTTCACTAAGGATTGCCGCTTTAAATGGTGTTTGCGCTTTGACTTTGGAGGAGTGCCACTTTAAATAATGTTTGCGCTCTCACTTTGAAGAGGGTCATTCCAGCAGTGCATGCATTTCAGATGATCAATGCAATCAATCACAGTCCTAATCGCAAGAAAGTGTGTCAAAATGGCCGCTCTCAAACTGTAAATGTTTAGCTCATCCAATAATTTTAACTCACTTTCATGTTGTTTTCGCACGTCACGCAATCATTTGAACGTCTGTGTTTACTACAGAATGTTCACTGTGTTAAAGCTACACTGTGTAACTTTTTTAGTTTATTCTTAGCTAAAAACACTTAGTTCTTTCAAAAATATGTGCTAATTAATGTATGTAATGTGATGTAATGCACTTCTTTCAAGTAATAAAGTATTCTCGTAAGTTTATAATATAACATTGAAAATACATACGGGTGAGGGGTTCGAATGCCGGTCGCCATGTTGCCCCTCCATCTTGAAAGTACATTAGCCAAAGAGGGACATACCCGTAAATTCAAGCTTCGCCTTTCGCGTTTTAACACTCGATGGCACTCATGGACGAGGTTGAACTGGATGCCATGTTAATCTTGGACTAAATTGGCCACTGTAGGAGTTAAAACAAAATCGGACTTGAGAGGAACAGAAACTAATAATCACTGGTTGGTCATATACCTTTTCACCACTAGATGGGGGAAATTATCACACAGTGTAGCTTTAAATATTTTCACCACATAAAGCCATTGTGTCTATTCAGAAGACTTGAAGATTTCAGAAGATTTGGATTAGACCACTTGATTACTTTATTTTTTGCATCGTTTAAGTTTGAGAGTAATGGACTTTAAAATGGGTTTCATAAAGAATATCTTCATTTGTGTTTGGAAGTTAAACAAAAAACGACATTATGGTGAGAATTATGACAGAATTTACATTTGAGGTACATTTGTAAATTTGTGTCTGGGTAAATTATACCTTATAAATAGGCTTACTACAGCAAGTTGAGCCTTGGATTAAACAACTATATTGCAAATCATATCGTTTCCATCAATGATACATATAGTCACATTTTATTAATGCGATATAACAATTTATCATTACATCCCTATTGACGTTACTGCAGTGTGAAGCAGAGCAGGAGCGAGTGTTGTGGAGCTGAGCAAGGCTGCTGGAGTGATTGTTAATGAGATGAACAACACAAGCCTCACGAGCAGCGCGAAAAACTTTGATTATGCCATAGTCGCCGGCACCATTTCTGCTTTTCTGGTAATGAGTATGAGGTAACGCAGTTCTGTTTATCATATAACACATTTGAGTGAGTTTTAAATTATGTTATGACGTTACTCTGTGCGTTCACTCAGCGGCTGCTGTGACACTTGTTAACACTACAGTCGGAGTAAAGCGCATCAGCAGAATAAAACCAGAAACCGAGGGTTAAGAGATATGATGACATCGTTAGGCGACGCCCTCACACGTCCCGGTTCCTTGGTTAAAATAGCAATTTTCTCACGATTTACAAATAGTTGGAAACATTTGGGATATTGAAGGTTCTCAACTGAACAAAATATGTAGTATTGGCCTAGTGGTTTTGGGATATCTTACTGCAAATGTTACATAATGCTATTTTACAAATCTAGACGCACCCTAGCGGCAGCAAATCTAATTTGCCATGAGTTTAGTCTAGCAACTCTAAATACACTTCTGAGCTGTAAAAAACCAAACTCTGGTCAGGCCAAACACATTGTGTGTAGAGCCAGTGGGCGGGGCTTAACATAATGACGGCAGAGAAGGTTCCGAGAAGGTTGGTTGTAGCGCTATCCTATCGCGTGCAGAGGTAGTTTGAAAGACAACCGTTTATCCCGCCCCTCGGACTGAGCCCTGTCAATGGTGAGTTCCCAGAGCTAACTTCCTGATGTGGCTCTGGCTTGTCAGGCTAACTTAATGCAGTTTTAAGTGAACATTTGGGGAGCAGTTGGGGAAATGATGTCTCACATTATATTAGATCTGTGAATTAGGTCTTTATATTTATGTTAATGAAACAATAAAAGAAAAAAGGTAATCACTCACTGTTCTTAACTGAACTACATTTGTAGCTTTAATAATGATCAATTCATTTGTAACAAACACACTAAAGACTAAACATTGATTTTTATTTTATTTGATTATTTGTTTTTCTTCCCTAAAAAGTTTAGATAAGTAAAACACTACAATATCTATACAGCTCTGGGAGAAAAAAAATTAAAAGACCACTGCAATTTTTTTCTTAAATCAGCATCTCTACAAGTATGGAAGCCTACAAGTATATTCTGGCTTTACTGTGTTACGATTTCCAATCGTAAACCGCAACAAACAAAGGGAGACGCCACACAACCGCTGTATAAAGAATAATGTTTAATACACTAAAGTAATATTAACATAAAATGTTGAATATTCAGTGTACATGTTAGTCAGTATGTAAGCGTGCAAGTGCAAGTATGAAATGCATGTAATCAATCCAACCAAATAACGAACAGGTGATGCGGATCGACACGGGGAAGATGAATCACCGTGATACTCCGATGCGGCTGTGGTCTCCCTCCAACTCCAACATAACATCAGATCTCAGGCACTCTCATGATGAACAAACGATGGACAAATCACTCCTGCATTCAATGCCAGGCCCAAACGTGCTCTTCCCCCTGCTCGGTTTGATCCAGTCCCTCCTAAAGGGACATGATTAGGTTCAGGTGCGAAACCACGCCTTCCCTCAGGCAATCACCTGTAACTCAGGATCAAACAAACTGACGGAACCGTCACACACCCCCGTTTAAAAAAATCCGCCATCACCAGATAAGGATCAAAACTTTAAACAATAAGTTTAAACAAAACAACAAATACTTCCGTTTTAAATATAACCTCCAAATCCAGTATGATAGTGTTTTCCTCAGTCACTTCCATTCTTCCACTCTGCTCTCGTTACCCCCAGCAATCCGGATCCTGGAAGCAAATTTAAGGCAGCAAAGACAGCACAGAAAAAAGAAAAAAAACGAACAACTCAAACACTACAACATACTATTCAATCTCATCAGCGATCTGGAGTCTCAATTTGATAGTTTTGATCAGTCATCTTACGAAGAACAGTGTATGGACCAGTAAATCGTGCACCAAAAGGAGATCCAGGCGAAGGAAACATAACCAACACCTGATCACCTGGTGTAAACTCTCGACATTCTGCATGTTTATCAAAGTGCTTCTTCATTTTACTCTGAGCACCAATGAGATTTTTCTGAGCACCTATTCCCGCCAAAAACAAGCGCCTACGGAAACCGTTGACATATTCTGACAGTTTTTCCGGAGGATCCTTTTCCCCTAATTCCTCCCGCAAAACAGAAAGAGGACCACGTACACTATGACCGAAAACCAGATCGTTTGGGCTAAAACCCAAACTCTCCTGCTGTACTTCTCTAGCTGCAAGCAACAACCACGGTAACCCTTCCTCCCAGTCGCGATTCAACTCCACACAGTAAGCACGTAACAGCGCCTTTAATGTTTGGTGAAACCGTTCGAGCGCCCCCTGACTTTGCGCATGATAAGCACTTGATTGATTGTGTTTTACCTTAAGCACTCTCAAAATCTCAGCAAACATACGTGATGTGAAGTTGGTACCTTTATCACTCTGAATGGTTTTAGGTATCCCAAAAATAGAAATAAATTGGGTTAACGCTTTTACAACTACTTTAGTGGTAATCTTTCGAATTGGATAGGCTGCTGGGTACCGAGTTGCCTGACACCTCACCGTAAGTAAATACGTGTTACCTGATTTAGACGTCGGTAACGGTCCAACACAGTCAATTATCAGATGTTCAAAAGGTTTGTTTGTAACAGTTATAGGACACAAAGGCACTGGTTTCAAAGATTGGTTTGGCTTGCCGGTTAGCTGACATGTATGGCACGTTTTAATGAAAGCTGAAATATCTTTCTTTAAGCAAGGCCAATAAAACTGTCGCAAAACTCGGTCATAAGTTTTATTCACTCCTAAATGACCTACAACCTTACCATGTGCACTTCGCATTACCACCTCTCGAAATGGTTTTGGCACCACAACTTGAATCACAGCTTCCTCCATCAAACTTCTCTTATAAGGCACATATTTCCTCAAGAGAACCTCATCTTGAATGAAATACCCACCGACAGCATCTCCTACCTCCTGGGATGAGATCACAACATCAAATAACTGCTGTAACCCAGGATCATTCTGTTGTGCTATCACCAACTCCCTATGAGAAATTGGAGAAAGAGCTGATAAACCAGGCACAACACATTTTTTCACTTCCCTTTCCTCCCAAGACATCTCACGACGTTTTGAACGAGTTACTACAGACGCTGTAAACACCTCAGGGAATTTTTGTTTAAGCGCATCAGACTTTTTAACCAGTGGAGTAGGCACTACAAGAGGTGGTGGTATTACATCATGCCATACCCTACCTCCAGCTAAATTATTTCCAAGAATTACCATGACACCCTCCACTGGTAATGATGGACGCACTCCCAGGGTCACTTCTCCACAAACCAACTCCGACGTCAGATTTACCCTGTGCAAAGGAACAGAAAGAGTCTGCAACCCAATCCCCCTGATCAGAACATTCCTCCCTTCACTGGATGTCTCTGAAAAACGTAAGGCAGATTCAAGAATAAAGGATTCCGAGGAACCTGTATCTCGCAAAATTGAAACTGGAACTTTAACCTCAGAATTAGTCAGAGAAACAAAACCTTGTGAAATAAACGGAGCAAATTTTGTGTTTACGGTTTTTGAATCAGACACTGATTTTCCTTCTTCCAAAGATCTGCCCCTCTCAACCTCATTTGAAATTGGAGTAGTCTCAGTCATTAACACAGGATTAACATTAACATGCAACTTGTTCTTTTGGCTGGACTTCAGCTTTGCGGCCAAAACCGGACACTTATTTTTCCAATGCCCAATATTAAAGCAGTAATTGCACACTAAATCTCGGTCAGCTCTCTCATGACAAGTTCTATCAACTTTTGACATATGCATTGGTTCGAATCTCTTTGACACAACTCTATTTTCACTGAAATTACCGTGGTGACGCCCTGATCGCTCCTCTCTATACGAAGTTTTATGCGTCAATATGTAATCATCTGCTAAAACTGCAGCTTGAAAAGCATCATCTGGTCTCTTTTCATTTATGTATGTAGCAATATATTCAGGAACAATGTTCTTAAACTGTTCCAGAATAATAAGGTCACGTAAGCTCTCAAAATCCTCAACACCAGAAGAATTACACCAACGGTCAAAGTTTGAAACAAGTTCTCTTACCACCTCAGAGTGTGTTTGGCGATCACTTCTCCTCCAGTTCCTGAAACGCTGGCGGTATGCTTCAGGAACCAGCTCATAAGCTTTTAGGATAGACAATTTTACCTTGTTATAATCTCTCCTATCCTCCATGGTAAGCGCTGCATAGGCCTCCTGTGCTTTGCCTGTAATTACAGTTTGAAGCATTACAACTCTAACAGCATTTGGCCATTTACCTTCCTCAGCTATAGTCTCGAATAAAGAAAAAAAAACATCAGGGTCATGTTCGTTGAACTTAGGGAGCAATCTCAAATTACCAGCTAAATCAAAACCACTATGTAATTTATCACCACTCTCATGGGATAATCTACCCTCCTTTGCCAGTTTCAGACGCTCCGTCTGCAACGCAAACTCTCGTTCGGATTTCTCAGCCTCTAGTTTCTCACGTGCAAAGTCAATCTCACGTACCTTGAGCGAATTATCAACTTTTAATTTTTCAATCTCAAACTCATACTGTTTGGTTTCCTTTACCAACTCTTTATTGTGAATTTGTTGCATTTGCAAAATCTCTTTTCTTTGCTCAAACGACAATCCGGAAAAAATATCAAGTGAACTTTTTACACCCTCATGCTTGCTCGGTGCGGAAATGGTCAACAAATTGTTTTCACTTAGCCAGTTTCTCACAATAGAACGAAGTTCGTTTTTCTTTATTCGTTTATCCACATCACCAATCTTAAAGTGCTCAACCAGTTCCCACAACTGTTGTTTCATCAACAAATTTAACCCATCTTCTGACGGCACTTTAACAAACTCCTCAACGGATGCCATATTAAATGTATTAGTTACTCTAATTTTAAGGAAAAGTGCATTTATAAACCTATCGAAGCTACAGACAAAAACCCATTCACTCTTTCCCCATCTACACTTCCTATCAATTCACTAAACTATCCTTTACCTAGTCTTCATGCAGCTTTCAAGAGTAAAGCGTCATTAAACACCAAAATACCGATAGTTTTGAAATTGAGCAAAGCAGCCCAACTCGCAACCACGGCGGTGTGCTTCACCCAAAAGCCTGCACAAAAATAAGAAAGGCAAAATAACAAATCAACGCAAAGCGTTGCTCAACCCTAATGGGAAAAGAGGAATAAGCTCTATCTGCAACTTAATAAAAAGAAAATGCACTTACCTCAAACTGACGACTACCTTCAATCTTGCGGGACATTCACAACGTACGTTCACACATTAGTTCACATATATAGCTCCAAAATATGTGAAAAAACAAGGATTCAATTATTAGTCACACTTGCATCCAACAAAGCAGCACTAACCAAAAAAAATGAGCTTCCACATTCAAACTACTCTTTCTTTAGGACGAGCCCCCATTTGTTACGATTTCCAATCGTAAACCGCAACAAACAAAGGGAGACGCCACACAACCGCTGTATAAAGAATAATGTTTAATACACTAAAGTAATATTAACATAAAATGTTGAATATTCAGTGTACATGTTAGTCAGTATGTAAGCGTGCAAGTGCAAGTATGAAATGCATGTAATCAATCCAACCAAATAACGAACAGGTGATGCGGATCGACACGGGGAAGATGAATCAACGTGATACTCCGATGCGGCTGTGGTCTCCCTCCAACTCCAACATAACATCAGATCTCAGGCACTCTCATGATGAACAAACGACGGACAAATCACTCCTGCATTCAATGCCAGGCCCAAACGTGCTCTTCCCCCTGCTCGGTTTGATCCAGTCCCTCCTAAAGGGACATGATTAGGTTCAGGTGCGAAACCACGCCTTCCCTCAGGCAATCACCTGTAACTCAGGATCAAACAAACTGACGGAACCGTCACAACTGGCATAGGGATACAGTGAGCGTCGGGTTGCTTCCATCCTTAAAATTTTAAAGACGGCGGTTCATAAGAACAAGGTCAAGCAGCAGACATTGGGGACAACAAAGTTACAGACTGGCAGAGGGCGAAAATAACTCTACACTGACTGGAATGACCACCAACTCATTCGAATGTCACTCAACAACCATAGGATGACCTCAGGTGACCTACAAAAAGAATGGCAAAAGGCAGCTGGGGTGAAGTTCACGGCGAGGACAGTTCGAAACAGGCTCCCAGTGGACAGGGCTGAAGTTGTGGAAAGCTAGAAAAAAGCCCTTCATCAATGAGAAGCAAAGAAGAGCCAGGCTGAGGTTTGCAAGAGACCATAAGGATTGGACTGTAGAGGACTGGAGTATGGTCATCTTCTCTGATGAGTCCAATTTTCAGCTTTGTCCAACACATGGTCTTCTGATGGTTAGACGGAGACCTGGAGAGGCCTACAAGCCACAGTGTCTCACACCCACTGTGAAACTTGGTGGAGGATCGGTGATGATCTGGGAGTGCTTCAGCAATGCTTGAATTGGGCAGACTTGTCTTTGTGAAGGACGCATGAATTAAACCACGTACAAGGTTGTCCTACAGTCTAAAAAATGCTGGGTTAATAACAACCCAAGTTGGGTTGAAAATGGACAAACCCACACATTGAGTTGTTTGAAAAGGTCCATTCACTGGGTTCAAACAACCCAATTTCTGGGTTTGTCCATTTTCAACCCAACTTGGGTTGTTATTAACCCAGCGTGTTTAGAGTGTAGAAGAAAACATGCTTCCTTCTGCTCTGACAATGTTCCCCAACTCTGAGGACTAGTTTTTTTGCAGTGGTCTCTTAATTTTTTTCAGAGCTGTATATATATATATATATATATATATATATATATATATATATATATATATTAGGGATGCCACAATACTCAATATAATATTGAACCGTTAGGTACGCATTCATGGTTCAATATGCGCTGGTGAATTGTGGTTTTTTTTTCGGTTTTGCATTTAATTATTTATTTCCATTTCCCCCCGTTTGAAATATTCCCATAGACAGTAAAAGAAATGGACAGAGCTATCCAATTGACTTCAACGGCGGAAAAATGAGGCCAATCAGAGGCACTCACTTCCTGATGGCTGAGCGAACTACGCAGGCTCAGACTGAGCTTGAGGACGTAGATGTGACGTGAGCCTCCTGTCCTGTCAACAGAGGCGTTGGTTATGACGCAATAGTTAGCCTATTTTTACAAAAACAGCTTCTGCGGGGCGATAGTGTAAGATACAAGGTAACGGAGCCTTTTATGCATTGTCGTGTTTCTTTAGAAATAAACAATGGACAAATGGAGTCTTTAAACGCCTCTGATGTAAAGTTATTCACTGTCAAAGATGCAAAAATGAATGGGAGTCGATGGGATGCTAACAGCAGGTGATGGCTTGGTTAGCAATGGTCTGATCAAGTCAAGGGAGAAGAATGGGGAGAAGCCCATAGTGAGCCAAAAGCAACGGGAGAAAATATTTAAACACCCTATGGGTGAAACGCTTTCCGAGCGCTAGATTACCCCCTTGAATATTCCTCTTTATTTATTCTGCTCTTTTTTTAATGGTTTGCCTGAGTCTATGCGCTGATTTGAGCAAATATCCAATCATATGCACTAAAGTTAAGGGTGTTTACCCGCATTTACGTTTATACTCTACATTTATTCATTCAATTTCATACTTAAATGCTACTGTACATCTCTGAGCTGCCACTGTAAATCTTTATATATATTTATTTTATTTAATACAATACACTGGGAATGTGTATACATTTTTTTATGTAAAGTTTTAAGTTTAAGTAAGGGTTTTCAAGTCTTTTAAGTAAAATAAAGAAAGAGTATTGCAATAAAAACCATTTTCTCCTTAACCTTTTTCTGTTCCTGTCACCTAAGAATAGAAGAGCAAAAAAAAAACCCGAACCGAACCGGAAAACCATGGTTAAAAACCAAAGTAAGGTTATGTATTGAACCGTGGACTAACTGTATTGTTGCATCCCTAAAATATATATATATATATATAGAGAGTTTCTATTACTGTTTTTTATTGCATATTTCTTCTAATTTTTATTAACAAAGATGAAATAGATGAGATAGACCTAACAAGTGAAGTGAAGTGTAGTCCCGGATTTACTCCAAATGATTACAAACAATTAGCAAAATAGACCGTGTAAATTACTTGCGTGTCCATTTTCGTTACTCCTTTCTCTTCTCCCTCTGTCTCACTTGCAATTTGAAGCCATCTGTTGATGTGGGATTCTACAGCTTACTCGCTTGCTCTGTGATCCTGTTGTTTCTGTAATACAAGTAATACAACCAGTTAGTGCAGTTTAATGTCAAATTTATACATAGATGAATTTCAAATTATACATTATAATTATAACATTATAATTGGGAAAATACGTTGACCATACAGAACTGACTGCAGGTTGGTATACAGTGAGTGAAAGTGAAATCATGCTGGTCTATGCTTTTTTTTTCAGCAGAAGACAATGTGATTTTCAGTTCGAAGGACTTCTTTGTAACGTTAGTGATGGGAAGATCAGATCATTTTACTGACTTGGATCTTTAAATCATTTAGCAATCACGTCAAGTAGCGCAAACTTTGATAACAACTTCATATTTAAAATAAATAATAAAATAATGATAATAAAAACTATACATATTGCAGGCAAAATAACAAATTATGAGAAACAGATGATTCATTTAGGTTATTCTGGTAATGTTAGGCCTTGTTCATACTTTTGTCACGTGAGAGCCGCATAGACTAACGTTAGTACAGCAATGAAACAGACAGATGTTAATATTTTATCACCATTTATTTAGCAGTTAGTAATTATCAAAAATCACGTGACAAATGTATGAAAGAGAGGTGAACTAACGATAATCAACTTGAATTGCTAACGTTATGTCACTTACAAAATCCTTCAGGCAATGGCAAAAGTTTTGAATTGACAAAATAACTAATGTTTGATAGCTAACAATTGTAGCTTTCATTAGCTAACGTTTTAATATCACATAACATGCAGTAAGTTACTCCAACTGAATATAACGAAGCAATCCCCAAAACGAAGCAATATTTTTTTTATTAAATCTTACCTTAACTTTCCCAGCAAACATGCTCCTTTGGGGCCCACATGGGGCCACTGCGGGCAGCCCACTGTGGGCCCAGATACCGGCGTGAAATGCGGGGCACGTGTGGGGCCCACATTGTGGGGCCCATGTGGGGCCCCAGTGGGGCAGCCCAAAGTGTGGGTTGACTGTGGGCTGGCCCATATGGGGCCATTATGGGCAGCCCACTGTGGGCCCCACATGGGCATGAAATGCGGGGTACGTGTGGGCCCCACATTGTGGGGCCCCAGTGGGGCAGCCCAAAGTGTGGGTTGACTGTGGGCTGGCCCATATGGGGCCATTGCGGGCAGCCCACTGTGGGCCCAGATACCGGCGTGAAATGCAGGGCACGTGTGGGGCCCACATTGTGGGGCCCATGTGGGGCCCCAGTGGGGCAGCCCAAAGTGTGGGTTGACTGTGGGCTGGCCCATATGGGGCCATTACGGGCAGCCCACTGTGGGCCCCACATGGGCGCGAAATGCGGGGCACTTGTGGGGCCCATGTTGGCCCCAGTGGGACAGCCCAAAGTGTGGGCTGGCCTATGTGGGCCCACAGTGAGCTGACTGTGGGCTAGCCCACTCGAATTTGTGTGGGTTAGCCCACAGTCAGCCCACATCACGGGCAGCCCACTGAATACCCACATTTTCCCAAATACCTGTGAAGGGCCATTGTGGCTTGGTTCTTTATACCTGCAGAATACCACAATATTACTAGTAATGCAATACCAATTGCACTTGTTAAAAGTAGGAGTAATAAATTCATCACTCAAGTTCATGTTTTTCAAATAATTTATTTACAGACATTAATAATGATAATAATAATAATGATAATTTATTCAACTTTACTAACAATAAACAGCAGATGATCACAACAATATTGTAGTAGTTTAAACAAGTGTTTAAAACAGCAGTAAAGAGAAAACTTAAAATACATTTAAAAGTAAATTATAAATTCATTTTAATTGATCATTTCCCTCACTGCAGTTCTGGCCCTTCCTTGCCGTCCCCCATCTCTGTCCCTTGCATTACGAAGCCACGTTTTAATTGCAGCTTCCACCTCACATGCAGTGGCTTGGCTGCTTTTTGTCACAGCATCTAAGTGAGAAATTGAACAACTGAACTACAAATCTTAAAAACAAAACAAGAGTTGTGCAAAACAAGTACTGTTCCCGTTTCCTTTTTTCATTCCCATTATAAGGGCTTATCCCATATAAATATTACATACTGTACCTATAACTGCTTTGCAGGCCAACATCTCCCCAAAGGCCATCTTCTGGCCAGAGCCCTTCCAGCACAATTGCTGGGCCAGTGGGGTGGTCAGCATGCAGACCAGGACACGCTTTGTGTTGCAGGTTGGGTTTGAGCCTCCAATAGTTGCCAGATACTTTGCCTAAATTAAAGCAGTAAAACATTAGTGCATTAACAAGACAGCTATAATTGAAACTGTAATGAAAAAGTTCAAAACTTTATTCATTTGCATGTATTTATTTATTTAGCAGGGTCTTTATTTTTATTTTTACCAAAAGCAACTTTTAAAAAGAGGTAATAAATACCAAATATTTAATAAAACCAAATGTACCATAGCACTGTAGCAAGCCTCCTCCTTCATTTTATTTTCTAATATCTCAAGGTCTGAAATGTTGTTTAGGGGTAAATGGACACCCTCTGGAAGGTCTACAGCCATAGTGTTTTGTTTTGTTAGTGTCAGTAAAAGTTCTTTAATTACAGCAACCTCTTCTTTTATGTTTGATAACTGACTAATTATGAGTCGTTCTGTTGCTGTTGAGAGAGAGAGAGAGAGAGAGAGAGAGAGAGAGAGAGTGAGAGAGAGAGAGAGAGAGAGAGAGAGAGAGAGAGAGAGAGAGAGAGAGAGAGAGATAGAGAGAGAGAGAGAGAGAGAGAGAGAGAGAGAGAGAGAGAGAGTGAGAGTGTGTTACAGACAGAGGGACGGACAGACAAAAAAAGAGACAGTGAGTTATTGTGCAACATAATATGCATTATTTAACTTGTGCACAACGAATACAACAATAACTACTTCTCATGATACGTAAAAACCTGAAATCAGTGCTTACGTGTAATTGGCCTCCTTCGTCCTAGTGGTCCTGGTAGTGCTGGTGGTGCTGGTGGTACTGATAGTGCTGGTGGGGCAGGTGGTCCTGATATTGCTGGTGGGGCAGGTGGTGCTGGGGGAACTGACGGGGCTGGGGAAGATGGTTCAGATGGTGGGGACAGTGGGGATGGTGGGGATGGTATAACCGGCACAGAGCGCTTTTTTGGTTTATTCATGTCTTCTTCTGAAGAGTTGTCCTGTTCAGGGTACCTTGAGTTTGGTCTGTTGTAAATAAAAATAAATACAAATGCTACAATCAAAATTTCATCATAATACTCCTTATTTATTATTTTTATTTCATACTGTTCATGGCATAACTGCATATTTAACTTTTGGAGCGCTAGGAGTTAATAAACAAAACTTGGAAAAACATTGTAGCTACTTCTCTCTACATCTCATGTTTAATGTCTATGACTCACGCAGGTACTGCGCTCGCTCTAAAATAGTCTGGATATAAACACTTAGGCATACTGATTAAGACTAAGACAAAAAATGGCTTGGGAGGGTGGAGAGTAATCTGAAATTTCCTACTCTACATTCCTATGGGAGCTTACACCTGTGTACATTTTCTAATTAATGCGAAAACAATGACTCTCACTTCCTTTTCCGATTACATTTCCCCAGCATTCCGTCACTTTCTGAATTGAGACAGGATGATGTCTCAGCCTTCTTAGCCTTTTGTCTGGCTTTCTCATAATCTGCTACAGAACAAGAAATATACACACAGTTTCAGGACTGTGAAATGTGAGCTGAACATTTGTCATCATATTTCTAAAAAATAAAACTTCTTAAGGCATCGTTAGATACACATGGTGAAACTAAATATTAAAAGCTTTTACCTAAGTTTGTTAGACTTTCAACAAATGGTCAAACGGTTCACACAACGCAATACAGTAAACGGCTATCTGTGGATTCCTTGATTTCTAAGACAGCCTAATTTAAGTTGTATTGACATAAACACTAATCATTAATCTTACTGGTTCATCAAGCTTTCGCATTTCAGTTTCAATTTAACATATTTTGTGGAGCTCTGTGCATGCTGATCAGTATGTGAGCAATATGAAGTGAATGTGTAACTTTGGAAGATTTTACATTAATTCATATGAATTACTATTCACGTTTTAATGTACTTCTTTCTTTAAAATGTTGTTTATATACAGTAGACTTTCAATGGATTGACAAAAATATCAGGGAAGAGTTGAATATATCTTTATTCATGTAACGTTAGCCTACTGAATATGAATAAAAGTCTTATGGGTTTGGAATGACATAATAGTGAGAAAATTATATGTAGTATTACATACATCAAATATTTATATTATGATGTTTTAATTCCATCTCTAGATTATTTTTTGTAATATATATATTGGATTTAAATTGGTTCTGTATGGCCTATGGTATGGCCCCACACCTGTTATTTACAACCAAATAGGCCTTAGAAGATTACATTTGTTTTTCAAAAAATTTGACGATTTGAAAGTTTGACTTGGTAGGAAACGATTTGGTTACAAACAATTTTGAATAGCAAACAGTGCGAAACTTTATTTATTTATCTATTCGTCTTTTTTAAATTGAATTTTAAAAATAAAAAATTCAGTATGTTCTCAAGACATTTAACAATGTTTATCAACATAAGGACGCAATAACTACATAAAATAAATTAAATTAAAATGAAAGGGAATTTACAAACGTTAAATTCATTGGATGCGCCGATGTTAACGAATGACGTCATAAGCGTGCACGCGGAGAGGAGTCGGATTCTGGCAGGCAGTCAGTCCATGAGGCAGTCAAATATCGGCACAACACCTGCTTTGCATTCACAAAACCAGGTAGGATTAACGCATAATTGTCTTTTCATTTTTCTTTGTAGGCCTATGCCATATTTTCGCTGTCGACTTTCCTCTTTAGACTCTTTGATAGTGCTAGCTTAAATGTTAACATCACTCTGCACGCGACGTTACGTTAAGTTTATAATCGCGTACCTCGAGCGCGCAAACAATTAAACAAAAATGCAGTTTAGTACACGAGGATGCAAAGGGATAATTCAGAGTATTTAATAAGTCTACGTCAAATAATTATTATAATGAATTAAGCTCCATTGTGTTGTGTGACAAGCAAATTCAAATACACATTTATTATTCACACTATGGAAAGAGGAAATAATAAGACAGTTCGTTTAGAGCATGACTCAAATGTGTCATTAATGGGCTTATTCAAATCCTCTTTTATTTTTTTGAGTAAAGTTTTTCCATTCCGCGTCTTTCACGTGTGTTTAATGCCGCCTTCACGTGCTCTCGGAATGATCAAATTTCCAAAGGCGCCATTAGCACGGGGGTCTGTGTGTTGCAAGTTGGTGAATGAAGATGCCAGGTTATGTGTCACTACTTTATTAATTTATCAAACAATTTAACAGAGTAACAGCTTACTACCAGTTACAAAATACTGTAACAGTATGTCAGGCAATTGTAGTTGCATTCCGCCATCTTGTGACAATTTTTTTTTTTTTTTTGGCCCATGGCCAAATATACTTGCAGAGTCGTTTCAGCCTTTAAAACATTGCAATTTTTCTTAATCGTATTAAATCTCTCATCTTGTCATTTTTTGTTTTGTTTTTACATTTATCAATAAATTCAGTTTAAATAATATAAAAATTACCAATCAAATTAAATTAGTAACCGAAAAGTCAACGGAAGCCATCTACAGAGGTGATTTCTTTATATTTTCATCTGAGGTGATTTAGGAATATTTACAAACTGATTAATGCAGGTGAAAAGTGCCATGTATTTGCAGTGCACACATCTTATTATAATTTAATAAAATGTTTATGATAGAGAAATATGACGTTATAAAAATGTTAATCAAAAATCTCCAATAGGTGGCGCCATGTCACTGTCTAATGAGTGACTCATTGAATTATCATTAACAATTTCAGCAACACAATACCTCACTGTAATGTTAGGAGTAGGGTTGTAACAGTATGAGATTTTCACGCTATGATAATCGTCTCAGAAAATTTCACAGTTTAGGGTATTAAAAAATCTTTATTGTTTTGCTTTGTTTGTTATTATTATAATCATCAGCTACAATGACCCCTCAATAAATGAAAATATACGTTTTTTTTATTTAACATATGGTTTATTATATCAAACTTTTTTATGAAAAAAAAAAAATCTTTTTTTTTTACCTTTTTTTTTTAAAAGAAAAAATTCTTTAAAAAAAAAAAGATCTACCTTTTTTTTTGGGGGGGGGGGGGAATACAACAAATTAAAAAAAATCTCCCATTTGAACAAAATAAGGAATTCTATTTCTCTTTAGATTAGAAAATAATAAACCAAACTTTAATATTTTTGAAGTTTTTAATATTTTGATATTGTAATAATTTCAGTTACTCTCCAAATCAATGTAGAAACAATTCAAAGACAGCATATTTTATAGGGATGCACCGAAATCAAAATTCTTGGCCAAAAACCGAAACGCCGAAAGAAATTATGCCAATTATTAGTAATTGTATGTAACCCATAGTAACCATTGCATTTATGGCTATGACTGTGTAACTTTACTAAAAATCAAGGCATTGCAATTGCATAAATTCATATTAAAGTTTCAAATAATAAATCAACTACAAATTATGCAAAAATTTATTTAGCACATTGCAACAATGTACAGTATAAAATAAAATTCAAACTAAAATGTTTAACTTGACCTCACTCATGTGTACATTAAATAATAATGCACAGGCCTACTGGCCTGCAGAAAGGTACATAAATGAAGTAATCAAATGTAAAATAACTGCATATATAAATTAAAATGCAACCCTAGTTAGATGCATATGTGCAAGTGTTCTGCTGTGCCGTTATGTGGAACTAATTTCTATAATTATTTTCTAAATGACTTACTTGTTTTGTAGAGTGAACGCACTTGGTATGTTTCCCAGTCAGCCCCTGGTTTTTCATGTGACAGCTGAGCTCTTTTTATATAGCTTGGAAATTTATATGGAGGCCAATAGCAAGCATCCTCACCAGCCATCCACCTACTGCTTACAACTTCCACTTCTCCACGTCCCAAGAAATCCACGACATGGAAAAATGGTGAGTTCATCTTATGCGTTAAAGAAAAGATAATACAGCATTAATTGGATGTAATGCATTATAAATACAAAGGTGAAAAAGTAGAATTATTTCTGATAAATACTAACTTGCTCTTTAAACCAGTGTAGTTTGACATCTTGTGTGATTTGTGCAATTATATAGAATCTTTGTACATTATTGTCAATTAAGTGTCTTTCAATTTAATATTTTTGTATTATTTATTTGACAGAATCACTTGAGGTCCAATGTGCAGTATAACTGAATGATTTAATGTGGTACAAATTTACAAACACAAACAAAAGAAGGGATTAAAAAACAAGCAGGCAGAGATACAAGCTCTAATTTAAATGCAGCAGTGGGGTTGCTGCCCATCCCATTCCAAGTGGAAGCAAAACATATTTTGCCTCAATATCAGAAAGCTTGTACAGTTTGACCTCTGCAGCAAGCTCACAAGCTGTGAAGATGCCAATGTCTTGTGAATTAATTGGCTCTGTGTACAGTGGGGCCAGATCCAAAAACCCTCTAAGCAGAATAAAAGTTTCATCTGTAGGAGCGTCATACAAGATGTTCTCAACCAAGCCAAGTTGTCCATCTATCATCCTCACGCAGTTGTCTCCCGTTCTACATTTTATTGTTGCATTTTCAAGTGTGACCCTTTTGTATTGCAATCTTGATGCACCATCTGGCAATGTTAGACCATTTGAGTGCTTTCCACTGAGTTTGGGTTTATCTGGCTGATAAGTGGACTTGTTCTGTGTAGATTGCCTCTCTAAAACATGAGCAATTTGCTGGAGAATGTGTTGTGGCTTTCGGACCTTTCTTTTAAGTTGGCCCAGGAAATTTTCAAAACAAAAAGCAGACACACAGTCTAAGGGACCGAACCTCCTCACATCATCTGCCAGATGACACAGAGAGTGGACATTGTAGACCATCTCCTCAACCCCATACAAGATCCTGAACTGTTCAAGAAAGTACCTAATCAGGTTATCTGCGTAATCGCAGTAATGGGCACACAGGGTTGGAGAAAGCAACAGGTAGATGCTGATGGACAGTGAAAGGAAGTTGTTGTAAAGCGGAGTTGGGAGAACATCTTTCAGGACTACTGGACCAGTGTACAGGAGAAACTGCCTAAACTCTGTAGCTTTCCAGCGATCCAATTCTGAGAGTGACCTTGGCTTTCGTGCAAACTCAGAAGGTATATGCTTTGATATTCCTACAAGTTTTTCTGAGATGGTTTTTATCGTATGGGAGCTCTGTCTGTATTTTAGGTCACCTTTGGTCCAAAAATTGAGCATCTTTCGTGTCACACCAAGACAAACAACATGCATATAGTCCAGCACGAATTGTGTGACCATTCCCAAACGTAATGTGCTGAGTATTGAGTACCCTCTGTGATGATTTTCATCACGCAGTTCAGAAAATGACTCATCTGTTCTCCGGGTGGCATGTGTTTCAGGAAACGTCATTTTTCGGCTCACATAGGTTCCCTCCTGCGTGCAGCGATCACAACCACTGTAGCCTCCATGCCCCTTTGTTTGTTTTACGAATGATCGTGCTGGAGCATCGCAAATAAAGCAGTCCAGGGACAGATGAAACAACCTCTCATCAACAGTGAAACCTTGTTCTAGGGTGGAAGCCTCCTCAACAAAGTCTTGCAGATATTGGTTAGGATTGTGTGGTTTGCTTTTTCCGCAAAAGACACCTATAACAAATGGATCCCTTTCAAAAGGAAATTTTCCTAAAATTGGCCAAAGCTGCTTCTGCGAGCTTTTGAATAATGGCAGTCCATCTACGTTCACCTGCAATTTGATCATGTCAATTTGTGACCACAGTCCATCTCGGTTTTGAAGCAGATGTTCCAAAATTCCGAAATGGACATACTCCCCACCATCAATTGTTTTCACCATATGTGAATGTGATGTTTTCATTAAAGTTCTTATACATTTTGGGAGTGATGGGATGTGTTTATTTAAAATTTTAAGTAGACTGTCGGCTGCATTTTGAGTCACGCCAGACTCTACAACCCACTGACGCAGTTCATCTGGCAAGTCATCAAAGCTGTCATGTGTGTCACTGAAAAAATCTTCTTCCTCACTGAAGTTGCTGAGACAGTCAGTGAATCTGTCATCATTGTCATCAATGTAACTGTCATTGTCAAGGTCAATGTTGTCTGTGTTGTTCTCATAGATCATGTCTTCATCATGTGATGTTTCATAATTTGCCAGAAGAGATTCCTTGGGACTAGCCACTTGGGTATCAGTGTCATGTTTTTGTTGACTGTGGAGCTCATGAAGTAGGTTCTGGACACGCCTCCATTTGGTAACAGAACTCACACCTCCAAATTGTGCCATGTTTCTACAAGAATGGAAGCACAAACATTTACATAAAATGCTTATGTAAATAACATTTTATGTAAATGTATATTTGTTCCTGGACCCAGGAAAATACTTTTGTCCTCTGTAGTTGACAATATATTTTAGTGAATTTCTATGACATCATACATGTTGGTTTTAAGTCTGACTGTAAAGAGCACATTTAGGGCTTTTCAGAGATACCAAATGTTTGTTTCATTTCACCTTACATCAATTTCTCATTGGTCTTTAAAAATTAATGACATTAATTTAGTGATAAATTTTTGCACTCTTGATACGTCCACTACAGAGGACATAGCTTAACATATAAATACATACAAATAAAATCCTGCATTTATTTGTTAAATAATGTAACGCCATGGGTAAAAAAAAAAAACTAAATAAAAAAATATTAAATATATACAAGTTGCAAATTAGTCTTGCCACAAATCACAGATATTATAATTTTCATACTGGTTTCAACTTTACGACAGTAGGTGGTGCTGTGCAAGGTAGCCTGCAACCATAGTTCATGAAAATATTTATCACACCCCTCAAACCGATTACAATTTTATTCGGTTTGGGCATTTTTATTCTATTTTTTATTCTGATTGAGGTGTTTGAATGAAGCCTTTTCATTGGGATTGGACTTTTAAAACGATTAGTATGGTACTCCATAAACTCGGTTGCTTTACGAATACTATACCATATCGGGTTATCAAAAACTTGTGTGTGTATTGTCAAGTAGGCAATAAACTGTCTTGACTTGCATACAATCGTGTAAGGTTATAGGCCTACATATTGAAAAAATTTAGATTGGTATTGCGCAACAATCAGGAGATGACCCCTTGAATATTGAAGGGTATTTCACACACTGGTCCTCATATTTACAAACAACGCCACAAGCAGGGATGTACAGAGATGGAGAGGAAACAGGGAGGAGAGGCACCAAGTTCAATTTAATTCTAAAAATATTTGTATAACGTATTTATCAATAGCCTAATGATAAATACGTTATACAAATATTTATACAATTAAACTAGGTGCCTCTCCTTTTTTGCAGAAAAATTGCATAGGCTATTATTAATCCTAAATAGTGTGACATTAGTAATTTTCAATACTATTTAGGGCAGATTGCACATTGAGATGCAGGGCTTATATTTTTCATGGTTTGCTGTGTGTGTGTGTGGACCAAATGTCCCCACAATGTAATATAAACCTGAGATCACCTTGTGGGGGGACCAGCCAGCGGTCCCCACAATATAAATGGATTTATAAACATACTAATTTGAAAATGTAAAAATGCAGCATGTTTCCTGTGATGGGTAGGTTTAGGGGCAGGGGCAGTGTAGGGGGATAGAATGTACAGTATAAAATGCATTACGCCTATGCGCGCGCGCGCGTGTTCTGCACTAACTTCAACTATCGCCCGTTCCACACATACTCCGTCTGCGGTGCTTGTTGCGGTGCAGGAGCCGCACGCCCTGTTGTGCTTTCATATGCTGCGTTTGCAGTGCGCAACTGATCCGCTGTTGCATACCACAAACACAGCATTTATTCATTATTATTTTTTTATTTAAAATAAAAAAGTTGTTACTGAATATCTATTTATATAGCCTAGTAGGCCTAGTAGCTACTTTAGATTTAGCTCACACAAGTGGCAAAACATTTTAAACATAGGTTATCCTAAAATCACAAACATTTTAAATTAGAAACTAACAATAGGCTATTCTAAACAGCCGACTCTCGTCTTTTCTTTCGTTTTTAAACCACTTTAAAAGAAATCCTGCCGGTCATAAATAACTTTTGTTTTCCACCTCCAAGAAAGGACGAGTGCTATCCATTATGGCACATGATGTACTGTTTTATTTTTGTAATGCATTAATGTATTTCATCATTGCGGATTTCTTAAAAATACTGTGTAAAAATTTCGTCTCGTTCTCGTGAACCCGATCTCGTGTCTCGTCTCGTCTCGTGAGATAAGCGTCTTGTCACACCCCTACTAAATAATAATGAACTGCTCGTCTTTCTCTTTTACATTTACATGTAGCCTATTCAATTTTGCAGACGCTTTTATCCAAAGTTTGAGGAATAAGGCATAGGGAGGGATTTGGAGGTGCACCTATTTTTATAATTCTGTTAACTGTCAGATCGCCTGTCAATCAAACTTCGGCGAACCTCTAAAACTAAATATTACAACTATAAAATTAAATATTACAAATTATAAATATTATTTACGTTCGCTAAATTACCCCGAATGTTTAGGCCTACTACGTTCTTTTGTGTTGGTCAAGAGACTGCAAGTGAATGCAAACATAAACATAAGACATAAAAACTTTTCTAGCATGAGTTCTTTAGAAGTATCCTATGTGGATATGTTGACAAGAAACAATGGCAAACAAAACTTTTAAATAGCCTAATTTGTGTAAATTACAATTTGGTATTTGGAATTAAAAAGCTATACACAAGCAAGGTAAAAGCACTTAATTGCTATTAAAACATAACCGAAGATCAGAAGGGGGAAAATAATAAAGAATGAATTGGAAATTAGAAACTTAGAATAGTCTATTCAAAAACAGCCGACTCTCGTCTTTTCTTTCGTTTTTACACCCTTTTAAAAGAAATCCTGCAGGTCAAAAAGAACTTTGCTTTTCACCTCCAAGAAAGTATGAGTGCTATCCATTATGGCACATTTTTTTACCTCAATGCCAGGTAAGGTGTCGTTTTGTTGCTTTACTTGAGAAAAAAAGCCATGTGTTGACTTTGAAACAAGAGTATATTTTAAATGATATGCATCCGTGTTGAAATTACTAGATTTTCGCGTCAGTACATGTTTATTTTAATGCGAACAATGTTCTACCACTTTAATGCAGCAACGCAGCGCAGCAAAAAATAGACTCGGTACGAAAACGATCCGTGCACTGCTGCAGACGCAACGCTCCTGGAACGGACTGACGGACCGCATCCGCCTGCAGTGTGAACGCTGTCATCCGTTAACATGGGTACGGAAAAAAATACGCAACGCACACGCACTGCAGACGGAGTATGTGTGAAACGGGCGTAAGTCTGTTCCAGGGGCGGTGCGTCTGCAGCAGTGCGGCGATCGTTTCGGTACCGAGTCAATTTTTTGCTGTACTGCACTGCTGCATTACAGTGACAGAAAAAAAATCTAAGCCTACTGTACTTCATATCATTCAAAATTTGTGGTAAAATTAAAAAAGAGAGAAATTAAAAACTTTTGTTGATCAGACATGCATTAAATTGATCACAAGTGATATTTTTAATATTACAAAAGATAATAATTTATTTAATAAATGCTGTCCATTGAACTTTCTAATCCTGAAAAATATAATATATCATGGTTTCCACAACATTAAGCAGCACAACTGTTTTCAACACAGATAATAATCATAAATGTTTCTTGATTATAAAATCCTCATATGAGAATGATTAGTGAAGGGTCGTGTGAGACTGGAGTAATGATAAATTCAGCTTTGATCACAGGAATAATACATTATATTAATGTATACATTTTATTTAAAGTGTAATCTACGCCCATGGTCTCATACATTCAAAGGTGTTAAACTATCGTCTAAATCCACTTGCCAAATGGGGGCTTGACAGGCAAGGGGTTAATAATAAGTGTGTATTGGTCAGGGGTAGGTAAATAGCTGTGAATGTGTATTTTTCCAGAAGTTAATGTAATCATTGTGTAGTCCAAATAATGTTTTGTGAACTGTAGAATGTCTATTTTAGTTTGGGTGCCATTTCTTGAGTTTGAGTTTAAAAGGAGGTAAAGGGATAAAGTTGTCAATAGATCAAAGTCATAACGTTAATATTATGTGTAATTTAGTGCCAAACTTAAATTTGCTGACGTTTGTCATTTGGTCTTTCAAAGCACTTTTAATGTCAAATGTTCCTTGGTGCACTGTATACATAATATAAATATTAATGTATGACTTAAGACATTACAATGATGTCAAAACATCTCCAAAAAATGTAATGTATGGAGAAACATGCTTACAAAAGAAAGTATGTTACCTTTTTTATATAATTCAATTCAATGTTTGATAGCAAAGTTTCATTATTAAATGAATCAGCTGCTCTGAACAAAAAGACATTAGATATGGATCTTTTAGATGAATTTAAGGAGTGCTGGTCTGGTCTTGGTCTTGACTCTTTCTCGTCCTGCCTTGGTCTTGTCTTGGTCTTGGCACACGCTGGTCTTGGTCTTGGTCTCGGTTTAGATGGTCTTGACTTAAACACTACTCCATAGATAATATACACATTATTTTATTTCTATAAAGACACATTTTGTGTTATATGAATATAACAAACATTATAACAAACATTCATGTGCAAGACTGCAAGCAAAAATTATACACCACATTCTGACACAAACTCGGAAGTGCTTATATAATTTTTTTTATATAACTTGGTACGGTGGTGACTTGACTTGCCTTGATCCTTTGCAGGAACTAATTTTTTTTTGTGTGTGCACTGGGACTTAAGACCCCATTCGAACCTTGATGGTAAGGACTTGCTCCTATCTCTGCCGGTATTGTCCCTCATAACCAGTATAACCAATAGTATATTGTGGCAAGCCTAATAAAGCCCATAATTTTTAATATACTTCAATTTTATTTGTCGGAAAGAACAATGTCATATACACCTAGGATGACTTAAGAATGAGTAAATCATGGGCTAATTTAATTTTTTGGTTTAAGTATCCCTTTAAAAATCAGTACAGGAATAATGCACTTAAGAATAATTGATAATGCACAATAGTAATGTACAGTGTTATTCTGCAATAATGTTTGTCCTTCATGAGCTCCTAACTGTGAAATTGCCATGATCACTAAAGCAATAAGATGGGATTCTGAAGTCAGGATTTTTGGTAACACTGTACAATACTGGTGCGCTAATATGCATTAATTCATGCTTAAGTAATGCACAGATAATCATGAGTTAATGTATGACTTATGAAGAACTAACCTATTTATTCATGATTACTGCATCAGCAACTAATGAACATTATATATGCTTAATAGATTAAGTAATCACTCAGTTATTAGTTAAATGTCATAATATATTAATTCCCTAATAAATTTTTTTTTTGTGATTTGAACTTGTATTTTTTGTAACTATCCACTCACCCAGTTTAATATAAATTTTTTCATAACTTATGATTATATATTTTTATTAATTTATTGTTTTCTCTATAATGAAGTAGTGTGTACTTTGTGGATTCTGGATTGGGTTTAACAAATAAAAGTGTCCGTTAGTTCCACAAACACAGATGTATAGATATTCTATACTGATGCAAAGATATATAAATGATACATTTATAACCCTTTTATTTTGCCAGTTTGTTGTGATTGTTTCAAATATTTACTAAAATGAATAAATACTTATGTAGCTGTATTTTAGCACCTCCGCCTCATTTTGAGTCAGGAAAAACCCTGTTATCTAATTGTTAAGTAATATGTAAATGTGGTTATGGGTTGTGAATTAATTTTTAATTAGTTAATAGTCATGTGCCTCAACAAGTAAAGTCATAACATAATGATACCTTCATAAATTTGTTAGCTAATGATTAATTAAAGCAGACAACTGGAAGTTGAAATGCATGTCTTTGACCCGTTGTGGTAATTAACACGTTAATTTACACTATTAGTTAATATAATGTTATTAAGGAATTAATACATTGACACATTTAACTAATAATCATTGAATGCATACTTAATCTTTTAAGCATGTATAATGTTCATTAGTTGCTGATGCAGTAACCATTAATAAATGGGTTAGTTCTTCATGAGTCATACATTAAGTCATGATTATCTGTGCATTAGTTAAGCATGAATCAATGCATATTAGCACACCTGTATTGTAAAGTGTTACTGGAATTTACTGTAATTTTCCACTAAGTCTGCGTTTTGCATTACTTATGAAATATAGATAGCACAATTGTATAAAACTTACTCTTTTGCCAGATATGAGCCAAAAAACCCTCACAAGAAACAGAGCCTGAAAAAAGAAAATAATGCAGTTACATGTAACTCAAAAGTTATTTACATTAATACAAACTAAATATCAATATCATTAATCAATAATAATTCCACATATAAAAGAACTATCCCTTTAATGTAATGTTCAATATTACTTGCTGCATGACAGCTTTTCAATGGTATACAATTAATTGTGATTGTGAGATATATTGAGATATATCAGTGCAAGTGTCTTTCAGTTAGTACAACTCAAATACTGTAATTCCTCAAATAAAGACCGGGGCCTTTATTTACCTGAACTGTAGAAGGGAATCGGCTTTTATTTGAAGCAGGCTTTTATTAGGGGCAGGCCTGTATTTCTAATTCCATCTGTTTGAAAAATAATTGCGGCAGTACGTGTCTGCGAGCTTCTCCTGTCTATACGGGTCTATACGGTAATTTCTCTACTTGGCATCTTTTGCTCCTTTGTATCATCGCACAAGACAAATGGGTGACATCTAGTGGAGAAGACTAATAATTAGATTTACGTTAATCTTTTGTTCAATGGTAGTGGAAATAAATATAGAAAAAAGTTGATTCGTGGCCTTTGACAATCGATTTTGAATCGATCATATATATATATATATATATATATATATATATATATATATATATATATATATATATAATTTTTTTTTTTTAAGTTAATCGAAAAAAATAAATTTGCCTAGGAAAGTGTCTGACACTAACTCAAAAAATATACTCACAAAAAGCTAAAGATGTTATGGCTCTCAAAAGAGGTGTACTTAGCAGCTGCTGACACAAAAACAAAGGGTAAAGACAAACAAAAACATTAGTAAACTGCATACCGTATGAACTGATATGTTTGTTTCATTAATGATCATAATGAACACAGCAAATTAGAGATGATAGATTGTTTTTAAAAGATACATCCATCAAATGTACGGTATTACTGATGACTTGCTGTATAATGTAGCGGTGATTGATCTACATGAAAATACTATAGGGAAGTGTCTGACAAATAGTCAAAAAATATACTCACAAAATGCTAAAGACAATCGCTGCTTTGGCTCTCAAAAGAGCCGTTGGGGTGTAGGCTATTTAGTGGCTGCTGACACAAAAAGGCAACAAAACAATTAGTAGACACTGCAAACTGTATGAATTGACATGTTTTTTCATTAATGATCATTATGAAGACGACAAATTATAGATTATGACGATAGATTGTTTTTATAAGATATATCCATTTAATTTATACAAATAGGAAAGTGACACTTAGTAAAAAAATATACTCACAACAAGCTAAAGATGATTGGTGCTTTGGCTCTCAAAAGAGCTGTTGCGGTGTATTTAGCTGCTGTTGACAGAGAAAAAGACACACAAAAAAACAGTATAGTCCATTATTTTTCATTAATGATTAGATCAGTTGTGAGCATAGCAAATCAGAGATGCAGGATATTTGATCACTTACAACAGTCAGATGTAAATGAGCATTACAAAAAAGAACAAAGAATAATTATCATAAAACGGTTAGGTTCTGGAGTATGAAATGTACAATAACATCTAAAAATGTACAGTGAGTGATACTTTAATGAGAGCTCAAACTACTAAAGTTATATTCGGTCATTATTATTTTTGCTATTATTATTAATGGAGAGTGGATGGCATTTAAGTTCTCATCTCATACGTGAGTCCTTTATTTCTGTCTCCAGCTCGTTCTCTTTCTGTTACGGCCGTTTCACACTGCAAGCGTGAGCAGCGCGTATTTTTTTCGGCGCCCATGTTAATCAATGAGTGCATTCACACCGGGAGCAGCAGCAGCGCGTGAGCGTCAAGCAGGAGCGTCGCGTGAGCAGCACTGAAGCGGGGGTTTCGGCGGCGAGCCTATTTTTGCTGCGCTGCTGACGCTCAATTAAAGTGAAAGCACACTTTTAATGGACAAAATAAATATGATTTTACACAAAAAGTGCCCAAAATGCACACAAGAAGCACGTGTAGTGTGTTTTAACAAGAACTGCTGTATATCAGAAAAGAAAATGCATAAAAAATATCTGTAGAAGATTTACCCATTTAAACTTGTTTTAATTATTCAGTTTGGGTGAAAGTACGCTTATGATTATAGCAAATAAAGTAAACTAGCTAGAAAATATGATAAACTTACTTTTAGTTTAGTATGTAATACTCAGACAGGTATAGGCTCTAGCATTGTAGGAGCCGCTGCTGTGACGCTGCACAAACGCTTCCAGTGTGAATACTCTGGCGCGTCTGCAGCTGCAGGTGTAGTTACGCTGACGTGCAGCTCACGCACTGCTCACGCTTGTGGTGTGAAACAGCAGTTACGTGGGACAGACGGAGCTCACGCGCTTGAACTTGAGCTCACGGTTTGCGCTTTAGCTCAGCTTTTGCAATCAAATATAGCAGCGCCAAAGAGTGAAAATATTGTTATTAATAATTGTAAAAGTAACCATTTTAACTAACGTTACCTTTACGGGCATGGATCCGAAACCAAAGAGGTTTTTTCAATTTTATCAGATATTGTCCATTACTGCAAAGACGCAAATGACGTCACACAGATATAACGACATTAACGGATATTCACGGAGCTGAAGTGTAACGTTAGAGCGTGAACATTAGAGGTAAAAGGTAGACTAGTCCGTCAATTATATAATCATTTATTGTGTTTTGTTGGCTAGTCCGTCAATACATAAACATTTATTGGTTTTATAGCCAAAGTAAAAAAGGCTGTTATGTGGTTGAAACTGCCTAGCCTGAGAAACTGTTCTGCTTGATTTTTTTTTTTTTTTTAGTAATTCAAGATTTGACTAATTTGTTTTCTATTTTTAATTGTCATTTTATATTTTTATTGGAGTTACACTTTTTAAAAGTAATTTAAATCAAATAGTTAAAGTAGCTACTTTACCTCAGGAAACCTCTCAGTCAGGAGATGAGCGATATTGTCGTCACTGACGGGCGTTGTCGTCGGGCTCTGCGTGAGTATGCCGTTGACCCCAGCTTTTATACCCGCAGTTCTTTCGCGGGCTTTGCACGCGAGGTGTATAGATGCAAAGTATATTTGTATACATTTTTATTAATTTAATTTGATAAAATAAAATCCAATTATAATTTGTCATGATATCTGGCGTATTAAAAAAATAAAAATAAAGGACCTATAAGTTTATTTCTTCTTACTGCCATAATGCCATAATATTTATTCTGTTAGCCTAAATGGTAAAACCGTGGGAGTTTTTTTTTTTTTGGGGGGGGGGGGGGTGGAAAATATTATTATATGTATTATATATTATTAATTATATAAATATTATTATAAATAAATATTATTATAATAATATTATTATTATATAAATAAATGTATTTGCTCTGGACTCCCATAGGTTCACCTTGTAATTTAATTTGCATTCACGACAGCATTTTCATCAAACATGACAAACAAATCAATCACCTTAAGTTAAATATAAAAATGCTTCATTTATTTAATCGAAAATACAGCAAAAAATGTATCAGTTATCAAAGTTTTTGCTGCTTAACATTTTTGGTTAAAATGGTACCTTTCCAGTTCAATAAACTTCATTTATTAAATGTATAAATGTTGTAAATCTTTTGCAACTTTCTAAATGTCTTCGCTGTTGTTTTTGATCTATTTATTGCATTCTTGATGAATACAAATATTAATTGCTGTTTTTTTCTTGCCTCAAATGTTTTATCATTGTTTCCTTCGAAATATGAAGTAAAACAACAATTCCATAATTTATAATAGCAACTAATATTTCTTGAGCAGCAAATCATCATATTACACTGATTTCTAAAGGATCATATTACACTAAAGACTGGGGAAATAATGCTAAATTTAGCTTTGATCACAGGAATAAATGACATTTCAAAATACATTCTAATAGAAAAGTTATTTTACATTTTAATAATATTTCACAATATTACAACTTTTTTTGGTATTTCTAGTAACATAAATGCAGCCTTGGTGAGCTGAAGTTACTTTTTTTAAAAACATTAACCCCTTAGCATTCATGTAAAATTTTCCAAAACACCTACAAAAAAAAAAGCACACCCAAAGTAAATTGCATGCAGTTCTTTAACCATTTGGAGTATATGCTCTTTTGAAAGGTGACAGTCAAAAGTCAGACAGACAAAATCACTAAGTCATACTGGCATTAAATAATATTTTGAACCAAGCCTGCAGCACTAGGCTACTCTAAGAAACTGAAGCCTCCGCGGCTCGATCGAGCTGAGATTGACAGCTGAGATCGACGTCTTCTCTGAGTGAAACTGTCACTGAGGCACTAACATACTTTTTTCGGGATTTTTGGGAGCAGATTGGAGCTTTAGCTTTAATTTCTACATTTCCATAACTGTCTATTTTACACCAACATAAAGTTTCATATCATTCCGATGAAGCAGTGATTTTTAAAATTTAAAAATAGAAAATTTTCCTGTCATAAATGACTGAAGAACACCAGAGGGTTAAAGATGCCCGCAGATAACTATAGCTGGGAGCTATTAACTGGAGAACATAATGGGATCACAGCATGAAGCCTTACCAAGTTTAATTTACCATTTGATTTAGAAAATGAGTGTTTTGCACATGCTTATCTAAGTTTATGTTTAGGTGCTTCCCAAAAAAGGCCACTTGGAGACTCCAAATTACCCTTGTTCTGTGTCTTCTACCACTTCATTGTCAATAAGATGATAGTCTGAGATATAAAAAACAAAAACAAAGAAATAAATACATTTACAAAACATTTACACGCAGACACGCTCGCACACACACACGCGCGCACACACTCTCTTGCACGCCACCCAAACACACTCCAGAGGTTATCAGTTAGGAATCGGAACACATCAAAACACTGACACATGTCTCAGTACATGCAGTAAAATGTGTTATATAATATAAAAAAGCACTTACTTGTCAAGAGTGTTTTCTCCCCCATTGAAAAAATTCCTCATCAAGTCCTCAGTAACGGCGATTACATTGTTCAACAACGTCTTCGAGTGAGAAGCTTGCTTTCCCCCCTTATATCTGCCATCTAACACGGATTCAACCTCGTTTCCACCGTAAACTCTCTCCATGCGCGCTATTGCGCATACCTCTGCCTCAGAGCGCAGGAGGGACTTAAAGGAGTACTTCAGCGCTGGGAAGATGAATCTGTATTTAAACTGGGTCATTAATGTAGTAGAAATGTGAAATTATTTTTGAATTTGGTGCTTTTTAGACTGAGAAAAGACAGAACATTTATTTTATCTCACGGGATGAAAGACAACAATTCCCAGAATGCTTCGCTGCCCTATGAGGCCACTCCCAAAGCCACCTACAGAATCACTGGATCACTTTACCACCACGTTCATTTTCATAAAATCAGTTCAGTTAACAGACACTACAATTAAAAACTGAACGTGTCTGTTCAGTATAATGTGATTTAGCCGCTGAGTGTCACAGCACAAACGCAGCAGGAGCATGTCTTTTAGTTAAGGTTTATTAATAAAAAAAAATTATTTGGATGCCCTTTTTTATTTTGGGCACCTTCTCTCCAAATTGTCTGTGCATATCCTGTTGGAAGCTTTTTAATAAATGCACACAGCCGAATAGCTGTGTCCTGTGGTGTTTTTTCTGCAGACAAGCCCACAAAAGGGTTTTTGGGGGCCCAAAAGGGTTAACCCACACAAGGCCTGTCTGGGTTTTCTGTGGGCAAGCCCACGGTGGGTTGTCCACACTAAACCCAAACGGGGCCCAAACGGGCACAGCCGCTATGGGCCCCGCATGGGCTAACCCACTGGGGGCCCGTGTGGGTTTTCTGTGGGCAAGCCCACGGTGGGTTGCCCACACTAAACCCAAACAGGGCCCAAACGGGCACAGCCGCTATGGGCCCCGCATGGGCTAAGCCACTGGGGGCCCGTGTGGGTTTTCTGTGGGCAAGCCCACGGTGGGTTGCCCACACTAAACCCAAACAGGGCCCAAACGGGCACAGCCGCTATGGGCCCCGCATGGGCTAAGCCACTGGGGGCCCGTGTGGGTTTTCTGTGGGCAAGCCCACGGTGGGTTGCCCACACTAAACCCAAACAGGGCCCAAACGGGCACAGCCGCTATGGGCCCCGCATGGGCTAACCCACTGGGGGCCCGTGTGGGTTTTCTGTGGGCAAGCCCAACAGTGGGCTTGCCCACAGTTAGCCCACATGGGGCCCCAAAGGGCTTGCCCTTGCCCACACTGTCCCACAGAAAACCCACACTTACCCACAGTGAGCCCACACTGGCGTGTTTGCTGGGTTCTTTGCCGTTTTCCACCGTCAAATCTCCAAACAATAATCCTCCTCTGCAGCTCCGTCTTTTGGGCGCCTTTTCCGCGGCTATTTTTTAAATTTAAAGGGCCGGAAATAGGAACTCGAACCAGTTGATTTTAAATATATATATATATATATATATATATATATATATATATATATATATATATATATATATATATATATATATATATATATATATAATGTGTGTGTGTGTGTGTGTGTTTTTTTTGTAATGAAAGCATAACAAAAAAAAAAGGGTTGGCTTCAAAATAACAATAATATGTTCTAATAGCAGGTTTTGCTGATTTGTCATTCATTTAGCCTACTCTTAAATGCATCTCAATTAATATACTGACAGGTTATAGGACAGGACATATATGATACAGATAATATTCAATATTTAAGTCAATATTTAGCAAAAATGAAAGACAAATTGAGTATTTTATTTATAATAATTTAGAATATCAGGGTCACTTGAAGCGGTTTATAAGATGACACTGCCTTACAGTTCCATACATTTACAGGTGAATGTGATTTCAACAAGACTGTTTCTGGATATTTATAACATTGTTAATCCTGCATTCCAATCAACAAATATTTCAGTGACAAGCTTAAAGTTTATGTCAAGTTTATGTTTAAATGCAGGGTTTGGTGCTAGTTATTTACCTATCATTTCCCTCTGGGTTAGGGGGTTAGGGGGTTAGGACTATGTTTCATGACAGGAATTGTGTTCCAGGATAAATATATACATATGTTGACCCAGGAATATGTCCTACTTAAAATCATGACAAAGATTTTCACATACAGCAACTCAAAATGTATCTCAGCCAAATATTCAAGTCAGGAACATTAAAAACAGTTCACAAATTTGACCTGTTGCAAACAATTCATAATCACACACACACACACACACACACACACACACACACACACACACACACACACACACATATTTTCAACCTACTGTAGCTGTCTGTGTGTACACAGTATACACACAAACATGATTTTTATACTGTAAAAACTGTATATTGTATCACCCTACACTAAACCTACCCCTAAAACTTCTACCCTTCACAGAGAAATCTAAACTTTTTTTTAAAATTTCAAAAAGCATAATTTTTAATTTAGTTTTCTTCATAGAGACCAAAAACATCCCCACATGGACAAGGATTTCAAATATTGCCATTTTTGTGTCCCCATAACATAGGGTTTACCTAGACCACACACACACACACATTGTTTTTTGTGTGAATTGTGGGGGCTTTCCATAAGCGTAATGGATTTTACACTGTACATTATATCCCCTACACTGCCCCTACCCCTAATCACAGGAAACATGCTGCAGTTTTACATTTTCAAAAAACAGAGTATGTTTATGAATCCGTTTACATTGTGGGGACCGCTGGCTGGTGATCTCAGGTTTATATTACATTGTTTGGTCTCTACAATATGATATAAACAAGTACACACACACACACACACACACACACACACACACACATTGCCCCTAAACCTACCCATCACAGGAAACATTCTGCATTTTTATTTTCTCAACAAAAAAAAAACTAATCCTGTATGATTTATAAGCATTTTGAAAAATGGGGTCATGGGTAATGTGCTCATATTTCACCCTCTCCCACATGTGTCATACCCATGGCATAATACACATTTAATCAGTGTCCTGATATTTAACAAAAACATGCCCACACACACACACACCTCACACACACACACACATACAGACACACACACACAATTAAAGTTATGTACTTTTTTATCACAAGGCAGGCCAATCCACAACTGATATAGTCTTTTTGTCCAGATTAAACTGTACAATTAAGAGTTGCATCCTATCAAACATAGCCCAATTTCGTTACAAAGTATTATGCCATATTTTCAAATGTGGGCATTTTTAGCTATACATCTAAATTAACTGTAATTATATTTATGGCATATTTTCCATGTCAACTAGCCTAGAAATCTAGACACACCCTAGCGGCAGCAAATCTAATCTGCCGCGAGTGTCGTCTAGCAACTCTCAATACCCTTCTGAGCTGTAAACGCCAAACTCTGGTCAGGCCAATCACATCGTGTATAGAGTGGGTGGGCGGGGCTTAAAATAATGACGCCAGAGTTGCGCTTGCGTGCTTCTAGTAAACACAGAAGCTGGCGAACGGCGGTCTTTTGAATCAGCTTTGACCGCGACTCTGGAAGACTTGGAGTTAAGCTTTTCTCTGAGAAAAGAACAAAGAACAGCACTGAAGTCATTCTTAAGAAGGGATGATGTGTTCGGAGTTTAGCCGATCGGATACGGCGAATGTTTAATCTATCAACGAGCTCTGCTTCATCTTCGTTGCTCTGGTTGGTTGTAGCGCTATCCTATCGCGTGCAGAGGGAGTTTGACAGACAGCCGTTTATCCGCCCCTCTGATTGAGCCCCGTCAATGATGAGTTTCCAGACCAAACATCTTGATGTGGGTCTGGCTTGTCAGGCTACATGTCAACTGTACTGTATATTTGGCAAACATGGCTGTAAATGTTATTAACTATTAACAGGCTCACACCCTGGTTAGCCAGTGCTGACTTTGCTGTACATTTACCAAATGTGGCCCAAATTTGGTGTAATGTATTCGGGCCATATTTGCTATGCCATGTCTGGGCCACTTTAGGTTCACATTCAGATTTGCCAGTGATTACTGTCCCTCACCTTTGCCAAAACTGCCCCAGATATGTTTTAACATAATTGGGCCTCATTTGCTGCACTATTTATGGGCCAGTTTAGGTTTACAGCCTGGTTAGCCAGTGCTGACTTTGCCATATATTTGCCAAATGTGGCCTAAATTTGGTGTAATGTATTCTGGCCATATTGGCTATGCCATGTCTGGGCCACTTTAGGGTCACAATCAGATTTACTGTCCCTATTGGCCAAAACTGGCCCAGATATTTTTTAATAAAACTGGGCCACATTTACTGCATAATATGTGGGCCAGTTTAGGCTCACGCTCTGGTTAGCCAGTGCTGACTTTGGCGTACTTTTGCCAAATGTGGCCCAAAGTTGGTGTATTATGTGCAGGCCATATTTGCTATGCCATGTATGGGCCACTTTAGGTTCATATTCCGATTCACGAGGGATTACTGTCCCTCACCTTTGCCAAAACTGGCCTGGATATGTTTTTAAGAAAACTGGACCATATTTGCTGCATTATATGTGGGCCAGTTTAGGTTCACACCCTGGTTAGCCAGTGCTGACTTTGCTGTACTTTTGCCAAATGTGGCCCAAATTTGGTGTAATGTATTCGGGCCATATTTGCTATGCCATGTGTGGCCCACTTTAGGTTCATATTCAGATTTGCAAGTGATTTCTGTCCCTCACCTTTGCCAAAACTGGCCCAGATATGTTTTAACATAATTGGGCCTCATTTGCAGCACTTAATGTGGGCCAGTTTAGGTTCAAGCCCTGGTTAGCCACTGGCCAGTGTTGACTTTGCCATATATTCCAAATTTGGTGTAATGTATTCGGGCCATATTTGCTATGCCATGTCTGGGCCACTTTAGGTTCAAATTCAGATTCACCAGTAATTACTGTCCCTCACCTTTGCCAAAACTGGCCCAGATATGTTTTAACATAATTGGGCCACATTTGCAGCACTTAATGTGGGCCAGTTTAGGTTTACACCCTGGTTAGCCAGTGTTGACTTTGCCATATATTTTCCAAATCTGGCCCAAATTTGGTGTAATGTATTCGGCCCATATTTGCTATGCCATGTGTGGGCCACCATAGGTTCACATTCAGATTTGATAGTGATTACTGTCCCTCATCTTCTCCAAAACTGGCCCAGATATGTTTTTAAGAAAACTGGGCCACATTTGCTGCATTATATGTGGGCCAGTTTAGGCTCACATCCTGGTTAGCCAGTGCTGACTTTGCTGTACTTTTGCCAAATGTGGCCCAAATTTGGTGTAATGTATTCGGGCCATATTTGCTATGCCATGTGTGGCCCGCTTTAGGTTCATATTCAGATTTGCGAGTGATTTCTATCCCTCACCTTTGCCAAAACTGGCCCAGATATGTTTTAACATAATTGGGCCACATTTGCAGCACTTAATGTGGGCCAGTTTAGGTTCAAGCCCTGGTTGGCCAGTGTTGACTTTGCCATATATTTTCCAAATGTGGCCAAAATTTGGTGTTGTGTATTCGGGCCATATTTGCTATGCCATGTCTGGGCCACCATAGGTTCAAATTCAGATTCACCATTAATTACTGTCCCTCACCTTTTCCAAAACTGGCCCAGTTATGTTTTAACATAATTGGGACACATTTGCAGCACTTAATGTGGGCCAGTTTAGGTTTACACCCTGGTTAGCCAGTGTTGACTTTGCCATATATTTTCCAAATCTGGCCCAAATTTGGTGTAATGTATTCGGCCCATATTTGCTATGCCATGTCAGGGCCACCATAGGTTCACATTCAGATTTGTTAGTGATTACTGTCCCTCACCTTCTCCAAAACTGGCCCAGATATGTTTATAAGAAAACTGGGCCACATTTGCTGCATTATATGTGGGCCAGTTTAGGCTCACATCCTGGTTAGCCAGTGCTGATATTGCTGTACTTTTGCCAAATGTGGCCCAAATTTGGTGTAATGTATTCAGGCCATATTTGCTATGCCATGTGTGGCCCACTTTAGGTTCATATTCAGATTTGCGAGTGATTTCTATCCTTCACCTTTGCCAAAACTGGCCCAGATATTTTTTTAAGAAAACTGGGCCACATTTGCTGCATTATATGTGGGCCAGTTTAGGCTCACATCCTGGTTAGCCAGTGCTGACTTTGCTGTACTTTTGCCAAATGTGGCCCAAATTTGGTGTAATGTATTCGGGCCATACCCAGCTAGCAATTAGGATCGGGCCGCTTCCGTAAAACCTGCGGCGCTGTCGGCTGAGTCGCGGCATCGGCTGAGTCATGGCAACCGCATTTGGGCCAATTCATTTTGCCATCTGCAGACAGGCAACTTAATTTTGTCTAGTCTAACAATGATGGGAAACATGCTGGCCAAAATATTTTTCTGCTGCCCAAAATAATTTTTAAGATGTAAAAAAAAAATATTTTTCTACCGGCCAAAATAATTTTTAGATGTGATGATAGACTATAATTCGTGACTATAATTACAGGATTTGTACTCTTGTGTGTTAAACGTCTTGTTATCAATATAGTCTGCAATTCATGTTACTGTCCAATTAAAAAAAAAATTACCAGCAAGTCTGTTAAACTCGGTACACTCGGCTCAGAACATTTTTAGCAGAATGAAGCCGATTTCAACCGTTACTGCAGCAAGCGTCACATACGCGCTCGTCATCACTGGAGTGACGTGAGCACGCACGTTGGGTGATATAAAAGCCAACACATCTCATCCCCTTTTGATCCTGCGCCATTACGGTGAACTTGAGGTAAGTTAAGTCTTGTGTTCCAGTTCCTTAAAAAGTCAACATTTTCACGCAAAGTATGGTTTCAATCGAGTTCCCTCACTAAAGTTACGTTGCTGAGGTCATTATCATGCGTTTAAACTTTATTTGTGTAACTTACGACATAATTATGACTCGTGATTTGCACATGACTCGTGAAATAATGCTTCCCTCCAGATGAAATGGAAAAAAAAGTAACTTTAGTGCAAGCTGGGATAATATGAAAGTGTTGCGAACGAAGCTAACTAACGTTAACATGTATGCAGGAAACATTGACTAGCTTGGCTGTCAGCTGGTTTCTTAGATGCTTAGCAAAGAATTCGTCGCACATTTGTGGTAGATCTGCATCGTTAAAAAAATCCTAAATGACCACGAGTTTCTTATGCTCGTGTTTCACATCACGGGCGTCAGCTGAGCATGAACAGCGTACCCATGGGCGTGTCCCCCGCACTTTAAGTAAAACATGCAAGTTATTTGTTAACCTAAAAACTTTCAATGTAAATGTCATTTATTAATATGTATTCGTGTCAATATGACATCTAAACTTTTATTTTGCCTTGGAAACGCTTCCAAACGCTTTCGCGTGAAAAATAGTCTTCACTTCTATATTAGCATGCACGCCTATCCGCGTGGGTCACACGGACAAACTAATGGGAGCCGAAATAAAAACGGACACTACACGCAGCCAACACGCTCACCGTCCTTACTCGCATCTTTCTTTCTTGCCTACGTCTGTTACACGGGCAAGTGTATTTACGTAGAGGCGATCTGAACCATAGATATCCATAATAATGGCTAAGTCACCATCGTCATCACCGGCGGCCATTTTGTCACAGGCAAGCTGTCGGGCTCTGTACCTGTGTAACTGTTACCTCTGTGAACCTGATGCAAGGTGAGTGATATGTACGAACTCTTATCTCACTGAAATCTTGACGGATTTACAAATGGTTTGGTTTCTTACAAATGTTATTAACATGGCTACAAATCTGGATGCTTTAATTTGTTGACATTGCAGCTTTTCATTTCGATAAACGACTTAATCGTGCAGTTGTGTATCACGGCTAACTACGTGCACGTTATCAAGGCTGAGACCACAATCGAGCTCTTCAATTATTATTATAAAAGTGTGTGTATGTATAGAAATATTTAGGAAAAAATAATCATGACTGATAAACGCCAATTGCCACAATATATCGTTTTTTCAATCCATCTCAAGGTATTTATTAACAAATTAATATTTGAATAGCCTTTTTAATGTTTATTGTATCTTGTGCTCACCAAGGTTGCATTTATTTAATCAAAAATAGTTAATATTGTGAAATATCTCTAATTAAACGGCTGTTTTCTATGTGAATGTATAGTAAAGAGTATTTTATTCCTGTGATCAAAGCTGCATTTGTCAACATTACTCAAGTCTTCAGTGTCACATGGTCCTTCACAATAAATTCTTATGAGATGATCAACAAACATATGATTTATACGGTAATCATTGTTGAAAACAGTCCTGCTGCTAAATGTTGTGGAAACCATGATTCATTTTATTTTTTAGGATTCTTTATTGCATAGGAAGTTAAATGAACAGCATTTATTAAAGCATGTATTAAATATAAATATATGTATTATAATTGCCACTTGTGATCAATTTAATGTGTTTGATGAATACAATTTGTTATTGAATGTTATAATGAATGTTTGAATACTATCATGGTTTCCACAAAAATAAAGCAGCACAACTGTTTTCAACCCTGATAATCATGTTTGTTGAGCATAAAATCACATTTGAATGATTTCTGAAGGGTTATTTGACACTGAAGACTTATTGATTAATGATGCTAAAAATTCAGCTTTGATCACAGGAACAAATTACAATAAAAAAACTATATTCACATAGATAACAGCTGCTTTAGATTGGGATAATATTTCATTGTTTTACCTTTTGTAATGCATTTTTATTAAATTAAATCCCATGGTGAGCAGAAGACTTGTTACCTATCAGCAACTGTAATGTAGATAGGGGCTATATTTTCCTTGTATATTTGCCTTGTTCAGTTACATTAATATATATACATACACATGTATGTATGTGTGTGTAAAAAGCAAGAGATGAGAAATTTAATCTGTCAATTAGACATTCTGTCTCCATCACTTCTGAAAAGATGGTAAGCCCCTGCCTATGTTACCGAAATGACGGCTGGCTGGGTGCACTAAACCAAAAACCCACCCTCTTGTCAATATTCTGTTTCACTTAGAAATGCGTCACAGCGCTTCACGCAGACTTAAATTTATTCACAAATGCAGATTCATCCAATAATAAAAACAAAGTCTTGATGATTGAGACATTAACTCCATTTACATTTTCTACTTAGTTCAAATTAATATATCTTTAAATGGACTAAAGCAATGAGTATCTTTTTTTTTTCCTTAGGTAATCTTGCTTTTGCTGTTCAATTGTTATAAGGTAAGAATGGCTGATCAAATGCATTCTTTTAAATCCAATTTGAGACGTAAGGCAGTTAAATCGGTGTCTAATTTGCTGCAGGGTATTGAGAATGAAAGTGAGCTTGTTGACGATGATCTGACTGATGACTTGCATGACTTGGATGTTGTTGTAAACTGTGATGACTTGATGCATGAATGGAACTTTGACAGTGACTGTGGTGATGGAGAAGGCCCTTCTGAGCATAGACCTGACCTTGCTGATGATTTAGTCAATTGGGCTTTAGAGTTTAATATTACCATGGTTGCACTTACTGCCTTGTTGTCTATCCTACATTTTCACCACCCCAATTTGCCAAGAGATGGGAGGACTCTCCTCAAAACAGTCACCGACTACAAAATCCTACCTGTAGCAGGAGGTGCCTTTTTTTACTTTGGTGTGTTGAATGCTATAATGGGCCTTCTTGACAATGTGTGGATGAAACTCCCTAGCAAGCACTGCCTGCAGTTACAGTTAAACTTTGACGGTCTCCCATTGTTTAAGAGTAATAACCAGCAGCTGTGGCCCATTCTAGGTTTATTGAAGGAAGTAGGTAAATGTCCCTTCATGATTGGCCTTTTCGGAGGGGATTGCAAACCCAAATCACTCACAGAGTACTTAGGGGACCTGGTAAGCGAGTTGAGTAGTCTTCAGTCCGGGTTTTGGTTCAAAGGAAAGCAGTTTTTTCTGCGAGTCTGTTCTGTTGTGTGCGATGCTCCGGCCCGGGCTTTTGTTAAAGGAATTAAAACTCATTCAGGCTATTCAGCTTGTGATAAATGTGTACAGCCGGGTGTATATATAAGAAATCGCATGACTTTTCCACAGACTGACTCCACCTTAAGAACAGATGCTAGTTTTAGGCAAATGTTGGATGAAGATCATCATGTAGCAATGTCTCCTCTGACTGGACTTGGTATCGACATGGTGCTTGATTTTCCTCACGATTACATGCATTTGGTGTGTCTGGGGGTTGTACGTCGGTTGTTTGACCTGTGGTGTAGTGGGCCTTTGCCAACTCGCTTGTCTGGTCAGCTGGTTAAAGCACTATCGCAGAACCTACAGGAACTGAAGAATTACATTCCATGTGAGTTTGCTAGAAAGCCTAGAGCTTTTGAGGAAAGAGGGAGATGGAAGGCTACAGAGCTACGTCAGTTCTTGCTGTATACAGGCCCTGTTGTTCTCGTAGATGTTCTGGCTGCTCCAGTCTACCACAACTTTATGCTGCTGTCGGTTGCTATTTTTATGCTGGCTAATCCTGAGGTGGATGTAGGGATATGTGACTGTGCAAAGACTCTACTTGTATCATTTGTTGAACATTTTGGCAGACTTTATGGTGATGGTTTTCTGGTGTACAATTTGCATGGCCTTATTCATTTGAGCGATGATGTTAAGAGACATGGATGTATTGATGTGATATCTGGGTTCCCTTTTGAGAATTTTCTTGGAGAGGTAAAGCGCATGGTGAGGGGCCCAAATTTCCCTGTTGCCCAGATTGTCCGTCGCTTGTCTGAGCGTACCAATAACAGAAGGGTCCATGATGGCCATGTGAATGCTGAAACCGTATTAAGGAAAGCACATGTTGGTGGGCCCGTACCACAGGGTGTTCGAGGAGGAATACAGGAGTTTAAAGAGTTGCATACGGATCAATTTTGTGTTAAAATTACGAAGGGGGACAACTGTATTAAAATAGGTAGTGACATTGGCTTGCTTCAGAATATCATTTTGCTTGAAGGTAATATGCACTTGGTGTACTATCAGTTCCATGCTGTTGAGCCATTCTACACATATCCCCTGAGTTCATCTAGCTTGGACGTGTTTCTTCTCTCACAGTTGTCAGATAGTTTGAAGTGTGTTAAAGTTAATGATGGCCTTCGTAAATATGTCATCCTCCCTTTCAAAGACAAACATGTGGGAATGCCTTTGTTGCATTTACATTAAGCTTAAAGGATCACGTCACTTAAAATGAAAATTTCATGATATTTTACTCACCCCCATCTCATCAAATGTGTTCATGTCTGTCTGTCTTCAGTTGAAAAGTGTTTATTTAGGAAAATATTCCAGGATTTTTCTCCTTATTGACTTTCATGGCAAACAAAATGTTATTAGATCAATGTAGTTTCAAAGGGACTGCTTCTGATGCTCTGCACGATCCCAGATAAGGAATAGGGTCTTATCTAGACAAACCACCGGTCATTTTGAAAAATTAAATGTATACTTTTTAACCTTATTTGCCGCCTTTACCAAAAAGCCTTTACCAAAAACAGTATTTTCAACATCAAAATAGTCTGACATTGTTGGTTTAGCATGATGGTTTTGACGTGATTGTGCAATCAGTGGTGAACCGCAGTGCAAGAGCAATTTAGGGTAAAAAAAAAAAAATTATTTGCTAGATAAGACCCTATTACATTTACATGTAAATGTATTCCTCATCTGGATCACACAGAGTCTCTGAACTTTCCTTTGAAACCGCATTGATTTGGAACTTCAACATGTTGGTTGTCATAAGTCAGTGGTGTGGAAAATTTTTGTTTTCTTCAAACTTAATTTCTTTTCGACTGAAGAAAGAGAAATAAACATTTGAGATGGGACTGAGTAAAATATAAGAACTCATTTTGAAGTCAACAAATCCTTTAATTGTTGTGTTGAGGTTGTTTTTTAAGAGCAATGGTTCCCAACCACATTCCTGGAGGCCCACCAACAGTGCACATTTGGCCTCCAGGAACGTGGTTGGGAACCACTGTTTTAGAGATTGTTCTGGGTTATTAGTTATGCCACTGATTACCAGTTAGGCAGGATTTTCACCTGATTAGTGATGTGTGATTCGTTGCTGATCATAATTGATGCCTAATTTAATGTTGTTTTTTTATAAATGTTGCTGTATATTAATGTTCTTGTTCTATAGCTGGCGACCTATATTTCTTCTTCTTCTTTATAGAATGTATCATGTTGTGGAGTTTGTTAGCTCAAAGGAGGTTGAGGTTGTCCATACTAATTGGCTGAAAGGAGACCAAAGTTTCTGGCCCCCTTTTTTATCTCTTGCAAAGCTGCGTAGGTCAACTAAAGATGGTGTGATGCCAGGTGCTGACTGGGCTCAATTCAGGGTCCGTGTGATGTATTCACATGGTAGAGTACTGCTTTATTCTCAAATTACACAATTCCACACTTATTTAATTGAAGCCTTACTGCACCAAAAACATGAGCCTGATTTGCATTTGTGTTGACAGACGTTTATGAGGTTGCATGTGCAAAGCTGCTAGAGGCCACATTGACCTCTGATCTAAATACAGATGAGGATGAGGACAACAGGCCAGAGTACTTAAAAAGAAAGAATAGGTAGGAGTGGCCCATAATTTCCTTCAAAGCATTTGAATGACCATGTTAAAAGTTACAATACACCTTTGCAAACAATTAGGCTGCAAGCTAGAGGGCCTTACAATGCACCCCCTCTTGACATACATTATATTTAATACATTTAAAAAGTTGGTTATTATTCACTGCAATGACAAACTGACCTTCCAATATAATCAATGTCAGAGGCTGTAAAAGAATAGCAAGCAGCAGTGAAGAGGAGGAAGAGGAGCAAGGGATGACTGCTGCACCTCGTGCCCCAACCAAAACTAAATCTTACACCCCCCTTGCACCAGCCCCCTGCATCCCATCTCTTGGTGGTAGGCCTGTACAGTGGTTTCCATTAATCTTGTATTAAGCATCTGGGTGAAACTAACATAACGGCCATTTGCACCTTTGTGACGACTCTAGGTGAAGGGAGTCAGCGAGCTGGTCAAGGTTTTTGGTCCCCTTGCCATATTTCAGAGACCACAGTTCATTCCCCTTCAGCTGCAAACAGCTCGGCAGACACCCCAACCCATGCAACAGCTGGCAGAAGTCAGTCATCGGGCCTAACTGTTTATCAAGTAAGAAGGGCACCAAAGTTTGAATATTCTATAGCTGGTGGGGGGAGGAATACTTTGGTATATGAATGATGAGATTACAAAATATATTTCTTTCTTTCCTTTAGCACACCCCACAAATACATGACACACAAAACAGGTCTTGTGAGGGGGCTGTGCCCACAGGTAGGATTTCACTAGGTCAGTGGGCTTCTCCCTCTTCAGTGAACAACACACCAGCTAATCCACCACCGTGGTCTCCAGTCTCCACTACAAACAGCCCGGTAGCCCCAACCCATGCAGCAGCTGGCAGAAGTCACTCATCAGGCCAAACTGTTTATCAAGTAAGAAGGGAAAGAAATCTGTTCAATAGCTTATGGAAACAAAAAATCACTTTTCTATATGTGTGACGAGATTAAAGCATCGAAAAAAATTTTTTTTTTTTTTTAAGAACACCCCACAAGTGCATGACATGCAAAACAGGTCTTCTCGGGAGGCTGTGCCAACAGGTGGGAATTCTACAAGTGATCTCTCTTAGTTTACTCTGACATATCTATGTACAATGTTTTGCTACTAATCTGCTCTGCCTGCTTTTTCGTGTGTTTTACAGCAATTGCCAAGGAGATTTTAGTACAACTTGAATCTATCAAAGAGCAGCAGTTGCACATCTTGTTGCAGCTTCAAAAAATTTCCAGCAGTCAAGCAATTCCAAACACCACACCAGACCCAACACATTTTAAGCTCCCAGTTTCAACTATTGAGGAGCTACAATGTTTGGAAGAGACATTAAAGAATCCAGAGGAGAAGAAGAATTTGGTGAGTTAAATGATGCATCAGATCATTCCTAAAATCAGTCCCCACTCTCACTCATGCTTCGAGATGTGATTAATTCTGGATTAATCCAGAAGAAAAGACCCACGTGAATCAGAATGCACAGCAGTAATATTTAAAAAAACAGTACAAGGGTTGGTGAGGGTCCACACATATGCTGGTTACTGCATGAGGATTAAAATTGCAAAATACCCTTAATATGGATTTATTGATCTAATTAATATTAATATTGGAATTTGATGGACTTAAAAAGGAGAGAAATTAATACTTCAGTTCATCATGCATTAAAGAGATGTTTAAAATCTTTACAAAATATTTATATTTAATAAATATTAAATACATTTAATATTTTTGATAAATAACAATAAATAATGTTCATTCAACTTAAAAAAAAAAAGTATTATAATTTTCAAGAAATCCTGAAAAAATATCACCCTTTCCACAAAAATATGAAGCAGCAAAACTGTTTTCAGCAATGATAATCAAATGTTTGAGCATGAAATCAAATGGTAATGATTTCTGAAAGATCATGTGACGGGTTAAAAATTCAGCATTGCATCACCGGAATAAATAATTTCAGTATATTAAAATTGTAATTTTTAAAAAAAAAAAATTATCAATTTCACAATATTGGTGTTTTACTGTATTTTTTGATCAAATAAATGCAGCCTTTGTGAGCAGAAGAGAATTTAATAACAATTCTATAATTTAACCAAGTTGATTCGTGTAGCACTGAAAACCGAAAGCTAGTATTTTAGTCTATAAATGTTTAAATATGGATATTTTTATTACACAAATGCACTGCTTCAGAAGGCCTTTATTAACCCCCGGAGCTGTGTGGATCAGTTATATGATGGTTAGATGCACTTTTATGGACCAACAAAAGGCACTGGCATTTTAAAGCTGGGAAGAGCCAGGACTTTTTTAAATATAAATTTAAATAACTCAGATTTTATTAATTTGAAAAAAGAATGTCATATACACTTGGGATGACCTGAGGGTGAGTAAATCATGGGCTAATTTTCATTTGTAGGTAAACTGGGCCCACAAACACAGTAGATCCCACAACCCCCACAAACAATTTACATTTTAATAAGGGAAGACTTGAAAACCCAGTTTGTGAGCCTAGCGATTTGTAAAAACTGTATTTTATTTTAATTTGGCAGGGCAAATCCCAGCATCTTCTCTAGTTTATTTGAGAAGGGTTCTGCCACATTGGTAGTTTGAGCTCTATTGGCCTGTGGTTCACAAACTGGTTTTTCAAGTCTTCCCTTATTGAAATGTAAATTGTGAGTGGGGGGTTGTGGGGGTTGAAGAGAGAAACATACAGGCGTCGTGATTTACTATCTAACAGGGGACCTGAGTCAGTGTGTGTGTGTGTAACGTAATCACTATTCAATAATGACCTGCAATTAATACATTAGAGAGCTATTTCTGCTTGATTTAACCCTTTAAACTCAGGTATTGCTGTAAAAACTCTAAATCTTTACAGTGTGTTTGTGATGATTAGAAATGTCACAGCAAACACACAGGCGTCGTGATTTACTATCTAACAGGGGACCTGAGTCAGTGTGTGTGTGTGTAACATAATCACTATTCAATAATGACCTGCAAATTAATGCATTAGAGAGCTATTTCTGCTTGATTTAACCCTTTAAACTCAGGTATTGCTGTAAAAACTCTAAATCTTTACAGTGTGTTTGTGATGATTAGAAATGTCACAGCAAACACACAGGCGTCGTGATTTACAATCGGGGACAGATTTTACTCCTTTAAAAAAAAAAAAAATCTAGCGGATCACATGCCTGCATGCTATATTCCTTAAATAACTAATGATTTACATGTCTTTTGTTTCAGACTGTTCTCCTTGGAATGGTCGGAGGCATGACTCTTAAAGACACCGTGGGGCGGGTCTTGAAAAGAACAATGAGTACCTCACTGGCGAGACTCGTTAATTGGAGTGGGGCCAACCGAAAGCCTGCATTCAAAGGGCTTATTTTAAAAAGTGTGGTTCTGGGTGAGTGTCAGTGCTGGACAACTGCAATGTGGTGACATCCAAACTAAGTTTTGGTGGTTGCTGAGTAACATCACGTGGCGACGCTATCACTTTTTCTGTCATGTTTTTCTCAGATGCAGTCCGCCGGAATGCCCTCACCAAAGATTCTTCCGAAAAGGAAATAGAGCTCCTCATCACCAGGTGGCTGCAGCTAGCCTCTGATAGGGATGGTGGCAGAAGCCAGAGGGCGATGAGACAGACCACGTAGACAACTCAGAACTGCGGTGTACCAGAATTAAATGTTTCAAAGTTGAAAATATTGAGGCACTCCTTGATTTTACATTAAAGGGTTAGTTCATCCAAAAACGAAAATTCTGTCAATAAGTACTTACCCTAATGTTGATGGACACCCGTCAGACCTCCGTTCATCTTCAGCCACAAATGAAGATAGGCCTTCATTTACACCAATGTCATTTCCTCTCTCAAGACCCATAAAAGGCACTAAAGCCGTTACAAAGCCATCTCACTACAGTGATTCTACAATAATTGATGCAACGAGAATAGTTTTTGTGCGCAAAAAAACAACAACTAAATAACTACTTGTATAGTGATGGGCGGAATTCAAAACAGTTTTGAACTGTCAGTGTAATAATTCAGATCGCCGATGTCACATGATTTCTGCAGTTATCCGCGTAATAAATCACAATGCTGATTCATAAAGGTTTGAAACTTTGTTTTGAAATCTGCCCATCACATTATAGTCGTTAGTTTTTCTGTGCAAAAAAACTAAATATTCTCGTTGCTTCATAAAATGATTGTAGAGCCGCTGTAGTGAGATGGGCTTTGTAACGACGTCTTTAGTGCCTTTATGGGTCTTGAGAGAGGAAATGACATTGGTGTAAATGAAGGCCTATCTTCATCTTTGTCTGAAGATGAACGGAGGTCTGACGGGTGTCCAACGACATGAGGGTAAGTAATGACATAATTTTCGTTTTTGAGTGAATTAACCCTTTAATGCTGTTGTGATATTTTAATATCTGTTATTAAAAATGTGAGTTGTGAGCAGTGTTTGATAAATGAAAGACGTTATGGGAGCGTGTATGCTCCAGCAGCTCCAATAAAAAGCATTAAACATGAAAACTGTCTTGTGATGTTTTATTTTAAGTGTATCTTGCATAATAAACGGCTGCTCAGCCGTTTAAGTATTAATGAATGGAAATCCATAATGTTTAATTCAGCCCAAACATTTGAGAGTGGTTTGGAGGGGGGCTTTACTTTCTCTCACTCGGGCCGCGTTATATCCGAGCACTCGGGCCGCGTTATATCCGAACACTCGGGTCGCGTTATATCCGAACACTCGGGCCGCGTTATAACCGAGCACTCGGGCCGCGTTATATCCGAACACTCGGGCCGCGTTATATCCGAACACTCGGGCCGCGTTATAACCGAGCACTCGGGCCGCGTTATATCCGAACACTCGGGCCGCGTTATAACCGAGCACTCGGGCCGCGTTATATCCGAACACTCGGGCCGCGTTATAACCGAGCACTCGGGTCGCGTTATATCCGAACACTCGGGCCGCGTTATAACCGAGCACTCGGGCCGCGTTATAACCGAGCACTCGCAGAGCAATCGGACCTAGATTCATGCCGAGGATCGGCCGAGTGTTTTAGCCTTAATTGGGCCGCTTTCGGCCCGCACAAATTTTGCTACCTGGGTATTTGCTATGCCATGTGTGGCCCACTTTAGGTTCATATTCAGATTTGCGAGTGATTTCTATCCCTCACCTTTGCCAAAACTGGCCCAGATATTTTTTTAAGAAAACTGGGCCACATTTGCTGCATTATATGTGGGCCAGTTTAGGCTCATATCCTGGTTAGCCAGTGCTGACTTTGCTGTACTTTTGCCAAATGTGGCCCAAATTTGGTGTAATGTATTCGGGCCATATTTGCTATGCCATGTGTGGCCCACTTTAGGTTCATATTCAGATTTGCGAGGGATTTTTATCCCTCACCTTTACCAAAACTGGCCCAGATATGTTTTAACATAATTGGGCCACATTTGCAGCACTTAATGTGGACCAGTTTAGGCTCACATCCTGGTTAGCCAGTGCTGACTTTGCTGTACTTTTGCCAAATGTGGCCCAAATTTGATGTAATGTATTCGGGCCATATTTGCTATTCCATGTGTGGCCCACTTTAGGTTCATATTCAGATTTGCGAGTGATTACTGTCCCTCACCTTTGCCAAAACTGGCCCAGATATGTTTTAACATAATTGGGCCACATTTGCAGCACTTAATGTGGGCCAGTTTAGGTTCAAGCCCTGGTTGGCCAGTGTGGACTTTGCCATATATTTTCCAAATGTGGCCCAAATTGGGTGTAATGTATTCGGGCCATATTTGCTATGCCATGTCTGGGCCACTTTAGGTTCAAATTCAGATTTGCGAGTGATTTCTATCCCTCACCTTTGCCAAAACTGGCCCAGATATGTTTTAACATAATTGGGCCACATTTGCAGCACTTAATGTGGGCCAGTTTAGGTTCAAGCCCTGGTTGGCCAGTGTTGACTTTGCCATATATTTTCTAAATGTGGCCCAAATTTGGTGTAATGTATTCGGGCCATATTTGCTATGCCATGTCTGGGCCACTTTAGGTTCAAATTCAGATTCACCAGTAATTACTGTCCCTCACCTTTGCCAAAATTGGCCCAGATATGTTTTAACATAATTGGGCCACATTTGCAGCACTTAATGTGGGCCAGTTTAGGTTTACACCCTGGTTAGCCAGTGTTGACTTTGCCATATATTTTCCAAATCTGGCCCAAATTTGGTGTAATGTATTCGGCCCATATTTGCTATGCCTTGTCTGGGCCACCATAGGTTCACATTCAGATTTGTTAGTGATTACTGTCCCTCACATTCTCCAAAACTGGCCCAGATATGTTTTTAAGAAAACTGGGCCTTATTTGCTGCATTATATGTGGGCCAGTTTAGGCTCACATCCTGGTTAGCCAGTGCTGACTTTGCTGTATTTTGCCAAATGTAGCCCAAATTTGGTGTAATGTATTCGGCCCATATTTGCTATGCCATGTGTGGGCCACTTTAGGTTCACATTCAGATTGGTTAGTGATTACTGTCCCTCATCTTTGCCAAAACTGGCCCAGATATTTTTTAAGAAAACTGGTCCACATTTGTTGCATTATATGTGGGCCAGTTTAGGTTCACACCCTGGTTGGCCAGTGCTGACTTTGCCATAAATTTGCCAAATGTGGCCCAAATTTGGTGTAATGTGTTCGAGCCATATTTGCTATGCCATATGTGGCCCACTTTAGGTTCACATTCAGATTTGAAAGTGATTACTATCCCTCACCTTTGCCAAAACTGGCCCAGATAGGTTTTACCATAATCGGGCCTCATCTGCTGCACTCAATGTGGGCCAGTTTAGGTGTACACCCTGGTTAGCCAGTGCTGGCTTTGCCATATATTTGCCAAATGTGGCCCAAATTTGATGTAATGTATTCGGGCCATATTTGCTATACCATGTGTGGGCCACCTTAGGTTCACATTCAGATTTGTTCGTGATTACTGTCCCTCACCTTTGCCAAAACTGGCCCAGATATGTTTTAACATAATTGGGCCTCATTTGCTGCACTTAATGTGGGCCAGTTTAGGTTCACTCCCTGGTTAGCCAGTGCTGACTTTGCCATATATTTTCCAAATGTGGCCCAAATTTGCTGTGATGTATTCGGCCCATATTTGCTCTGCCATGTGTGGGCCACAATAGGTTCACATTCAGATTCGTCAGTGATCAATGTCCCTCATCTTTGCCAAAACTGGGCCAGGTGTTTTTTACTTAATTGGGCCGCATTTGCTGCATTATATGTGGGCCAGTTTAGGTTTACACCCTGGTTAGCCAGTGCTGACTTTGCCATACATTTGCCAAATGTGGCCCAAATTTTGTATAATGTATCCAGGCCATATTTGCAAATTCCATGTGTGGCCCACTTTAGGTTCATATTCAGATTCGCCAGTGATTACTGTCCCTCACCTTTGCCAAAAATGGCCCAGATAGTTTTTAACATAATTGGGCCTTATTTGCTGCACTATGTGTGGGCCAGTTTAGGCTCACACCCTGGTTAGCCAGTGCTGACTTTGCCATATATTTGCCAAATAAGGCCCAAATTTGATGTAAAGTATTCGGGCCTTATTTTCTTTGCCAAGTGTGGGCCACTTTAGGTTCACATTCAGATTTGCCAGTGATTACTGTCCCTCATATGTGCCAAAACTGGCCCAGATATGTTATAACATAACTGGGCCACATTTGCTGCAACATATGCGGGCCATATTTGGTTTACAGCCAGATTAGTCATTGTCGGTTTTGCCAGATTTTTCCCATAGGTGGCCCACATTTGGTTTGTGATATTTGGGCCATATTCATTAATTATCATATGGGCCACTTTAGGCTCATATTCAGATTACACATTGCCATGAGTGCCGCATCTTTGCCTAAAAAGGCCCACATGTGATTTAAAATATTTGGGCCATATTTGCCATTTTACTTGTGGGCCACATCAGGCTCACATACATTTTATCCGGGCCATAAGAAGGCCTGCAGTGCCGCATCATTGCCTGAAGTGGCCCACATCCGCTTGCTATCTGGGGGGAGAGGGAAACAGAGGAAGGAGAAAAGTGTACTAGGTATTTTTTTAAAAAGATAATTTCACAGGGTGGGACAATTACTGTTTTAAAAAGTGGAGGGAGGGAAGCCCACAGCACAAAAGAGATTTTAAAAGAAACTGAAGAATTTTATGAACAATTATACAATACCAAAGAAGTACACAATGACGCGATAAAGGAAGTTTTAGAGTTTTTAGAAAAGAAATTAGACAAATGTGCTATTTTATCTCAAGATTTTAACATTTTAGAGATGGACAAAGCTCTTAAAAGTTTTAAACGAGGAAAGTCCCCAGGAATAGATGGACTTCCTCTAGAGTTTTACTCCACTTTTTGGGATATTTTAGCACACGACTTACTGACTGTTTTTAAGGAATTTGAGACTCTGGACAGACTTCCTGACAGTTTTAGAATAGGGATAGTTTCACTCTTGCTAAAAAAAGGTGACAAGACTGACTTAAAAAACTGGCGACCCATTACTCTTTTAAACTTTGATTGTAAGATTTTTAGCAAAATTTTATCCATGCGCATGTCGACTGTTTTATAGGACGTAATTCACCTGGATCAAGCATGTGCTGTGCCCGGAAGGAAGATCACGGACAGCCTGGTACTGATCAGAGATGCTATCTGTTATGCGAGAGACAGAAATATTCGGCTAGTAGTCCTAAATTTAGATTTTGAAAAAGCATTTGACCGCATCTCGCACCAGTTCCTCTTTAAGGTACTGGAGAAAATGGGGTTTCCAGGGAGGTTTATAGCCTGGGTGGGACTGCTTTACAATGGTCTGGCTAGCAGGATTTTGGTTAACGGGCATTTGTCCAAAGCTGTAAATATCCACAGCGGTGTCCGTCAGGGGTGTCCTTTATCTCCCCTTCTGTATGTGGCCTGTATTGAGCCACTGGCACAAATCTTGAGAAGGGATAAATGGATTAAAGGACTGGACGTCCCAGGGACTGGTGGACTGACAGCAACCTGCGTTTTATATATGGACGACATAACCCTTTTAGCGACTGACCTTTTATCGGTACGAAGAGCATTGGACTTGACTGACTGGTACGGTCGGGCCTCGGGCGCCAAGCTCAATAGGAACAAGTCCGAGGCCCAGCTCTTCGGGCCGTGGGGGGACGTCGACACAGGTGGACTGGATCTGGTTTTTAAAGACAACGATTTGAAAGTTTTAGGTGTAAAATTTGACAGAGAGGGTGGAGGACGGGGAAACTGGACTGACATCTTAGGGAAAGTTAGGCAAAGACTGGGTTTTTGGGGACTAAGACAGATGACAATGGAAGGGAAGGTTTTAATTTTTAAAGCCATAATTTTACCACTGATTTTACTTGTCTGTTCTGTTTTTAGTCCCCCAAGAAGATTCCTGGCCAACCTGGAGAGGGCGGTATTTTATTTCCTGTGGGGGTCCAAGTGGGAACGACTGAAAAGGGAGGTCTTTAAAAAAAGAAAGGAAAATGGTGGGAAAGGCCTCCCTGACCCCCACTTGTTTTTAGGTAGCCGCTTTACCGCCCTCCACATCGGATACGCGCTGACCCCATCCAGAGAGAATAAGACAGCGGCCATGGCTCGTTTCTGGATGGGGTCCTACCTAAGAAGCCTAAAGATTTTACCTACTGATTTAAAAACCCCAGTGTCTTTTAACTTGCCAAAAGAGTATATTTTTATCAAGACATTTTTAAAGAAATACTTTTTAGAAACAGAAGATGTGACGATTTTAACTAACCATAAGTCTCTTATCTCTCTTGTGCAGGATCGAGAAAAGGTGAGCCCAGTTCCAGGCCTCACGCCAAGTGAGGCCAAAGAAGTTTGGAGGAACGTTGCCCACCCAGCTCTCCAGAACAGGCTTAAGGACTTGGCGTGGATGGTGGCTCATGAGATCCTCCCGGTCAGGGCGGTTATGCACTCCAGAGGCATGGCCAAAAATCCCACCTGCCCACGGTCCGGGTGTAAATCCCCGGAGACCGTCTACCATCTGCTCTGGGAGTGCGGTGCTGCGCGGGACCTGTGGGCCAGGGCCGGCCCCCTGTTTTTCCCGTGCCTGCCAGCGGGTGGGGCCCAGGTGGATTACAAGCTCGCCATCCTAGGGGTGGGTCAGGGCCTAAAAGCCCTAACAACACAAGAATTTGCATCGCTCTGGCTCACCCTTAACCTGATAAAGGATGCCATCTGGGTCACCAGAAACCTGCTGGTGGGGAAACGCGTGACGGTCCCCCTCCACGCGAGCGAGCAGAGGATAAGATCAGCGCTGCAGGGTGGGCCGCACGTCGTTATTCGGATGGGGGGGCCGAGGCCACACGAGAAGGTCCCGGCCACCACCGACCTTGGCCGCCCGTAGATGCACCCTCACCACTCTGGCTACGGGAACAGCGGGCCAGCGGGCCGGAGGAGAGGGGATCTCCGCTGGGCTCTGGAAGCGAGGAGCCTTGAGCCTGTTCTGGAGAACTGGAGTGAATGGACATGTTTTGTAGGGGCTCACCCTTGATCCCGTACAAGAGACGAAGTTTTAATTGTCACGTTTTAGTCTGTTTTATCATGAATATATTTATTGTTTTCATTCATTTTATTCCTCTTTTAACACCACACTGACATACAAGGACTTTTACACAACACATCAACTGATTTTAACAAAAAAGTGACTTGTGTTTTAATGGATGTAACCATGTATGTTTATTTTATTTTTTAAAGAAGAAAGAAATGTGTGGCATAAACATGAAAATGAATTGAAATCAATATGAAAAAATGTAACAATAAAACTTTTCGAAAGAAAAATCTGTTCTTATCAGTTTAATATCTGATACGTCCCCTATCCGGGGACTGCATATTAAATTGATTTTTGGCACATGGAGCCGGAACCGGGGCTTGCTCCGTCCACTCCATGCATCGACCTGGTATTGCAGTGCCTCCAGGAACGGTGTGCTTCCCCTTTTTGGGGACTGCGAATTGTTGTGACTAATAGAAGAACCAACAACACCACTGGAATTTTGTCAGAGAATACAGAAATACGCAGGAAGCGCATACAGAATGACGATGAGGTGACGCAACGATGACCGTGCCACAGAGAAAGCAGCAAGCTGCGGTCATATGAGCATAGGGAAAAAAGAAGAACAAAAGCGTCGGTTGCCGGCCGGCTGACTCATCACCGTCACAGCACGTTTTTTGATGTCCCTCTTATTTGAGAGTCTTTACCAACGAGCTGATGAGTCGAATCAGGGGTTTGTGTTGGATGGATTAGGGACACCTGATTCAAATCAAGGTCACGCACGCACGCAGCAGTCAAGCAATGGAAGGTGCCCCGTCCTTCCTTTTCTTGGGGGAGGGGAAGGCCACCGTGTTTGAGGATGGCGAAGGGGGATAGGGCGCCTCTGCCTGGAGGCCAGGCAACTCATACTTACCTGGCAGGGGAGACACCATGATCAGGAAGGTGGTTCACCCAGGGCGAGGCTCGGCCATTGCACTCCGGTTGTGCTGACCCCTGCGAATTCCCCAAATGTGGGAATCTCGACTGCATAATTTATGGTAGTGGGGGACTGCGTTCGCGCTCTCCCCTGTACACACTGGTTAAAAGCAGATAGCGTGGAGGGAAAAAGCGCGCGGTTCTTGACGCTTGTGGCGCCGCCCACTGCCCCAAAGGGTGAAGTTGCACCAGTTTTGTTATGTTTCTGTCTCTTTCTGCTGTGTCAGCCAGTGACCCGGAGAGTTCAGAGAACTGAACTGCGTTTGTTTTCATCGAGGTTGTCGAAACCTGCGACCGGTTTGCCGAATGTGGTTTTTCCCACAAACTTTGATATTCAACGGACGAGTTGATTGACAGCAGTGGTCCCAAAGGCAAAGTTGTTCGGATGGAGGTTTTCTGTCGTATGGTACGACTGTCTCGTGCGCGTGCTGTGAAAAAGCACGCGACATACGTTCGCCTATAGCCGCTCTCATGTTGTTGCTTTTTCATTTTAAAGCGCCACTAGGTGGCCATTCACCGCGTCCTTTCTCGCCTGACCCCAGACTGAGCCCGTGCACGGGTGTACCGGCTTGGGTGAAATTGTCTCGTTCCGTCCAAGAGCTATAGCCGTTCTAGCAGACCCCGCCTCGCCCAGCCCGTAGGTTTCGGCCTGCCGCCGCCAAGCTGAATCGAAATTCCCACTTTTTTTCCGATCTGGACGGACAGTCAGACTCCAGAGAATCTTTCTGCACTGGTTTGGGCCAGATCGGGCAAAAGACCTAGGACTAGTGTGCAAAAGTAGGTTTTTCACAAAATCCCAAATACCCGAAAATTTCGCCAGCGCAACCTTCGAATCCGAGGCATGCGTCTCGCTCGGCTCGAGCCAAGGATTCCGATGATATAAGACACTTGGTTCTGCGGCGTGCGGTTTGGGAGCTACGAGCCATTTCGTGCCGGGCCCATCGGGGGGCCAGCCTTGGTGATGTTGTAGAGCGAGTGGCTAGTACCATCCCTCAAAGTTTCAGGTCTCTACGACGTAAGGCCTTTGCCAACCCTCCCCCCCTCACCGCTTCCCAGATGGGCGTCGCCTTTGCCGGCTCCCCTGCCGCTGCGTCATTGTGTCATCGCTTCTCGGCCTTTTGGCTAAGATCAAGTCGTGATTTCTTTGATCTTTTGAGAAGTTATGATGGCTGGTGTAGCTGGGTACTCAGTTCCAAGGGCGGGACTGAGAAATACTCTACGTTTCCAAATGAAGACGCCGGGGGTGGAGATGATGGAAAGAGATGTGTTTGCACGGGTGGTTCTTCTGGACAAGCTGAAGTTGAAAGTGGAAGAGGTGTACTGTCTACAGACCAACAGACAAGAGAAGTGTTTTGACCTAACTTTGAACACGGTGGAATTATACAAAGAGGTGTTGGAAAAGTTTGGGAAGTGTGACAAGGTGGGCTTGATGGGGAAATTCGAGGTGATAAGTCTGGACAGACCTAACTTCAGGGTCATCACTCTTCATATGTTTAACCCATACGTCACAGATGAAGCGTTGGTGGCTTTTTTGGGAAAATATGCTGAAGTTCTCACACCTGCAAGATACATAAAGGACAATGTGGGGTTATGGACTGGGAAAAGGCAGTTCCAAGTTCTCCTAAAATCGGATGAGGATGGGTTTGAGGGGGTCATGCACCCTCCTGCTTTTTCAACATAGGAGCGGACAAGGGATATCTTTTCTATTCAAGACAGCCTCCTTTTTGTAGAAGGTGCAGACGGTATGGCCATAGTGATGGCAGGTGTGGAGAAGAAAGATGTTGGCGGTGTTCTAAGATGGGACACACAGCAAAAGAGTGCAGTATTCCTAAGTCATGTCACAGCTGTGGCTCATTAGGACATTTGATGAAGGAATGTAAGGAAGGGCGCAAGCTGAATCGAGGAGGAAGGAGAGTGGAGGAAACAGTGGCAGAGGAGAAGAACGGGGAGGAGGTCCAACAGGAGACAATGGAGCAAGAAATAAAAGAGAAGGTGGTGTTTGAGGTGGTAAAGGAGGGAGGAAGCGAGGCAGAAGCAGAGAAAGTGGAAGATGTGATGGATGCTTTCTTAGAAGCGTTAAATGGGGAACAGTTTAAGGTCACCGAGTTGTACACAGGGGATGTGGAAGATGAGATGGAAGTGGAGAGACAAAGTGACCCGGATGGATCAAGAGGGGATGGAAGTCAGCGGATCAGGAAAGCCGAGAAGGGAAAGGCGAGACCAGGCAAGAGGGTGAGAGCCGAGACGAGGCAGAGTTTGAGTTGTTCTGAGGATTCACTATCTACCGACAGTCAAGAGGGGCTCGAGATGGACAATGCTAGACCCTTATTTCAGTTGTCACAGGGAAAGGGTGGTAGTGACAATGAAGAACCGAAGGATGATGGGGTTGGTCTCAGTGTGTCGCCCATATGCTGGTCAGATCTGGTGGGGACTGAGACTGGGACCACAGGACCACTGGGACCACTGGAGGATCGAGGGATGGAAGGGACATTAAGGACTGAATAAGTGGTGAGCAATGACGAATTGACTGTGGGGTCTATAAATGTAAGAGGTTTAAGAGACAATGTGAAGCGAAGAGCGTTTTTTTCTTTTTTGGAAAATTGCAGATGTGATATTCTTTTTTTGCAAGAGGTTCATTTGAAAAGTTCACAAGATGCAAGGAAATTTACAGAAGAATGGGGGAGGGGAGGAGCAGTATGGAGTGTGGGAGGGGTTTATTCCTCAGGAGTGGGGATCTTGTTTCGGGGTAAAGAGTTGGAAGTCAGAAGTTATTTTACGGTTTCACAAGGGAGAGTGATTGGGGCTGATGTAAGGTGGAGAGGGGGGGAATATAGATTACTCTCAGTTTATGCTCCACAAACAGTGGAAGAGAGGAAAGATATTTTTGAAATGTTGTTAACAGTCTGTGCAACAAATAAACAGATTATAATGGGAGGGGATTTTAATTTGCAGTTAGGAGACAAAGGGGATAGTAGTTTGATGGTGTTAGAAGGGGTTTTGCAGGGGCATGGGTTGGTGGATGGGGGGCAGGGAGTGAATCCAAAAGTTTGTATGTCAACGTGGAGGAACTCGAGGGGGGTGGAAAAGAGGCTAGATTATGTGTTTTTTTCAAAAGGTTTGGTTTTGGAAGGAGGGGGAGTGAAGCCTGTGTTTTTTTCTGATCATGATTTGGTTTGGTTTGTAGTTAAGGGGCAAAATGTGAAGTTTGGTAAAGGGTACTGGAGAATGAATATAGAGATTTTGAGGGAAAGGCAGTTCTGTGAAGAGTATGTATGTTTTTTCAAGGGGTTAGAGGGGTTAAAGGTCATGTATGATGATGTGGTGGGGTGGTGGGAAATGGTTAAAAATCGTTCAAAGGAGTGGATTGTTAAGTACTGTAAGAGAAGAATGAGCAATTTTAGGAGGCAAGCAGGGAAGTTGCAGAGAGATTTAGAGTTGATATTTGAAGAGTATAATGTTGGGGGCACTTTTGACTGGGATAGGGTTAACTTGCTGAAGAGACAGATAAAGGGTTTGTATGAAGATCAAGCTAAACGTTTTTTGTTGAAAAGGAGACATGAGACAAGGGAGAATGGGGAGGCGTGTAATGCTGGGTTTTTTAGGTCAGTAAGGGATCAAAAAGAGAAGCAAATAATTGTTGAGTTAAAGGATAAGGAAGGGGAGATTCTGGGGAAAACCGAAGAGATAACTGAATATGTGGGTCAGTATTTTCAACAATTTTTCAGTAAAAGAGAGATAGTAAAGGAGAAAAGTGATTTTTTTGTTAATTTCCTGTCTAGCGTAGTCCCTGATGAGGTTGGGGCTGAGTTAAATTCTCCAATAACATTGGAAGAGGTGGAAGGAGCATTGAGAAGGATGAGTAAAGGTAAGGTGCCAGGGATTGATGGCCTACCAGTTGAATTTTATGTTAGGTTTTTCAATATTTTAGGTCCTCATTTGATGGAGGTGGTGCGGGAAGTGTTAGAAAATAAAAGTATGAGTGGTTCAATGGCAACTGGAGTGATAACTCTTCTATATAAAAAAGGCGAAAGGTCGGACATAACAAATTATAGGCCGCTCACAATGCTTACAGTGGACTATAAGATTATAGCAAAGGTGTTGGCAGACAGATTGAGGAAAGCCCTTCCCCATGTGGTGCATGTTGATCAAACATGTGGAGTTGAGGGTCGCAGCATTAAGTGGAATCTTCAGCTGATCAGGGATGTTATAGCATGGGTGGAGGATAGGGAGTTACCATTGATGGTGGTTAGCTTAGATCAGGCTAAAGCCTTTGATAGGGTGAATAGATGGTTTCTGTTTAAGGTAATGGAGAGGATGGGTTTGGGTGAGGGATATATAGGGTGGATTAGAACGCTGTATACTGGGGCTAGGTGTTTGGTGCAGGTGAACGGGGCATTAGGACAGAGCTTTGATGTGTGGGAGGGAGTGAGACAGGGGTGTCCTCTCTCTCCTTTACTTTTTGTTCTCTATATGGAGCCATTGGCTCAGGCGATAAGGCGAGATGGCAGAATAAAAGGTCTGCGGGTACCAGGAGGTAAGGGGGCGGTAGTGAAACTATCGCAGTACGCAGATGATACTACACTACTGTTGGATTCAGACAAGTGTCTTGAGAGGGCATTGCATTTGTTTGAGGAGTTTTCCTTAGCATCTGGGGCTAGTCTAAATATTTCAAAATCAGCTGTTAAGTTTTTTGGGAAGTTTAGGCAAAGACGGAATGGAATTGGGGGGTTGCAGGTGTGTGAGGGGCCTTTAAAAATTTTGGGTATAAGATTTCAGAATGAAGGCTCAGCTACTCTGAATTGGGAAGAGCGCATTGTTTCGGTGCAGAAGAGGCTAGCAAGGTGGAAAGGGCGAAGATTGACATTGTGGGGGAAAGTTTTGGTACTGAAGATAGAGGTGTTGTCAGTGTTTCAGTACTTGGCTGTCATTTATCCTTTGCCGGCTAGTATGAGGAAGTCAGTAATAAGGTTAATATTTACGTTTGTCTGGGGAGGAAGATATGAATATGTAAAAAGAACTGAAATGTTTAATTCGATTAAGGAAGGAGGGCGGGATGTACCTCATGTTCCTTTAAAGCTTGATTGTTTTTTTGTGTCTTCAATCTTGGCCCAGTTAGCGGGGACTGCTGAGCATCCGTCTTGGTTTTTTCTTAGGTTATTTTTTTCTTATCAAGCAAGGCACGTGATGAGGTGGTCCAATGAGGGTCCAAGGTCGGAAACGCAGCCGTGGCATTATAGGCATGCAGTTAAATGGATGAGTAAATATCCTGAGAGTAAGGAGATAACAGTGTGTTTGGACCAGAGGATGTTGTATGGAAAGGTAAGGGAGAGGGTGTCTAGTGTAGTTCGGGTGGGGTCTCAAGGGAGGTGTGGTTGAATATTCAACCCAAAAATCTTGATAATGACTTAAAAGATCTTAATTGGTTGTGTTTTTTGAGGCGTTTGCCCGTAAAAGAGATCATGTATAGGCACGGTATAGCAAAAGATGGAAAGTGCCCAAGGGAGGGGTGTTGGGAAGAAGAGACAATAAAACATACTTTTTGGGAGTGTGGGTTTGCACAGAGGGTGTGGGGGAGGGGAAAGAGGGTGTTAGGGGTGATCTCAGAAAATTTTAAGGTGTCGGGGGAGAATGTAATCGGTGGAATAAGAAGTAAGAAGGGGGAAGGGAAAGTGGCTTATATGCTGTGGTTAATAATAAGTTTGGTCAAAAAAGGACTTTGGGAGGAAAGACAGGGAATATGTAGGGGGAAAGGGAAAAGGTCAGAAGAAGGGGTAATACGGGGAGTGGAGTATGAAGTAAGGGCAAGGATTAGGTGGGATATACAAAGATGGGGGAAACATGCAGCTAAAGAGAGGTGGAAAGGGTTGTTTGGGTTATATGATGAAGAATGGAAAGAGAATGAGATGAGATAATATGTGTATGTAATTTTGAGTTGTATGTGAATAAAAAAAAAAAAAAAAAAAAAAAAAAAAATCTGTTCTTATCAGTTTAATATCTGATACGTCCCCTATCCGGGGACTGCATATTAAATTGATTTTTGGCACATGGAGCCGGAACCGGGGCTTGCTCCGTCCACTCCACGCATCGACCTGGTATTGCAGTGCCTCCAGGAACGGTGTGCTTCCCCTTTTTGGGGACTGCGAATTGTTGTGACTAATAGAAGAACCAACAACACCACTGGAATTTTGTCAGAGAATACAGAAATACGCAGGAAGCGCATACAGAATGACGATGAGGTGACGCAACGATGACCGTGCCACAGAGAAAGCAGCAAGCTGCGGTCATATGAGCATAGGGAAAAAAGAAGAACAAAAGCGTCGGTTGCCGGCCGGCTGACTCATCACCGTCACAGCACGTTTTTTGATGTCCCTCTTATTTGAGAGTCTTTACCAACGAGCTGATGAGTCGAATCAGGGGTTTGTGTTGGATGGATTAGGGACACCTGATTCAAATCAAGGTCACGCACGCACGCAGCAGTCAAGCAATGGAAGGTGCCCCGTCCTTCCTTTTCTTGGGGGAGGGGAAGGTCACCGTGTTTGAGGATGGCGAAGGGGGATAGGGCGCCTCTGCCTGGAGGCCAGGCAACTCATACTTACCTGGCAGGGGAGACACCATGATCAGGAAGGTGGTTCACCCAGGGCGAGGCTCGGCCATTGCACTCCGGTTGTGCTGACCCCTGCGAATTCCCCAAATGTGGGAATCTCGACTGCATAATTTATGGTAGTGGGGGACTGCGTTCGCGCTCTCCCCTGTACACACTGGTTAAAAGCAGATAGCGTGGAGGGAAAAAGCGTGCGGTTCTTGACGCTTGTGGCGCCGCCCACTGCCCCAAAGGGTGAAGTTGCACCAGTTTTGTTATGTTTCTGTCTCTTTCTGCTGTGTCAGCCAGTGACCCGGAGAGTTCAGAGAACTGAACTGCGTTTGTTTTCATCGAGGTTGTTGAAACCTGCGACCGGTTTGCCGAATGTGGTTTTTCCCACAAACTTTGATATTCAACGGACGAGTTGATTGACAGCAGTGGTCCCAAAGGCAAAGTTGTTCGGATGGAGGTTTTCTGTCGTATGGTACGACTGTCTCGTGCGCGTGCTGTGAAAAAGCACGCGACATACGTTCGCCTATAGCCGCTCTCATGTTGTTGCTTTTTCATTTTAAAGCGCCACTAGGTGGCCATTCACCGCGTCCTTTCTCGCCTGACCCCAGACTGAGCCCGTGCACGGGTGTACCGGCTTGGGTGAAATTGTCTCGTTCCGTCCAAGAGCTATAGCCGTTCTAGCAGACCCCGCCTCGCCCAGCCCGTAGGTTTCGGCCTGCCGCCGCCAAGCTGAATCGAAATTCCCACTTTTTTTCCGATCTGGACGGACAGTCAGACTCCAGAGAATCTTTCTGCACTGGTTTGGGCCAGATCGGGCAAAAGACCTAGGACTAGTGTGCAAAAGTAGGTTTTTCACAAAATCCCAAATACCCGAAAATTTCGCCAGCGCAACCTTCGAATCCGAGGCATGCGTCTCGCTCGGCTCGAGCCAAGGATTCCGATGATATAAGCCACTTGGTTCTGCGGCGTGCGGTTTGGGAGCTACGAGCCATTTCGTGCCGGGCCCATCGGGGGGCCAGCCTTGGTGATGTTGTAGAGCGAGTGGCTAGTACCATCCCTCAAAGTTTCAGGTCTCTACAACGTAAGGCCTTTGCCAACCCTCCCCCCCTCACCGCTTCCCAGATGGGCGTCGCCTTTGCCGGCTCCCCTGCCGCTGCGTCATTGTGTCATCGCTTCTCGGCCTTTTGGCTAAGATCTAGTGTCTTGTCAGAAGGTTGAGACTGCGATCGCCTCTTGGAGGTTTCCCGGCTTGGGTTTTTTTGATAACACAGGCCTCCAACTTCCAGGAGGTACATTGGAAAACCCCTTTTAAGCAACGTCTTGCTGGTTCAAGAAATTTTAAGGTAAGATTTTAGTATTTTTTGTGTTTTAGTTATTTATTGTAAATTCTTTTAAGGTTTTTGCTTTTAGGAGCTGTTGGTGTCTCTACCATGCCGGCTGCTCGTGCCGGCATGCGGAGGCACCACAGCGTTCGCTTTTTATTCAAAGAGGCAAATGGTAAGCTCCTGGGGATGTCACGGCTGGACTTCTCCAGGAAGCTAATCCAGAAAGCTCTCAATTTTAAAGCAACTGAATTGAACTGTTTAATGAGTCTGCCACTGAACAAGGGTTTTGATGTAAGTTTTAGATCCGCTTCCCTGTTACAAGATTTCTGGCAACGATTTGCGGAATGTAAGACCCAGTTTTCCATGTTCAATGTTGAGAAGCTTTCTGACAATTCCCTTAAAACAGTTATTGTTAGAATGTTCAATGAAACAGTGAGTGGAGATGATATTGTTGTATGGCTGGGTAGATTTTGCACGGTTCGAAGTCAGCCGGTCAGGGTGCTTGACGAGGACGGAATCTGGAATTGCGCTTGGAGAGTTCCCATTAAACAGTGGGAAGATCCAAGCGGATTCCAGGGTCTAAGTCATTTACCCTCAATGATTGTGTTGGGAGAGAACCGTGGCTACATTCACTACCAGGGAATGCCCAAATTGTGCAGGAAGTGTGGGAAAATGGGACACCTTGCTGAAGCATGCCAAGAAATTGTTTGTGGGAAATGTAGAGAAATTGGTCATATCTTTGAAGAATGTACCAATGGCAGACGGTGCAACCTCTGTGGGGAAACCAACCATTTCTACAGAGATTGCCCTAAAAGCTTTGCCAACAAACTGAAAAGTAACAAAATGGCCGCCCCACAACAAGAGCAAATGGAAGAACAAAGGGAAGAGGTGGAGCCTGAGGATTTGGCGGGAATTTTAAATTCCCAGCCATCCTCAGGCATTGGACAAGAAAGAGGAAGTGGGGTGGCCACAGGGGCGGAGCCAAGTTTTAAACCAAGGGAGGAAGTTGTTACCCAACAAGATGAAATTGAAAAGGATATGGAGGAGGAAGAGGAAGAGGATGGAACAACTTCCTCCCTATATACTTTTTCAGAGGTGGATAGTGAGAGCGAAACGGATTGTTCACTCCCCAATGCTCAAGTGCAAAAAAGGACTGCGAGATCTCCTCTGTCACAAACAGAGGAGAAAAGGCTGCGGGCAGCGCATCGGCTAGATAGTTCCACTTCGGAAGATCTAGACCGTATGTGGCCCGCAGGCTCTCCCAATGAAGTTTCTTTTCTGCATATCAAGCTGAGATCATCGTCACCTAAAGAGCCACAAGAGATTTTCTCTGTGGATTCTGAAGTGGCGAGCATTTGCCCTCCTGATCCCAGTCCTTCTGGGGAAAAGGAGATGCAAATGCCACAGGAAATAACATGATTTTAATGTAACTTTCTGTAGTCTTTTTTTTTTCTTTTAAATGCTTGTATTTTTAACCATACTGCACATGGCCCTCACTATCTCTACTATCAATGTGAGAAGTGTGAGGTCTACTCTTCGAGCACAGAATATTTTATCAAATTTAACTAATTTTAAGTCAGACATTTATTTATTGCAAGAGTGTGCTCTGCCTTTTTTAACAAACTACAGGAGATGGCAGGAGCTTTGGACCCCAGGACCTTCCATTTGGAGTGGATCCAATTTTAACAAAAACGACGGTGTTGCTATTTTAATAAAAAATCCCAACATCTTGGTGAAGGGCAGCACTGTGGTGAGGGACGGGCGGGCAATTTTAGTAAATCTGACGTTTTTAGGTAAGGATTTTAATGTTTTAAATGTGTATGGTTTTACAGAAAAAAATGAGAGATACAAGCTTTTAGAAGATTTGCAGCCCCACATGTTAGGTAGGGCTCCCCTAGTGGTAGCAGGTGATTTTAATTGTGTTTTAACAAATAAAGATAGGAAAAGGGTAGGAGAGGATTTTAAGGTCGACAAGACATCGGTTTTATTAAATAAATTGGTCAAAGATTTTAAGTTAGTCGACTGTTTTAAAATAATGCATCAGAGAGAGGAGGGCTTCACCTGGTTCAGTGGTGATGGCGCCAGAGCCTCTCGTATCGACTATATTTTTACAAGGGACTGCCCGCCAACCGATGCAACATTGACCCCCCTTTTCTTCACTGACCACATGATGGTCACCTGCACCCTTTCACTACCCACGGGTGTGACAGTAGGGGGAGGGCTGTGGAAGCTGAACTGCTCCCTATTAGAAGATGAGGAAGTGGTTCGAGAGTATAGGGAGCAGTTCAGTGAATGGCAGACCCTCCAAGACTTTTTCGACTCACGAGCACAGTGGTGGGAGATGGTGAAACAAAGGACAGGACATTTTTTTAGAAAAATAGGAAAGGAAAAAAAGAATAAAGAAAAAAGATGCATGATGGGGCTGCAAAAAAGACTGCAGAGATATTTTAACCTTTTAAATAGTGGAATGGATTTTACAGAAGAAATAAAAGAAATAAAAAAAGAAATGTCAGTTTTGTCTGAAGCTCAAAGCAAAGGTGTCATTTTAAGATGTAAGGAGAAAGAGATAGAAGAAGGGGAGAAGTGTACTAGATATTTTTTTAAAAAGACTATTGCACGGGGAGGGTCAATGACCACTTTAAAAACTTTTAGCGGGAGGGAGGTAAATACCATTGAAGAGATTTTGGGGGAAATTGAACATTTTTATGGTAATTTATATAGTCAAAAAGAGGTACACAGTGACATCCTAGAGGAAGTTTTAAGTTTTTTAGACAAAAAGGTTAAGAGTCCAGATGTGCTTTTATCCCAGGATTTTACTATTTTAGAAATGCAAAAATCTTTAAAAGGTTTTAAAAAGGGGAAGTCCCCAGGCATGGATGGACTTCCCTTTGAGTTTTATTTGACTTTCTGGGACATTTTAGTACATGATTTACTGACTGTTTTTAAGGAATTTGAGACTCTAGACAGACTTCCAGACAGCTTTAGAATAGGGATAGTTTCTTTACTACAAAAAAAAGGAGACAAGACTGACTTACGGAATTGGCGACCAATCACACTTTTAAATTTTGATTGTAAGATTTTTAGCAAAATTTTATCCATGCGCATGTCGACTGTTTTAGAGGACGTAATCCACCTGGATCAAGCATGCGCTGTGCCCGGAAGGAAGATCACGGACAGCCTGGTACTGATTAGAGACGCCATCTGTTATGCGAGAGACAGAAACATTCGGCTAGTAGTCCTAAATTTAGATTTTGAAAAAGCTTTTGACCGCATCTCGCACCAGTTCCTTTTTAAGGTACTGGAGAAAATGGGGTTTCCAGGGAGGTTTATAGCCTGGGTGGGACTGCTTTACAATGGTCTGGTCAGCAGGATATTGGTTAACGGGCATTTGTCCAAAGCTGTAAATATCCACAGCGGTGTTCGTCAGGGGTGTCCTTTATCTCCCCTTCTGTATGTGGCCTGCATTGAGCCACTGGCACAAATCTTGAGAAGGGATAAATGGATTAAAGGACTTGACGTCCCAGGGACTGGTGGACTGACGGCGACCTGTGTTTTATATATGGACGATGTAACACTTTTAGCGACTGACCTTTTATCGGTACGAAGAGCAATGGACTTGACTGACTGGTACGGTCGGGCCTCGGGCGCCAAGCTCAACAGGAACAAGTCCGAGGCCCAGCTCTTCGGGCCGTGGGGGGACGTCGACACAGGTGAACTGGATCTGGATTTTAAAGACAATGATTTGAAAGTTTTAGGTGTAAAATTTGACAGAGAGGGTGGAGGACGGGGAAACTGGACTGACATCTTACACAGTAAAATCCCCAGTGTTAAATCAACACTGCTCAGAGTGTATTTGGTCCCACTCCACAGAGAGTTAAAATAACACTGAAGCGGTGTTAAAGTTAATGAGATAATTAAGAGATTAATTAAGTAATGATTGAACCATTAGTGATGAACACCTGATGGTAACGAGCAGAATCACTCAAGGACAGAGAAACACAAGATCTACAACTGACTTCAGCCATAGCCTTAGATGAAATCAACTGAAGATAAAAGAAGACATCAAATCTCTGAAGATCTCATCAGAGGATTAAACAACTCCACAATTACTTTTGTCATACTGTACTTCTACATATGTTTTTATTGAGAATGAACAGAGGTTTAGATACTGATGTTTTATGGAAATCATTTGGTCACCATTGTGGTGATTAGTGTTTCATTTAGTTGGGCAGTTTGAATTTAAATTAACATTTCAATGTTTGTAACAGTGTTTTGCCAAAACACATTTTTTGCAAAGAAATGTGATCTTGTTACATGCATCATACAGTTTGTTGTCAAGTTTTAAAGATCAAGCTCCCCAATCTTATACTGAACAAAAGCAGTTGTTTGTTTTTAAGTAAATTGATCATCAATGTGAAAATCTTGGCACAAATTAAACAGAATTTAGATATCTTAATTGGGGGGGGGGGGGGGGGGGGTATTTGGACACAGACATCAAGAATCAGCATATGATTCTCAACAATGGTGACATGTTTTTATGCCACAATGCATTCTGGGAGCCGACCAATTATAAAACTCATGGCTCCCAGCATGCATTGCAGCATGAAGCATATCACCATTGTTGAGAATCATATGTTGATTCTTGATGTCTTGCTAAAATAATTGGTTCTGTAACTTTTGAAAAAAAAAAAAATCTAAATTCAAAATCTGACCCGTGGCAAATATATATATACACTCACACATTTGGTCACTGATGAGATTAGTAAATCATTCTATTTCATTATGAAAACCATATGAACTGATTTGCTTCTGGATTCCATTGTAACTAAGTAAGTGTACAAAACACTGTTAGCAACACTGCTCTTCAAAAGCCAAGTCAAACTGCCCAACTAAAGGAAACACTGATCAGCATAATGGTGACCAAACATTTTCCATAAAACATCAACATCTAAACCTGTTAATTCTCAATAAGAGCTTATCTTGACGAACAGTATGACAGGAATAACTGTGCAGTTGTTTAATCCTACTCTGCTGAGATCTTCAGAGATTTAATGTCTTCTTTTATCTTCAGTTGATTTCATCTAAAGCTGTGGCTGAAGTCAGTTGTAGATCTTGTGATTCTCTTTCCTTCAGTGATTATGCTCGTTATCATCAGGTGTTCATCACTAATTGTTCAATCACCACTTAATTCATCTCTTAATTATCTCATTAACTATAACACGGCTTCAGTGTTAATTTATCTCTCTGTGGAGTGGGACCAAATACACTCTGAGCAGTGTTGATTTAACACTGGGGATTTTACTGTGTACTCTTCTTCGGTCCTTGCAATCTATCCTCCCACTGCCACTGCTTGCTCTCCGTTCTGGAGGCATACCTTTGATTGTTATGACCTCTGTAACCTGAGAGCTTAGGGCTCTGGGAGCTCTGCTGGAAATTGCTGCAATGGACTAATCTGTTTTGGGGAAGTTCTGACTCTACCATATAAATGGGAGTCTTACAGTCATGTCTAGATTCAAGCACAGATGAACATGGCTGCCTGTCTTGTCTGTCTGAGCCTATCTTCCCACTGTCCCAGGCTCGCATGGCAAGCTGCCTCAGTTCTCCTGCATACATATTTTCAACATCTACCAGGAGTATGAGTGGTTTCCTAACAGTAGGGTAAAGATTACTTACAAACAGACTCTTAAACATAACATCCTCCTCTGCCTTGGGTTCATCTTTGCCAGCAAAATACATTTTCCTTAAGCGCTCATAGTACTCTCTGGGAGACTCATAGCGGCCTTGCTTAATTCGGAAAGCTGAGAGACGAGAGGCAGATGGGTTCTGATATAGAGTATACTCTACCAGAAGAGCTTTACACAATTTGTCATAATTGTTAGCAATATCTGGGCATTGTCTATCCATGAAGCCATGGACAATCTGTGATGTGGTCTTTCTCAGAAGAAAGATTTTGTCAGTCATGCTGGCCTCAGGAAAGTATGTCAAGGCTGCATTTACATCCTTTAAATACAACTCTATGTTGTGTTTAATTATCTCAGGGTTAAAAACCTCTATGTCACGTGCTAATTCTCTAAGAATATGCAGTCTGTTGCTAGATGATAGCATGTTAGGAAGCTTAGGTAAGGAGTGGAAAGTTTTAGGAGAGTCACTCACTGTTAGGCTGGTTGAGACTATGACATCACTGTCCTGATGATGCTTTCTCTGTTCAAAGCTATACAACAGGGGGTCCCTACCAGCTGAACCAAAGGAGCGGGGGTGCACACTTTGTAGTTCAGGTTTCTGCTGGGGGAGGCACTTGACTCTATCCAGTTGACTTATCCTGTCTGTATGCTCAATTTGTTGGAGCTTCTTCAGCTCAGAAATTTTGAGCAATGCTGAACTTATCTCAGCTTTAGTCCTTGTCTCACTAGAGCTCAGAGAATTTAACTTCTCTGTCTGTTCAAGCAGGTCATTTTGGGTATGGGCCAACTCTGTCTGCAGAGTGACCATGCCAGTTTTGACTCTTTCAAGTTCTGCTTCCTGAATCACAGTAATAGACTGTAAGCTTTTTGTCTCAGATGACAATCTACATATTTTAGCCCTTAATCTCAAATTATCCCTACGCAGATCAGACAGCTCATTTTTCAGTTCCTGAAACAAATCTTTATTCTGTTCTTGGGCGAGGGATATTTTGTCTGTGGCTTGGTTTTGTTGTACAGGCCAATTTAGTGCTAGGCTAGAAAGAAGCTTTTTTAGTGAAGCGCCCTTTAAGGCCTGGCTCACTGCTTCAGCGGTCATATCAGCCATCTTTATTTAATATATATACTTGTGTTGTGTATATATAATAAATAAATACACCACCCAAACCAGCTAAACTCTGAAAGTTTACCACAAGTGTAAGCAGCTCTAAGCCACTACGACAATGAATGTCACACACACTAAGGGAAGAGAATTCTAGCACTTGTCTTCAATTTGTCAGAAGGCACTACCCTTATCTGACACGTTCATAAAAATTCTAAAACAGTATGGTAGACTTAGGTGAACACCATATGCTATTCTTATATTAGCAATTAGTTATAATCAACAATTACAACGTGTGCTAAAAAACATTGCAAGCTCTGTGTCACAATAAAAATTCTACAAACTTTGCAACCAATCCTAGTCATAAATCGTACCAAGGAGTTGAGCAGGGAAACTATCAATCAGGCTTGGAGAGAACCACTCGTTGCAATGCAATTGGTTTCTGACTTGGTGAAAGACTTAGTTTCCTGCTAAAGTTACTTCCTTTTTTATCTTTCAGTGTATTAACTTGTGTTGACAAAACAGAAGGCTCATTTCATTCTAAGTTAGCCCACCCAGGGACGCCAATTATGTAGTGATTTTTACTTTTGTCCACCCAAGGACACTAAGTAAGAGAGTGATTGGTACTCACGTCACCGCTGACGTTGTGAATTCGGATCACACGTCACTTAAGGTGTGGTTATGAGTACATCAGATGACCACCTTCCCCCCTGTTAGTTTGGGACACTAGTCAAGGCCTTTTACCTTGGCTGTATGAGAACACTCCGCACAGGAGGCTGCCCAGTCATTTATAATGAATGTAAAGGGGGAAGAGTTGGTCAGCTGATTTATCTGAAAGATTGGTGAGATTTCTAACTTGTAGAGCCTTTTCTGCCTTATCAGCACAAGGAAGACACAATTGTAATAAAATAGATTTTATTAACAAAAGATAAACAGAACAATTAACACAACTACTAAATGAATACAATGAATGATAAAGGAATAAAGTGCGTAAAATGCATAAAATACATGTGAGTAAGTTAAGTGTGGCTATAGAAGAGTTACGTTATCTTATGGAAAGATAAACTGTTGTTTCTCTGAAACTAAGGTGAAGAACCTTATTATGTATCAAACAAATAAACGAAAGATTATTTGTTATTAACTAGCATCAGTTATATTACCTCTAATGTAAATTAGAAAATCATATACTGATAATAATCAACAATGCCAATGTCTCTAGAAAGAGGTTTGGTTAAGTGATATTTACGTTCCACATGGTTGAGTAAGCAGTCCGATGGTGATGACTTCTTCCAATGGTTTTGCTGGGAGACAGTGCAGTGAAGAAAGGAGCTGGAATCTGTTTCAACAGCCTTGAACACGAAGATCTGTGGAATGCTGATCTCCTGGGGCACCAAAGGGTCCTAAAATCTGGAACACGCAGATGAAGCCCTGAAGTAGGTGCAGAAGGTCCTTAATCTGGAACACGCAGATGAAGGAACCTTGAAGTGAAGGTTTGCTCTCCTGAGCTTAACCTTGTTGCAAATGTCTCTGTGTGTCTTCTGCCTCTTTGGACCAGACACTCAGAAGTTGGTCAATCTGCTCTGTTCTCTTTAGCATGGAGACTCGGGACGTGCTGTAGTCGTCTCGCTGGACTAAAACTCTGAACGTAGTGTTGGTTAATATCTCTTTCCTCACAGGCTGGAGGCTCAGAACGTTGTCGTATCTGTCACTGCCTCACAAGCTGTAGATTCAGATCCTCGGATCTTGTGTTGTCTCTCTGGTTAAACCAGAGGCTCAGAACTTGGTTGCTCTGTCACAGTCTAATCCTCGGCGGACAGACTCAGAACTTGGTGAACTGTTTGTCTCTCGGATGTGGAGACTCAGAACCTGGTTGCTCTGTCACAGTCTAATCCTCACGGGACAGACTCAGAACAAGGTGTGTCTATTGAAAGGGTACCTTTATCCTTTTCTGAATAGGAGGAGATTGCAATTTGGCGCTTCTCCATTCCAGTGTTGCTATTGGCTGCTGGCATCAGAGAGGGCACACAGTGTGGCCCACCCTTCTTTCCCCTGTGGAACTCATTTGCACACTGTACACAGTTAAAAGTCTTTAAAGTGTCTTTAAAGTTCATCAATGCATTTCTCACTTTCCAAACCATCATCAGAATACCCTTGGCAATATACTAAACAAATAGACACCAAACATGATGGAAAAAGATTGAACTGTCATGTGTTCATTCATTTGTTCATTAACAGCTGCATTTGTGGAAGATGTTGCATTACAAATAGCTGTCACTGAGAATACTTATTTCTCTGAATAAGTATGAGATGGATGTGTGTAGTTTACATCAGTCTTAAGGTTTCCAAACATAGTTGTGAATGGATTTGGATGGATCAGTTTTGGTCTTTCTTTGTTTCACCCACTACTGCTGAAGTCCCAAGGAATGTTTATGGCCGTCACAAATCAGGTCATTAGGGATCCGTCTCTAGATGGGTGAAGGGCAGAAACTGCATGTGGACCAATGAGAAGTCCTGTCCTTCCTGGGCTTGGTACTAGAGGTCTTCTTCTTGCCCTCAAAGAGGTGTCTGGCTGTTGTCCAAGCATCTTTATCTGATGGCGTTGGACA